>NC_090806.1:14241401-15441401 GCF_036512215.1 Solanum lycopersicum | reverse complement strand
TAAGAAACATATGCATTCATAAAATTGTCATTTATCAATGAAGGTTAATTAAATACCTACATTGAGAGTTAAATAGATACATTGACTTTAACTATTGCTAGAACGTAAAACTTTTATATCCAATGGTGAATCTATAATTCTACAATAGTGAAAATTATGAGAATTTTCAATCAAACAGACATTGTATATCCAAAGATGTCGTATATGTTTGGTTAAAATTATTATATTCCTACTCATTATTAAACAAAAATGACATTTACATTATGATAATGTGTCTAGTATCTATCCAAAGGAGAATTACAATGTACCTTTATCGTTTTATTGAATTTACATTATTTTTGATATGTGAGCATGTATTTATCTGAAGTTGATACCTCTTCATTCACATGCTTTGTCTTATATTGTACTCAATGGATTGTACTTCTTTGAATGACATGAAAAAGTCATGTTTCACTTAGGTGTGATGGATATTGACTTGGCTCTGCAAAATGATAAACCTATTGCCATTACTGATAAGAGCAGTGAGAATGAGAAACCTTTTCATAAATCATGAGATCACTCTAACAAATTGAGCCTTATAAGAGTACTATCCCACAGACAAAAAGTGCCAGGAAATACTTGAGGTTTGTGAAAGAATGTTTTTGTTCTGCTGATAAGTCTCTCGCTGGTACACTAATGGTTGAACTAAAATCTATGAGAAACCTTTTCATAAATGAGAAACCTTTTCATATAAGGCTCAATTTGTTAGAGTGAGAATGAGAAACCTTTTCATAAATCATGAGATCACTCTAACAAATTGAGCCTTATAAGAGTACTATCCCACAGACAAAAAGTGCCAGGAAATACTTGAGGTTTGTGAAAGAATGTTTTTGTTCTGCTGATAAGTCTCTCGTTGGTACACTAATGGTTGAACTAAAATCTATGAAGTTTAATTGGTGGCGTAGTATGAAAAATTATATCACCGAGACGACTAACATTTCAACAAGACTTTGAACCTTGGGAATGAAAGTGGATGACACCTTCTTAGTTCGGTTTATTCTGAACTCATTGCCTCTTGAGTAAGGACCATTTCAAATTAACTATAACACTATTACGGATAAGTGAGATGTTATTGAATTGTCCAGTATGCTTACTCGATGTCAAGACTTAAGAAATAAAGAGGTCATTCAGTTTACCTCATGGGTCATGAGCTGGTAAAGGATTTAAAGTGAAATTCAACAAGTTTAAGAAAAAGAAATCACCCGCATAAATATCACGGGATGCTTATAAGGAACTCAAGGCTGATGGGTGTCCTTTCTTTAAAAAGGAATGACACTATCATAAAGATTGTTTGAAAAATAAAGCTTGGTTTGAAAACAAAGGTACATTTCGTTCCTTTGTATGTTTCAATCAAAATTAGTAGAAATTTCTAATTATACTTGGTGGCTTGATTCAGCTGCAACTACTCATGTATCCACTATGTTGCAGGGATTCACTACGATACAAGCTATGAATCCAAATAAAAAACTTCCTGTTCATGGGAATCTCATGAAGGATAAAATTGAAGGAACAGGGACTTATAGTTTGATGTTGGATACTGGACATCACCTTGATCTATTACAAACTCTTTATGTTCCTTCAATTTATAGAAATTTGATTTTTTTCAAGACTTGATGTTTCTGAATTTGATTTTATGTTTTGATATGGTTGTTTCAATTTATGTAAGTATTTTTATTTTTCTGTGTTCTTATTGATGACTTATATAGATTGAAACTCGATAATAATTAGACGTAGTTCACTAAATGAAAATTTGCTTAATCATGGTATAAACGTTTGGGTCATGTTTCAAAAGAATGAATAAGAAGATAAGTAAAGAGTGAGAATCTTCCGAATCTAAATTTTGTTGATCTTAATATATATTTTGATTTCATTTATGGAAAGCAAATCAAGTATACCAAGAAAAGTGCCACAAGGAGCACTCAGCTTCTTGAAATTATGCACACTGATATTTTTGGACCCTTTGATATTCCATCTTTTGGCGGAGAAAATATTTTATCACCTTCATAAATTATTCACGTTATGGATTTATCTATTCATTGAAAGGAAAAATCTCAAGCAGTAGACGTTATCAAAGTGTATGTTTTTAAGAGTTTGAAAGACAATTAGATAAGAAAGTGAAAATCATTAAGTGAGATAGTGATGATGAACATTATGGAAATTTTAATGAATCAGAAGAGTGTCTAGGTTTATTTATGAAATTCCTTGAGATTGGTGAAGTTGGTGGGAGTGTTGAACGACAAAGTGTAAAAATTACTGAGATAAGGGTAAATATTTCATTGCCCATGAATTTACCTATTTCCGCACTAATCACAAATGTTGTTTCTCTTGTTGAAGAACATTTTAACAATGTTGAACAATGTTTGTGTGAAACACTTGAAAAGGGAACTAACTCACAATTATCAAACACAAATCTTCCACAAAAAATCTCATAAAGAAAGTCGTCCATCATGTGATTTAGTTGCACGAGTCAGATCTTGACAGTTGATTTAATAAAGATTCAGTTTCGCTTTCACATACCCTATAAATGGATTAATGTCATGAATGAAGAGTTAAAATCCATGGAATACAACAAAGTCTGGGATCTCGTTTAATTACCCAAAAATTCTAAAATAATTGATTGTAGATGGGTCTTTAAGACCAAACTTGATTCAAATGCTAATATTGAATGATATAAAGTCATACTTGTTACCAATGAATACACTAAAAAAGGAGGCATTGATTATAAACGACCTTTTCACCGGTCTCAAAGAAAGACACATTAAGAATTGTTTTGGCTTTGTAGCACATTATGATTTAGATTACATCAAAATGGATGTGAAAACTGTCTTTCTTAATGTAGACCTTTAATGAGGATAAACATATGGACCAACCAAAGGGTTTTGAAATTAAAGAAAAGGATCAAACAATGTGTAAGCTAAATAAGTCAATATGTGAAATTAAACAAGAATAATGATACTGATATATAAAGTTTAATATTAATATAACATATTTCGGATTTAAGGAAATTACCGTGGATTGGTGCATATACCAAAATATCAGTGGGAGTTAGTTTAAATTTTTAGTCCTTTATGTCAATGGCATTTTACTTGCTGCTAATGATTTAAGCATATTGCTTGAAACGAAAGACTTTCTCTCTATTTAATTAGAAATGAAATATATGAGGGAGACATCCTATGTGATAGGAATAGAAATATTCCATGATAGATCACAAGGATTATTAGAACAATTGTTGAGTAGGAATAGTTCCTATTAAAAAGGGACAAATTTAATCTCTTGTCATGCCTAAAGAATGATGTAGAACGAAAGGAAATGATCTAAAATATTTAATCTTCTATTGTTGGAAGTTTGATGTATGTTCAAACTTGCACAAGATCCTATATTAGCTTTGTGGTCGAAATGTTAGGAAGATGTTAAAGTATCATTGGAATTTATCATTGAAAAGCTTCAAAGAAAGTTTATTGCACGTTATGAAGCCACATTTCATATGTCATGGATGTGAAACTTTACTTCAGAACTTGGGGTTATCGACACTATTACCCAGCCGCTGAAAATTTATTGTGATAATGTTGCAGCAGTAAACTTCTCCAAAAATGATTAGCACTCAAAATGTGCCAAACATATTGAATGAAAGTACTTTATTGTCAAAGATGTTATTCGGAAACAAAGAGTGTTACTTAAGAATATCAGAAATGATATCATGTTTGCAGATCTGTTAACAAAAGGCGTACAACTAAAGACATTTAAAGAACATGTTCAAAGAATGAGTCTTGGTTGTACTTATGATTGATAAATTCATGATGTTTTACATTCTGAGCTCAAAATTATGTTATTATGATAAATATTAATGAATATTTTGTTTCTCATAATGGTGTACACATTCATGTTTTGAGATATTACAACATAAGTCTCCATGAGACATTATTGTGGATTGTAATGTTTTATGTTTTTATACTTTATGGACCTAGTATGATAAGTTGTTAATGTAGTAGTATATGGAAGGAAATATGTAGATTAAAATTGAGATACAACCGCTATAACTCGCATTAGTAATTCGTTATATTATGGTATGTATGATGGACATTATAGAAAAGATTTTTTGTATGCGCAATTAATGTTTATTAAATATTAATGTTATATGGTTGTTGGTCCAAGTGGGAGAATGTAAGAATTATTGTTAACTATTATTAATTATTTCGTATTTATGACCCATGTTAACTTATACTCCAAGTAATATCATAAATAATATTTAATAAGGAATAGATCTCGCTTGTACATTGGTTACTTGATGGACATACCAGATTAAGTCATAACCTCTATAAATTGGTCCTCCCTCCACCCATTAGGTTTATCATATAGTCTCTAAAATAATTCTATCGATGACGGTTTTGATAACATCAAGTTAGGGAAAGGATGTAGAAACTAATTTACGACTAACGCTTCCACTTTTTCTCTATCATGATGTCTTCTTCATCATGTATGTGCCCCTTAACAATTTATATGTAAGATTATCGTGTTCAAGATCCAATATTATGTATTAAAGCAATTAACCTTACATGTAGCATTAGAGCAAGAATTGTTGGAACATAAAATCTTCATAAACTATATAACCGCATCATCCTTTGTGGGGTAATAATGGGTAATTACTAGCCACCACCCCTAAATAAATTAATAATTATGTTTTATATTAGATTGCATAAATTTTGAAAATTTCTAATCTTCCCAGAATGTAATTATATATGTTTTGTTTTAGATTGTGCAATAAATTAAAGTGATCATTTTACAAAGAAATAAATAATGTGTGTAAGTTAGTACAATATAGTTTGTTAGTCACTAAAGTGGCCAAACTAGAAAATTAATATATACATATATAATATTTATGATCACTTAGAATATTTTGATTAATACAATTGATTATTTATTGCTTATTCAGTATTCCAAAAGAGACTGGGTCTGATTTTTCAACCTGATGCATGTATTGTAATTCGATAGTTGGTGAGTCATCAAAGTGACCAAACTAGAAAAAATTAACCTCTATACATATCCTATTTATGATCACTTGATGCATGTATTATGTTTTTATAGTTTTTTAGTCACCAAAATGAACAAACTAAAAAGTTTAAATTATGCACATGCACAAGATTTTATGATATTAAGTGTGTTTTGTATTTATATAGTTCGTTAGCCATCAAACTGACCAAACTAGAGAAAATTAATATCTACACATATCATGCTTATGATCACTTGATGCATGTATGATGTTTTTATATTTTGTTAGTCACCAAAGTGGCCAAACTAGAATGTTTAAAATTATTCACATGCACAATTTTTTTTATATTATGTATGCATTTGTATTTATATAGCTTGTTAGTCACCAAACTGGCCAAACTAGTATGGTTAACAAAAATATGCACTCATAAAATTGTCATTTATCTACGATGGTCAATTAAATGTCTACATTGAAAAATAAGTAGATAAATTGACTTTCACTATTGCTAGAACTTAATTTTTTTTACCAAGTGGTGAATCTATCATTCTACTAATAGTGAAAGATCGTGAGGTAAATTAATATTTTCAATCAAACATATATTGTATATCCAAAGATGTCGTATATGTTTCATTAAAATTATTTAATTTCCTACTATTGATTAAACAAAAATGATATTTAAATTATGCTAGTGTGTCGTAGTATCTACCCAAAGGAGAATTACAACGTAATTTTATCGGTTTACTAAATTCAAATTATTTTTTATATGTGAACATGTATTTATTTGCAGTTATCCCTCTTCATTCGCATGCTTCGTTTGTTACTGTGGTCAATGGATTGAACTTCTCTTAATGACATGAACAAGTCCAGTTCCACTGAGGTGTAATGGAACTTGAGTTTGATCTGCTTAATGACAAACTCACAGCCATTACTAAATAAGAGCAGTGATGATGATAAATCTTTTCATAAATCATGGGAGCGCTCTAATAGATTGAGCCTGATTGAGACTTATGTTCATGCTAATGATTGTTTCTGATAACATTAAGAGTACTATTCTACAAACCATAAGTGTTAGGGAATACCTGAAATTTTGGAAGAACATTGTCATTCTGCTACTAAGTCTCTCGCTGATACACTAATGGCTGAACTCATGACCATGAAGTTTGGTGGGTCGCATAAGTATGCAAAATCATAACATCAAGATGACTAACATTGCAACAAGACTTTGAACTTTGAGAATGAAAGTGAATGATACCTTCTTAGTTTAGTTTATTATGAACTCATGCCTCTTTAATATGGACCATTCCAAATTAACTATAACACTACCAAGGATACGTGAAATGTTAGTAATGTCCAGTATGGTTACTCAAGAGGAGTCAAGACCTAAGAAACAAAGAATTCATTCCATTAACCTCATAGGTCAAAGAGATGATAAAGGAGTTAAAGTGAAAGTCAACAAGTTTAAGAAAAAGAAGTATATACTAAAGTTCCATAAGATGCTCATAAGGAACTAAAGGCTGAGATGTGTCGTTTATTTTACAAATGAAGGACACTATCATAAATATAGCCTGAAATGTAAAGCTTGATTTGAAAAGAAAGGTATATTTAGTGCCTATGTGTGTTTCGAACAAAACTTAGTTGAAGTTTTAGTAATACTTGGTGCCTTTATTCTGGTGCACCTACTCATGTATCCACTATGTTGCAGGGATTCACTACGATCCAAGCTACAAATCAAAATTAAAAACAGTTCTTGTTCATGGGGAATCTCTTGAAGGCTAAAATTGAAGGCATAAGAACTTGTCTTTTGATCTTGGAGACTGGACATCACCTTGATCTATTACAGACACTTTATATTACTTCAGTTTCTAGGAATTTTGTTTCTCTTTCAACACTTGATGTTTCTGGATTTGATTTACGTTTGGACATGATTGTTTCAATTTATATAAGAGTACAATTTTTTTTATGGTTGTGGTGTTCTTATTGATTATTTATATAAATTGAAACTCGATAATAATTAGACGTAGTTTACCAAATGAAAGTTCTTCTTATTTGTGGTATAAACGTTTGGTCATGTATCCAAAGAACGATTAAAAAAAATATTAGTAAAGAATGAGATTCCACCTAATCTGAATTTTATTAATCTTGATATATGTTTGGATTGCATTAAAGAAAAACAAATCAAGCATATCAATCAATAAAAGGTACCACAATAAACACTCAAAAATTTTAAATTATACACACTGATACTTGCGGACCCTATGATGTTCTATCTTTTGGTTGGAAAAATATTTTATCACCTTTATCACTTATTCACGTTATGAATTTATCTATTTGTTGAAAAAAAATCTCAAGGAGAGGACGAGCTCAAAGTATACCTTAAAGAGGTTGAAAGACAATTAGATAAGAAAGTGAAAATCATTGTGAAAGATAGAGGTGGTGAATTTTATGGAAATTGTAACGAATCAGAATAATGTCTAGGTTTATTTGCAAGATTTCTTGAGAATGGTGAAGTTGTGGGAGTATTGAACAACAAATGTGGAAATTAATGAGCTAAGGGTAAATATTTCATTACCCATGAATGTACCTTCTTCCACACCAATTACAAATGTTCTTTCTCTTGTTAAGAACTTTAAAAATATTGAAGAACATTTGGGTGAAACACTTCAAGAAAGAACTAACTTACAAGTATTTGACGCAAATGAACCACAAACAATGTCATAAAGAAAATCGGCCATTATAAGTTTTAGTTGGAAGAGTCATATTTTTACATTGAAATTAATAAAGATTTTATTTTATTTTCACCGGCCATAGAAAATAGTGAGTCTGATAAATGGATTAATTTGATGAATGAAGAGTTAATATTTATGGAATACATCAAAGTCTGGGATCTCATTCAATTAGCAGAACGTTCTAAATTAATAGAGTGTAGATGGGTCTTCAAGACCAAACATGATTCAAATTTTAATATTGAACAATATAATTCCAGAATTGTTTCCAAGTGATATACCAAAAAAAGGGGACATTGATTATAAAGAGACCATTTCACCGGTCTCTAAAAAAAAACTCATTAAGAATTGTTGTGGCTTTGGTAGCTCAATATAATTTAGAGTTACATCAAATGGATGTAGAAAATGTCTTTCTTAATGTAGACCTCAAATGAGGATGTTTGTATGGACTAATCAAAGGGTTTTGAAATTAAAGGGAAAAATCAAATGATGTGTAAGCTAAATAAGTCAATATATAAAAACAAACAAGTTTCACGACAATGGTATATAAAGTTTAATGATGCCATAACATGTTTTGGATTTAAGGAAATTACCGTTGATCGATACATATATCAAAAGATCAGTGGGAGTAAGTTTGAATTTTTAGTCTTGTATGTTGATGACATTTTACTTGTTGCAAATGATTTAAGCATATTGCGTGAGACGAAAGATTTTCTCTCTATGAACTTTGAAATGAAATATATGGGTGAGACATCCTGTGTGATAGGGATAGAAATATTCCATGATCGATCATAAGAGTTATTGAAACTGTCTTGTAAAGCTTTATCGACAGAGTTCTAGAGATATTTAACATGAATATTTGTTCAACAGGATTAGTTCCTATTAAAAAAGGGATAATGCCGAAGTACCCCCTCAACCTATGCCCGAAATTTCAGAGATACACTTATACTATACTAAGGTCCTATTACCCCCCTGAACTTATTTTATTAATAATTTTTTACCCCTTTTTAGCTTACGTGGCACTATCTTGTGGGCTCAACGATGGTTGACTTATTTTTTCGAACTAGTGCCACGTAGGCTAAAAAGGGGTAGAAAATTACATATAAAATAAGTTCAGGGGGGTAATAGGACCTTAGTATAGTATAAGTGTGTCTCTGGAATTTCCAGCATAGGTTGAGGGGGTACTTGGGTATTTTCCCATTAAAAAGGACAAATTTAATCTCATGTTATGCCCAAATAATGATGTAGAACGAAAGGAAATGATCTGAATTTCTTAATATTCTAATGTTGAAAGTTTGATGTATGTTCGAACTTGCACAAGACCGTATATTAGCTTTTTGTTCGGAATTTATGAAGATATCAAAGTATCCCTGGAATTGATCACTGAAAGTTACAAAGAAAGTTTATTGCATGTTAAGAAGCCACAATTCATACATTATGGCTGCGAAACATTGTTCCAGGATTTGGGGTTGTCAACACTATTACCAAGCTGCTGAAAATTTAATGTGATAATGTTGCAGCAGTATTCTTCTCCAAGAATGATAAGTACTCCAAATGTGTCAAAGATATGGAATTAAAGTACTTTACTGTCAAGGAAGAAATTCAAATACAAAGAGTGTTACTTAAGAATATTAAAATTGATCTCATAATTGTAGATCCGTTAACGAATGACTCACAACCAAAGACATTTAAAGAACATGTTCAAATAATGGGTCTTGGTTGTACTTATGATTGATGAATTCATGATGTTTTACATTCTGAGCTCAAAATTATGTTATTATGATATAAATTAATGAATATTTTGTTTCTCATAATGGTGTACACATTCATGTTTTGAGATATTACAACATAAGTCTCCATGAGACATTATTGTGGATTGTAATGTTTTATGTTTTTATAGTTTATAAACCTAGTACGATAAGTTGCTAATGTAGTAGTATATGAAAGGAGGTATGTACCTTAAAATTTGTGTACAACCGCCATAACGTTCATTAGTAGTTTGGTATATTGTGGTATGTATGATGGACATTATAGAAGATATCTATTGTATGCACAACTAATGTTTAATAAATATTAATGTTATATGGTTATTGATCCAAGTAGGAGAATGCTAGAATTATTAATAATTATTCTTACTTATGACCCTAATTTACTTGTAATTCAAGTAATACCATAAATAATATTTAATAAGGAATCGATCTTGTCCATATATTGGTTACTTGATGGACGTACCAAATAAAAATCATAACCTCTATAAATAGGTCCCCCTCCACCCATTAGGGTTACCACACATTCTCTACAATAATTCCATCGTTCACAGTTGTAGAAAGATAAAGTTACAGCAAGTAGGTAGCAACCAATTTACGACTATCACTTCTATTTTTCTCTGTGATGATGTCTTTCTCATGTGCTCTTACCCGCTCTACGTAAGATTATCGTCTTCAACATCCTGATATTAAGTTATAATGTATTTAATCTTACAAGTAGTACTTGTTTAGTGAAAATAGGGCCAAACAAAATGCAACTCACATTACTTAAAATTTTCAATATAGAATGAATGAAGAACATAAATTCAATTTTTTATTACATAGACTTTCCACACTTTGCCATGCCAATGATGAGTAAGCATTTTTGAAACAAAAAAACATTTTCTTTAGTCTAACATTTAGGTTTTACAAATGAAATTTTTAGTAATTTGCAAAATGGTACATATGAATGGAAAAAAAGGAAAGACGAAGAAATCTACATCATACCAAATTGATTTTGAGGTCTTTGCTGGTATTGTACCATCTAATAATAGGACCTATGAATACAAACTTGAGATGGGTCTACCATCTTGTTCATAGAATACGAAGAAGAAGTGGATTCAACAAATATTGTCCATGCAACAGACCTACAACCACTTACCAACAATTAAAATATTAGTGCTGAAAATTGTTGGTTAATTCAATGTTCTTTTTTCTATTTAATTTTGGATTGTCATCATCGAAGGAAATTATAGTGATATATTTGAACTACTTCTTAATGCGTATGATCTTGATAAAGTAATTGATACTTATGTATTTCTTCAAAGTGGATTTCCTTTGAGAAAATTCTTGATAAGTCATGGATCCTAATCTTTATTTTATATATTTAATGGTCATTTGATGTGATGGATAAGGAGAGTTTATTCTGGGATAAATTTTCTGTACCCTTTATTTTCTTGTTTGGTTTAAAAGCTTGGGATAACTTATCCCTACATAAGAATTAATACCAGAATGAGTTATCCCTCCTGTTGGGTGGTATAGTAATTCCATGATATGTTATCCCATGATAAACTAGATAAATGTCAAATATACCCTTTAAATCTTTTTTATACATCATTTTTCACATTTATGTATATTTACATCATTTGTAATACCACGTGTAATAATATTACTACTTATTTTTATGATAATTATTCATATTTTTCAATTAAAAAATTACACTACATAAATATAATTTTTATTTATTGATTTATTTGACTAATTCTTATGTTTGTTTATATTTTGATTTCTCATAAATCTTCTTTCACTTTAATAAACTTAAGAGGGACGTTCTATTTTTAAGCTAAAGAAGAAAAAAATTATTTTTGAATATATATGGTATTTATCATGGGAATGCATAAACAATAATATTTAAGCTAAATAAAATGAAAGTTTTATATTAAAAAATGAACCACTAAAGATTGCAAAGAAAAGATTATAAACTAAATGAAGTGAAGGGTAATCTTGTAAAAAAAACTTGTTCTTAATATTTATGCAATGTATGTTATAATGAATACAACAAACCAAAAACTCAATAAGAAATAATCTCAACATAAATTATCCCATCATAACTAATCCAACATAACTTATCCAAAAATAACATTCAACCATAACTTATCCCATCATAACTCATATTAAAATAACCAAATAACCCCGTATAGTATATAACCGTGCAAACATGTTGAAAATGAGTTTAAAAGACCAAAATTAGTAGTTTGGCCTAAGTAACCAATTCAGGCGAACGTAAACTAGTCTGGAGCCCAATCTATTATTTAATTTGTTTTTACTTGATTATTTAATTGTATTTGCTTATCATGTATTAATTCTAACTAATTTTTAGTTAAATCCCTAAAGTATAACGATCGGGTTTCGTCATTATAGAAATGCCAACAAGGGAAAAATTGCGGCCAGAAAAATGTTTTCGCAGTGTAAGGATTTTTCTAACCTTGTTTGGGTTTGGAGGAAATCGGAGTCATCAAGGTGTGGGGAAATCTCGTAGCAATCGGGTGAAGTAAATATGAATCAATTACATAATTGATTAGATAACTCGTTAAGGAATCCATACGACTTAATGGAATTGAATTTGGATAAGTAAATCTCTAGGAATCGATCTTAACGTTAAAGGGTCTTTCTGAGTGTAAAGGGTTGAGGGTGCGTAACAAAAGAGGGGAATTTATAAGAGATCTTTCTCCCAAAAATTGCCGCAGAAGTGACATGATGCCGATGAAGCGCTGCCGCTCTAGCGGGAAACATGTCGCTGTAGCGGATGGATCGGACATAAAAATTATAGTATTTTTGGGAAGCTCATTGGTTTTGAAATGCCGCTGCAGCGACACCGCTACAAAGGGATGGATGCCTTTGTAGTGAGATAGTCGCGAATAAAATCTTAAATAAAATCCCTAAACGACCTTATTTGATAATTTTTGACTTCTGAGCTAAAGAACGACCCTGGACTATTTCAACTCATTTACCACCATTCTTGAAGCTAATGGTAAGCTTTTCACTCCTCAATTTACTTTTCGATCCGTAGAACGTTATAGAATGGGTCAATATTGATGGGAAGGGTTTCTTGTAGATTCTATGGTGAACTTAACCCTAATTTGACTAGTTGGTGTCACGGATATGATCTAGGGTTCATAGAATTATTAGTAATTCGGATACTTATTGATTTTTCTTTTGATTCCCTTGTATTCTAAATTGTTTGTAGACCAAGAACAAGCAGAACGAATCCGCAAAGCGAAGGATCAAGTTTCTTAAATTTTTGAGCTTGTTTCGAGGTAGGTGATGGTTGTGATTTCATGATTGTGTGATGTATACATGTTCTTGCTTCATTATGATACTTGCATGTATATGAATGTCGCAATATTGATTATGCTGTCGTAATTGATATAGATGACTAATATAGCCATGAAATCATGATGTAATGTGTGATATTGATGAGGTACTTGTTATTGTGATTGTTATGTGTGAATGGGTATTTAATTGCCACGTTCCGGCAAGCTAACTTGGATCGGATTTCCATGTTTTTGCATAAATATTGAATCAGGTTGCCACACTTCGGCATAAGTATGGGATCTGATTGCCACGTTCTGCAAGCTAACTGGGATGAGGTTCTACACCAGTGCACAAACAATTTGAGTTTGGGTTCCGTGAGAGTACCACTGATGTGTTAAGCATGTGAAATGTGTTGTTGAATTGTCATGTTGATAATGTTGTTTATGTTGATTTATATGCATGTGATTATAATGTTTTTTCAATTTATTTATATAGCAATAGTGGGATAGCCGCGTGATCCTACCACTACACAGTATTTGTGTACTGATTCTGCACATGCCCTTATTTTTGTTGAGTGTAGGACATGTTTAAGCAGCTATTGGCATACCTGCTTAGGAGATAAGAGATTATCGTATTGACTTCAAGGGTGAGATACATCTTCTGGGATGCCACAGAGTTCTCTTTAGTCTACGTCCACCATTTCTGGACTTAGACCATTGTTTAAGTTAGTTGAATAGTTTATTAGCACTTCTTTTTTAGACTTGGTTATCGCTAGTTGTTTTGGTATATTGACTTTCAGATCTTAGGTTTATCTACCGCGAATTTTAGTTGTTAGATCATTGTTTATTAATGGAACTTCTCTTTTAGTCATTTAACTTGCTTTCGTAACTTAAATAGCTTCATTTTAGAATAATTGCTTTAGTTGGATAGAAGTAGTTGTTGTCCTACCAGCTTGTAGGTGTGGGTGCTAATCACGAAAGGTTTTGGGTTGTGAAAAATTTGGTATTAGAGCCTAGGATCTTCGATCTCGATGTACCAAAATGAGTCTAACAGAGTCTCATGGAACGACATCGGGACACATTTACTTTTCTTTGAAAGGGTATAGAACTTTAGGGAATCTCAATTTTCTCTCATCTCCTTCGTACTATGACTTGATTCAATTGGTATATGTCAATTAAAATTGGTATCTAACTTCTTTAATATTTTATTTGCAGATGGTTAATACTAGGCATAACAGCGTTAGTACCGTAGCTCCCGTCAATGCTCCAGCAAATGAATCAAAAGAAGAGGTCGCGGTCGATGTAGAGGTAAAGGAAGATCTATGGGTAGAGGCCGCGGGGAGTGGCGCTTGATGTGAATGAGGTGCTGATTGACAATGTTCCAGTGAATTAGAACCCTCCGACATACAATGAAGAGAGAGAAAAGGAAGTTGAGATTGAAGATGTTGATGAAGTTGAACAGGAGGAAGGAGTGCAGGCTGAAGTGACGGGGAGCCCTCCCATCGATCTGGTTTTAATTAAACAAATCACGTCATTCTTGAAAAGGTTGTCTGGTACATGATGTTGGAAGTAAGGCTTCATCCATTGGGTCTATTCTTGTGGTATCTAAGTTTAGTGAAGTATTTATACATGACTTTCCTTGCATGCCTCCGGATAGAGACATAGATTTTTATACTGACATAAAGCATGGTACTCGTCCCATTTCTACTTCTCCGTATCGCATGGATACGACACAATTAAGAGAGTTGAAGTCTCAAATCCAAGAGCTCCTTTATAAGGGATTTATTCTCCGATTTAATTTGTCAAGAATAAGGATGGTAGCATGAGGATATATATAGATTACCGACAATGGAAAAGAATCACTATTCGGAATAGATACCCCTTGCCCAAAATATATGATCTCTTTGATCAATTGGAAGGTGCAACAATATTCTATAAGATTGATTTTAGATCCGGGTATCATCAATTAAAAATTAGGCCCGAAGATGTACCCAAAACGATGTTTACTACTCTTTATAGACATTATAGATTTTTGGCGATGTCATTTGGGTTGACTAATGCGGTTTTAGCCTTTATGAGCTTGATGAATCGGATGTTCAAGCCATTTCTTCATTTTTTGGTGATAGTCTTTATTGACGATATTTTAGTTTTTTTGTGTAACACCCCAAAAGTCCTATCAATTGGACTAGAGCCTAGCCTATTAAATAATGCTTAAAATTATGTTTCCATACATAGACTAATATAATAAACTTGATTTAGAAGTATTAAAGCCTAAATTTCAAAGGACGACCTTGACGTCCGAAAACTAGAGAAATTGAACTAGTAGATGTCCTTAGATTTTGTGAAGGTTTGGGAGTGTCATATGAATTTGAAAAATAGTAAAAAGACTTTAAATAGGTAATATAATGTTTATAGGGTTAAAACGTCTAGTTATGACTCCCCAAGGACCACCCGAAGTGTCCTTGAGGAGGACCCAAACATTGGCAAGGAGGCTATGAAAGTAGCCTACGAACAGCAAACATTTGGAGGTCCTTACACATCATGCCCTCCACACTTGATAGGAAAAAATTGCCTCGCGACACGGGGCATTCACGAGGCTCAATGCCTCAAAACAGATTCCAGAAAAAAGATTTGGAAGTACCCCTGCGACGCGCAGCCAAGTCTCTGATTCGATTGCATTGTTTTTAACTCAATTTGACTTCACAAAAATAGCCAATTAAGTGAGGGGTATTTTGGATATTATAGGTGAGGGTTATATATTTATTTAGGGTCAGTTTTAAGTTATTTTTACCCATTCAAATTAATTCCCGTAATCACTCTCACTTCTCTCTAAAATACTCTCTCTACTCAACCTCCATTGAAGAGCAATTGGGAGCTTGAAGAAGAAGATCAATCTCTCATGTTTTGCACTTCAATTCATGGGAAATCGTCAATCAAGTTATGGGGATATTGATTCGTGTATTAGTTTCTCCATGAAACTCTTCAAAACTTCTATTTTTGAATTCGATATTATGAAAAAAAACTAGCGCTTTTGAGCCATGAGTTCAATTAAAAATCGTTTTCTTTATGTTATATGCCTTGAATTATGAATATATTGGGATTAATTGATAGTTTCTGTTGTGAAAATCTTCCAAGAACCCATGTGCACCCTATGACCTAGTTTCTTGAATGTTGATTTACAAATTGAGTAGATGTGAACATGATGCATTGTGATAGAATCTTGTTTTCATGCCTATTATTATGTAGATGATGGTAAATCATGATACTAGGTTTCTAACCTTGAAAATAGGGTAAATCCTAGGGTTTTATGTGATGAAGAATATTGTACATAGACTTTGAATTTACTTGCAAGGTGTATGGCTTATGGAAGGATGCAAGAAAGGTAATGGGATGATTCGCATTCTCTTGAACCTTATTTATTGTATGGCCAGAATTATGTATAATGAACTTGGTCTCTTGTGTTGATTGAAGGTATAGTCCTCATGAAAACACCGTAATTAAGATTATGAAAAGGCTACTCGCATATATATCTTTATTCTAGGATGAAAGTGAAGATGGATAACTCTTCACACATGTAAATACAATTAAAATAACACTGGTAGTATGTTGGGAAAGTATACTAGCACGGAGAGGATATGGATAATGAGTAAAAGACCCTTCTGTTAATGCAAAAGGTTGGGTCATCCTAGTGATACTCATGAGATAGGGACTCCTCCGCTAATGCAGGTAGAGTCTTATAAGCAATCTCCCTATCCCTTAACTACGTGCCCCCCTTAGGACATAGCTAGTTGATCCACATAGTAGCTGGTATGTAGGTTCTACCTAGGCAAGTAGAACCCCTTTTTTCTGTGTGGGGCTTTTTGACACCAAATTACATGGAAGCTCTGATGGTCTATGTATGTTATGGTTCATATTCCCTAAAGTAATGAACTAATGAAGAAGTATGAATTAGTCTATGTCATTCTAATGAGTTTACTAAGTAGAAGTGAGGGTATGAGACTCCACTTGTACATTGCACTAGTAGGCTTATGAGAATGTTGTAGGGGGTTCTTTGTAGTTATGAGATGATTATGATAATATGTCTATTAAATTAATGTAAAATATCATATGTGTGGCCAAGGTGGTTTCTATGGGAATGTTTGGTAGTGTTGGTAGTACGGAATGCTAAATCTACATTGCACAAGTGGACCCTAGGAAGTGCTAAGGTCATGCCTTCATTATAGTTTGGACATTATTGAGGTATTATATTATGTGTTGTCTTGATGCTGTGAAATGTTTTTCCAAACCTTGCATACTTTACATGTAAATGTCCCTTTCTCATGATTTAAAGGTTTTATGCATTTCTCCATACTTAGTGCATTAATTGTACTAACCCTTTTCTCCCTTTTCTATTATGAGCATAGGTTTCGACTAATTGGTTTGCTCCTACATCCTTGAAGAAAGCTTGGACTTCTTATCTCCAATACTTGTGGTAGGTCCTCAAAGATTCTGAGAACTAATGCAATTGATGCCACTTTCTGATTTCTCTATTGATGTATTAGACTTACTGATCTTAACTCCTACTGTAAGAAGTTTTAAATTCCGCATTATTTCAAATTTATTATGCGGTGAGGATTATGATAAGTGCTTGTATAAGACTTTTTTGGGGCCTATTACTTCAGTAATGTCTAGGGGGTACTCTCTAGTTGTTATAACTTGGTATTAGAGCATAAGGTTTTGGGATAATAATAGGGTTGATGTCATACACACCACGTCTTGTAGAGTCTTATTCATAAATGTGAAGTGTTCCACCTTTATGAATAGGAGGCTATGAGATGATTAGGAACCTTCCTCTCTTCATTATTCTATGATCGTGCTTGGAATCCTAACTCTATTTAACTCTTTCCTTCTAATCCTCCCTTGTACTTATAGGCCATAAATACAAGGAGGAATAATGCTAGAAGGGCCGAAGAGGAAAATGCGAGTGAGGCGGTTCCCCCTCAAGCTCCTCAAAACCCTCAAGTTCTTATTGAAGAAGGGGTTATGTCCAATGTTGAGATAAGGTTGCCATTCATAGTTTGACTCAGATGTTGGCTACTCAGGTTGCTAGGGATTCTAGGGTTCAAGTGAATCCCAATGCTAGGAACACCGCATCAAGGATAAGGGATTTCACAAGGATGAATCCCCCTACATTATAAATCATGATTTCTTTCCCCTCTATATATCTCAATGGGTTGAATCTCAACAGAGATTGATACCACCATCTAAGGCAAGATTAAATAAAGAAAGACAGGAGCCGACTGAATTCCCTTCTTCAAAATCATTGACATGATTTGATATTATTGAACACCTCAAAGCTCTGACCAGGTGCTAACACTATCTCTAGCTTCTTCACGCCTCTCTTTGGGTTTGATAGCTTTGACTCCCTTTAGGGCTTTGATTAATCTGAGCATTTTGAGGTTGAAATAGTGGTTCCACATCTACTTCTTGAATTATAATGTCATTAGGTTCCAAATCAATTATGTAATTATATAAAATTCATGACGCTAATACCAAATCCACTTGAGGTTTGAAGTCTCGAAAGAGTTCATTATCAATCACACGAAATCGCCGCTTGAGAGTAGCAAAGGCTCTTTCAAATAAGGTTCTTAATGATGCATGTTGAAGATTGAATAATTTTTTTTTCATTTGGGGGAGAACGATCATTATACTCTTGTAAGTGATGGTGTACTCCGTGATAAGGAGGAATGAATCCCTTAGGAAGTCCATATCCCGCATTTCCAAGATAAAATTTATCTACAAAGTCATAATATAGTCAGTTAATATACATTTTTCACCTACTTTTTTCGATAAACTATTTTAGATTGAATAAGATACCTTGGGGGATTTGAAAACCATGTGATCTCTCTAATGCATCATTTAATATGCGAGAGTTATGAGCAGATCCTTCCTAGCCAATATATTTTGTGTTGTTGTGCCTTTTTGATCACGAAATCTACTTTGTTGTTCAATAGGAACAGCTGCAAGCACATGTGTGTCATCTATTGCTCCTACACAATTCTATATACTACTAAGTTATTAATATGTACTATTTTTCATAAAATGATTTAAATTTTGAAATTTTAGTATGTCACTTACAGAAAACCATGGATGATATCAATAATTGTTCCTTATCTCTAATTGAATAGAACCATCTGGTTGTCTTATAAGGATAGGGTAGAGCTTCAAAACTGCTTGAAGTACCGTGTGGAAGCATTGATAAATAGATTTGATTAACCTATAGAAGTGTGATACAATCTTATGCAATCGCTCATTAAAATCAACGATCTCTAAAAATCTGAATACTTGTTCTTGAATAAATATGTTTTTGGTTGAACACAAAAAATTATTTCTTCTAAGAGCACTACATAGTTCATAAAATACATGTTTTCTCATCTTTATTTATCCTATGTAATGAACATCACTTCCACTTAAAATAGTATTCATGTAAAATTTCCTTTCTTGATCTTTATTCGTATAAGTTCCTCTAGGATTGCTACTTTAATTTTCATAGGCTACGTTAATTGCAACTCCGAAAGCTAAAATAGATGTAGCTATATCTTGAACTATTTCATCATCTTCATCTTTTTCATATCCATCTGTTCCAACGACCAATTTAATGTAATTGCATTTATGATATAACAAAGAAAAGAACATAATAAGAAAATCTGTCAAGGCATATAACAACAACTGGTCAATTTTGAGGAAATTAATACCAAAACCCGCAGAGAATTAAAATTTCTTTCCTCCAAATTACCCAATAACTCTTTTTAACTTTCCCTTTAGAATCAACAAACCAGAATCTAAAATCCTGTTTTAGATCTACATATCTCTAGCTCAACTATCAAACAGTGAAGGAATAACATTATACCCACAACCAAACACACTTGGGTCAAATCTCAGAAAAATATGAAATAATCAAAAACAAAAGGCCAAAATTAATAAATGTATAAAAAAATATCGAATTAAATGCATAAATTCACCAAATAAAGTTATATTCAAAGACACGAGCAAGTATTTCAGTAGAAAAGCAATTGAAAGACGAATATCTTGATAAGAAACTTCACAATTAAAAATCGCACAACTATAATTATTGAAACATACCTTCAAAATTCTTACAATAATATGAATGAAAAGAACAGCACTGAAAATCTTAAATTTGGAGAGAAACAATATGGAGAAATAATGGAGAAACAATGCTCCTTTACAACGTTTGAGGGTGGGCAAAGGGGTAGGCTGGGGTGAAATTCATGTGTTGCACGTCGACTTATTTCTTGGAAAATCATTTCCGGAGACTTGTTACGGAAGTCGTTTTCCGATATATAAAGGAAAACAAGTCACTTAAGAAAATGTTTTCACAACATTTTGTTGCAACCAAACAAAAGAAATAGGAAACTATTTTCTCCATACCATACACTCTTTGAAGTATAATTTATTCATTAATGAAGCTAAATTTTGTAATGTGACTTGTGTAATATTGAGTGAGTCAATCATTTAGGTTAGACCACTATAATCTCTTCATCTTCTTCCTAAAAAAGAGAAAGAAGTGATACAATGACAAACTTTTAATTCATATTGTATGTGTAATTTTTTATATCTTGCTTTTAGTAATTTAAACAATTTATATAAAACAAGATATCCATCAAATGAACTCAGTCGGGACTCACAATTGTGGATTTCGAAGAATGTCTAACATCTTTCCTTTGGAATAACTTGACACACTTACCTAAAATCTATTGGTTTGTAGACATTCTTTTAGTTATCTAATTAAGGTTTCCTAGTTTTTTTCTTTAATTAGGTCATCACTCCTTTAAAATTTGTTTCTTCTTAAAATTCTTTAAAAATTGTGACAATTTATTATTTTTCGAGTCACCACAATGTTTTGTCTTATTTGTAAAAAGTAGGGATGTAAAAGAAATGACAACTACTCTGAGGATATATATAGGTTATAACCATTACAAATTCAATTTTTTCAAATTGGTGAGACTTTTCTTTTATTGTGTTATATCTTGTATTTTGTATATTTTTTTAATTATTTGTATACTAATAAAAATACCCGCACTTCGCGTGGGAATTAAGTATCACAAAAATTATAAAGTATTACTTAAAGTATATCCGGCATTATCACTAAAATACTATATTATCTTACATGCAAGATTACGTGATAACAAACATTAATAATGTAAAAGAAAATGAAAATTATTACATCTTACCATTATCCTTAATAATATAAGCATAAATTAATGATTGTTAAATGACATACCAGGATTTATAACACAAGAAATGGTCTTAGAGAGTCACTCAAGATGAGCAAAGTACACAAATATTTAATTGTCAATGAGGAGGAGGAGGAGAAGGAGAAGAAATACATACACAAATATTTAATTGTGAATGAGGAGGAGGAGAAGGAGGAGGACAAGAAATACTAAGAGGTGTAGAATTTTCGTAGTTTTATAATGAAAGAAAATCTCTCTATTTATAGACAACAAAGGGTAGTGTAAAAAAATAGTTATTGTGCTTCATCAGAAAGGTTTCAACTATTTGGAAACGTTGCAACCCTTTGGAAAGCTCACAAGCTTTCATAAAAGTTGGAACTTTTCATAAAAGTCGCAATTCTTCATCAATGTCGCAACTTTTCATAAAAGACACAACTTTTAATAATAGTCGCAACTCTTCATTAAAGTCGCAACTTTTCATAAGAGTCACAACTTTTCATAAAGTCACAACTTTTCATAAAGGTCACAACTCTTCATTAAAGTCATGACTTTATTTTATAAAAGTCATAACGTTTCACGAAATGGGAAAGGTAGTTTTGGTAATAAAATAATTTAAAAGGGAATCCTAATTTCTGGTGGCACCACCACGTAGGCGGGCTTAAGATTTTCTTTTATATATTTACATATATATATATATATATATATATATATATATATATATATATATATATATATATATATATATATATATATATATATATATATATACACACACGATTGTAATTGTAACTTATTCATTATTTTTGTCATGTAACTTGTGTAATATTGAGTGAATCAATCATTTAGATTATGCCACTATGCATCTTCTTCCTACAAAAAAGAAGAAGAAAAAGGGACATTAAATTATAATTTATTAATTAATTAGACTAATTTTTGTAATGTGACTTGTATATATTGAGTGAATCAACCATTAAAACTAGGCCATTAGAGTCTATTCATCTTTTTCTTACAAAAGAGAAACAAGTGACACAATGATAACCTTTGAATTCATTTTTTATTTTCAGTTTTTTTGTTACTAAATTTTAGTAATGTAAACAACTTATATAAAATAAAATATTCATATAATGAACTCAGTCAGAACCCATAATAGTGAATTTCGAAAAAACACCTAATACTTATCTTTGGAATAACTTGAACCCTTTACCTAGAAGCATTGATTTCGTATACATTCTTTTCGTTGACTAATTAATTGGTTTCCTATTTTTTCTTTTATTATATGGACACTCATTTGAAATTCATATATTCTTAAAATTCTTTTAAAATTCAATTAATTTATTATTTCTTGAGTCATCACGATATTTTGTCTTATTTGAAAAAAGTAGGAATATAAAGAAGATGACGATTATGCTGGGGATATAAAGGTTTTATTTAACCATTTTGAGCTTATCTTTTTTTCAAATTGACAAGACTTTTATTTTATTGTGTTATATCTTATTTTTTGTATATTATGTTGATTATTTGTATATTGTACTTGTAATGCGTTGATTAATTTTGTAATGTGACTTGTGTAATTTTGAGTAAATCAATCATTTAGACTAGGTCATTAGGGTCTCTTCATCTTTTTTCCTACAAAAAGAAAGAAATAATATTAATTTGTAATTTATTCATCAAATGGACTTATTTTTGTAATATATGTGTAATATTTAGTGAATCAATCATTTAGACAAGGCTACTAGGGTCTCTTCGCCTTCTTCCTGCAAAAAAGAAAGAAGTAACACAATGCCTAACTTTTTATACATAATGTCTTTACAATTTTTTTGTAGCTTAAGTTTAGTAATCTAAACCAGTTATATAAAACAAAATATCCATAAAATGAACTCAGTCAAAACCCACATTTGTGGATTTAGGAGAATGCTAACACATTCGCTTCAGAATAACTTGATCCCCTTTACTATAATCTATTTTTTTGTAGACATTATTTAAGTTAATTAATTAAGTTGTATCCTAGTTTTTCCTTTAAATAGGTTATCATTCATTTAAATTCATTTTTCTTAAAATACTTTTGAAATTGAATTAATTTATTGTTTTTTGAGTTACCATGACATTTTTCTTAATTTGAATAAAGTAGGATTTTAAATAGAATGTCGACTCTACTGGGGATTTTGAGGTTTTAACCATTATGATTTATTTTTTCAAATTGAGGAGACAGATTTTGTTGACTTATATTATGTATTTCGTATATTTTGTTAATTATTTGTATATATTGTATTTGTAATTTATTTGTTATATTTGTAATGTAATTTGTGTAGTATTGAGTAAATCAATCATTTAGACCAGGTCACTGCGATCTCTTAGTCTTCTTTCTATAAAAAAATAAAAATAAAGAAGTGATATAAAATTATAATTTATTCATCAATTAGGCTAATTTTTGAAATGTGATTTGTGTAATATTGAGTGTATCAATCATTTATATTAGGCCATTAGAGTTTCTTCATCTTCTTCCTTCTAAAAAAGAAAGAAGTGATACAATGACAATCTTTTTTATTAATATTGTATTTACAATTTTTTGTAGCTTATTTTGGTAATATAAATCACTTATATAAAACAAGATATCCATAAAATGAACTAGGACAAGACCCACAATTGTGGATTTCAATGAATTCCTAGCGCAATCCCTTCAGAATAACTTGAACTCATTACCTAGAATATATTGATTCCGAAGACATTCTTTTAGTTAATTAATTAATTGGTTTCCTAGTTTTTTATTTTATTAGGTGGCAATTCCTTTAAAGTTCATTTATTCATAAAATATATTAAATATTAAATTAATTAATTATTACACGAGTCACCACATCATTTTGCCTCATTTGAATAAAGTAGGAATTAATTAGAATAGAGACTTCGCTGGAGATATATAAGTTCTAACCATTATTAGTTCATTCTTTTATCTAATTGAGGATATCTTTTTATTGTGTTATATCTTATATTTTGTATATTTTATTGATTATTTGTATACTTTACTTGTAATTTATTCATTATTTTAGCAATGTAATTTCTATAATATTGATTGAATCAATCATTTAGACTAGACCACTATAGTCACTTCATCTTCTTCCTTAAAAAAAAGAAAGAAGTGACATTAAATTATAATTTATTTATTAATTAGACTAATTTTTGTAATGTGACTTGTGTAATGTTGAGGGAATCAATCATTTACACTGGGCCACTAGGGTCTCTTCATCTTCTTCCTAAAAAAGAAAGAATAGACATTAAATTGTAATTTATTCATTAATTAGGATAATTTTTGTAATGTGACTTGTATAATATTCAGTAAATCAATATTTTACACTGAGCCACTAGGGTCTCTACATCTTCTTCCTACAAAAAATAGAAAGAAGTGACACAATGACAATTTTTTTATTAATATTGTATTTACAATTTTTTTGTAGCTTAATTTTAGTAATCAAAACCAGTTGTATAAAACATGATATCTATCAAATTAACTCATTCAGGACCCACAATTGTGGATTTTCATGCTAACACATTTTCTTCTTAAGAATTTGAACCTTTACTTAGAATTGATTAGTTTTGGAGACATTATTTTAATTAACTAAACAATTAGTTTTCTAGTTTTCCTTTAATTAGGTGGTCACTCCTTTAAAATTTGTTTATTCTTAAAATGCTTTCAAAATTAAATCAATTCACTATTTTTTTTGAGACACCACAACATATTGCCTTATTTGAAAAAGTAGGATTTTAAAAAGAATTATGACTCTGCTGCAGCTATAGAGCTTTTAACTAGCATAAGTTTTTTTTTTCAAATTTTTGAGACTTTTTTTTTGTGTTATATTTTATATTATGTATAAATTTTGTATTTTTATATATATGGTATTTGTATTTTATTCATTATTTTTGTAATGTGACTTGTATAATATTGAGTGAATCAATATTTTAGTCGTCACTATTTTCTTCACCTTCTTCCTACAAATAAGAAAGAAGTGACATTAAATTGTAATTTAATCATCAATTAGGCTAATATTTGTAATGTGACTTGTGTTATATTAAGTGAATCAATAATTTGAGTTATGCCACTAGAGTCTCTCCATCTTCTTTCTACAAATAGAGAAAGAAGTGATACAATGACAACCTTTTAACTTATATTATATTTGCAACTTTTTTTTAGCTTAATTTGTGTAATCTAAACAACTTATACAAAACAAGATATTCATCAAATGAACTCGATCGGGACCCAAAATTATGGATTTCCAAAGATGCCTAACACGTTCTTATTTGAAGAACATAAATCTCTTACCTAGAATCTATTGGTTTCGTACACATTCTTTTAGTAACTTATTAATTGGTTTCTTAGTGTTTTGATTAATTACGTGAAAATCCTTTAAAATTTGTTTATTCGTAAAATGTTTAAAAATTGAATCAATTAATTGTTTTTAGAGTAACCACGACGTTTTGCCTTATTTGAATAAAGTAGGAATATAAAAGAAAGACGACTCCGCTGGGGATGATACTCTAATCATCATTTTTTTTTCAAACGGAAAATGACCTAAAATACCCTCAAAGTATTGGAAATGTTACAAAATTACCCTTCATCCACCTATTGACTCCAAAATACCCTTCTCACTCACCTATTGGCTCCAAAATACCCTTGTCATCCACCTTTTGGTTCAAAATTGACTACATATTTAACGGTTTTAAATTTAAACTATTTAAATATTTTTTTAAAAATACGTGGCGCTAAACTATTTGTTATAATTTAACTTATTAGTATAAGTTATAAATCAATCCACTACCCATCCATTACAAAATAAAATCTTCCAAACCCGTCACATTATTAATGCAACAACAAAACAACTATTACCAATTGAGTGTTTTTAAAAATTTGAGGTGAAAATATCGATAAAATTAAACTATCATACATTCAAGTTTCTAAATAAAAATTATCGATAAATTTAAAAGTCTGACTATGTTCATCTTAACTATCCTTATGTCTTAATTATGTGATGTTACTTCATAGGTAATCGTTTTTCAAAATAATATATTAAGGGTTTTAAAACAAATCATAAATATATATAGAATTATATTTAAAAAAGGTGCATGAATTAATTCGGGATGTATTAATTCTTTACCTTTAATCATAAATTTCTAATTCAATCTTGAAAGAGAATCCTATTGAAAGTGTCATCCTAAATAAGCGGTTCAACCTAAATTTAATTGGGGTTTCGAGTTGGACTCGAATAATTTTAGATGTCATTTTTAAGAATCTATAATTTCATTGTGTTTTAGTAGTATTTATGGCGATTTTGATATTATAATTAGATTATTAATTGAGTGGCGTTTAGTTAGTAATGAGTGGATAGTGGGTTCATTTTTAAATTATATTAATAAATAAATTATAATCAATAGTTGAACGCCAAGTAATTTAAAATATTTAAAGAGTTTAATTTTAAAAAAATTAAATAAGTGGTCAATTTTGAACCCAAAGGTAGATGACAAGGGTATTTTAGAGCCAATAAGTAGATTAGATGGGCATTTTAGAGCCAATAGGTGGATGAGAAGGGCATTTTGGAGCCAATAGTTGGATGGAGGGTAATTTTGTACCATTTTCAATACTTCAAGGGTATTTTAGGTCCTTTTCCGTTTTTCAAATTGAGGAGACTTTCCTTATATTGTGTTATATTTTTATATTGTGTATTTTGTTTATTATTTGTATATTGCACTTGTAATTTATTCATTATTTTTGTAATGTCACTTGTGAAATATTGACTGAATCAATCATTCAGACAAGACCACTAGGGTCTCTTCATCTTTTTCCAACAAAAAAGAAAAAAATGACATTAAGTTCTAATTTATTCATTAAATTAAGCTGATTTTTATGATGTAACTTGTGTAATATTGAGTGTGTCAATCATTTAGATTATACCACTATGATCTGTTCATCTTCTTCCTACAAAAGAGAAGTTACATTATTCCAACCTCTTTGTAACTTAATTTTAGTAATCTAAACCACTTATATAATATAAGATATCCATCAAATGAACTCAGTCAGAACTAAAAATTGTGGATTTCGGAGAATGCCCAACCTTTTCTCTTCTGAATAACTTGAACCTAGTACCTAAAATCTATTGGTTTCGTAGATGTTTTTTAGTTGACTAGTAATTTCGTTTCCTAATTTTTATTACGATCCAAATTGGGCGTAACCGGCGTCGTCGTCCTATACGAGAAGTAAGACAAGCCCTTAGCGTTCGTCATAGCACATAATAGGTAAGAAAATATGACAAAAATTTAAAACTTTCGCTTATATAGCATGGAGGTTTACATAGACCTCTACATAGGAAACATACATAGTCTTCTCGCATAAACAACATACAACATATAATAATTTAGTCTAATACTTTGTCTCACGTTAAACGATCTAAAAAGTGAATCACAATAGTTTAGGCATAGACCTTAGTCTATTACAATATGCCATATAGGCTACAATGAAAGTCTCAACATGAGAATGAAATAATTGTCTCAAAACATACACAAGACTAATAGGGCTTGATGAGTGACTTTATCCTCGGAACTCATGAGGACTCACCAATCGAGTTAGGAAAGAGTTAAGTCTTCTTATTCAATGACCAAGAATCTCCTCAATGGCCCGAACCTAAAATTTTTGGAAAAAAGGAAAAAATATGGGTTAGTTTAAACCACATGTACTAAGTATGACTCCTATGCACAAAATCATCAATGCATGAGAAAAGGACAATTTAGTCATAATCATGTTTTTTTTATCAATTTAACTCAACATGCATATAGCAAAAGCATAATAAGTCAATTCACATAATAGTAACCCAACAAATAGATCACTCAAGCAATACTTGTGCAATGCCAAAGATAGAACCCCCTAATCCTATCCAAGGCTAAATATCACATTAAGCAACCCACTTCATACTTACAACATATTCTCATAATTCATCATAACATGGTTAATACATGAATACTACTCATATCTTATCAACATAATAATAATCATGGTCATAATCATAAAAAGACACTACTAGAACCATCCCTTAGGACCCCACATGTGCAACGAGTAAGACAAGTCACATACCCCCCCTTACCCTATGTAGAAAACTTCACGATAACCCTAATAAGAGTTCACATACTTAAATTATTTATTTACTTTTATGTTAGGTAAAGAAGTGCAAAAACTGACATAAGACCATGGAAGGTACATAGAATCCGGTGTTCTACTCCCACATCGAAAAGAGAGGGTTAACACTTGCATAAGGTGCAAGCATTCGTACGTAGCTATCTAGGTGGATCCACTAATATAGATTTCTATGTGGGCACATAGTTAAGTGTCAAGGAGATTGTTGCGATAAACCTTGACTTACTGACGTGGGGGTTTCCATCTCATGAGATAACACATAATCAAGGAATCCGAACTTACTAACGTGAGGAACCCATGTGGGATGTCGAACTTAATAACATGATACCTACATCTCATTTATATTACCTTTCATTTCTAATCATTTATTCCCTTTTGTTATCATCTTTTTACATCGTATAAGTTCACATTAGTCTCTTCTAGACCCGTAGGTAAACCTCTTATCATAATAACTTATAGGTGATTACAAGTGGGAACTATCCTTTCCCGTTTGACGCAATATCATAATCATGAAAAACTACATTCAATCATATAATGGTCACGTCATAACATAATTACATACTTCATAGCTAATTCATAGATCTAGGATGAGGGATCCTTGTCAGCAACATCACAACGACAGAATTAGCTATAATATCATTATCACATAAGTAGATTTCACCTAGCATAATAGAGATCAAAGGAGAATATTCAAGATCATACCTCATTGCCCTTCATGAGACTTCACCCTTAAACACCCAAGAATTCGCAACCAACATATGAAAATAGGGCAATTCATCAGGTATTAACATAATAATAATCAAAGTAAAGAGGGGACCTGTTCACCAGCCTCAACAATTCACCGTAATCAATCTAAGAAATTAGGTATTTGGGGGAAAGACATGGGTCAATGGAAAAGTCATAGCAATTTATCAATTGACCATCAATTCATACTTAAAAAACATTAATTCATCATAATTCATCACAATTAATTCACAATTTTGTTTTAGAAGAAGACCCATGTGAGGAGCAAAACCCTTGGTTTGGGGGATCTAGAAATCATCTTTTGAAGGACATATTGGGAAAAGAAATACCAAGAGTGAAAGAAACCATACCTTATATATGAGAAATCCACGAAATTGGGTTAAAAATTTGAAGGCTTGATCTTCTTTTTGGTGCTCTATAGGTCTTCAACAGAGTTTTGGAGGAAGAGAGAATTTGGCAGGGAGAGATTTTTGAGTTCAGATTGTGGGACTTGGTTTGAGTGATAAAATTGACCTAAGACTAACCCTAAGACATTATATAGTCACCAATAAATTATCCAAAAGACCAATCACTTAAATGGGTTTATTTGTGAAGTCAAAACACCAACTTTTATGATATCTGAGAAGCAGGTGCGCGTCGCGAGCCCAACTCCATATCTCCACGTTATGGCTGCGCGTCGTGCAGCAACCAGCAGAAACCTGCCTGCGGGCAGCTCCCTGGGCAGCTTGCTGGCCCAAGTTCGGGTCCTTCCCAAGGACCGTTCCGGTGGTCCTTGGGGTGTTGTTACTGTATATTTGACCCTATATACTAGAATCTACCTATTCAAAGTCTTTTTTCATGTTTTGGACCCATATGACCCTCCGAAACCTCACCAAACATAGGGATATCAACTAGTTAAATTTCGCTAGTTTCCGGATGTTAATGATTTTCTTTAATCCTATTGCTTGAATACTTCTCAGACAAGTTATAAATACTTATTTAGGTCTAAAACCATCATTACTCAACATATAATGCTCTAGGATAAGTCGTGGAAATTTCCGGGTGTACAATACTCCCTCTCCCACCCTTAGGAACATTCGTCCCCGAATGATACTCTAAACCTTTTTATAGGAAGAAAAGACTCAAGACTAGCAGCCAACCAACCCACAATACAATAGAATGAGTCACAAATCATAGGGGGAAATCTCAACTCCTTTCGACCCATAACATTACATTAACAATCAGAAACTTACTCCACACATACTTTTAACAAAATCTCAACTTTTCATATTATATATGGAGATACTACCTTCTCCATTTTAATATGAGATCAATATGAACATGAAGAGTTGACATGTTTTCTTATCAAAACAATATCAATTATGCTCATTATAATCTTCCATGAACACTTATAGGATATAACACACTCAAGTGAAAGTCACATAATAAATATATTTCATGGAAAGACAAGAACTCAACTTAGGCATGAATTTTGATTATAATATGCACATATTTCGAAAAACATGATAAATTCAACATTATACATAGTACTAATAGTAGGAATTACTAACCTTAATATTGGATAGAAGTAAGGGGAAAAATATGAGGATAGCGGGTCTTCATGTCGGTCACGGCCTCCCATGTTACACCCTCAACAAGGTGATTCTCCATAGAACTTTTACAGAGGGGACCTCCTTATTCATCAATTTCTTAACTTGGCGGTCCAAGATCTCAACCGGTAACTCTTCATAAGAAAGATCCTCTTTTACCCCTTAACCTTCTAGAGGGAGACTGGAAACTGGGTCCCCTATACACTTCTTAGTAATGGAAACATGGAATACCGAATGAATCATGGCCAACTCATTTGACAACTTCAACTCATAGGCCACACTCCCAAATCGTTTCAAAATTTCATAAGGTCCCACATAATGAGGACTAAGCTTCCCTTTTTTTCCAAACCTCATCACCCCTTTCACGGGAGAAATTTTCAAATAGACTCAATATCCTACTTTGAATTCAAGGTCCCTTAATCTATTTTTGGCATAAGATTTTTGTCGACTTTAAGCTGCTTTTAGTCTATATCTTATGACTCTAACCTTCTCAAGGGCTTCAAATACCAAGTCGGGACAAAGTAAGGCAAACTCACCTACCTCATACTACTCAACCGAAGATCTACAGCTTCTCCCATAAAGTGCCTCGATGGGTGCCATAGATATAGTTGAGTGGTAGATATTGTTGTAGGAGAATTCTATCAAGGGTAGGTGGTCATCCCAATTACCCTTGAATTCAATGACACATGCCCTCTCCTCAAGAGTTTGAATAGTGCGCAGCCTGACCATCCGTCTTGGGATGAAAAGCGGTACTAAACATTACCTTCGTACCAATCCCACTTTGGAATGCTTTCCAAAAATGGGAGGTAATTAAGTACCTCTATCCGAAATGATGGACAAAGGGGCTCCATGTAACTTCACTATCTCTTTTATGTACAATGTGGGACAGTCTTTCACCGAATATGTAACTTTGACTGGAAAAAAATATTCGGACATGGTTAGCCTATCCACAATGACCCATATCGAGTCATGTTGTCTTGTAGTACGAGGCAACCCCACTACAAAGTCCATGTTAATATCCTCCCATTTCCATGTAGGAATATATATATTTTGAGTTAAGTCACCCGACCTTTAATGCTCCACTTTCACTTGTTGGCACTTTTGACACTTAGCAAAAAACTCCTCTATGTCCCTTTTCATACCATTTCACCAATATGTTTCTTGTAAGTGGTGGTACATCTTTTCAGCACCCGGGTGAATGGAATACTGGGATACATGATCTTCTTAAGTGATCAATTCCCTTAAACCATCCACATCCGACACACACAACCTTCCTTTGTGACTAAGCACCACATCTTCTCCTTGAGAGAATTCTCGTTAGACTTACTAAGAACCGTTTCCTTCAATTCCATCAATAGAGGATCAAGGTGTTGCTTGAATTTCACCCCAACCACTAAATATAACTCGGAGTTGTGGCGAACCACAAAACCACCCTTTGGAGAGTCTTCTAGTCGGACACCGAAATGATCCAACCTATGAAACTCTTTTACTAACTCTTTCTTATCATCAACCACTTTAGTAACACTACCCATGTACACTCTACTCAAAGTTTCCGCTGCCACATTAGATTTTCCGGGATGGTAAAGGACACATGTCATAGTCAAACCATCTTCTTTGACATAGGTTTAACTCTTTTTGGATAAACACATATTCTAAGATCTTGTGATCAGTGAATACATCAACATGTACCCCATAGAGATAATGTCTCTAAATTTTCAATGCAAATACCCTGGAATCAAGATCGATGTCATGAGTTGGGTAATTCTTCTCATGTGGACTGAGTTGTCTAGAGGCATACACTATAAATTTCCATGTTGCATGAGCACACACCCTAGACCCACTCAGGAGGCATCACAATAAACCACACCCCCTTCGGTACCCTCCGTAAAGTCAATACTGGAGTGGAGGCGAGTCTATCTTTCAATAATTGGAAATTCTTTTCACATGATTCCGACGATTTGAATTTGGAATTATTTTTGGATAAGTTTGTTAATGGAGATTCTATAGACAAGAATCCCTCAACAAACCTCCTATAGTAACCGAACAACCCTAGAAAACTTTGGATGTCGGCAGGTTTCAAAGGTCTAGGAAAACTTTTGACCACTTCCATCTTCCTTAGGTCAAACTCGACCCCATCAATAGAGCTGATGTTTCCAAGAAAGGCAAGAGATCTCAACCAAAACTCACACTTGTTAAATTTAGCAAAAAGTTGGTTATCCTTAAGAACTTGCAAAATTGTTCTCAAGTGTTTCATATGATCATTTTTACTCCTAGAATATATCAAAATGTCATCAATAATGACAATCACAAACTAGTCAAGATACTCAAAAAAACTAGATTCGTAAGGTTCATGAATGCCCGGGGCATTTGTTAGACCAAATGATATCACTAGGAATTCAAAGTGACCATATCTTGTTCGGAATTCTATTTTTGGAATACAACCTCCCTCACTCTAAGTTGATAAGAACCCGACCTCAAGTCAATCTTCGAAAAATAGCTCGCTACTTGGAGTTGATCAAACAAGTCATCAATCCTAGGGAGCGGGTATTTATTCTTTATAATGACTTTGTTTAATTGACGATAGTCGATACACATTCTCAACGACCCATCCTTCTTATTTACAAACAATACCGGATCGCCTATGGAGATATGCTCGGTTGAATAAAGCCCTTATGAAAAAAATCTTTGAGTTGAGCCTTTAACTCCTTCAACTCTTCTGGGGCCATCCGATAAGGAGGGATTGAAATAGGTTGTGTATCCGACAACAAGTCTCTGCCGAAGTCAATCTCCCATTCGGGAGGAATTCCACAAAATTCATAGGGAAAGACCTCTGGAAATTCCCTCACTACGGGTACCGACTCTATTGGGAGGACCTCGGATTCAAGATCCCTAACTCTTACTAAGTGGTAGAGACAACCCTTTGCAATCAATTTGCAAGCCTTTAGAAATGAGATGATCTTACCCTTACAATTGAGTTTCCTCCCATCCACTAAAAAATAGGCTCATTTCGGAATTGAATTTCACTATCCTTGTCCAACAATCAATAGAGGCAAAGCAAGAATGCAACCAATATATGTTTACCTCTTAGGTCTTGGAAGTAGGAACCCTACTCTTGTTTACCCTTGGAGCATTAGGAGGACCTTGGTTGGAAATCCTCCTTTTGAACCTTGGTTTATCTTGAACTTCAAACCTATTCTTAGAATAATTCCCCTCTTCGGTTCTCACCTTCTTCAATTTCCTACCAACTTGCTTAAGCTTTTTCTCCTCAATTTATTCGGCATGAACCATGAGATGAGAGATGTCCATGCTAGGAATAAACATAGCCGACCTACATTCATTAACCACAAGATTGGATTTTCCCTATGAAAAATTTGTTTATTTGGCCCTAGAATCCGCAACCATAGTAGGAGCACGCTGTGATTGTTGAGTAAACTTAAGGCTATGCTCCTTTGCACTCATACCCCCTTAATGATGGTTGATGAATTATTTCATTTTCCTCTCCCTTAGTTCCAAGGGAAACCTATCAAGGAAATCCGTTTTGAAAGCTCCCCGAGTAATCCGACCTTCTATAATCGGCCTCTCATCCTTCAATTTCTCATACCACACTTGAGATACATCTTTGAGTTGATAGTCGGCTAGTTCCGCCTTTTATTGAGAAGAAACACCTATATCATCAAGAACTTTGAACACTTCATTCCCTTGTGGGTGTTCCTCTACCTTAGACCCATAGAAAGTAGGGGGATTCATCCTATTGAAATCCCTAATCCTTGAAGCGGTGGTGATACCATTGGGGTCCACTTGCACCCTTGAATATCTAGCAACTTGGGTATCCAATACTACAGTCAATTTATGAATGGCTGACCTTATCTCAACATTAGACATAGTCCCTTCTTCAATAGGAACTTGAGGGTTTTGAACTCTCCGGTCCTTCGAGCATTGTTCCTTCTTGTATTCATTGACTATAGGCACAAGACAGAGGTTAGAAGAAAAGGACTAGATAGAGTTAAGACTCTTAGGCACGACTAAGGAAGAATAAGAGAGTGAGAGTTCCGAAGCATAAAATAGTGCCACATTCATCAGTGTGGCGCGCTTCACAATTATGAATAAGACCATACATAGACGTGGTTTAGTTAGACATCGTTTTCTAAGTATACTTAACCTCATGCTCTAATACCAAGTTTGTTACAAACCAAAGTGCCTCCTAGGCATAACGGGCGTCCTCCTTCTCTACGAGGACTAAGACAAGCCCTTAGCATTCTTCATAGCACAATATAGGTAAGAAAATACGAGAAAATTAATTTTTTTTGCTTATATAGCAAGGAGGTTTTCATAGACCTCTACATAGGAAGCATTCATAGGCTTTTCACATAAACAACATACAACATATAGGAATTTAGTCTTATACTTTTTCTCACGTTAAATGATCTATAAAGTGAATCACAATAGTTTGAGCGTAGCTCTTAGTCTATTAGAATATGTCATATAGTCTACAATGAAAGTATTAACATAAGAATGCAATAATTGTCTCAAAACATAGACAATACTAATAAGGCTCGATGAGTGGTTTTATTCTCGGAACTCATGATGACTCACCAATTAACTTAAAAAAGAGCCATGTCGTCTTCTTCAATGACCACGAATCTTCTCAATGTCCCAAACCTAAAATGTTTGGCAAAAAGAGAAAAAATATGGGTTAGTACAAATCACATATACTAAGTATGACTCCTATGCACAAAATCATCAATGCATGAAAAAAGGACAATTTAGTCAAAATCATGGTTTTTATCAATTTAACTCAACATTCATATATCAAAAGCATAATAAGTCAATTCAACATAATAGTTACGTACCATATAGATCACCAAAGCAATACTTGTTTAATGCCAAATATAGAACCCCATAATTATATCCAAGGCTAAAATCATATTAAGCAACCCACTTCATACTTACAACATATTCTCATAATTCATCATAACATGATTAATACATGAATACTACTCAGCTTATCCACATAATAATAATCATAGTCATAATCATAAAAAAAGAACACTACTACAACTATCCATTAAGACCCCACATGTGCAATGAGTAAGAGAAGTCACATATCCTCCCTTACCCTATGTAAAAGCCTTCACGACAACCCTAATAAAATTTTACATACTTAAATTATTCATTTACTTTTATGTTAGGGAAAGAAGTGCAATAACCTACATGAGACCAGGTGAAGTACATGGAATCCGGTGTTCTACACCCACACCAAAAAGAGGGGTTAACACTTGTCTAAGGTGCAACCGTCCGTACGTAGCTATCTAGGTGGTTCCACTAAGATAGGGTCCTATGCGGGCACAAAGTTAAGGGTCAAGGAGATTATTGCTAGAAACCTTGATTTACTAATTTGGAGGTTTCCATCTCATGAGACAACACACATAATTAGGGAATTTGAACATAATAACTTGAGGAACCCATGTGGGAGATCAGACTTACTAATGTGATACCTCCATCTCATTTACATGCCCTTTAAGTTCTAAGCATTTACCCTGTAGTAATCATCTTATTAAATCGTATAAGTTCACATTAGTCTCTTCTAGACCCTTAGGTAAACCTCTTATCATAGTAGCTTGTAGGTGATTACAAGTGAGAACTATCCTTTCACTTTTGACGCAATATCATAATCATGAAAAACTACATTCAATCATATAATGATCACATCATAACATAATTACGTACTTCATAGCCAATTCATAGATCTAGGGTTTGAGATGAGGGTTCCTTGTCACCAACATCACAATGACAGAATTAGCTATAATATCATTATCACATAAGTAGATTTCACCTAGCATAATTGAGATCAAAGGACAATATTCAAGATCATACATCATTGCCCTTCATGGGACTTCACCCTTCGACACCCAAGAACTTACAACCAACATATCAAAATAGGGAAATTCATCAAGTATTAACATAACAATAATCAAATTAAACAAGGGACCTGTTCATCACCCTCAACAATTCACCGTAATCAATCTAACAAATTAGGGATTTGGGGGAAAGACATGGGTCAAGAGAAAACATATAGGAACTCATCAATTGACCGTCAATTAATACTTAAAAAGCATTAATTCATCACAATTTCGTTTTAGAAAGAAGACCCATGTGAGGAGCAAAACCCTTGGCTTGGGGGATCTACAAATCATCTTTGGAAGGACATCTTGGGGAAAGGATTATCAAGAGTGTAAGAAACCATACCTTATATATGAGAAATCCATGAAATTGGGTTGAAAAACTTGAAGGCTTGATATTCTTTTTGAAGCTCTATGGGTCTTCAACCGAGTTCTGGAGGAAGAGAGAATTTGGGGGGGGGGGAGAGAGATTTTTGAGTTCAACTTGTGGGACTTGGGTTGTTTGATAAAATTGACCTAAGACTGACCCTAATACATTATATAGTCACCATTAAATTACCCAAAATACCCCTCACTTAAATGGGTTTATTTGAGAAGTCAAAACACCCTACTTTTATGATATCTGGGGAGTAGGTGCACGTCGCAAGCCTAATTCCCCACATTATTTGGGAATTTTGAGCTGAAACGGTAGGTTCCTTGTCAGCCCTGCGTCGCGTGGCCAACTCTATATCTCCACGTGATGGCTGCGCGTCGCACAATAGCCACCAGAAACCTGCCTGCGGGCAGCTGCCTTGGCTGCTTGCTGGCCCAAGTTTGGGTCCTTCCCAAGGACCCTTCTGGAGGTCCTTGGGGTGTTGTGACTGTACGTTTTGACCCTATATACTACACTATACCTATTCAGGGCCTTTTTTAAAGTTTTGGACTCCATATGACCCACTGAAACCTTCATTAAACATAGGGACATCAACTAGTTAAATTTCTCTAGTTTCCGGACATTAAGGTTTTTCTTTAATCCTATTGCTCCAATGATTCTAAAACAAGTTAGTTATACTTATTTAGATGTAAAACCATCGTTAATATACATATAAGTCTCTAGCATAAGTCGTTGAATTTCTGGGTGTGTCATTTTCCCTTTAATTAGGTGAACAATCCTTTTAAATTCATTTATTCTTAAAATTCTCTTAAAATTGAATTAACGTATTATTTTTTGAGTCATTGCTACGTTTTTCCTTATTTTAATAAAGTAGGGATGTAAAAAATGATGATTCTGCTGAGGATATAGAAGTTCAAACCATTATGAGATTATTTATTATTCAAAATGAGGAGATTTTTCCTTTATTGTGTTATATCTTATATTTTGTATATTTTGTTGATTATTTGTATATTATATTTGTAATTTTATTCATTATTTTTGTAGTGAGAGTTACTTAATATTGTGTGTATCAATCATTTAAACTAGGTCACTAGAGTCTCTTCCTCTTCTTTCTACAAAAAAGAAAGAAGTAACATTAAATGTTAATTTATTCATTAATTAGACTAATTTTTGTATTGTGACTTGTGTAATATTGACTAAATCAATCATTCAGACTTAGGACAGTAGGTTTCTTCATCTTCTTCTCATAAAAAAAGAAAAGAGTAACACAATGACAAACTTTTAATTCATATTGTATTTTCATTTTTTTTGTTGTAGCTTAATTTTAGTAACTTGAACCCCTTTCCTAGAATCTATTGGTTTCATAGACATTCTTTCAGTTAACTAATTAACTGATTTCCTATTTTTTCTTTAATTACATTTAAAATTTATTTATTCTTAAAATTTAATTAATTAATTATTTTTTTGAATTACCACAAAATATTGCCTTATTTGAATAAAGTAGGAATGTAAACAAAATGACGTCTCTGTTGTGATTACTGAGGTTTTAACCATTATGAGTTAATTTTTTTCAACTTGACGGGATTTTTATTTTTTGTGTTATAACTTGTATTTTAAATATTTTGTTGATTATTTTTATATTGTACTTCTACTATATTCATTAATTGGTTAATTTTTTTTGTGTGTATATATACATATATGTATGTGTGTGTGTGTGTGTGTGTGTGTATATATATATATATATATACATATATATATATATATATATATATATATATATTTATATTCATTATCCAAATTTTTTATTGGTGTCACGCCCCGAGCCTACACCCTGGGCGGGACTTGCACTTGGTGATCATTACTGGCCTTGAGCGAACCCTTGACCTAACTTACTTAACTCAGTGGAAGACCTAACTCTTCTCAATTAAAAACTAAGAACATTCTTAAAAGAAATACTCTTAATAGTTACCTTGGCCAAAATGACACTTAAGTCTCAAAGTTAAAACATCTGTCATATAAGATAAAAAGAGACAAAAAACTGAATTATCTGACTGTCTATTTATCTATGAAGCCTCTAGATTGAAAATGAATGCTCGGCAGGACCCCCAATCATCCTAATAACTGAAAACTGAAAGAAAATACTGAAAGGTAAAAAGTCCTCTAGAATAAAAGGAGACTCAAAAACTTACTCTGAGCTACTCACTGGATCAATGGTGCACTGGAATGTCGACCCTAGTTATTTGTGTCTACATCATAATACAATGTAGGTCAACTGGCATCAGTACATTGAATGTACGAGTATGCGAGTTGGCATGATAAAACAACATAGGCTTGAAAAGGAGTAAGAAAGAACACTTACCTTGGATCTGCTCGACTCATGAATAACTGACTCATTATAACTACTCATTTCATTATATAGCAGTTTAAAGTCATGTGCAATATAAATAAAAGTTGTTTAAAACATAGTTTTCAACTTTGTATATGCAAAGATACCATTAACTCTTAAATGTACGTAAAAATACAAAATAATATGATGTTAACTGATAATCTTAATACTAAAGTAAATATATCATGCTTCCTCTCAAAGTCTATTCGTGCAATACATGAATGAAGTCCCATACCCCCATTAATACTAAGAAGAAACTCTTGACGAACCATGCAAATACTGTTGTGGGAGTTTCTCTGACCGACAATAAACACTTAATAATCATAGTTATAGTATAGTGTTTTTACCTCATGCTTCCAAGGACCATCATAAACCTTGTAGAGTATAGGACCTGAGCTACCAAATGGATCCACTAGTAAACTGTAAAAGGATATATCCAAAGTGTATGACCCTTTTCACCCATGATGGATGCATGGTTTTCATAGAGACTTCAGTTAATATAAAAATCGCATCCCCACATCTGTGCTCAATATTACTCCCAAAATTGTACTGGCTCTTATGTTTTTAAAACATACTGATTCTGTGGTTTGAGATTAGTCCTATATGTATAACTCTTGGAAATCATAGTTTCCTGCTTGCTTCAATTTATAAAGCTATAACTCTTTTATGAAAACTAGCCCGAAGGCTCTTTGGGAAACTTTGTTTCCATGTTTAAATGTGAAAAGATTTCAAAATTTTATTGGGGATACTTAGTCACCCTATACTTTTGAAGAAAATAACTTTAACTTAACTCTTTACTTTTTACTCTTTACTTCCCTTGAAACTTGTGTTTTGAAATGACTCTTCGGGAAATACTTAGTTCCATTATACTTCTTTGAAGAATGAACTTCAAATCTTTAGGGAAATACTTAGTTCCCTTATACTTCTTTGAAGGAAAGATGTCAATTTTTACTATTTATTTAACTCTAGACTTGAGCCTTATAATGATGTTAAAACATTTAAATAACTCTTGGAAGCTTTAAGAAACTTTGCTTTAACTTACTTCATTGCCTTAGAGTTAACTCCTTTGACTTTGATCTTAACTTTTCTTGAATTGGATTATGGATTCAAGGATCATGATCTCATGTTTATGGATGATTTCATGATGTTTAGATGTACTTTAGAGTGTTGAAATCAACTAGGATTTGTAGGTACATCACTTAGGAACTCGTACGAGAAGATGGTGGAGAAATGGGAACTCCAGGTGACCCTGGCGCCTTGAGAGGCACGGGGTGCCAAAGACTAACGGACAGAGGCTATCCTCAGGCGCTCTGGCTGTCGCGGAGTGCCAGAGCCTGCAGGACAGAGTCTTTCCTTAGGAGCTCTTATAGGTGCGGTCCTCAAGGGCCTGTCAGATGAGTTTTCCAACTTTTCTTCTCGATTTTCAATCCTAAACGTGCCAAGCTTCCTTGGATCTTCCCCCAAACACTTAGTATCAGTAATATCCTCAATATCCAATAGTTTGGACTCGTAAAACAGCCCAAAAAACACGAATCAAAACCATTAAAGGTACACTACTCTACCAACAAGACTTCAACAATTGTGCATCAAGAACTTCAGGATTTACCGTTCATTCAATACGAAAGTTGCTGATTTAAACATATTGGTGTGCATGTTAACGAACCCAACACAGAAAGACCTCACATGCCTTGATAGGTATCACCCTCGACGATTTCTACAACCCGAACTTTGACGATCCTGAACGTTCTTGCTCCTTTCTCCTCTTTTCTCCTCTACTTTTCTCTTCTCTCAAACCCTAACTTGTTTTCTAAAAGTGTGAACCGTCTAAAATCAGTTTTGACCCCAATTTATTATCCAAAAACGAAATAAAATAATTGGGTAAGGAAAACACAACTTTACCCTTCCCAAATCCGTGTTGGACTATCTTTAATCCAGCAACCCAACTTCCGAAAGGCATAACTCGCTCATACAAAATCAAAATCGCGAAAAATTGGTGGCGTTGGAAATATCTATCCAAGGTATTTTCAACCATACCAAGAAATATCTCTAACTCATCACTAGCTAAGAGTTATGTCCGTTTGAAGTTGACCAGAAACTCATTTTTTCCGAAGTGAAGAAAATCTCCAAATTTAAATTCTTCCCAAAACATTCTATTTCAACTTCTAAGCTTCTACCTAACTATTTAAATTTGCGAGATGTTACAATTAGGTTACTTTGGAAAACATAGTTGGTTACTAGATGAACAATGATCACTAACTTTCCTAGCCCAAGTTGTCCTCTAGGGTCACCAATCCACTTTAAATAAAACCCACTCTCAGTCAACTAGCGCATATCAAAACCAATCCTGATTTAACGCATTTGTCCTAAAACTACCTAAACATCTGAGGATTATTGGATCCATTTGAAAGACCACCTTGAGTCCAAAAATGTCCTTAGCTGATTATAATTGTGTGTTTAAATTTGACGGATGTATATGTCGTTTGACAAACCATTGTCCATCGGGGTTAGGGGTTTATTTTAATTGATTACTTTAGTAAAATCAAGATCTTCACAATCTATAATTCCACCCAAAGGTGTTGGTATTTCGAGAAGACAAGAAGTTCAAGAGGAAGTATCTTCCACAGAGGCCTAGTTAGGATGACACCCTTGCGTGGAATTTATTATTTGTATTTTTTTTTCTTATTTTGGAATCCTATTTGATTTATTTATAAAATTTGTACTAAGTGTTCTGGGGACAATGAAATGTTTTCAAATGGCGTAATACATCCATCAGATCAATAGGCTTATACTTGAGACAAAAGGGTCACATTTGTATAGGACTCGCAATAACTATTTGTATAATATGTGATATAATTAAGTTTACTTTTCAATCGAAACAATGCTTATATCTTTAATTAATTTATTGTGTGATATTATTCTTCATTCATTATGAACACAAACTAACACTTTTACCTTTTGAGTTTTTTTTCTTTGTTTTTTTATGCGATACTACAAAAAAATGGGTCATTTTGTGGAGGGTTTTTTATTGATTTGTGGGAGTTTTTGACCCACACAAAATTAATTGAGGCAGTTTTAGAAAATGCCACAATTACCTATGCCATGAGCACGTTTGTGATAGTTTAATAGAACCTCCATTACGTCCGCCACAAAATTAATTTACAATTTGTGGTGGTTTTTAAAATCAATTTGCGGTTATTCGTAACCCCTTAAATATAATTTTAGAACTTCAATAACTACACTCTACAAATGGTTTGTAATAAAGGGTTTATAACACACACTATATAGTCTCAATATCTTATTTAATTCTTTTGGAAGAGATTTTACCATTTTTTCGCCCTCCCTAGGGGCTCCCACCCTTTTTGCTCTCTTAGTGAATCGAACTCGCAACTCAACTCCTATCCCTTTTGCTCCCTTGGTGACTCGAACTCACAACCTATGGGTTTGAAGTGAGGGGTATTTACTGTCCAACAAACTCCCTCTCGTCATTAAGAAACTTGAGTTCTGTCATTTATAACATAAACTACAAAAATATTCGATTTACAAAATTACATAAATCTTAATTCGTGACATATTAACACAATTAGAAACTATGTTTGATAACTTAAAGTAAAAACTTTAACAAGTGATTTCAGATCAAGTAAATGTAAAAAAGGTAATATAGTAATTTGATTATAGTCATTAGAGTTTATTATTTTTATTTCATATTTTCTTTCATCATAACAACACCATACATTCTTATAACATAACAAGATTTTGTTGATATAGTATTTGATGAATTTCACATTTTGATAAATTTATATTCATTAATTTTTAGATAAAGACAAATTTATACATTGATATGTAAAAATATTCTTAACTATATAGTTGTTGGGTCTTAGTAGAACATTCTAATATTTAAACCTGTATTTAAAGTCATATATTAAAAATTTCAATGCACAACTTAATTTTATTCAGATTTTGACATCTTAATTTTATTAAAAGTAAATGATACCTAAATCATCTCAAATGATTTCGCATATTAAATTCAAAACGTGCTACTAGTACCTTATGGTGAAGGTTTTTATGTTTTAGTCTTACCTAATCTTGTATGACTTCACATCTAACATCGACTTCTTTGAAATATTCATCTCATGGAAATATATTCAACTTTACCAATCTAGTGTTTATCATCATATAATTAAATTTACCTTTCACTTTAATATATATAGTTGAGAAAATACATTAAAAGCCCCTTTAACTTGGCAGAAAAACTCGCTTTCGTATATTTACCCCCCTAATCTCATTTAAAGTGAATAAATATCACCCTAAGAATACAAAATTAGTCTCACAATGGCAAGTGGTTACACACGCGCCAAGTCATTGCCACATGAACACCACTTCATTGCCACGTCAAAACCATGTTAGAAATCAATTTCAAATTTTTTTTCTTTCTCTCCCATGTGAGGAATCAATTTTTATAATTTAATTTTTTTCCCTTCTCTCTCCAATGGATGAACTACCTTTTCATTAGTGTTTTCTCAGTTGTTTCTTGATTATCATTAATTTTCATTAATGACTTCTCTATTTTCAACCTCAATTTCTTCTAACAATTTCACCAATTTCTTTTGAGAAAATTCTCATACATTTTCTATCTATATCCTTTGATGTGAGATTGCAACAATACGGACCTTCATTGAATTTTTTGATGATTTTATTGTTCTCTTTCGTATTTGAGGACAAATAAATCTACTGAAAATGTAGATGAATTCAATCCTTTAGTTAAAAAAAACAATTCTTTCCAATATTACATCTTCAAAAATCGTTATTTTTTCATGAAATGCAACAATCATAATTTTTGAAATCATAAAAATGTGTTGATGTAATTTTCTTTTGTTTATAAGATATCTCAAGTTTGATCGGAATTAAATTTAATAATTTTTTCTCTTTAGTAGATTTGAAAAAAAAATAGATGAAGATTAAGATACAGGTGAGGTAGGATACAATTGAGGTGTTCGTTTAAGGAGAAAGGGGGCGAGAAAAGGGCTGGGGGGTTTTGCAGAAGAAGAAAAAGGGGATTGGGGTTGGGAGGGTTCAGAGAAGATGAAAGTAGGGATAGGTGATTTTTTTGGTATAATTATATAATACATATATTAGTGGGACCAATTCATAAATAAAAAGAAAGACGTGCTTGATTATTTTCTTTATGCCGCATCAGCATTAGGAAAGGGGGGGGGGGTTTATACACTTCGAATATGATAAAGATGATAAATAAATATTTGTATAGATAAAGTGCTATAAATATTTGTATAGATAAAGTGTTTAAGTATGTTTTGGTGCTAAGTTCACGTTTTTTTAATGTGTGTGTGTGTGTGTGTGTATATATATATATATATGATTACCTTATTTTCTAAAGTGTTTTCTATATTTCAAGTTTTTTGATTTATTTTCTTTTTTGTACAAGTGTAACAAATTGTAATGAATTGTGACATTTACAAAGCTTCACAATTTGATGTTATTTGCAGAGGTTATCACAAACCTCCTTACTAAAACCGCTACAAATTATATTAAATTGCGGCATTCACCAAACCTCACAAATTAGTGCAAGCAGAGGTTATAACAAGTCCCCAAAATGAAACTGTCACAAAATAAATTATATCGCAAGGGTTAAAATAAATGCAACAAAATGATTTTATAATGGAGTTTTTTATAAACCCCACAAATAAACCTCTTAATTTTTTTTTCCAGTTTTTTGTAGTGTTGATTTATGTAAGATTCTAAAAGTCATTGTTTGTTCAAAGTTCCATGTGACAAGATGACTCACATAATTTGAGTCTTTGTATATCACAAGACATTAATATCAAATGAAAAACATAAATTGGGGAAATGTTTGATTATGAGATTGCACTCATTTATTTTATATTATTCTACATAAAGACCCTGCTTTCACACATTTCTCATATTTTTGCAGGAAAACTATCCCTAACATTAGTCAGAGATTGTCATAATAATGCGTAGTTTTCATGGATAATTGGGAGAACAACAGATTTCCAAGAGGCATTCAAAAAAAAGAATACAACAACTAGTTGTTATCGTAAAAAATTAGAGACGATATTCAATAGGCAGTACAAAGATCGACAATTAAAATGATACAATGAATCACTGTGAGTTTGTCAAAATTTTGAAATTATTTTATGTCATATCTAAATGAACTACGCGAACATGATTCTCATTTCGGTGAGATACGTAGGGAACACTAATTGGGTTTGGTGTTCATCTTTTCAAATATATAAAAATAAAAATAATTTGTGCCTATTTTCAATGTCCTATTTGTGCAAACTATGCAAACCTAATTCTTATTTCGGTGAGATACGTAGGCAATCCTTCATGGGTTCGATACCAATTTATAATTTTTCAAAATAAAAAGTAAAATAATTTGTGCATATTTTCAAAGATATATATGTATGATCTACACGAACCTAATTCTCATTTCATTCAGATACGTAGGCAACCCTTCTTGGGTTCGGTATCCATTTTTTAAATTAAAAAAAAGAAGTCAAATCGTTTTTGCATATGTTCAAAGACATATATGTACAAACTACGCGAACCTGATTCTCATCTTGTTGAGATAAGTAGGTAACCCTTCTTGGGTCTAGTATTCATTCTTTCAAGTTTCAAAACGAAAAATAAATTGTTCAATTATTCAAGAATATATGTGCATGAACTATGCACACCAAATTCTCATATTGATGAGATATGAAGGCTCCTTTCTTGGGTTCGTTATTCATTCTTTGAAAGAAAAAAAAACTTTGATGGTGGTCTATGATATAAATTATTTGTGGTTGTATATCTAAGATGTAGAAAAGTTTGATTTGTTCATGTTTTTGCAGACTTATTGCATGATAAAGGCAAGAGTTTGATTTCTTCATGTTTTGGCGTACAAATATGCAATTTGCAATTTGTTTGTTGATCCATTCAATTCTCATTTTATGAAAAAAGGTAAATGCAAATCAAAAACTCTCAACTTGCTAACACATGGTGGAGATCCACAACTACATTTACTTGAACTGACGATTAGTGTTTCATTCTTTAGAATCATTGTACACATAACATTGGATTCACCATAGCCAATTCTAGTTGGTTTGTTCACAATTGTATTTGTAGAGACCAAGCTCTGCTGCCGAGTAAGCACAAAAACAACAAATTGCTTTGAGGGAGAAGTAATTATCTACAGTTGCCCTCAAATTATTTCCTTCTTTGATATAACTGTATATCTCTCGTGATCAACCTTTTTCTTTCAGATATATTTGCACCAATATTGTCATTAGTCTGTTCAATCAAATCTGCATTATTGATGATTAATTTTGTCCATAATTTGATGTAAGGAACGTCCAATCGCCTTTTTATATATTTAGTAGAAATAATAACTCAGAAGGTGATAAGAATCCTTGTTCTGTTCGGTACAAATATTACACCTCTGGTTTGCAATAATAGCTAATACAAGTTTGATCGTAATTAATTGTTGCTAACTTATTTATTTTCCATGAGCTAAGTACTGTTTTTTTTAACGGATAGATATGAGATTCAAACTCAGGATGTTTGTCGATTCATGACATACTAATAATATGTGTGACTATTTTATATAAAAACTAAGTTAGTAGAAAAAGTACACTTTATTTTCTCAAGTCATCTCTATATTGCAGAATTTAGTGCTAAGACTTGACGAAGAAATTGGTGCGGAAAATTTGAATGTGACGGAAGACAAGTGAGGATAAGTAAGTAGTTTAGCTATGAGTGTAAGTTCAATGGAAGATATGATGAATGCTCCTAAAGTGTGAAGGAGAGTTAAATAAGGTTCATGATGGAATATATGGTTAAACAGCGGAAGCGAAACCATAAACTTTGCATGAAAGATAGACATCACACATATCAAATTTTATTCAAACATAAATCGAGAATACCTCTTCAAGTGTGTATCTTTGATCTGCAATCTTCTGTTGTGTGATTCCAATAACAACAAGAACTGGGAAAATAATGTTGGCTCAGGATGATTTAGGTATACTTCCTGAAATGGTTGGAAATATCTTGGAATAACCTTTACAACGCCGTTGAGTTTGCACGATTCCGAGTTTTTATGAGTGAATTATGCCCTTTGAAAGTTGGGCTATTGGAATAAGGAAAGTCCAATCCAAATTGTGAAAAGGGTAGTTTGGTCTTTTCCTTACACAATTATTTTATTTCATTTTTGGGTAATTAATTGGGGTCTTAACTGATCTTACTCAGTTTACCCTTTTAGAAAAATAATTTAGGGTTTTGAGAGAAGTGAAAAAAAGAGGAGAAACGAGGAGAAAGGTGAAGAACATTCAAGATTCGTAAAGATCTTCGTGTTTAGCTTGTGGATTTCTTCGGGAATGATTCCTATAAACTATGTGAGATCACATAGCGTTGGGTTAGTTCACTCACGCGACAATCATTATTTAATTCAGAGAAATATGTTTGTTTGGAAAGTAAATCCATTGAGTTCTTGATGATATTCGTTTGAATTCTTATGAGTTGTGTTGTTAGAGTTTCTTGAGGTTTGATTCATATTTTTGGGTGGAATTTTGGGTTGAATCTATCATATATTGATATTATAAGTGATTCCAAGTGTTTGAGGGGAAAACCATTGAAGTTTATAGGGTTTAGAGATGAAAATGAATGAGAAAAATCGGGGATTTTCTGGGCAACGCTTGGGCGTCGTGCCTGCCAAGTGCCACATATGTTCCTTTGAACTTTGGCCTCTTGCATGTAGCGCCATCCAAAGCGTCATGGGGAGTACTCTGAACTTTTAGGGCTAATGCCCGTCACCTCTTAGAGCGTCAGCTACGCCAATTCTCTCCATATCTTTCCCATCTTTTCGTACTTGTTCATTATCAATATACCTATCTTTTCTAGTTGACTCCAACACACTAAGGTACATATAAAAATAATGAAATCATCCATAAATAAGACATCATGAACCTTGAATCCATAATCCAATTCAAGGAAAGTTAAGATCAAAGTGGAGAGTTAAAACTCAAGTGTAGATGTTATGAAGCAAGTCAAAGCAAAGATTATAAAGTTTTCAAAAGTCTTTTGCAAACATTTCAACTTTGATTAAAGATTTAAATTTCATGTTTAGTAAAGAGTAAAGATTGAAGTCTTTTCTTCAAAGAAGTATATGGGGACTATGCATTCCCAAAGAGTTTTAGAATGTTTTCACATTTGAGAATGAAAGGGAACATCAATTCAAAGAGAGCTTTTAAGCTAAATTTTGAGTAATTATCTTAATCCAAAGAAAGACTTTTATTTTTACAAACTAATGAGCTAAGTATTTTTTGGGAGTAGTATTGAACATCGATATGAGGATGCGAGTTCAGATAAATCAAGTCTCCATAAACCATGTAGCCATCATGGATAGTAAATGATCATACTTTATGGATGATTCCTTAATATGATTTTAGCACAAGCTAGTGGATCCACTAAGTTAAGCGTCTATATGAGGACAAAGTATAGGAATTTTCTGGCAGCGTGGGCAAGAGTTGTATCACCATTTAGGCTCATAGTGATAGTTGTCGGTAAGATAATTTCCCACAGAAACTATGTTACTTTATTATTTGAGAAAAATTGAGTTTCCATTGAATTATGTCAAGGTAAGTGTTTCTTTTAGAATCCTTTTCAAGCCTATGTAGCATTTAACATTACAACTCACATACTCGTACATTCAATTTACTGATGTTAGTTGACTTGCATCATCTTATAATACGACTCAGGTAACTAGGATTGCATCCAGTGCACCGTTAATCCAATAAGCAGCTCAGAGTCAGTTGATGAGCCTCCTTACATTCTGGAGGACTCTTTTTATCACTTTCTTTCTAGTTTTCAGTTGTTAGGATGATTGGGGGTTCTTTCCGACCATCCCTCTTTCTTTTGGAGATTTCATAGAAAGATGGTATTAGTTCTTTAGTCTTATTCCTTTCAGTTGTATACGTTTAAGAATTCTGTTGCCGTTTTTGGTTAAGTTACTATCTTTTGAGTTATTTTTTGAGCTATATCTCTTGTGTTTGTGTCTTCCGCTAAGTTAGTAATTCAGGTCAAAGGTTCTCTTAAGTCCATCAATGATTTTCGAGTGTCGGCCACGCCTAGGGTATAGGTTCGGGCCGTGACAAACTTGGTTTAGAGAACAAATTTAAAGAGTCCTAGGGAGTCTATGAAAGCGTGTCTGTAGAGCCCTAGTTATTGGTGTAAAGAGTGACACATCTACAATTAGGAGGCTGCAACACTTAGGAAAATTTCTCACTTCTTTCACTCTCATTCAATGCTTTAACAGTTTAATCTCAAAAAAGTCTCCCTCTAATTCGTGTTTGCGCGTGGTTTCAGATAATCATGCCTCCACGAAGAGAAGTCATAGGTCGTCCATCTAGGAGAGATGTTGAAGAGGAAGGGTTACCTAATGCACCTAAAGTGCAACCTCAAGGAGAGGTTACCAATACTGAGTTCCGTGAGGCTATCTTGGGTGTTGAGTCAATCTGTGACTAACCTGTTTGGACAATAAAGAGGAGTTAGACAAGAAGTGAATGAAACATCTACAATCAAGCACTACTGAGGATCCAGAAAACTTTATGTAAGAGCTGAAGAAGATATTTGATGTTATGCGTGTTGTCAACACTGAGGGAGTTGAAATGATTGCATATCAAATGAAGAGTGTGTCTAGGACTATGTTTGACCAGTGGAAAGGGGGTAGAGTTGAGGATGCACCACCTTCTAGTTTGGTCTGTTTTGAGGAAGCTTTGTTTGGGCATTTCTTTCCCCGAGAATTGAATGAGGCCAAGGTATGTGAGTTCCTCACACTTAAGCAAGATTCTCTAAGTGTTCATGAATATGGGATGAAGTTCACCCAAGTATGTCATTATGCTCTGGAGATAGTTGTGGACATGGCGAGTAGAATGAACTTGTTTGTTGCTTGGTTGTCTCGTCTGTCGAGTAAAGAAGGTAGGGATGCCATACTGATTGGGGACATGGATATATCAAGATTGATGATCGATGTGCAGCAAGTTGAGGAAGAGAAACTGACGTACAAGGAAGAATTCAAAAATAAGAAAACTAAGACAGGAAATGAGTTCGGACAGCAGAAATTATAAAGTGAACTGGTCTTCATTTCAGCAAAAGAAAAAGGGACCTGCTCCATCAACTGCTAGTGCATCTGCACCCAGAAACAAAGGTGAGTATAATTGTCAGAATTCCCTACACTTCAGAGCTAAACCGACACAACCTCAAGGTAGTGTGATACAAAGAGGTAGTTGGGCTCCTGCATGTGCTAAATGTGGTAGAACCCACCCAGGTAAGTATCATGATGACCAGATAGGTTGTTTCAAGTGTTGTCAAGAGGGTCACTTCATGAAGGAGTATCTTAAGAACAAGCAATGTAGTGGAAATCCGGGCAATAGACCCCAATCTTTATTATTTTCATATTCTCCTTTCGTTTTAAAACAACGTGCATCTATTTTTGACGTCTGGGCCTACCCTTCCTTTTTTTCCTCTGTGATAATATCACAATATACTTTGATGGAAGAGTAACGCAACAGTGTTTTCATTGAAGGAATATTCCTTCCTTCTCGATACTATCAAAGTATAATATACAGATGTGATTTCAATTTGTAGTTTTTTCATCATATTAATATGTAAATTATTGCAATTTATAGTACGTTCCCTTTAACTTTTGAATATCTCAAATATTCTGCAAATTAATAGAATATACATATAGAGATCAAATCTATCATGCTTAAAGAGGGCCCCTACTATATTTGATTATTTGATTTTTGAATCCACATTTTATAAAAAAATTCTCCTAGTTCAATTATTGACAACTTTGATCCCCCCACGTACATGCACTTCCTCAAGGATTTTTTTAATCTCTTTTAGAATTTTTGTTTTGATAAATACCAACTTGGCAATACACCAACCTAGTCACTTCTTGTTAATATATTATAATATAAAAATACAAGTGATGAAATTTGTCGGTTAATTGAAAGTTTCAACATTTTCCTTGTTTGAATTTTAATGTCTAACATGGTCATTACAGTTTAATTGGCTTGATGACATAGAGTATTACTATTATTTTAATTGCTTAATTCTCTCTTTCCATTTTGTACTATATACAAGGGAGGATCTACGTTGTTGGGTGGAGGTGCCACGACACCCAGTGATTTTAGAAAAAATGTTAAATACACATGTATCTATGTATAATAATTAAATATGTATTACTTTTGCCACCTAATGATTATACTGTAGAATAGCCCAATTGACAAACAAGAGAGTCCGTCAACTTGTTAACTAAGGTTCGAACCACAACACCAACTTCTATTCTTTTGCTTTCCTTTTTTTTCCTTTCTTTTTCTCCATTCATTCTTATTTATGTACTATTATTTATTAATTGAAATTGACCCCTTTTCATAATTCATTTTAATTTTTATTACTTTCTGTTGCACTAATTATTAATCTATTGATATGAGTGTAACATATTAATTATTTTTATCAATTAGTGAGTACTGAATTATAATCGTCAAATGAATATTACTTTATGTAGTATTTTCTAGAAAACATAAGTTTCAAAATGTTTTTTTTAATTTAAAGGTTCGTTCGATCTTCACTGCGTTTTTGTTAAGTAAGATGAATAGGCTGAAAGTACAGTTTTTATTCTTTCCCAACTATATATCTCCAACAACACGTAAAGTCAATGGAAGATGAATATATTATGTTAATACTATTAGATGTTTTATACACGATCAAATTTTAATGTAATTTTTTATCTTAAAGTTTCAGCGAATAAGACATCTAATTCTAAAAAGAAAATCAAAATTGAATTCTTTAGTTATCTCTGATTACAGAAGATCTAAAAGAAAATATTACTATATGCACATTTGATTGATTTGTTTATAAAAAATTAATAACCTGAATTGTAACCCAAAATTAAAGCAATCAGTCCTTTTATTTTACTTGAACGTTATTATAGTCCTCTCTTGGATGCATCACTATTTTTCGTGGATACATCTATATCTTCTCGGATACATATCTATCCCTTCTCGAATTTATCCCTTCCCTGAAGTAATATATCATTTGTAATTTATTGGACAATCAAGGAATATTTTCAAGAGAAATGAAAAATTTGAGATTTTTGTAATTGAGAAAACTTCTTGGATATGATATAATCAGCCACCAAAGATATGAAATTTTTGTACGTTATACTATTTGTTTCTTTAGTAAACAACTTGAATATATTACTTTATAATCTATTTCAAATAGTCACACGACATATATGTGTCGTTTACAACCTAAATTTAGAAACAAAAAAGTTCTTTTCAGCAACGAAATAGAGAATTGCGTTAGATTATGAGTTAAAACATTTCATGTTCAATGAACATATAAAATGTTGATATCTTTCAAAAAATTCATCGGTGTTCATATATATTCGCAAATGGTATCTGTCTTTCACAATGTTATTATCTTCACTTTGTGATATTTGCACTATATGTTGGGTATGTAGCAAGAATTGATAGGAAATAGAGGGAAGGAGAGGAATTTGAAAAGTTTAGAACTTGAAAGGTTGAGAACTTGAAAAGTCCACTAATGCTTTAATAAAAAAGGCAATAGTCCCTCATTGATAATGGAAATGAAAATAGGACAGTTTAAATAAATAAACACTCCTATTAATTATTAAAAGGGTCGGAAAGAGGGACCCCCCTCGCGCCGTCATCGTCGTCGCTCGACGGCTTTGGCTTCGACAAATGATCGATCGAGAGATAATTTTTTGGACAAATTTATTTATTTATTTATTTAATTAATTAAATGGCCAAAAATTATTTTCAATTAATTAGTTGATAACAGAAATTAACCAAAATGTTTTCAACTTTTTAGTTAACCCGACTCGACTCGGATTCGCACGCGTGACCCGTTTTGAATTCCGTTATATTAAAAAATTCCCGCCACTGTTCTAAAAGGTTGCAACTTTCAGGAACAGTCAATACCATTTGAAAGTTTTCAACCTTTCATCAATGGTCGTGTCAATTCTGAAAACTTTCAGAATATATTATTCTTGCCTATAAATACCATTCAGTCTTCAGAATATTTACTAACGAATTTTCTGATCTTCCTTCTTCTTAAAAAACACATTTTTTCGTGTACTTTCCTGCTGTGGATTGATTCGCTAACAGTAGAGTTTTTGGTATCTATACTCTACTGATTGAGATCATTTTACCCTGGGAGGTTATATTCCAAATCAAACCTCGGATACTAGAGGGGAATAATTTCCCTAAAGGGACACTGTGAATTCGGTGGACTTGATTTTCTTCCTAAATTATCAAAAAGAGTATTCAAGATTCTGGTAAGTTTACACATTAAATTATTTTTTACAAATAAATTTCTGTTCATCTTATTTACTGGTTCTAAAATCTCAGTTACTTCGTGTTTCTAAATGATTTATTACAACCAGTAATTTCTGATTTTCATAGACATTGGCATTAATCTTAAGGAAATTATATAAATCTGTGTTTCTGGTGTAGAGAAAAATCTTTGTGATTTTATACTCCTTTAAGTCTGCAATTATAATTTATTGCTTACTTAGATTGTATCGATTTTGTTTATCAGAAATGGAAAACACTGGTGTTACAGAGGCTGTTGTTGCACCAACCCGAACTCTTGTATCACAAGCAGAGAAATCGGGTAAATTCAAAGGTGCGAATTTCAAAGGTTGGCAGCAACGAGTATTTTTCTGGCCTACCACTCTTGGTCTGCAGAAATTTACAAGTGAAGATACTCCAGTACTTGCTGATGATATGCCAGACAGGGAAAAATTTATGATTGTTGAAGCATGGAAACGGTCAGACTTCCTATGTAAAGGTTACATTTTAAGTGCTTTTAAGGATGACTTATATAATGTCTATAGTGCAATAACAACTTCAAAAGAGTAGTGGAATGCACTTGACAAGAAATATAAGACAGAAGATGCATGCTTAAAAATATTTGTGGTCGCAAAGTTTTTAGACTATAAAATGGTAGATAGTAAAACAGTTGGATCACAAGTGCAGGAACTTCAACTTATTCTCCATGATCTGATTGCTGAAGATATGGTAGTAAATGAAGTTTTTCAAGTGGCTGCAATGATCGAGAAGTTGCCTCCTTCGTGGAATGATTTCAAGAATTATCTAAAGCACAAGCGTAAAGAAATGAAGCTTGAAGATCTTGTGATTCGTCTCAAGATTGAGGAAGATAACAGAAATGCTGAAAAGAAGTCGCGTAAGAGTTCAACAATCATTGGAGTTAATATTGTTGAAGAAGATCCTACCAAAGACAAAAAGAGAAAAAAGTCCAATGGGCTGAAGTCAGAACAGGCCAAGATGAAATTCAAAGGCAACTTTTATAATTGTGGCAAGGCTGGTCATAGATCTTCTGATTTTCATACTCCAAGAAAGGACAAAAACAAAGGCAAAGGCAAAAGTCAAGAAAACATCGTGGAAAAGATGGAAGATGCAGATAACTTGTGTGCAATGATATCAGAGTGTAACTTAGTTGGAAATCCCAAGGAATGGTTTCTCGACTCAGGTGCTACTAGACATAATTTCTCTGCAAAAGAAGCCTTTGCAACGTACACTCCTGCTGAGTACGATGAAGATTTATTCATGGGAAACACAACAACAACAAGGATTGCAGGAACTGGGAAAGTAATGTTGAAAATGACCTCCGGCAAAGTGTTGACTTTAAACAAAGTTCTGCATGTCCCTACTATTAGGAAAAATTTAGTTTCTGCTGCACTACTCGTTAAGAACGAGTTTAAGTGTGTCCTAGTTAGTGATAAAGCTGTAATAAGTAAGAATGAAATGTTCATAGGAAAGGGCTACCTCAATGAGGGTCTTTTCAAACTAAATGTAATGGTTATTGACAGTATTAATAAAAATTCTGCTTCTGTTTACTTATTGGAGTTAAGTAATTTATGGCATGCCCGTTTGCGACATGTAAATTACAAAGCCTTGCGAAAATTGGTTAATCTAGAAGTATTGCCTGATTTTAAATGCGATAAGTCGAAATGTGAAATTTGTGTGGAAAGTAAGTTTGTTAAACATCCTTACAAGCCTGTTGAAAGAAATTCTAAAACTTTAGACTTAATTCACACAGATATATGTGATATGAAGTCAACACCATCTCGTGGTGGGAAAAAGTATTTTATAACTTTTATTGATGATTTCACTCGATTTTGTTATGTATATTTGCTTAATAGTAAGGATGAAGCAATTGATGCATTCAAGCAATACAAAAACGAAGTGGAAAACCAATTGAATATAAAGATAAAAATGATTCGGAGTGATAGGGGTGGAGAATATGAATCTCCTTTTGCAAAGATATGTTTGGAATATGGTATTATTCATCAAACTACTGCACCATATACACCACAGTCAAATGGTTTGGCAGAAAGGAATGCCTTAATGATCAATTCTGGTTCACCGCAAAATCTTTGGGGGGAAGCCATCCTTACAGCTAATAAAATACTCAATAGAGTACCCCATCAAAAAACACAATCAATTCCATATGAGTTGTGGAAAGGAAGAAAACCCAACTTGAAATATTTCAAAGTGTGGGGGTGTTTAGCCAAGGTAGAGGTTCCTTTACCTAAAAGGGTTAAAATAGGACCCAAAACAATAGATTGTGTCTTTATTGGGAATGCTCTAAATAGTAAAGCCTGTCGATTTTTGGTTCACAAATCTGATAATCCTGAGATTCATGTTAATACGATAATTGAATCAGATAATGCAGAGTTTTTTGAAAACATTTATCCGTATAAAACTGAAAGTGAATCAAAAAGTGAAAGACCTAAACGACCACGAGAAGAATCAATGGAAAATATTCTAACTGAGGAACCTAGGCGAAGTACTCGACAACGAAAATCTGTTTATTTCAGACCAGATTTTGTAGCACTATTGCTTGAAAATAAGTCTCAAACATTTAAAGCAGCTATGTCTTCGTCAGAGTCAACTTATTGGAAAGAAGCAGTCAATAGTGAGATTGAATCAATTTTAAGCAATCACACTTGAGAATTGACTGATCTTCCTCCAGGAAATAAACCTTTAGGATCAAAATGGATCTTTAAAAGGAAAATGAAGCCTGATGGGACTATTGAAAAATATAAGGCTAGACTAGTAGTTAAAGGGTACGGACAAAAGGAAGGTCTGGACTACTTTGACATATACTCTCCACTAACAAGGATAACATCAATTAGGATGTTAATAGCACTAGCAGCAGTGTATGATCTTAAAATCCACCAAATGGATGTAAAGACAGTGTTCTTAAATAGAGAGTTAGAGGAAGAAATTTACATGGAAAAACCTGAAGGGTTTATAGTTCTTGGTAAAGAAAAGAAAGTGTGCAGACTTCTGAAGTCACTTTATGGACTCAAGCAAGCACCCAAACAATGGCATGCTAAATTTGATCAAATAATGTTGGCAAATGGATTCAAGATTAACGAATATGATAAATGTGTTTACATTAAAAACGTTATGAATCATGAAGTCATTGTTTGTTTGTATGTTGATGATATGTTAATAATGAGTAAACAAATTGACGATATAAATGCTACTAAGTGCATGTTATCCAGCAAGTTCGATATGAAAGACTTAGGAGTTGCTGATTTGATCTTAGGGGTCAGGATTATCAAAACTCCCCAGGGACTAGCATTATCTCAATCTCATTATATTGAAAAATATTGAATAAGTTCAATTACTTGAATTTCAATGTAGTCAAAACTCCAATTGATTTAAGTTATACATTTAAAAAGAATGAAGGTCAAAGTGACTCTCAATTAGAATATGCCTGAGTGTTGGGAAGTTTTATGTATATTATGAATTGCACGCGACCAGATATAGCATGTGCTATTAGTAAACTGAGTCGGTACACTAGTAATCCGAACCAAACTAACTGGATAGCTATGAAACGTGTGTTGGGTTATTTAAAATGGACACAACATTATGCTTTGCATTATAATAAATATCCTGCTGTGATTAAAGGATATAGTGATGCAAATTGGATCACCGGGTCAAATGATGTAAAATCCACGAGTGGTTATGTATTCATACTTGGTGGAGGAGCTGTCTCTTGGAAATCTTCCAAACAGACATGTATTGCTCGCTCCACAATGGAATCTGAATTCATTGCTTTGGATAAGGCTGGTGAAGAAGCGGAATGGCTTCGGAATTTCCTAGAGGATATTCCATTCTGGCCCAAACCTGTTGGACCAATTTGCATACATTATGATAGTCAAGCAGCAATAGGTAGGGCAGGGAGCGTTATGTACAACGGAAAGTCTTGTCATACACGACGTAGACATAACACCATAAGACAACTGCTCTCTAGTGGAATTATCACAATTGACTATGTAAAGTCAAGCGATAATGTGTCTGATCCACTAACGAAAGGCCTAGTGAAAGAGACAGTTGAAAGGTCATCTAAGGGAATGGATTTACGACTTAGGACAAGTCAGCAAGACGGTAACTCTATCTAGCAGACTGGAGATCCCAAGAGCTAGATTCAAGGAGAAAAACAAAATTGTGGTTGACGGTTCGACATTGTCAATTAACTCAATCCATTCTCATGATGAAGATAATGTTCAGGAAAAGGTTAAGACTTTAAGGCTTGTTAATGAGTTAATAAAGCTTAAAGTTTTTAATGATTTGCTAAGTTTGGTAGATTTGACCAAATAGTGTATCTATGAGATGACACGGTTAGAAATCACCTATGTGAGTGTGAAGTGGAAGCCGCTTCAAAGAGAATTTTATGTCAAAAGCCTATTCTCTATACACTCATGAAACCAGGAGGTGTTCATGGCTGAAACGAACACAATCGTAAGAATCATAAACAGTAAAGGGTTAATTGTGTGACATATGGTTGTCTAGGTATACACCAAAGTTCGACGGTTCAAAGATATCACATATACCGATTGACCGAGTATATCCGACATATGTTCACTACGGAAAGTCCAAGGGCAAACCTACTTATCCAGATGCAATTAATCCTTGCTTGTAAAGTACACAATTGTCCGTGCATTCCTATGTTATAACTATCTCCCATCAATGTGGGAGATTGTTGGGTGTGTAGCAAGAATTGATGGGAAATAGAGGGAAGGAGAGGAATTTGAAAAGTTTAGAATTTGAAAGGTTAGGAACTTGAAAAGTCCTCTAATGCTTTAATAAAAAAGGCAATAGTCCCTCATCGGTAATGGAAATGAAAATAGGTGAGTTTAAATAAATAAACACTCCTATTAATTATTAAAAGGGTTGGAAAGAGGGGCCCCCCTCGTGCCGTCGTCGTCGTCGCTCGCTCGCTTCGGCTTCGGCTACGGCTTTGGCTTTGGCAAATGATCGATCGAGAGATAATTTTTTGGACAAATTTATTTTAATTATTTATTTAATTAATTATATGGCCAAAAATTATTTTCAATTAATTAGTTGATAACAAAAATTAACCGAAATATTTTCAACTTTTTTAGTTAACCGGACCCGACTCGGATCCGCTCGTGTGACGGTAATTCCGTTATATTTAAAAATTCCCGCCACTGTTCTGAAAGGTTGCAACTTTCAGGAATAGTCAATACCATTTGAAAGTTTGCAACCTTTCATTAATGGTCGTGTCGATTCTGAAAGGGTTGCAACCTTTTAGAATATATTATTCTTGCCTATAAATACCATTCAGTCTTCAGACTATTTACTAAACAAATTTTCTGATCTTCCTTCTTCTTTAAAAAATACATTTTTTCGTGTACTTTCCTGCTGTGGATTGATTCGCTGACAGTAGAGTTTTTGGTATCTATACTCTACTGATTGAAATCATTTTACCCTAGGAGGTTATATTCCAAATCAAACCTCAGATACTAGAGGGGAATAATTTCCTTAAGGGGACACTGTGAATTCAGTGGACTTGATTTTCGTCCTAATTTATCAAAAAGAGTATTGAAGATTCTGGTAAGTTATACATATTAAATTATTTTTTCAAATAAATTTATGTTCATCTTATTTACTGGTTCTAAAATCTCAGTTACTTCGTGTTTCTGAATGATTTATTACAACCAGTAATTTCTGATTTTCTTAACACAGATTGGCAACACTATAAGCATTGCATCTTTTAAAATACTAATCATTGATCAATCAATTCGTAAAGATTCTTTTGAAGTCTTTCAAATCTCTATTGCTTCAACTTAAGTATAATGTGTTTGTAATTGACTTTGTCGATGAATTTTGTGATACATTTTATTGTTCTCTTCCATAAATAGAAATACTTAAAAAATTGATTTCTAACTTGACAACAATAAAAACAATCAAGAAAGCTACTTTATTTCTATAATAATAACAATTATCATCATGTTATATTCTGAATTTTGAAAATATCTATCAAAGAGCAATTTTTGCCTCCACAAAAACAAAAACAATCATTAAAGAAACTTTCTTTCTATATACAATCAGAATTATCTTAATGTTATATTCTAAATTACATTAATTAATTTTTTATACTACACTTAATATCTTGCCGTAAAGAAAACTCTAAAGCTTACCCCCCCCCCCATACAAAAGAACCAATATACTTTTTTCAGGTTACTTTTTTTGTAATTTATTTATTTTTTAGTTTTTTCTTGATCTATTTTTCTAAACAAAGTCTTTTTTTATTAACTTTTTCTTTTGTTGTTCTTTTTTTTAACTACTCATTTTCTTTATTTTGAATTTCAATATTCATTAGGATTTGAATGTTAAACGTTCCTTATCAAATTTCCTCCGTTAAATAGTTTATAATATTTGATATTAAGAAAATATCAAACTGAAAATTTGATATTTGATAATCTTTCGATGATACATTATAAAATTATTGATTTCTTGATAGTCAAACATTGTTCGTTCTTTTTGTCATGAGATTTGATATTTTCTTCAAATTATTTAAAAATTGTTGACATGTCATTTTAAAGAGTATTTTAATTATCAAAATATAAATTTAGTGGTCATATTATGTAACATAATATTTAAAATATGCTTATGCGATAATCCTTTAAATTATTTCTAGGAACAAAATATGAACCATTCAAACACATTTTATTTTAATAAGTTCAAAATTTTCTTTCTAAAATATGGCAAAACACATTAATTATTATTTGTAAGAAGTTAATCAAGTAATAGATTATTCATTTAAACAAAATTACATAATATCCTTATGGGCCCATAACAAAAGTTAAGACATATATAGACTCTTCTAGATTTTCATTTTGACCATTAATTATAAAATTATTATTTTACACCTAAATTAAATTAATTAGTTTTTGTATACTACACTTAATATCATGCCGTAAAGAAAACTCTAAAGCTTACCTCCCACAAAATAACCAGTATACTTTTTTTCAGGTTATTGTTTTTTCTAATTTATTTATTTTTTAGCTTTTTCTTCCTCTATATTTCTATAAAAAGGGCTTTTTCTATTAACATTTTCTTTTGTTGTTCTCCTTTATTTTTTAACTACTCATTTTGTTTATTTTGAATTTCAATATTCATTAGGATTTGAATGTTGAACGTTGACCTTATCAAATTTCCTCTGTTAAATAGTTTATCATATTTGATATTAAGAAGATATCAAAATTAAAATTTTATATTTTATAATCTTTCGACGAATACATTATAAAATTATTGATTTCTTTATGGTCAAACATTGTTCATTCATTCAGTCATGAAATTTGATATTTTCTTCAAATTAATTAAAAACTACTGATACATCATTTTAAAAGAATATTTTAATAATTAAAATATGAATCTAGTGATCATATTATGTAACATAATGTCACACCCTAAGCTACCCCCGAGACGCGAACGTGGAACCTAGGACCACAAGTGATACCAAGCTAACCCTGTTGGCATGATCATGAACATACTAAAGATAATCAAATGTTGCAGAAGCTAAATCATACTTAAAATGAAAAGATGGGAAATACCCATATTCTATAACTGAGATGTTTGAAAACAATGAGTTTAATACAAAAGAAATATTAACTCAATCTATGCTGAATCTAACTATGTCTGAAAATAACCTCTAAACTAGACTAAAAATACTGGGACAAACCCCAACTAAATCTAGCAAAAACTGAAACTAAATGACTAAATGCTGAAATGAAACTCATGACTGTTGTCCTCGGAGAATGAGGACTCACCGCAGAATCTGCTGGACTGGAGATCAAGAAATCGATCTATGCGTGATCTCGATGTTGAGAACCTGAACCTACATCACGAGAAGATCTAGTGCACGTATGCGTCATAACTTGAAAGATACTGAGCATGTAGGATAGAGTAAAGCTGAAATAAAACATAACTGAACAAGCACAAAAACAGGCATAATAATCTGAACGTGATGTGCTTGTTTCAGAGCTAACTGGATGCAATGACCAATTTATTACATGCTGAAACTGAATACTGAATATACTGATATATGGTCTATGTAGAGAGTCTGACTGAACTGTGGGAGCTACTAATAACCTATAATAAAACCACATGAGCTAAATGTGGAGACCGATGTATACGCCCCATCGAGAGGACCCAATATACCCTGCCAAAGGTATAAAGGCATGCTGGCGTGATCACTAAACTGATTGCCCACAGAGGGGACTTACAACCTACTCGGCTAGTAGTTTTGGGATTATTGGGTATGCTAAACCCTAGTCCAACTCGGTATTATTCTACTCCCAATTAATTCTGTAAATTAACCAATTATATCTAAATTTCTATAAATACTGGATAGCTTGAAACTGAACATGCAAACTGAGAAAGCAACAATTAATCTAGTAATTATGCATTTATAATTGAGGCATTTATATCTGAAGTCTCTGAAATATACGACCTAGCATGTATAAATCAAGAACTAATGAAATACATAGCTAGGGTTATGAAATTCATGCGATAATCTGAGTAATAATATGATAATCTGATTTGGAACATATATTAAATAAATTCATGAAGTTCTATCAAAATTCTAGAAACCCTAGATTTAATCATGATATGCGAATCAAGAATCTGACTGAAAACTAGGGATCCAATGGGTGAAAGGAACCCACTAGTGAAATCCCACATACTTGGTAATGAAATCCACGGAAAAATACTTAAGTTTCGTGGCTGGAATTGCGGAAGCTTGTGGAGTTCTTGAACTAGGGTTCTTGAGCTTTTTTTCTCCTCTCTTGCTTCTAATTTTCTAAGTTTTGATTTAATGATTTGACTTGGATATGTTTTAATCATATTTCTAGGCTTAAACTGACTAAAATCTGATGATTTAGGGTAAAAATGACGTAAATTAGGGTTTAAACAGAGTGGGAAAGGTCAAAAAGACCCCTGGGAAGGTTAATGTCGGGCCATATGACGGCCTGGACTCACGGTCTTTCATGCGCCCGACGCCGTGTCGTTGGTTTTGTCGTGAGTGCCTATTCGACAAGCCTTTACTAAAATTGGCAAAACGTTTTACTCGGAGGTCTGATTTAAGCAAGGTTTGTGGATACGGAATGATAATTCAATTATTATATATGTGGGTAGGTTATGGGAGACCTAATTCATTTTGTGCTAAGAGTTATGATCATTTTAATTAGACCCAACTGCATTTCCCCTTAACTGGCTGCAAATTTTCCACCTACGATCAGACATACGGACCATAGGTCCACCTACGAACCATGCTGGTCATACATAGATCTTGTCAGAGAGTGGTTGAAGTGAGTCTTGATCGACGATCACAGACTACGAACCGTCGTTTGACCTACCGACCATAAGTCTGTCCGTCGTCCAAGACTTAACCAATTATTCTAGGCTGAAATTTTTGGGAATTTCTGATCCCATCGACGGTTGTGCAGGACAAACCGTGGTTCAGTCTACGGTCCATCAGTTCCACCTTTGGTAGAACCTACAGATTTTTTCCGCAAAACTATGTTTTGGTCTGTTTTGGCTATGGGGTGTTACATTATCTCCCCCTTGGGAACATTCGTCCTCAAATGAAGACTGAACTAGCTGAAATAGAGGGACAGAGATGCAAGCCCTACAACTAAACACAGAGAACTGAGTTCTGAGTACATGCAATTAAGCTAAAAATGAAAGTACAAACTGAGGGAACATGATTCTAAAACTAAATTTACGCATGAATGACTGTAAAACTGAAGAGGAACTATTACTTCAAGCTGGAATGGAATCGGAAGGAAAAAGGTAAGGATACTTGGCTTTTATGTCTGCTTCTGCTTCCCAAGTAGCTCCTTCAACGGACTGACACCTCTACAAAACCTTGACTGAAGCGACTTCTTTGTTTCTCAACCTTCTTACCTGACGGGCAAGAATCTCAACTGGTACATCCTCATAAGTAAGACTATGTTTCACCGCCACACTCTCTAATGGCACTATAGAGGCTGGGTCACCCACGCACTTCTTCAAGTGAGATTCGGAAGACCGGATGCACTACTGCTAATTTTGCTAGCAACTCTAACTCATATGACACCTTTCCAATCCTTTTCAAGATCTTGTAAGGGCCTATATATCTAGTAATAAGTTTCTCTTTCTTTCCAAATCTCATCACCCCTTTCATAGGTGAGACTTTAAGAAAAACCCAATCATAAACTTAGAACTCTAATTCCCTTCTCCTCACATCTGCATAAGATTTCTGACGACTTTGGGTTGTCTTAAATCTATATCTAATGAGTTGCACTTTATCCATAGCATAAAGGACTGAATCTGGCCCTATTAAAACTGCTTTACCTAATTCAAAACAACCAACAGGAGATCTACATCTACCCCCCTTATAAAGCCTCATAAGGGGCCATCTGAATGCTGGAATGGTAGTTATTATTGTAGGCAAACTCAATAAGAGGAAGGTGATCATCCAAACTACCTTTGAAATCGATCACACAAGCTCTCAACATATCCTCTAAGGTCCGAATGGTACGCTCTGCCTGCCCATCCGTATGTGGATAAAATGTTATACTAAGGTTAACTTGAGTACCAAGACCTTTTTGAAATGACTTCCAGAAATGAGAGGTAAACTGAGGACCTCTATCTGATATGATAGACAAAAGAACCCCATGGAACCTAACAATTTCAGTAAGGTAAAGCTAGGCATAGTCCTCTGCCTAATATGTAGTCTTCACCGCTAAAAAGCGAGAAGACTTAGTCATCCTATCAACTATCACCCAAATTGAGTCATGTTGTCTACGAGTACGAGGTAACCTTGTGATGAAATCCATATTGATCACATCTCACTTCCAAGTAGGAATATCGATCTCTTGAGTCATACCTCTTGGTTGTTGATGTTCTACCTTGACTTGCTTGGAATTGGGGCACTTACTCACAAAGTCTGCTATATCCCTCTTCATGCCATTCCACCAATAGACTTCTTACAGATCGCGGTACATCTTAGTGGCACCTGGATGAATAGAATACCTGGAGTTATGAGCTTTTGTAAGAATATGCTGCCTTAACTCTCCCACATCAGGAATACACCATCTACCTTGGTAGGGAAGTACACCATTTCTCCATTGGGAGAAAACCTCCACTCTCTTATTGTTGAATGCACCCTTTAGCTAAAGCAAGACCGGATCACTCTCTTGCTTTTCCTTAGCCTCCACTACCAAAGACGATTCTGCCCCATTCTGAACTGTTACACCTCTGTCTGATATGCTCATAAGGCGAACTCCCAAGCGAACAACCTGTGAACATCCTTTACTAGCTCCTTTATGTTTTCCTCAACATGGGCTACACTACCCATAGATAATATACTAATATCACCGGCCACTACATTCGCCTTTCCAGAATGATAATGCACACTCATATCACAATCCTTAAGGAACTCAAGCCATCTCCCCTGGCAAAGATTCAACTCTTTCTGCGTGAAAACATACTGAAGGCTCTTATTATCAGTGAACAAATCTATATGAACACCATACAAGTAGTGTCTCCATATCTTGAGTGCAAAAACCACTGCTGCAAGCTCGAGGTCAGGAGTTGGATAGTTCTTCTCATGCACCTTAAGCTTTCTTGAGTCATAAGATATAACCTTATCACTTTGCATCAACACACAACCAAGTCCAACTCTAGATGCATCGCAGTAGATCACATAACCATATGAACCCTCTGGTAGAGTCAAGACAGGAGTTGTAGTCAATCTAGTTTTCAATTCTGCGAAGATTTTCTCACAATCATATGATCATTGTAACTTGACCATCTTTTGAGTCAACCTAGTCAATGGTGAGGCTATGGATGAAAATCCTTCCACGAACCTTCTGTAATAACCTGCTAGACCTAAGAAACTTCTGATATCTGTAGTAGAGATAGGTCTGGTCCATTGTTTCACTGCTTTTATGTTTAGTGAATCTACGCTGATCCTTTCGCTAGAGTCAATGTGACCAAGGAAAGAAATGGAATGCAACCAAAACTCACATTTACTAAACTTAGCGAATAACTGGTGATCTTTTAGAGTCTGCAGAACAACTCTCAAATGACTTGCATGTTCTTCCTCACTCCTAGAGTAAATGAGGATATCATCAATGGAGAAGATAACAAACAAGTCTAAGTATTGTTTGAACACTCTATTCATCATCCATGAAAGTTGCATAAGTATTAGTTAGTCCCAATTACATATTCATAATGACCATACCGAGTTCTGAAGGCTGATTTTGGAATGTCACTATCTCTGACTATGAACTGATCATAACCCGATCTAAGGCCTATCTTTGAGAAATTACTTGCACCCTGAAGTTGGTCAAACAAGTCATCAATCTTGGGGATGGGATACTTATTCTTTATTGTGACATTTTTCAACTGTCTATAGTCAATGCTCATTCTGAGAGAACCATGTTTCTTCTTTACGAACAATACTGGTGCACCCCATGGTGAAATACTAGGTTTGATGAAACCCTTATCTCAAGGTCTTTCAACTGCTCTTTCAATTCCTTAAGCTCTGCTGGAGCCATTCTGTAAAGAGGAATAGAAATAGGCTGGGTATCTTGAAGGATATCAATTCCAAAGTCGATTTCCTTTTCGGGAGGAACCTTGGGAAGATCTTTTGGAAATACGTTTGGAAATTCACAGACTACTGGAACTGACTCAAGAGATGGGGTTTCAAGGATAAAATACCTTAACCCGAACTAGATGATAGAGATAACCCTTAGATATCATATTTCTGGCCTTAGGGTAAGAAGTAAATCGACCCATAGGCGCCAGGCTACTACCCTTGCATTCTAAGATTGGTTCGTCTGGAAACTGAAAAAGAACAATCCTAGTTCAACATTCGACTGAGGCAAACCATGTGTGTAACCAATCCATGCCTAGAATGACATTGAAGTCTACCATTTCTAACTCTACTATATCTGCTGAGGTGACTTTCTAAGATACTATGACAGGGAATTTCTACATACCCGTCTAGCTATAGTTGGGTAACCGACTGGTGTAGAGACTGTGAAAGGTTCTGAGAGAGTTTCTTGAATAATATTAAAGTTTAGTTCTATACTGAGTTATAAAAGACAAAGTAGTTTCTGTTGTCTTTACACTAAGTGAACCATATGTGAGTCACATCCTTAAGCTAGTTGGATGCGAATTTCACCCTATTACTCCCAGTTACTTGCATAACTCAAAATATTTTATTTTCCTTATCAATGAACTTCTTTGGGTCCTTACTAACTTGCGACCCTAAAAACTTAGGCGAATTCATCCTAACAAAATCACAAACTATGTCTGCCACTAATCGGTCATTTCTATTAGTAGGAACTAGAACCTGCTGATTGTTCTGGTTTGTTATACCCTGATCCAAAAGATGAATTGGCATTCTAAAACTCTGTATTTGAACTTCCTTATCTGGTATTAGAGGAACTGCGTTAGCATTAGCATTCCATGCCTAAGATCTATGAGAAGGAATGATCTTAAGCGCATAATGATGGATTAGAAAGAAAATCATACAAACGCACGATATGAACATCAAGAAAGTGAAGTTTTTCTAAAACACTTAATAGCCTCCCTCTCATTAGATGTGGTGAACTTCACACCAATGAAAAGGACTCTACTTAGAGCAGCTTTTCAGACATCGTAGAACTCTTGAACCTAGTTCTCTAATACAAGGTTGTGTCATGCACCGAGCTACCCCGAGATGCGGACACGGAACCTAGGACAAAAAGTGATGTCAAGATAACCTTGTCGGCATGATCATGAGCATACTAAAGATAATAAAATGTTGTGGAAGCTAAAGCATACTTAAAATGAAAAGATGGGGAATACCCATATTCTATAACTGAGATATTTGTAAAAAAATGATTTTAATACAAAAGAAATATTGACTCAATACTAAGCTGAATCTAACTATGTCTGAAAAAAGCCTCTAAACTAGACTAGAAATACTAGGACAAGCCCCTAGCTAAATCTAGCAAAAACTAAAACTAAATGACTAAAGACTAAAATGAAACTCATGACTGTTGTCCTCGGAGAATGAGGACTCACCACTGAATCTGCTAAACTAGAGATCGAGAAATAAATCTATGCGTGATCAGAATGCTGAGAAGCTGAACCTACATAACGAGAAGATGTAGCCGCACGTATACGTCAGTACTTGAAAGGTACTGAGCATGTAGGAAAGAGTAAAGCTGAAATAAAACATAACTGAACAAGCACAAAAACAAGTATAATAATCTAAACGTGATGTGCTGATTTTTGAGCTAACTGGATGCAATGACCAATTTATAACATGCTGAATATGAATATACTGATAAATGGTCAATCTAGAGAGTCTGACTGAACTGTGGGAGCTACTAATAACCGATAATAAAACCACATGAGCTAAATATGGAGTCCGATGTATACGCCCCATCGAGAGGACCCAATATACCCTACCAAAGGAATAAAGGCATGCTGGCGTGATAACTAAACTGATTGCCCACAGAGGGGACTTACAACCTACTCGGCTAGTAGTTCTGGGACTATTGGGTATGCTAAACCCTAGTCCAACTCCGTATTATGCTACTCCCAATTAATTCTGTAAATTAACTAATTATATATGAATTTGTGTAAATACTGAATAGCTCGAAACTGAACATGCAAACAGAGAATGCAACAATTAATCTGGTAATTATGCATTTATAATTGAGGCATGTCTATCTGAAGTGTCTGAAATTTATGACCTAGCATGTGTAATTCAAGAACTAAAGAAATACAAAGCAAGGGTTCTGAAAAATTCATGCGATAATCTGAGTAATAATATGATAATCTTATTTGGAACATATATTAAATAAATTCATTAAGTTCTAACAAATTTCTAGAAACCCTAGGTTTAATCATGATATGGGAATCAAGAATCTGACTGAAAACTAGGGATCATATGGGTGAAAGGAACCCACTAGTAAAATCCAACAGACCTGGTGATGAAATCCCCAGAAAAATACTTAAGTTTCGGGGCTAGAACTGCTGGAGCTTGTGGCATTCTTGAACTAGGGTTGTTGAGATTTTTTCCTCCTCTCTTGCTTCTAATTTTCTAAGTTTTGATTTAATGATTTGACGAATATGTTTTAATCATATTTCTAGGCTTAAATTGACTAAAATCTGATAATTTAGGGTAAAAACGACGTAACTTAGGGTTTAAACGGAGTGGGAAATGTCAAAAAGACCCCTGAGAAGGTTGCTATTGGGCCTCACGACGGCCAGGATGACGGTACGTCGTGTGCCCGACGCCCTGTCATTGGGTCCGTCGTGAGGGCTTGTTCGACAGGCCTTTACTAAAATGGGCATATACTTTTACTTGGAGGTTTGATTTTAGCAAGGTCGGTGGCTATGGAAAGAAATTCAATTATCTATCCGTGGGTAGGTCATGGGAGACCTAATTAATTTTTTTCTAAGAGTTATGATCATTTTAAGTTGAGCCAACTGCATTTCGCCTAAACGGTTCCAAATTTAACCCCTACGGACCGTAGGTCCACCTACAAACCATGCTGGTCATTCATAGCTCTTGTCAGAGAGTGTTAGGGTAGGGGGGTTTGTAAAGGGTGGGTTGGGGGATGGTAGAGTAGGGGGATGGTAGGTGTTGGGTTGGGGGATGGTAGGGTGGAGTGGGAAGGGAGGAGGTTGGAAGAGAATTTTGGAAAATGTTTTCCTTATGTTCTGAAGGGAAGTCATTTTCCTTAAATTTGAGGAAAATGAGTTGATTTGGAAAACATTTTCCAAAACATTTGGCTCAACCAAACATGAGAAAATTGAAAAACATTTTCTAGAAAATGTTTTCCTTCATACTAAACACACCCTTAGTTTTTGTCTTTATAATGAAAAATATTTTTGAGAAATAACATTTATTTTTTACTAGAGTAGAAAATAATTTTAAAATATTTTTTAAAAAGAAACTTACAAAATTTATCGTGTGTGTGTGAGAGAGGGGGGTGGGTCGAGGGTAAGATTGAAAAAATAAAAATTTGAAGTTCAATTTTTTTTAAAAAAAACAATATTAATTTTTTTTTTGTGTGTGTGTGTGTGGGGGGGGGGGGGGGAGGGGGTTGAGGATAGGGGTGAAAATTATAAAATTTGAAGTTTAAAATATTTTTTAAAAACAAAATTAAATTTTTTAGGAGGGATTGATTCGAGTGTAGGGGTGAAAAAATTAAAATTTGAAGTTTGACTTTTTTAAAAACACAATGTTAAATTATTTTTTTTTTTTGGGAGGTGGGGGTGATGGTAGGGGGCTAGTGGAGGGGGGGGGGGGAGGTCAAGGGTATGAGTGAAAAATGAAATTTTGAAGTTTAATATATTTTTTAAAAACAAACTGTTTTTTTTTTGGGGGGGGGGAGGGGCTGGTAAGGGGTGGGTTGATTGGGGGGGGGGGGGTCAAGGATAAGGGTGAAAAATTGAATTTTTGAAGTTAATATCATTTGTAAAAACAAACTTAAATTATTTTTTTGGGGATGATGGTTGTAGGGGTGGGTGGGTGGGTGCTTGGGTGTGGGAGAGTCGACACCAAACGAAGTGAACGTAAACATATTATGGTATGTTCTGATATAAGTTTGAAAATGTTTTCTTCTTTCATATTCAAACTTTTTGTGTTTGAACAATTAGGAACCTTTTATAGAATTATATTACTCGCTTTGTTTATCTGTATTACGTGATGTACATACTATTGAAGCATCGACTTAGACTAAACTTTTGGTTGGAAATGTATTTTAGGTCTCAAGATGCTGAGTAGACGCATCCAACATGCACCCTTATGTGCAAACAATCTCAATTTATAATAACGCGATAATCAATATGGCATACTGAAAATGTAAGCAAAGATGCTCACCTGTTTTAGAGATAGTGAATAGGTTGCATACTTGCTTTCCTTTTGTCTAAATTGTCCAGAAACTGATCGAATCACACGAATTTCGTGGCTGGCAGCTAATTATCAAAATACACAACATGTTTAAAGGTTGAAGTTAAAATGTTATTAGACAAATTTGAATAAGTTACATGTTAAACTCGTCGTATAGAAAATAGATTGGTAATGTTAGATTAGTAATAATGAAAAATGTACAACAATGCTTCAATAAATACAAAAGATTATTAAAGGCAGAATCAATCTGTACACATTGGAAACATTAAACTAATGAGAGAGGAAACATTTCTGAGAAAGCGTCAAAGGTTCTCGGATGATAAGTGCAACTTGTTTTGAAAAACCAGCTATGTACCAATAGTTATTGCCACTTGGTAATTATTTCCATATATCTATATTTCACCAAAGTCTTTGGAAATAATCCAACAACTTTCTCAAAATGATCAGTTCTTCTGCAAGGCTTTTTAACTGTGACCTGGTAATGATATATATCCAAACATAGAAGGCATGCCAAATGAAGAGAGGAATAGATAAAATAGGACCCAACCTCCATAGACTTCTTTTTTCTCCATGTATGATAGACCTACAATCACATAGAAGAGTAAACAAAATTGTATTAGCAACTTAATATGTCCATGAATTTATATTTTACAACCAACAATGAGAAGTTTTCTTAGCAAACTTTTTCTAGTTATGATCATTGTCGCATGACCTATGTTTGTAGTCAGAGAGAAGATCTGAATAAACCTACAAATTCCACTGGAAGTGGAGAATAAATTTGAGGTTATATTGTCAGCATCAAGAAGAGTACTTGTTGTACACTACAGAAAATTGGAAAACTTTTTCGGAAAATGTTTTTCTTGATACCAAACACACCCTTAGTGTTTTTTTTTGAATGAAAAATATTTTTGAGAAATATCTTTTATTTTTTAGTAGAGTAGAAAATAATTTTCATATCAAATGTTATAGCTCTAAACTCAGAAAAACACTTTCATATCAAAACTTATATCTGGGAGGTTTCCAAAGATGAATCATGTAATCAGAGTGACCTTCTCTTTAACAAGTAACCACTTACGGTGAACTCCTCATAAAGGAGTTAAATACTCATATTAGTAGATCCCTACTTGAAGGATGTCAGTAACAATATACTAGTTCCACCTTTCCACTAACAAGGGCTTTATCAGAAATCAATAAGTACAAGGTGACCAGGTCTAGAGATCCTGCCATTAGCTACGGGATTTATCAAGGTCTACTCCCATTTATATTTTTCTTGTAAACGGTAGAAGCATTTCAAAATCAAACAGAACATTTAAATCTTATCAAATATAGGGTATTACACATCCGGTGTGCTCTTCTTCCCCATTTGTTCCTCTATTAGATAGTAAGTTATCTGTGTGTGTGAATCACTTTTGTCTTGTTCCTTTATCTGATATGACAATGTTGGTCCTTTAAACATTCGATGATACCTTCTTCATTCTTTGGAGGTGTGTTGATGTCTTCTCAAATTGCTACTTCCACAGATGAAGTACAACTCCAAGATCAATTGGAATGGAGAATAGTAAGATTTGAGAACTTGGTGCTTGTAATTAAAATTGATGTTTCAACAATTCCTAATAACATATTAGAATAGAGGAATTATATTACTTGCTAGAAGATTGAATCAAAGAGTATTTTGTAAATGCACCAAAGCAGAAGATGTAAGGATAATTGATTAAATAAGGTACTATACTGTTTCTAAAAAAACCTAATAGTATTTCTTAATGAGTGAAATTTTATACCTCACCTAACAACAGTCACCAACAATACTGTCAAGTAACTTCAATTCATCGCTTGTTTATTCCCATTGAACTTGAAAAAGTCCCTAGGAGCATTTGGAAAACATTTAATAGTGAGAAAGACACATTTTATGTCCTTGTTTTTTATTGTTTTCCTTCTTAATAACATCTTCTAAAAGTATTAGTCAAAAGATAGAAAAGAAAGGTAAAACATATTTAAGTTAGATACATGGTACTGTAGAACACCATCTGATTAGCAGCTTAAATTGAACAACACTGTCAATTCACGAGTGGAATATCACATCGACAACATTTAATGTTTGTAAGTATTACATAGACAATGATCACAACAATTTTTCTTATAATATTAAAAATTTTGTATTGATAATTGAGCAGGAAACGACCATATACAGATGTTTATAACATAAACTAAATTTACCTTAAATATAACATCCCTAAAGGATAGTAGAACATATTTACTCCCTCCGTTTCAATTTTTTGTATTACTTTTCTAGTTAATTTTTTTAAAAGAATTTCTCTACTTTGTTAGCAATTCTTTTTTTCTAAGTTAAAGACCACAAGATCAAAAGAGCATTTTGACACATCCTATATATTTCTAGTTTAAGACCATAAAATTCAAAAGTCTTTATTACTTCTAAAACCATACATAAAGACTTGAATTTCTCCTTTGACATGATGCAATTACACAATAAAAAACGCAGAAAAAAAATCATATAACATACATATGGAGCTTTTAAATTCAAAAGTAATGATCAAAATTAGCATATTGTAGACCACATGCATATTAAACAAAAACCCATAAAAATATTCTGAAAATTGAAAGTAGGGAAGAGCAAATGTTATAATACGAAAGTGTTTGGAAGTTATTCCTAGACTAAGTAAATATCAAAGAAGGATGAACAGAGGTGGCCATACGTGTGTCTCCTGTAAGTAGAAAATAGAACAAGAATTATTTGCTAAATGAATCTTAAAGAATATTTGCAATTAGCATTTAGCAACTAGTACATGTAAGATTAAATACTTTATAGCATAATATCTGGATCTTAAATACGATAATCTTACACAGAGATTGTTAGGAGCACATATATGATAAGGAAGATATAATCATAGAGAAAAACGGAATTGATAGTTGTAAATTGGTATCTACCTCCTTGCCCTAACTTTATGTTACCACAACCGTCAACGATGAAATTATTATAGAGAATATGTGGTAACTTTAATGGGTGGAGGAAGGACCAATATATAGAGGTTATGATTTAATATAGTACGTCCATCAAGTAACCAATGTACACACAAGATATATTTCTTATTAAATTTTATTTATGATATTACTTGTATTACAAGTAAACTAAGGTCATAAGTAAGAATAAGTAATAATAATTAGTAGTAATTCTTACATTCTCCCACTTGACCCAATAACCATATAACATTAATATTTAATAAATATTAATTCCATATATAATATATATCTACTATAATGTCCATCATGCATATAACAATATAACAAAATACTAATGGGAGTTATGGAGATTGTACATAAGTTTTAAGCTACACACTTCTTTCCATATACTACTACAGTAGCAACTTATCATGGTAGGTTCATAAGCTATTAAAAATTATAACATTACTATCCACAATAATGTCTCATAGAGACTTATCTTGTAGTATGTCAAAATAATAATGTATACACCATTATGAGAAGGAAGATATTCATTAATGTATATCAGAAACACATAATTTGAGCTCAGAGTGTAAAAAGTCATAAATGTATTTTATCATAAGTGCAACCAAGACCCCCATTTGAAAATGTTCTTTAAATGTCTTTGGTTGTAAGTCATTCGTTAACGGATTTCCAATCATGAGATCAATTTTAATATTCAGAAGTAACACTCTTTGTTTCCGAATTTCTTCATTGACAGTAAAGTATTATAATTCCATATTTTTGACACATTTAGAGTAATTATCATTCTTGGAGAAGAATACTGCTGCAACATTATCACAATAAATTTTCAGCGGTTTGGTAATAGTGCCGACAACCCCAAGTCCTGAAACAATGTTTCGCAGCCATAATGTATGAATTGTGGCTTCATAACATGTCTTAAACTTTCATTACAGCTTTTCAGTGATCAATTCCAGGGATACATTGATATCTTTCCTCCATTTCAACCACAAAACACATCAAACTTCAAACAATAAAAGATTAAGGAATTGAGACCATTTCTTTTCGTTCTACATCATTATTTGGGCATAACATGAGATTAAATTTGAAGAAGTTGAGTGTTCATTGTGCTACCTTTCTTGTTATGCTTGATTTGCTTTCCTTTAATGCAATCCAAACATATATCAAGATTAATAAAATTCTGATTCAGAAGAATCTCATTCTTTACTAATATTTTTTTAATCTTTCTTATGATACATGATCCAAACGTTTATACCATAAAAAAGAAGAACTTTCTTTTGGTGAACTACGTATAATTATTATCGAGTTTCAATCTATATAAACCATCAATAAGAACACCAGAACCATAAAAACTAGTATTTTTATGTAAATAAAAAAAACCATGTCCGAACTTAAATCAAACCCAGAAATATCAAGTCTTGAAAGAGAAATCGAATTCCTAAAAACTTAAGGAACATAAAGAGTTTGTAATAGATGAAGGTGATGTGCTGTCTCCAAGATCAAACCATAAGTCCCTATGCCTTCAATTTTAGCCTTCATGTTATTTTCCATGAACAATTTTTTTTTAATTTGTAGTTTGCATCATGGTGAATCCGTGCAACATAATGGATACATGAGTAGTTACACCAGAATCAAGAAACCAAGTATTGTTAGGAACTTCTACTTAATTTGATTCGAAACATAAAAAAAAGTACTAAATGTACCTTTCTTTTCAAATCGAGCTTTACGTTTCAGACAATCTTCTTATAGTGTCCTTCATTTTTTACAAAAACGACAGACATCAGCCTTAAGTTCCTTATGAGAATCTTGTAGAACTTTAATCGATTCTTTATTTTTCTTAAACTTGTTGACTTCGACTTTAAGTCCTTTACCAGCTTCTTGACCATTGAGGCTAATGGAATGACATCCTTATTTCTTAATTCTTGGCTCCTCTTGAATAATCATACTGGAAAATTCACAAACATTTCACTTATCATTAATAGTGTTATAGTTAATTTGGAATGGTCCATACTCACGAGGCAATGAGTTAAGAATAAATTGAACCAAGAAGGTGTCATCCACTTTCATCCCCAAAGTCCAAAGTATTGCTGCAATGTTAGTCATCTCGATGATACGATTTTGCATAGTGCACGACCCATCCAACTTCATGGTCGTGAGTTCATTTATAAATGTACCAGCGGGAGACTTATCAACAAAACAAAAACGTTATTCCACAAACTTCAGATATTCCCTGACACTTTTTGTTTGTAGAATAATACTCTTAATGTTATTACCAACTCATTCGGATGAACATAAGGCTCAATATTTTAGAGCGCTCCTATGATTTAGCAAAAAACATCCCATCACTAGAACTCTTATCAATAATGATAGGGGGTTTTTCATTCAGTGGAGCAAATCAAAATCCATTGGAACTGGACTTGTTCATGCCATCTACAGAAGATCAATCCATTGAACAGAGTAACAGACCAAGTATGCGAATGAAGAGGGGTAACTGCAAATGAATGCATGCTCACATATAAAAAATAATGTGAATTCATTAAAACGATAAAAGTACATAGTAATTCTCCTTTGGGTAGATACAATGACACACTATCATAATTCAAATTTAATTTTTTTAATCTTGTAGAAAATTAAATAATTTTAGTCAAACATATACGACATCTTTGGATACAATATCTGTTTGATTGAAAATATTAATTTACTTCATAATTTTTCACTATTTGTAAAATGATAGATTCAACTTTGTTTTATTTTGTTTAAGTTCTAGAACTAGAGAAAGTCAATTTATCTATTTAATTTTCAATGTAGACATTTATTTAACCTTGATTGATAAATAAAAATTTAATGAATGCATATTTTTCTTAACCATACTAGTTTGACCACATTGGTGACTAACAAGCTATATAAATACAAATGCATACATAATATCATAAAATTTTGTGCATGTGAATATTTTTAAACATTTTAGTGACCACTTTGGTGACTAACAAACTATAGAAACATAATACATGTATCAATGATCATAAAGATGATATGCGTAGACGTTAATTTTCTCTAGTTTGGTCACTTTGGTGACTAACAAACTATATAAATACAAAAGACACATAATATATGTGCATGTGCATAATTTGAAAAATTTTAGTTTGTTAACTTTAATAACTAACAAACTATCATTTATCAAATGATTATAAACATGATTTATGTAGACGTTAATTTTCTCTAGTTTGGCCAGTTTGGTGACTAACAAATTATATAAATACAAAGCACACATAATATCATAAAATTTTGTGCATGTGCATAATTCTAAACATTTTTTTTGACACTTTTCTGATTAAAAAACTATACAAACATAGTACACACATCAAGAGATCATAAACATGATATGTATAGACGTTAATTTTCTCAAGTTTGACACTTTGATCACTAATAAACTATAGAATTATAATACATGCATCAGATTGAAAAATCATACACAATATATTTTGGAATATTGAATATTCCAATAAATAGTGAATTGTACAAATCAACATATGCTAAGTGATCATAAATATTATATGTATAAACATTAATTTTCTAGTTCGCTACTTCGATGACTGACAAACTATATTGTACTAAATACACATTATTTATTGCTTAGTAAAACGATCACTTTAATTTATTGCACAATCTAAAATAAAACATAATTATTACATTATGGGAACATCAAAAAATTTTCAAAATTTATGTAACTTAAAATAAGACACATTTATTTATTTATTTAGGGGTGTTAGGCGGTAATTACCCTTTACTACCCCACCAAGACTAATGAGTTATATAATTTATGAATATTATATGTTCAAATAATCCTTGCTCCAATACCACATGTAACACTATACTTTATAACATAATATCAGGAACTTGAACCCGATAATCTTATATAGAGACGTACCAAGTAACCAATATATAGAAGATATATATTCCTTATTAAATATTATTTATGGTATTACTTGGATTACAACTAAAACAATTAATCTTACAGGTGGCATCAGAGTCTGGACTGTTTGAACAGATAATCAACATAAATTATATAACCTTATCAATCTCTGTAGGGTAATAAAGAGTAATTAATTCCCACTATCCGTGAATAAATAAAAAATTATGTTTAGTTTTGGATTGCACAAATTTGAAAATTTTTAATCCTCCTATAATGTAATAATTATGTTCTCTTTTAGATTGTGCAATAAATTAAAGTGGTTGTTATACTAAGTAATAAATAATATGGGTGTACTTAGTGCAATATAGTTTGTCATTCACCAAAGAAGTCAAACTAGAAAATTAATGTTTACACATATAATATTTATGATCACTTGATATATGTGGATTAGAACAATCATTTATTGACATATTTAATATTCTAAGAGGGACTAGGTCTGATTTTTGAATATAATGCATGTATTATGTTTCAATAGTTTGTTAGTCACAAAAGTGACCAAACTAAAATGTTTAAAATTATCCACAGGCACAAAACTTTATGTTGTTATGTATACTTTTTATCTATATAGTTTGTTAGTAACCAAAGTGATCAATCTTGAGAAATTAATGTCTACACATTTCATGTTTATGTTCACTTGATGCATGTATTATGTTTCTATAGTTTATTACTCACCAAAGTGACCAAACTAAAATGTTTAAAATTATTCAAATGCACAAAATTTTATGATGTTATGTGTTCTCTGTATTTATATAGTTTGTTAGTCACCAAAGCGGTCAAACTAGAGAAATTAACATACACACATTTCATGTTATGATCACTTGTTGCATTTAATATGTTTCTATAGTTTGTTAGTCACCAAAGTGTCCAAACTAAAATGTTTGAAATTATTCATATGCAAAAAATTTATGATGTTAGGTGTTTTTGTATTTATATAGTTTGTTATTCACCAAAGTTGTCAAACTAGAGAAAATTAGTGTCTATAGATATCATGATTATGATCAATTGATGGATGTATTATGTTTCTAAAGTTTGTTAGTTACCAAAGACGGAAAACTAAAATGTTAAAAAATATTCACATGCGCAACGTTTTCATTAGATTATGCATGCATTTGTATTCATATAACATTTAGTCACCAAAGTTGTCACACAAGTATGGTTAAGAAATATATGCACTCATAAAATAGGCACTTATCAATGAGGGTTAATTAAATGTATATATTGAAAAATAAATAGACAAATTGACTTTCACTATTGCTAGAACTTACAACTTTTATAACCAAAGGTGAATCTATCATTCTACGAATAGTGAAAATTATGAAAATTTTCAATCCAACATATATTGTATATCCAAAGATGTCGTATATGTTTGGTTAAAATTATTTAATTCCCTACTAATTATTAAACAAAAATGACATTTAAATTATGATAGTGTGTCGTAGTATCTATACAATGGAGAATTACAATGTACCTCTATCGTTTTACTAAATTTACATTATTTTTTGATATGTGAGCATGTATTTATTTGCAGTTGTACCTCTTCATTCACATGCTTTGTCTGAATTACATGTATTTATTGGATAAGGTTGTTTCAATTTATGTACGTATTTTTATGGTTCTGGTGTTCTTATTGATGACTTATATAGATTGAAACTAAATAATAATTAGACGTAGTTCACTAAATGAAAATTTGCTTATTTATGGTATAATGTTTGGGTCATGTATCCAAAGAAAGAATAAGAAGATTACTAAAGAGTGAGAATCTCCCGAATCTAAATTTTATTGATAATATATATTTGGATTGCATTAATGGAAATAAAACCAAGTATACCAAGAAAGTGCCACAAGGAGCACTCAGCTTCTTGAAATTATACACATTGATATTTGCGGACCCTTTGATGTTCCATATTTTAGCGGAGAAAATATTTTATCACCTTTATCAATAATTCACGTTATGGATTTTATCTATTTGTTGAAAGGAAAAATCTCAAGCCGCAGACGCTCAAAGTGTACGTTTTTAAAGAGGTTGAAGGATAACTAAATAAGAAAGTGAAAATCATTAAGTCAGAGAGAGATTATGAATATTATGGAAAATTTAATGAATCGAAGAGTGTGTAGGTCTATTTTTGAAATTCCTTGAGATTGGTGAAGTTGGTGGGAGTGTTGAATGCTAAAGTGTGGAAATTATTGAGATAAGGGTAAATATTTCATTGCCAATGAATGTACCTACTTCCGCACCAATCACAAATGTTGTTCCTCTTGTTGAAGAACACTTTAACAATGTTGAACAACATTTGGGTGAAATACTTCAAGAAGGAACTAACTCACAAGTATCAAACACAAACAATCTAATAAAGAAAGTCGGCCGACATGCGATTTAGTTGCAAGAGTCAGATTTTGACATTTGAATTAATAAAGATTTGATTTCGTTTTCACATACCCTAGAGAACAACGAGTCTGATAAATGGATTAATACCATCAATGAAGAGTTAAAATTCATGGAATACAACAAAGTCTGGGATCTCGTTCAATTATCAAAAAATTCTAAAATAATCAAGTGCAGATGGGTCTTCAAGACAAAACATGATTCAAATGCTAATATATAATGATATAAAGCCATACTTGTTGCCAAGGAATACACTCAAAAAGGAGGCATTGATTATAAATGACCTTTTCACCGGTCTCAAAGAAAGACACATTTAGAATTGTTTTGTCTTTTGTAGCTCATTATGATTTAGAGTTACATCAAAATGGATGTGAAAACTCTCTTTATTAATGTAGACCTCGAATGAGGATGTTTATATGGACCAACCAAAGGGTTTTGAAAGTAAAGGAAAAGATCAAACGATGTATAAGCTAAAGAAGTCAATATATGGAATTAAACAAAAATAATGATAATTATATATATAAAGTTTAATATTAATATAACATATTTCAAATTTAAGGAAATTACTGTTGATTGGTGCCTGTACCAAAAGATCATTGGGAGTTAGTTTAAAATTTTTAGTCCTTTTTGTCGATGACATTTTACTTGCTACTAATGATTTAAGCATATTGTTTGAGACGAAAGACATTATCTCTACGTAAATAGAAATAAAATATATGAGGGGGACATCATATGTGATAGGAATATAAATATTCCATGATAGATCAGAAGGATTATCAGTACTGTCTCAAAAAGACTTTATTGAAATAGTTCTAGAGCGATTTAACATGAACAACTGTTGAGTAGGAATAGTTCCTATTAAAAAGGGACAAATTTAATCTCATGTTATGCCTAAATAATGATGTAGAACAAAAGGAAATGGTCTAAATTTCTTAATATTCTATTGTTGGATGTTTGATGTATGTTCAAACTTGCACAAGATCATATATTAGCTTTGTGGGTCGAAATGTTAGAAAGATATTAAAGTATCTCTGGAATTGATCACTGAAAAAATGCAAAGAAAGTTTATTGCTAGTTATGAAGCAACAATTTATGTATTATGGATGCGAAATTTAACTTCAGGACTTGGAGTTGTCGACACTATTAACAAGCTGCTGAAAATTTATTGTGATAATATTGTAGCAGTAAACTTCTCCAAAGATGATAAGCACTCCAAATGTGCCAAACATATTGAATTAAAGTACTTTATTGTCAAAGATGTTCTCTGAAAACAAAAAGTGTTACTTAAAAATATCATAAATTATCTCATGATTGCAGATCTGTTAACAAAAGGCGTACAACTAAATATACTTAAAGAACATGTTCAAAGAATGGGTCTTGGTTGTAATTATGATTAATAAATTCATGATGTTTTACACTCTGAGCTTAAATTATGTTTTTCTGATATACATTAATGAATATTTTGTTTTTCATAAGGATGTACACACTATTGTTTTGAGATAATATAACATAAGTCTCCATGAGGCATTATTGTGGACTGTAATATTTTTTTTTTATAATTTATGGAGCTAGTATGATAAGTTGTTAATGTAGTAGTATATGGAAGGAAATATGTAGATTAAAATTGAGATACAACCGCCATAACTCGAATTAGTAATTCGTTATACTATGGTATGTATGATGGACATTATAGAAGAGATTGGTTGTATGCACAATTAATGTTTATTAAATAATAATGTTATATGGTTATTGGGGCAAACGGGAGAATGTAAGAATTATTGTTAACTATAATTAATTATTTCGTACTTAAGACCCAAGTTAACTTATAATCCAAGTAATATCATAAATAATATTTTATAAGGAATAGGTCTCGTCCGTACATTGAATACTTGATGGACATACCACATTAAGTCATAACCTCCATAAATTGGTCCTCCCTCCACTTATTAGGGTTATCATATATTCTCTACAATAATTCCATCAATGATGGGTGTGATAACATCAAGTTAGGGAAAGGAGGTAGAAACTAATTTACGACTAACGATTCCTCTTTTTCTCTGTCATGATGTCTTCTTCATCATGTATGTGACCTTAACAGTTTATATGTTTAGATTATCGTGTTCAAGATCCGGTATTATGTATTAAAGTAATTAACCTTGTACGTGGCATCAGAGTAAGAACTGTTGAAACATAAAATCTTCATAAACTATATAACCACATCAACCTTGGTGGGGTAATAATGGGCAATTACCGCTCACCACCCCTAATTAAATAAATAATTATATTTTATTTTAGATTTCACAAATTTTGAAAATTTCTAATCTTCCCAGAATGTAATAATATATGTTTGTTTTAGATTGTGCAATAATTAAAGTGACCGTTTTACAAAGCAATAAATAATGTATGTACAGTTAGTATAATATAGTTTGTTAGTCACGAAAGTGTCCAAACTAGAAAATTAATATATACATATATAATATTTATGATCACTTAGAATATGTTGATTAACACAATTCATTATTTATTGCATATTAAGTATTCCAAAAGTGACTGGGTCTGATTTTTCAATCTGATGCATGTATTATAATTCTATAGTTTGTTAGTCATCAAAGTGACCAGACTAGAGAAAATTAACGTCTACACATATCATATTTATGATCACTTGATGCGTGTATTATGTTTCTATAGTTTGTTAGTCACCAAAGTGACCAAATAAAATGTTTAAATTACGCACATGCACAAAACTTTATGATATTATATGTGTTTTGTAATTATATAGTTTGTTAGCCACCAAAATGACCAAACTAGAGAAAATTAACATCTACACATATCATGTTTATGATTACTTGATCATGTATTATGTTTCTATATTATGTTAGTCACCAAAGAGGCCAAACTAAAATGTTTAAAATTATTCACATGCACAAAATTTTATAATATTATGTATGCATTTGTATTAATATAGCTTGTTAGTCACCAAAGTATCCGAACTAGCATGGTTAAGAAAAATTTGCACTCATAAAATTGTCATTTATCTATGATGGTCAATTAAATGTCTACATTGAAAAATAAGAAGATAAATTGACTTTCACTATTGCAAGAACATAAAAAAATTACCAAAGGTGAATCTATCATTCTACGAATAGTGTAAATTAATATTTTCAATCAAAACATATATTATATATCCAAAGATGTCGTATATGTTTCATTAAGATTATTTAATTTCCTACTAATAATTAAATAAAAATGACATTCAAATTATGATAGTGTGTCGTAGTATATACGCAAAGGAGAATTACAACATAATTTTATCGATTTACTTAATTCACATAATTTTTTTTGTATGTGAGCATGTATTTATTTGTAGTTATACCTCTTCATTCGCATGCTCCGTCTGTTACTGTGGTCAATGGATTGAACTTCTCTAAATGACATGAACAAGTCAAGTTCCACTGAGTTTTAATGGAACTTGACTTGGCTCTGCTGAATGAAAAACTCACTGCCATTACTAATAAGAGTAGTGATGATGAGAAATCTTTTCATAAATAATGGAGCGCTATAACAGATTGAGCCTTATTGAACCTTAAGTTCATGCAAATGATTGTTTCTAATAAAATTAAGAGTACTATTCTATAAACCATAAGTGTTAGGGAATAACTGAAATTTTTAGAAGAACATTTTCATTATGCTATTAAGTCTCTCGTTGATACACTAATGGCTGAACTCATGACCATGAAGTTTGATGGGCCGCATAGTATGCAAAATCATATCATCGAGATGACTAAACAATGCAACAAGACTTTGGACTTTGAGAATAAAAGTGAATTACACCTTATTGGTTCAATTTATTCTAAACTCATTGCCTCTTGAGAATGAATCATTCCAAATTAACAATAACACTATCAAGGATAAGTGAAATGTTAGTAAATTTTCCACTACGATTACTCAAGACGAGTTAATACCTAAGAAACAAGGAGGTCATTCCATTAACCTCATGGGTCAAAGAGATGATAAAGCACTTAAAGTGAAAGTCAACAAGTTTAAGAAAAAAAAGTATCTACTAAAGTTCCACAAGATGCTCATAAGGAACTAAAGGCTGAGATTTGTCGTTTATTTTATAAATGAAGGACACTATCATAAAGATAGCGTGAAACGTAAAGCTTGATTTGAAAAGAAAGTTATATTTAGTGCCTTTGTGTGTTTCGAATCAAATTTAGTAGAAGTTCCTAATAATACTTGGTGCCTTGATTCTTGTGCAACTACTTATATATCCACTATGTTTTTAGGATTCACTACGATCCAAACTACAAATCCGAATTAAAAAAAATTCTTGTTCATGGGAAATTGCTTGAAGGCTAAAATTGAAGGCATAATAGGTCTTTTGGTCTTGGAGACTGGACATCACCTTGATCTTTTACAGACTCTTTATGTTCCTTCAGTTTCTAGGAATTTGATTTCTCTTTCAACACTTGATGTTTCAGAGTTTGATTTAAGTTTGGACATGGTTGTTTCAATTTATATAAGAATACTATTTTTTATGATTCTGGTCTTCTTATTGATAATATATATATATTGAAACGCGATAATTATTAGACGTAGTTCACCAAATGAAAGTTCTTCTTATTTGTGGTAGAAACGTTTGGGTCATGTATCCGAAGAAATATTAAAAAAATATTAGTAAATAATGACATTCCTCCTAATATGATTTTTTTAATCTTGATGTATGTTCCCAAGGGGGAGATAATGTAACACCCCGTAGCCAAAATAGACCAAAAATAAGTTTTTTTCAAAAAAATTGCAGGGGCAACCGATGGTGGCATCGACGGTCCATCCTGCACTGATATACCATGGTTTTACGGTATTATTAATACTTTTTCCTTAAGTTTAGTGTGTCCAAAAGCCTTTTTGTGCTAATTTTTATTTAAGTTTCTCTTTGTTTTGCAGGAAATCTGTCCGAAGCTGAATGCGGAGATTTTGAGCGAAGAAATGCAGAAGAGACCACCTACGGAGCTTATGACGGTCCATCGTACTTGTGACGGTCCGTAGGTGGCAGCGTAGTGCAGTTGCTGAAAGAAGATGGGGAAGTCTGACAAAGTGTGGGATGACGAAGCTTGTGACGGTCCATCGTGGCTATGACGGTCCGTCCTGCAGGTTCGTCGTGAAGTTCAGAGAAGTGATCCCAGTACCCAGATTCCAAGAGTTGAAGTGTTTTAGAATGAAGACCCTCAACGGACTGTTGTGCCTATGACGGTCCGTCATACTTGCCGTCGAGGGGAATGAAGAGAGCAGCAGAAGAAATTGCACAAGTATGGGTCGACGGAGTCCATGACGGTCCGTCGTGATCACGACGGTCCTTCGCGAGGTCCGTCGACCCAGCCGTGTTTTGGCAGATTTCCAGCAATTAGAATCCATGTTTAATTAGGTTTTTATTTTTTTTATAAATAGTTTGAAAAACCTCGTTTTTGATGTTAGACTCCGTATTGTTAGGCTCCATATTACTAGACTTTTGGATTGTTGGATTGTTGGAATTTTTTATTGTTGATTAGTGTTAGATTTTGAGATTCTTACAAGTGATTTTTGGTGATTAATCAAGCAAATTTTTCAGACTTTATTCTTTCTCATTGAAGTAAGTACATGAATTCTTATTTAATATATTTGAATAATGTGTTTATAGCTATGAGTAACTAAACTCCATAACTAGGGTTGTGGGAACCATAGGCAAATAATGAGATAAACCCTAACTAAAATAACAATTCTAGAATAGTGTCTTGCATGTATTAATAATTCTTTCGTTTAGAATTCTTTTTAACGGATGGCCAACGTTAGAACTCGCCTTAATGCTAATTGGCGGACCAAGGAGGTAGATAATAGGAAAAGAATTACTAACATAGATTTAGTGTATACTATCTAATAGGCTAGTATTGATTGGTACGAGGTAATAACTTAGTCAAATATCGAATACGATGCTTAATATAAGGTAAGGATAAGGGATAGGATAGCAACACACGTAGCCGGACCAAGGTGCGGCGTGAGATTTTCTAGATGCCAGAACAAGGATTTAGAAATGCATAACTTATCACTTTGCGTGCAAGATACTAGGAAAGAATTGTTATAGTTAGAGTTATCAAGTTATGAACCTGTGGGGAACACGTAAACCCTAGTTACTTTGATTAATTGATTAAAACCCAACATTAAAAGCTGTCAAGTGTCTCTTTCAAGTACGTTATTTATTTTCACTTATTTAGAGATAGAAACCCCCTTTTTTATGTTTTTACTTTCCAAGGAAGTCAATGACCAAACAATAGTAATAATAGGTTGAAGTTAAGTCTAGACTATTTTCCTCGTGGGAACGATCCCAACCTCACTAGTTGGGTTATTTACTTGACATCACCGCTTTACTTCTTATTTTAGAAGTAAGTTTGAGCGTATCAAATTTTGGCCCTGCTGCCGGGGATTTTAGCTTTTAGATTAACTTGAACTTATTACTATAGTTTAGTTGATATTTTCTTGATTTTACTTTGTTTTATTGTTTTTGATTTCTTTTCAGAACTATCCTCCTTGTATGCCAAATACACGGAGAGGAAGAGAACCATTGTTTCCCTACGATCGTGAGTTAGAGCGTACACTGCGCAATATGAATCGAAACTTGGGAATAAATGATGAGGATCCGAACCAGAACATCCAAGCTCCGGTTGATGTTCATGGTCAGATGTTACCCGATGCTCCGGGTGAATATCAACAGAGGGGACAAAATCCTGTTCCACGGCCCCAAGCATACTACAGAGGGTATGATAACATAGCAGACTCGGATGGGCCACTTGTCTTGCCCCCTCTACCCACAGGCCACACTTTTGTGGTAACTAGTAGCCTGATGCAAATGCTCACTGCCAGAGGTTTGTTTTCAGGGCTACCTTCTGCGGATCCACATGCCGATATAGCTAAGGTAAGTGCAGTGTGTAAAAGTTGTGTGGGGAGGACGGATTTGGATCTAGATGTAATAGGTATCAGAGTGTTTCCTCTCTCACTGATGGGAGAGACTGCTATATGGTTCACTAAGCTCCCATACAACTCAATCTTCCTCTCTCACTGATGGGAGAGGCTGCTATATGGTTCACTGAGCTCCCATACAACTCAATCTTCACTTGGAACCAATTGAGGGATGTTTTCTTGGCACGCTACTATCCGGTCTCCAAGAAACTAAACCACAAAGACAGAGTGAATAACTTTGTGGCACTACTAGGAGAGTCAGTTAGTAGTTCTTGGGATAGATTCACCTGATTCTTGAGAAGTTTTCCAAATCATCGTATAGATGATGAGTCACTGAAGGAATACTTCTATCGTGGACAGGATGATAACAACAAAGCAGTGTTGGACACTATAGCAGGTGGATCTTATGGAGAATGCCCTTATGCTGAGATTGCTGAAAAATTAGAGAAAATCTCCTGAAATAACAAAGGTTGGAGTACTAGGAAGTCTGATACAGGGAGAAACACCTTCGCAGTGCAGTCCACTCACAACCCAGCCACATATGAGATTCGGGAAGAAATGGCTCAGATGAGAACTGAGCTTGGGTTGGTACTAAAACATGTCACAGGGGGTGCAGAAAAGATAAATGCAGTCAACTACTTGGCTAAACAAGCACCACCTAATGATGAGTGTTATTATGCAGAGGACACTTATGCAGTAAATGAACAGATAGGGGGTTTCCGACCAAGCGCCCAAGTCTCAAATCAGGATAATTGGTGCCAAGGTCAAGGGAACCAAGGTCGGAACTATGGTAACTACAACCGTGAGGGTCATTATGTCCGATATGGAAACTACAACCGTGACAACAACTTTAACAGGGGTAACTATGCTAACAGAAACGACAGGAATGGGCCCTATGTCCCTCCTCAAAATCGTGAAGTTACTCCTAGGGATAGTGGAGATAGTATGGCGCGAGTTGAGGATATGTTGCACAAAATGATGAGGAGGTTCAACACTAGTGATGAACACATTAAAGAGTTGAGGTGTGACTTAGCTAGTATTGGGAAAAAAGTTGATACACATGCAATTTCGATTAAACAGATCGAATTACAAGTGGCCCAATTATCTGCGACAGTGAACACACGGCAACCGGTCACTCTTCCTAGCAACACCGTCCATAATCAAAAGAATGATGTGCACTGTATGGCAATCACTACTCGGGGTGGTAGGCAAACCATTGACCCACCTATGCCATCTACTGAAGAATATGTGAGAAAGGATAATGATAATGTGGTAAAGGGTAGTGGTGAAGCAGAGGAAAGTAATGGAAAAGATGCAGAATTACCTATCAAGGTAATTCCCATGCCTAGGCCACCACCACTCTTCCCTCAGAGATTAGTGAAAAAGACCGAGGATGGTAAATACCAGCGTTTTATAACAATGTTGAAGCAGCTTCCTATCAATGTCCCTTTGGTAGAAGCTCTAGAACAAATGCCCGGTTATGCCAAATTTATGAAAGATCTGGTCACCAAGAAAAGATCAGTCACTTTCGAGGATGATGATACACTGTAGCATTGTAGTGCTATTGCTACAAGATCCCTTGTACATTAGAAAGAACATCCTGGTGCATTCACTATTCCTTGTACAGTTGGGTCATTACATTTTGCGAAACCATTATGTGATCTGGGGGCAAGCATAAATCTCATGCCCCTCTCAATCTACAAGAAGTTGGGTTCGGGGATCCAAAACCCACTGTGATGCGGCTACTAATGGTTTATCGGACTGTGAAACGGTCTATAGGGATACTCTATGATGTGCTAGTAAAACTGGAGTCATTCATCTTTCCGGATGATTTTGTTATTCTTGATTGTGAGGTCGATTTTGAAGTGCCTATTATTCTTGGGAGGCCATTCCTTGCTACAGGTAGAGCATTAGTTGATATGGAGAAGGGACAGATGACTTTTCAGCTGAATAATGAAGAAGCGACCTTCAAAATTTGTAGGACCATGAGGCAGAGTGGTAAGCTCCAATCGGTATTTGCCGTATCCCACAAAGAAAAGATGAAGAAGGAGACTGAACATAAAAATGCAAAACAAGAGTTTATGGTTGGAGATTTGGTGCTTGTAGACAGTTTTGGGGTGCCTTGCGTTCCGGGGAAGCTCAAGTCTAAATGGACTGACCCCTACTTGATTATCCAAGTATTCCCTCATGGAGTAGTTTAGTTAAAATCCATGGAGGGAGTGCGGTTCAAGAGGAATAGAGATAGAATAAAACTCTATTTTGGGCATAAAGCATCGGGGAATAAAGTGATAGAGGCATACCATCTTGATGAAGTCTGAGTAATCAAGGGTCCCTAGTCGTGCCGCGACATTAAATCAGGCGCTTGTTGGGGGGCAACCCAATACTTATAGTCTTTTTAGTAATGGTAGCATTTTTCTACTAATGGGTTTTAAATTTGCAGGCACATCACCAGGAAATTTTGCAGAAAATTACTCTACAGCAGTCACTGACGGACACATCAACGGACCGTCGCGCCTGCGACGGACCGTCGTATGCATCCGTCGTACCAGGTTCATTCTTCTGTTATTTTGAAACTAGGGCACACGTGACGGAACAACGATGGGTCGTCACAACTGCGATGGACCGTCGTCGAGGAACCATCGCGTGATTAATAAAGTATACCCAACCCGACCCGGCTGAACCCTTTTTTCAAAATCAGAACGTTTAAACCCTTCAACCCCTCATTTTCACCCCCATTAATTCATTATTCCTCTCATCTCCCCTTTTTTTTAACTTCCACACTCTCTCAACCACCGATCATTGTCCTCTCACAATTCTCCCAAGCCCTAAAGTGTTAATCTACTAGTGAAAACTGCTGTTGTAGGTGTCTACCTTGCCACCAAGTACTTGTGCATTTGTTTTTATCCATTTCTAAGGTATGTGTCTCTAATTTATACTCATTTATCTTGCATTTGTGCTTACTAGTTAGTATTAAGCTTAGTTCCTTGTTGTATTTTGTTTACTTTAGATGACTCTGCCTAACCTAGGTTACAAATGTTCGAAATTGCCATGTTTACAACCCTAGACATAGGTGCTTTTGCCTTGCTAGTTTCCTAGGTAGTAGGGTTAGACACATATAGGTCAAAAACACTACAAGGTCGAAGTGGGTTCATCGGGTATGCGTAGGGTATCCTTAGTTCTGTCACTATCATGCAGAACGAGACCCCGATGACGGACCGTCGTAGCCACGATGAACCGTCGTAGGGTCCGTTGCAAAAGCCCTAGCACCCCTGTCCTAACGAACACATGTGACGGATTGTTGTCCTCGTGACGATCCGTGCTACACAACCGTCATGCTAGACAGAGACCCTGTTTCTAAGGGTCTCTCATTTTTTTCCAAGTGTCCTTCAACGGACACATGTGACGGACCGTCGTACCCACGACGGTCCGTCCTGCATGACCGTTATAACGGTCAGAGACCCCTCTCCTAAGGGTCTCCATATTTTTTTCTCAAGTGTCCTACGACGGAAATGTACGACGGACCGTCGTACATGTGACGATCCGTCCTGCACATACCGTCATGCTAGTCGGAGAATCTCCTTTAGGGTTCTCTATATATGCATAGTCTAAGTAAAACACGACGGACCTCACGACAGTCTGTCGTAGTCAAGATGAGCCGTTACCTGGCCCGTCGTTTGTCACTGCTTCTACAACAATGACATACTAGTTTTAATGTTTTATTTCGTATGGTTTCGCTTGTCTTATGTGCCACTGCTCGTACTAATATTGATCCTTTGCTGGTACTAACTATTATGGCACTCAAGCAAGACCGAACCTATGCACACGAGCGATCAAAGTCTGTCGCCCCGTCTGCACGCATGATCATTGGCTTTGATAATGAGCGGGACCCTGATTATGTGCCCCCAGGAACTTCCACACCTTCCCGTGCTGCACGTGCTCACAGAGCCACACCCAGAAAGGTGGAGTCCGGCGTATTCACTACCTTCCTGTCTGATGAGGAGCGCACAGTGACCGGCACACCCTCTGGGTCAGCCACACATGAGGAAGGAGCGTCTGGCTCCTTGGGAGTATCCTGGTCCGAGGAAGCCTCTGACTCTGCTGAGGTTCCCGCATCTGCCACTGCTGCAGCGTCGGCCTCGTCTGATGAGGCTGACGGTTCAGACTCTACATCCGGCGCACCAGCTCAGGTCTCCACCCCAGCCTCTGACCAGCCAAACCAGTGGTGTCTCGACTGCCAGTTTCAAGTTTACTCCGACGCCAAGTTCCTAACTGATAAAGGAGTGATGACTCGAACACTCACTTTGGAGTGGCGGGTACTTACAGGGAGTCTCCCGACGATACCTGAGATACACAACATCTTCACCAAACATCACTTGGAGTGGACAGCACGTCCGTTGGGATGATACATCGAGAAAATGGTCCGAGATTTCTACGCATCCTACGTAGCAACTCTCCGATCACAGATCGATAGGCGGGCTGCCCCCGCGAAACAGGCCCCACTGGAGCAGGTCCGAATTAGGGGCATGCAGGTTGACATTTCCCTGCCAGCCATCCGTCGTTTTCTATACGGCGAGAGTGTTAATGCTACTCGGACCCCCATCACTGCCGAGTTTGACTACCGCTGGCAGATAGTGATGGATGGCCACTTCTTGCGCGAGCCATCACTGAGAGTGACCACCAAGAGGTGGATGGCCCTGCACCTATCAGTAGATGGAGAGGGTGCCGATTGGGTGACTTAGCCGAAGGGGCCATCAAGAAGGCTAACCTCACGTTCACAGCAAAGTTCTTGTGGCTGCTTGTCCGTCACTGCTTTCCCTCACAGCTGCTTATAACATCGTTACTTGGGATCGAGCAGTGTTGATGGCGGCGATGATCGCCGGATTCGAGGTGGACTTCGCATGGCTTCTTCAGTCAGTCATGCACGAGAGGGCATTCAAGGTCACTACTACCTACCCTTTCCCGTGCATAATCTTTGCCCTTTGCAGGTCCGCAGGTGTGCTTATATCGCACGCAGATCAGCTGAAGACCCCGCAGGGCACTGTTGACGTCGGCATCATCAGAGACGAGGCCAATGAGTTGGATCCACGCTGAGGGCCCCGTCCAGAGCTGCCCCCACTTGCTGATGATCTTGCGGATACGGTAGCCCAGGCCCGCACCGCTACACAGGCGTCGAATTACACTACCCCGATCGAGTCTATCCCGGGTAGTAGCACATCCCCGAGCTCCTCTCGCACAGCCCCTCTATCGGCACAGGTCCCGCTTGCTAGGGTCCAAAATATAGAGGCACAAATGGCCACTCTTCTGCATCATATCCAACCATGGATGTAGAAGTCGATCATTGAGTCTGAAGAGCGTCTAGAGAGGAAAATGCAGTAGTTTACAGAGCAGAAGATTGCTGAGGTTAACCAGCGCCTGGACGCCTTTGAGTTGAGAGTGTTAGCCCGACCAGCCCCCCGGTGGATGTGTCGACTCTTCACGCTGCAGTCGACAGTCTTAGTGGAGACATCGACACAATCTTGGAGGTGAGGGTAACGGAGTCTGTCGAGCGTGCTGAGGACACTGTATTGGCGGCCTTGTTTGCTACTTCTGAAATTCCACCACCTCCCCCTCGAGAGAGTGCCAAGAGGCGTAGGGGTCGAGGAGAGGATGAGGCGGGAGCAAGGAAGAAGGAGCACCGAGAGATGGAGGCTGCTAGGAGAGCCTGACTTGCTGAGGAGGAGGCAAACTAGATCAGAGCATCACAGTTAGCGGCTGGGGCATCTAGCTCCCGCACTGTTGAGATAGCAGGAGGCACTACTGATGGTGCAGTTGTTGCTGAGGACACCATTGAGGGTGTCAAGATTGCAGAGGACGTGAGTTTTGGGGAATCGGACCCACCAGCTTGCTGATCGACGGCGCTTTGCGCCACAGGTTTGCTTCACCTACCACTCTAATATCTAGATTTTTTATGCATTGGGGACAATTGCATGCTTTTTTGTTGGGGTGGGGTAAATGGAAAGCGAGTGTTAGGGTGAAGTCTGAGTAGCCCAACTCACTATCCTCTTTTGGGGTTTTCTTGCCTGTGTTCTTTTTCCCCAAAAGAATAATTACTTTTTCTGTTGAACCGGCATGTTTATATCTTTTATACATTGTTTAACTCTGAAGCTTGATGGCAAATAGAGTTACACCATTGCATTACCCTAAGTATTCGATTCGAACTAGGTGTCTGATAATCTGGTATAGTGATGAGATGTCAAGTGAGTGTGAGGAACTCTGAATAGTCCACTATTGGTATTGAGCTAGAACTTGCCTGGTTAGTCCTGCTAAAAGTAAGCTGTAACAGACAATTAGGAAAGGATCATAGGCCCTTATTCAAGATAGACTATTTCTAGCCTAAATAAAAGAAACCAAATGAAAGTTATCCTTCTTTGATCCAAATAATCTGAGCTTAAAATTAGACCTTTCTTTTTCACCCCAACTAATCTTTTCTAAGAACAATATGTTGGCCTAGTCCCTCCTTGGACATGTGCACCTCAGTTTATGCCAAAAACATAAGTTGAGGGTGGCTAATGCATAAACAACCTTCGTTATGGCCCTGACCCAACTTTGGGTATTGTGTACCTTGACTCATGGCAAAGCCATGAGTTGAGGGTGGCTACTATGAGGAATGCTCTGGAAAGTGGGGTTGAAAGAACAAAGAGAGAGAAAGAACAAAAGTAAAGTGACTCAAGAATTAGATGAAAAGAAAAGTAAAGAAAAAGAAAAATACACAAGAAATACAAGCAAGAAAAGAAGAGAGTCACTTACACAAATGAAGAAAGAAGAAAAAATAGCAAGGTGAAAGAATATGAGAAACTGGGCGAGATAAAATGATAGACTGTGGAATGTTTAGCCGATATGTCAAGGAGGGAAAAAAGTCACTAAATTATACCAAAATATACCTTACCTGACCCTGAGCCTCTGTTACTAGCTATAAACGTCCTATCGTGATCTTAAGGGTTGCATAGCGAACTTAAGGCAGTGAAAATAAGGCCAAGCTTATGGCAAAAAGGTACGAATAAGTGTCACTTTGTTCTGAGAGTGAGTTTTGAAAAGTAATCCTTATACTCAAACTAAAATCATTATGTGAAAAAGGAGGATTTAAAGTGAGGACACTAGTTGCAAACCCAGAATTTTTTAGCACCTCGGTGAGAAAATAAAGAGGATAGGTCTTAGTGCGTGGTTAGTCTGTGTCATGTTCTGATCCCACAAAATTCAAGCCCAATAGTGATAGCATGCATAGATTTGATGAGATTAATCGGGATTGATAGCCAAATGATTGCAAAGGATAAAATATGGATACTATTGTACAAAGATTGTGTAGTGAGTCATAGTGCGTCGCTTGAGGACAAACAACGAATTTATGTTGAGGTTGTTGATATACCGTGGTTTCACGGTATTATTAATACTTCTTCCTTAAGTTTAGTGTGTCCAAAAACCTTTTTGTGCTAATTTTTATATAAGTTTCTCTTTGTTTTGTAGAAAATCTGTCCAAAGCTGAATGCCGAGATTTTGAGCGAAGAAATGCAGAAGAGACCACCTACAGAGCTTATGACGATCCGAATTGCTTGTGACGGTCCGTAGGTGGTAGCGTAGTGCAGTTGCTAAAGGAAGATGGGGAAGTCTGACAAAGTATGGGATTACGAAGCTTGTGACAGTCCGTCGTGGCTATGACGGTCCGTCCTGCAGGTTCGTCGTGAAGTTCAGAGAAGTGACCCCAGTACCCAGATTCCATGAGTTGAAGTGTTTTAGAACGAAGACCCTCGACGGACCGTTGTGCCTATGACGGTCCGTCATACTTGCCGTCCAGGGGAATGAAGAGAGCAGTAGAAGAAATTGCACAAGTATGGGACGACGGAGTCCATGACGGTCTGTCGTGACCACGACGGTCCATCGCGAGGTCCGTCGACGCAGCCGCGTTTTGGCAGATTTCTAGCAATTTGAATCCTTGTTTAATTAGGTTTTTATTTTTTATAAATAGTTTGAAAAAACTCGTTTTTGAGGTTAGACTCCGTATTGTTAGGCTCCATGTTACTAGACTTTTGGATTGTTGGATTGTTGGAATTTTTGATTGTTGATTAGTGTTAGATTTTGAGATTCTTACAAGTGATTTTTGGTGATTAATCAAGCAATTTTTCGGACTTTATTCTTTCTCATTGAAGTAAGTACATGAATTCTTATTTAATATATTTGAATATTGTGTTTATGGTATGAGTAACTAAACTCCATAACTAGGGTTGTGGGAACCATAGGCAAATAATGAGATAAACCCTAACTAAAATAACAATTCTAGAATATTGTCTTGCATGTATTAATAATTCTTTCGTTTAGATGTCTTTTTAACGGATGGACAACATTAGAACTCGCCTTAGTGCTACTTGCCGGACCAAGGAGGTAGATAATAGGAAAAAAATTATTAACATAGATTTAGTGTATACTATCTAATAGGCTAGTATTGATTGGTATGAGGTAATAACTTAGTCAAATATCGAATACGATGCTTAATATGAGGTTATAGGAACACATGTAGCCGGACCAAGGTGCGGAGTGAGATTTTCTATATGCCGGAACAATGATTTAGAAATACATAACTTATCACTTTGCATGCAAGATACTAGGAAAGAATTGTTATTGTTAGAGTTATCAAGTTATGAACCTGTGGGGAACACGTAAACCCTAGTTACTTTGATTAATTGATTAAAACCCAACATTAAAAGTTGTCAAGTGTCTCTTTCAAGTTCGTTATTTATTTTCACTTATTTAGAGATAGAAACCCCCCTTTTTATGTTTTTACTTTCCAAGGAAGTCAATGACCAAACAATAGTAATAATAGGTTGAAGTTACGTCTAGACTATTTTTCTCGTGGGAACGATCCCAACCTCACTAGTTGGGTTATTTATTTGACATGACCGCTTTACTTCTTATTTGAGAAGTAAGTTTGAGCGTATCATGCACAACCATCGATGGGATAAAAAAACTCCCAAAAACTCAGTCCGGAAAAATTGGCTAAGTATTGATCGACGGACGGATCGACGTCTTGTAGGTCAGAAGAAGGTACGTATTCCATGACCGTCGATCAAGACCCCAATTCACCCACTCTCTAAATGAGCTACGGATGACCAGCACGTTCCGTAGGTCTTACCATAGGTGGAAAATTTGCAGATAGTTAAGGGGAAATGAAGTTTAGTCAACTTCAAATGATCCTCACTTTTAGAAAAAAAATTAATTAGGTGTCCCATGACCTACCAACAGATATATAATTTAATTCTCTTTCCATAGACATCGACCTTGCTAAAATCAGACATCCGAGTAAAAAGTTATGTCCATTTTAGTAAAAGTCTGTCGAACAGTCCCTGACGTCAGATCCAATGACGGGACGTCAGGCAGACGATGGACAATCAGTCCTGGCCGTCGTTTGGCCTGACGACATTTCTCTGGTATCTTTTTGACCTTTCCCACTCCGTTTAAACCCTAAGTTACATCGTTTCGACCCTAAATCACCATATTTTAGTAAGTTTAAGCCTAGAAACATATTTAAAACATACCCAAGTCAAATCATTAAATCAACACCTAGAAAATTAGAAGCAAGAGAGGAGAAAAAACTCAAGAATCGTGTTTCAAGAATACCACAAGTTCTAGAATTTCCAGCCCCGAAACATAAGTATTACTCTGTGGATTTCATCACCAGGTATGTGGGATTTCACTAGTGAGTTCCTTTCACCCATTGGGTCCCTAACTTTCAGTCAGATTCTTGATTTTCATATAATGCTTAGACCTAGGTTTCTAGAACTTTAATAGAACTTCCTAAATTTATTAAATATATATTTCAAATCACATTATAATGTTATTACTCAGATAATTGCATGAATTTTAGAACCCTAACTTTGTAATTCTTTAGTTCTTGAATTACATATGCTGGATCAGATATTTCAGACACTTCAGATATACATGCCTCAATTAAAAAGACATAATTACCAGATTAATTGTTGCATTCAGTTTGCATGTTCAGTTTTGAGCTATCCATTATTTACAGAAACTCAGCGATAATCAGTTATTTACAAAGATTATGTAATACAAGACTTATGCATCTTGTATGTATGCCAAGGTCTCGATTTCTATCTAACTAGGTGTCAATATCCTTGAAAATTTAATTCACGTATGACTTATGTATCACTACGAAATTTGGGCAAGGGAACCCAATTTTGAATCCCTTAGACAACAAAAACATCATTTATTATATTTTTGTCCACATGACCTTGGGATCCTAGATCGAACCCCAACATCAATGTTCCTTCTTTATTTTTCTCCTTTGAATTACCTCTTACTTAACCGAGCGGTCGTGGGATCAAACCCCCACAACCCCTTTTATTTATTTATTTTTATCTATTTCTCCTTGTCTATTTCAAGTTGGCTATGAGGTTGTGGGATCAACCCCCCACATCCTCTCTTAATTTTTCTTTTATTCTACTCCTTAAATCTTCCTAAGAGGTTTGGGTTCGATTCCCACACGCCTCACCTTTCTTTTATTTTTATTTTCCCTTTCTCCTTTACTATCCTTCACAGCTTTGAGCTTGTGGGTTCGATTCCCACGCCTCACATTCATTTTCTTTTATTTTTTCTTTGCTTCCACTCGCTGCTTGGAGGTCGTGGGTTCGATTTCCATGCCTCCCATTTTACTTTTATTAAATATTTTTGTACTTTACTTTTCAGCCAGCACACCCAAAATCAAACTCCCTTGACCCCATTTCCCTTTTGACGTTTTAGTGCTTTTCAAGGGTAAGGTCGCCTGTTCGATTTTAATGACCTCACCTAATTTATACCAATTTCTAGGTTTATACATCTGTGTTTAGCCGAAACAACTTATAATTTACTGGAAATTTTTTCACATTTTTCAGATCACTTCCTTCAATATTTGCACTTGAATTCATAGGGTAATTTGTAGATCATTTAATACATTTTGGGGTTTATTGTTCATTGATTCGTTTATTTAAAAGATTGATACTTAAATCAGACACACTTTCATTTTAATGAACATCATGATTTACATAGGTTTATGCACGTAAATTTACAACAAAAACATTATTAAATTGAAGCCTTAATTAGAGAACCTAATTCATTGTAACATATTTGCACATGCACACACTTGCACATAATTTCGAATACATGGTTGTCATTCATACGATATAAAGTTCACAAACATAATCATATCCATCACGAAAACATAAAATATACCTAAATCTACCAGCAATCATACCCAACCTATGATTCATTGGGAGCTAGTGACAGGGGCATGCAAAAGGGGAAATAATCCTAGTTTTCGGATTAATAATATGAACCTTAAGGGATATCTTGGGAAAGGGACCAACAGAGAAGAAAACTCATACCTTATTGACAAAAAACTTGACCAAGAACACGTCTAATTTTCCTCAATTTCAACTCCACTCTAAAGACAACCTCCCTTAGCCTAGTGTGCGATTAACGTTTGTTTTCTTGTGAGTTCTTCAAGTGTGAAAAACTTGGTTTACTTTTCTGCTTTTGTATTTTACCTTTGTAGATAAAATACGTGACAAATAATAAGAGAGATTGAGAATGAGAGTTGAGAGATAAACGTGAGGGAGTGGGAGTTGTAGGATGCTTAGTTTTAGGACTTAGTCAATAAGGTTTTGTTTATTTAATAAAAATATTATTTTTATTTTATTTTAAATAAGATAATGAATAATAATTATTACTTAATTATATTAATTTGATAGCTTAAATAAAAATCACTTAATTCATTGCTTCCACCTACGTTCGAACCCTGGTGGAGCAAGACTTCACTTCATGAGCCTATTTTCGGCCCCCTCTCCCAAAATTTCCCTTCCACCTTATTAATTAGATAATTAATTACATATTTTGGGTAATTACAATACTACCCTTAGCCAATAAAAAAGACCATTTTATCCCTAGACCCTTCAAACCTAAGATTTCCCCTTTTTAAGTCCGTTAAAGACTCCTTCAAGTAAATCTTCGTATACGAGAGCCCTACGTGGTTGGACCCAAACTTTCCAAGCTCAACTAACTCCCCAAGTTAGTTGTCTTGGCTGTAGCAAGGGTTCTGAGGTGTGTTTCTACACACATTTGTCTGTGTGAACCCTGGTCTAATCATAGGCATTCTTTACATATTAAGCATTTTTTATGTTATCCATTTTTAGGGTTGTTACACAGTGTATATACCAAAATATCAGTGAGAGAAAGTTTAAATTTTTAATCCTATATGTTAATGACATTTTACATATTGATAATGATTTAAGCATATTGCGTGAGACGAAAGATTTTCTCTCTATGACCTTTGAAATGACATATATGGGTGAGACATCCTATGTGATAGGGATAGAAATATTCTGTGATAAATCACAAGGATTATTGAAACTGTCTCAAAAAGCTTTACCAAAAGTGTTATGAAGAGATTTAACATGAACATTTGTTCAGTAGGAATAGTTCCTATTAAAAAAAAGGAAAAATTTAATCTCATGTTATGCCCAAAGAATGATGTAGAACGAATGGAAATGATTTCAATTCCTTAATCTTCTATTGTTGAATGTTTGATGTATGTTCAAACTTTCACAAGATTGTATATTAACTTTTACGGTTAGAATGTTAGGAAGATATCAAAGTATCCCTTGAATGAATCACTGAAAAGCTATAAAAATGTTTATGGCACGTTATGAAGCTACAATTCATATTTTATGGCTGAGAAACTTTGCTTCAGGACTTGGGATTGTCAATACCATTACCTAGCAGCTGAAAAAAAATTTTGATAATGTTGCAGCCGTATTCTTCTCCAAGAATGATAAGTACTCCAAATGTGTCAAACATATGGAATTAAAGTACTTTACTTTCAAGGATGAATTTCAAAAACAAAGAATTTTACTTAATAATATTAAGATTGATCTAATTATTATAGATCCGTTAACGAATGACTTACAATCAAATACATTTAAAGAACATGTTCAAATAATGTGTCTTGGTTGTACTTATGATTAATATATTTATGATGTTTTACACTCTGAGCTCAAATTATGTGTTTCAGATATACATTAATTCATATCTTGTTTCTCATAATGGTGTACACATTATAATTTTATATACTACAAGATAAGTGTGTATGAGACAATATTGTCGACCGTAATGTTATATGTTTTTATAGCTTATGAACCTAGTATGATAAATTGATAATGTAGTAGTATAAGGAGGTATGTACCTTAAAATTTATTTATAACCGCCATAACTCTCATTAGTAGTTTGTTATATTGTGGTATGCATGATGTACATTATAGAAGAGAATTATTGTATGCGTAACTAATGTTTATTAAGTATTAATGATATATGGTTACCGGGACAAGTGGGAGAATGTTAAAATTATTATTAGTTATTCTTATTTATGAAACAAGTTTATTTGTAATTCACTTTATACCACAAATAATATTTAATAAGGAATAGATCTTGTCCGTATATTGGTTACTTGATGGACATACCAAATTAAATCATAACCTTTATCAATTGGTTCCCCTCAACCCATTAGGGTGACCACACATTTTCTACAATAATTCTATCGTTGACGGTTGTAATCATATAAATTTAGGAAAGGAGGTAGAAACCAATTTATGACTATCGCTTCCGTTTTTCTCTGTGACGATGTCTTCCTCATGTGCTCCTAACCGCTCTATGTAAGATTATCTGGTTCCAAATCCTGATATTAATTAATAAAGTATTTAATATTACTACTAGTACTTTTTTAGTGAAAATAGGCCCATATAAAATACAACTCACATTACTTAATTTTTCAATAGAAAGAATGAAGCACATAAATTCAATTTTTTATTACATAGACTCTCCACACTTTGCCATGCCAATGATGAGTAATCATTGTTGTAACAAAATACCATTTTCTTTAGTCTAACAATTAGTGTTTACAAATGAAAGTTTTGGTAACTCTCAAAATGGTTTAGATGAATGGAAAAAAAAGGAAAGACAGATAAATATACAACATACCAAATTGAATTTTGAGGTCTTTGTTGGTATATGGCCGAAGAAATTTTTTATTGTATCATCTAATGATAGTACTTATCAATACAAAATTGAGATAGGTCTACCATTTTGTTCACATGATACGAAGAAGAAGTGGATTCAACGTAGAAATTTTGTCCATGCAACATTCCTATAGCCACATGCCAACAAAATTAAGCAGAAAAAATTGAAAGCAATATTAAAAAAATCAACAAAATATGACAAAGTTTAATTAATACTCATGGAAGAAGATGAAGAGAAATCAAAGAAAAACAGTGAGAGAAAAAAAGCAAAGTGAAAGATAAAATAGATAGAAAGTTGGAGACAGAAAAATTGAAGGAACTCAACTCTTTTTTATGTCATCTTCAGAGTCAGCTCACGTGGAAGAAGAGAGATTTCGTGGGGGGAGGGGGGGGGGGGTCAAACAAAAAGCTCCACAAAAGTTAAAACAATCAATAGCCAATTAAATAGGTATGCATTAATAGTAAAAATTAGATAACTCTGGGTACAATACTTAATATTATATAAAAATATAAGTGCTGAAAATTGTTGGTTAATTGAGTTTTTTTTTTCAACTTTTTATCGTCATCATCGGAGAAAATTACAGTGATGTATTTGAACTACTTTTTAATGAATATGATCCTGACAAAGTAATTGAATTGCTTATATATTTCTTTAAAGTGGATATCCTTTGAGAAAATCCTTGATAAGTCATGGATCCTAAATTTTATTATATTTTCAGTGGTTGTTTGATGTGATGGATAAGGAGAGTTTATTCAGGGATAAATTTTATGTACCCTTTATTCACTTGTGTGGTTGCAAAAGCGATAACTTATCCCCAAATAAAAATTAATACCGGAATAAGTTATCCCTTCTATGGGGTTGTATAGTAATTCTTGGATATGTTACCCCACAATAAACTAGATAATGCCAAGTAACCCTTTAAACCTTTTTTATACGTCATTTTTCAGATATATGTATATTTACATTATTTGTAATACCACGTGTAATTATATTCACTACTTATTGTTATGATAATTATTCATATTTTTCAATTAAAAAATTACTCTATATAAATATAATTTTTATTTGTTGATTCTTTGACTAATTCTTATGTTTAAAATATATTTTAATTTCTCATAAATATTCTTTCACTTAAATAAATTTAAGAGAGACGTTCTATTTTTAAGCTAAATAAGAAAAAAATATTTCTAAATATATATGGTATTTATCATGGGAATAAAAAAAATATTTAAGCTAAATAAAATGAAAGTGTTATATTAAAATATGAATCCCTAAAGATTGCAAAGAAAAGATTATAAACTAAATGAAGTGAAGGGTAATTTTGTAAAAAATAACTTGTTCTTAAAATTTATGCGTTGTATGTTATATTGAATAAAACAAACCAAACACTCAATAAGAACTAATCTCAACATAAATCATCCCATCATAACTAATCTGACAAAACTTATCGAAAAGTAGTTTATCCAAACAAAACTTATTCAACCATAACTTATCCTATCATGATTCATATTAAAATTACCAAATGACCCCATATAGTATACAATGGAGCATACATATTCAAAATGGGTTTAAAAGCCCAAAATTAGCAGTTTGGCCCAAGTAACCAATTCAAGCGGACGAAAACTAGTCTTGAGCCCAATTTTATTATTTAATTTATTTTTAGTTATTTATTTAATTGTATTTGCTTTTCATGTATTGGTTCTAACTTTAAATATTTAAACTAATTTTTAGTTAAATCCCTAAACTGTAACAATCAGGTTCGGTCATTATAGAAATGCCAAAAAGGAAAATATTGGGGCCAGAATAACGTCTTTGTTGTGTTAGTATTTTTCCATCCTTTTTCGAATTTGGAGATAATCGGAGTCATCAAGGTGTAGGGAAATGTTGTAGCGATTGGGTGGAGTAAATATGAATAAATTACATAATCGATCAGATAACTCATTAGGGAATCCATATGACTTTATGGAATTGAATTGGATAAGTAGATCTCCGGAATTGATCTTAAGGTTAAAGGTATTTTCTGAGCGCAGTGGGTTGAGATATGTTACAAAATAGGGGAATTTCTAAGAGCTCAAAGTCCCCAAAATTGCCGCTGAAATGAAATGAAGCATTGCGTATGGACAAGACTTAAAAGTTATAGAATTTTTGAGGAGCTCACTGGTTTGGAAAAATCGCTGCAGCGACGCTGCTACAAAGGGATGGGTGCCTCTGTGGCAAGAGAGTCGCGAATAATATTGTAAATAAAATCCCTAAATGACCTTATTTGAAATTTTTTTACTTTTTGAGCTAAAGAATACCTTGTACTATTCCAACTCGTTTACCACCATTCTTGAAGCTAATGGTAAGATTTTCACTCTCAAAATTTGCTTTTCAATCCGTCGAACATAATAGAATGGGTCAACATTGATGGGGAAAGGTTTCTTGTAGATTCTATGGTGAAATTAACCTTAATTATACTAGTTGGGATCATGTATATGATCTAGGATTCCTAGAATTATTAGTAATCCGGGTAATTAGTGATTTTCTTTTGATTTCCTTGTATTCTAAACTTTTTGTAGACCAAGAACAAGCAGAACAAATTCAGAAAAGGAAGGATCAAGTTTCTTAAGGTTTTAAGCTTTTTTCAAGGTAGGTGATGGTTGTAATTTCATGACTATGTGATGTATGCATGTTCTTTCTTCGTTATGGTAGTTGTATGTATATGAATTTTACAACATTGATTATGTTGTTGTAATTGATATAGATGAATAGTATAGTCATGAAATCATGATTTAATGTGTGATCTAAATGAGGTACTCTTTATTGTGATTGTGATGTGTGAATGGGGATTGAATCCCCACATTCTGGAAAGCTAACTTGGATCGGATTTCCATGTTTCGGCATAAATTTTGGATCAGGTTGTAAAATTACGGAATAAGTATGAGATCAGATTTCCACGTTTTAGCAAGCTAACTATAATCTCGTACCACATCGGAGCAGTTACAGTTTGAGTTTTGATTCCTTTAGAAGACCAATGATGTGTTAAGCATGTGAATTGTGTTATCGAATTGTCATGTTGATAAGGTTTTTATGTTGGTATATATGCATGTGAATATAATGTTTTTTCGACTTGGTTATACTGCAATAGTTGGATAGTCTCGTGATCCTACTAGTATACGATATTTGTGTACTGATTCTGCACATGCGCTTATTTTTGTTGAGTGTAGGGCATCTTCAAGAGGCTATTGACATACCTTGCTTAGGAGATTAGATATAATCGTATCGACTTTAAGGGTGAGATGCATCTCCCAGAATGCCACGGAGTTCTCTTTAGTCTATTTCCACCATTTTTAGACTTAGACCATTGTTTTACTTAGTTAAAATAGTTTTATTATTATTTTCTTGTTTAGACTTAGTTTTCGCTAGTAGTTTTGGTACATTGATTTTCAGATCTTAGGTGTATCTTCCACAAATTTTAGTTTTTAGATCTTTGTTTAGTAATGTAATTTCACTTTTAGTCATTCAATTCCTTAACTTAAATGCCTTAGTTTTTGAATAATTGCTTGACTTGGATAGTAGTAGCGGTTGTCCTACCTTCTTGTAGGTGTGGGTGCTAATCACGAACAGCTTTGGATCGTGACAAAGTTGGTATAAGAGACTAGGTTTGTCAATCTCGATGTACCAAAATGATTCTAACAGAGTCTCGCGGAATCATATGGGGACAACTTTAGTTTTCTTTGAGAGGGTATAGAACTTTAGGAAGTCTCAATTTTCACTTGTCTCCATCGTGGTATGACTTGATTCCAATTGGTATCTGTCAATTCAAATTTGTATCTAAGTTCTTTCACTATTTTTTGTGTAGATGATTAATACTAGGGACAACAGCGTTAGGTTCGTAGCTCTCGTCAATGTTCCATCAAAGGAATGCACAACAAGAGGTCGGGGTTGAGGAAGAGGTAGAGGAAGACCTATGGGTAGAGGCCTTGGGAGAGTTACACATGATGTGAATGAGGCGCTGATTGACAATGTTTCGGTGAATGAGAATCCTCTGGAACACAATGAAGAGATAGAAAAGGAAGTTGAGATTGAAGATGTTGACGAGGATGAATAGGAGGAAGGAATGTAGGCTGAAGCGACAGGGATCCCTACCATCGATCTGGTGTTAATTACACAAATTATATCATTCTTGAAAGGGTTGGCTGGTACAGGAATGCTTCCACCCACTCAAACCCATACTAATCCTCTGGTAGCTAGAACCGTTCCCATGACGAGTGAAGTGGGAGGTAACAATGTCGTCTTTTGCCATTTTTGGGTTCTGTGATGTCTATTAATCAGAATAATATGTCGACCAAGTTTATGGAGCTCAAGCGTCCGATATTTTTTTGTTCTGAGGCTGAACATGCTTATGAGTTCATTTTGAATTGTTATGAGAGCTACATAAATTGGGTATTTTCCACCAACATGATGGAGAGCCAGTTATAGTCTCCCAAGTCTATCATGCTTTCCCTATTTTGTTGATGGGATTTAAAACTTGGACTGATTTGGTGATTTTAGATATGACTGATTCTGATATTATCTTAGGCATGGCTTGGTTGTCCCCCTATCATGATGTACTTAATTATAATACTAAGTCTTTGACTCTAAAAATTCTGGGAAGGGAAAGATTCGAGTTGGAAGGGGTGTACAAGCCTAAGAAAGTAAAGGTTATATCCTTCATATGGGATAATACACTAGTAGAGCAACGTTTGTTAGCTTATTTGGCTCACGTTAGGGATGTTAAAAGTGAGGCTTCGTCCATTTGGTCAATTCTTGTAGTGTCTGAGTTTAGTGAAGTATTTTTCAATGATTTTCCTGGCTTGCCTCCGGATAGAGACATAGATTTTTGTATTGACTTAGATCCTGGTACTCGTCCCATTTCCACTCCTTCATATCGCATGGATCTGGCAAAACTGAGAGAGCTTAAGGCTCAAACCCAAGAGTTCTTTTATAAGGGATTTATTAATCCTTGTTCTTCCCCATGGCGTGATCCAATTTTATTTGTCAAGAAGAATGATGGTAGCATGAGGATGTACATAGATTAACGACAATGGAATAGATTCACTATTTGGAATAGGTATCCCTTGCACAGAATAGATGATCACTTTAATCAATTGGAAGGTGCAACAATCTTTTATAAGATTGATTTAAGATGCGTGTATCATCAATTAAAAACTAGGTTGGAAAATGTACCCAAAACAGTGTTTACGACTCATTATGAGCATTATGAATTTTTGGTGATGTCGTTTGGATTGACTAATGGACCTACAGACTTTATGATCTTGATGAATGGGTTGTTAAAACCATTTCTTGATTTTTCGGTGAAGTCTTTATTGATAATATTTTGGTTTTTTGTGTAACTACCCAGAAGTCCTATGAACTAGACAAGACACTCACTTGTTAAATAATGCTTAATATGATGTTTTCAAACCTATACTAATATAATAAAATTGATTTAGAAGTATTAGAGCCTAAATTTAAAAGGACAGCCTTGATGTCGAGAAATTAGGAAAATTGAACTAGTAGACGTCCTTATGTTTTGTGAAGGATTGTGAGTGTCATATGAAGTCTAAAACTAGTAAAAAGACTTTAAATAGGTAATATAATTTTTATAGGGTTAAAATGTCTAGTTACGACTCCCCAAGGACCACCTGAAGGGTCCTTCAAGAGGACGCAAACATTGGCAAGCTGTCAAAGTAGCCTGCGAATAACCAAGATTTGGAGGACCTTGCGCGTCGCTCTCTCCACACTTGATAGTAAGAATGTTCCTCATGGTACAGGGCTTTCACGAGGCTCCCTGCCTGAAAATGGATTCCAGAAAAAAGATTTGGAAGTGCCCCCGCGATACGCAGCCAAGTCCTGGATTCAGTCGTGTTTTTTTTAATTCAATCTGACTTCACAAAAAGACCCAATTAAGTGAGGGGCCTTTCGGGTATTACAGGTAAGGGTTATTTGTAGGTGAGGGTTACATATTGATTTAGGGTCAGTTTTGAGTCATTTTTACCCATTCAAGTAAATTTCCATAATCACTCTCACTTATCTATAAAAATTCTATCTCTACTCAACCTCCATAAAGAGCAATTGGGATCTTGAAGAAAAAGACCAAATTCTCATGTTTTTCACTTCAATTTCATATCCAATCGTCAATTAAGGCATGGGGATAGAGATTCATAGATTAGTTTCTCAATGATTCCCTTCAAAACTTCTATTTTTGAATTCTATATTGTGACCAAAAACTAGGGAATTTAATCTAGCCATGGGTTCAATCCAACATCATTTTTTTTATCTTATATTCCTTTAATTATGAACATATTGGGACTAATTAATATTTTCTATTATGAAAATATTCCAAGAACCCATTTGTACCCTATTACGTAATTTCTTGAATGTTGATTGATGAATTCAATAGATGTGCACATGATGCATTGTAATTTATGATTATCTAGTTGTAGAATCTTATTTTCATGCCTATTGTGATGTGGATGAGGGTAAATCATGATATTTAGTTTCTAACCATGAAAACAAGGTAAATTTTAGGGTTGTTTATGTGATGAAGAATATTGTACATAGAGTTTGAATTTGCTTGCAAGGTGTACGACTTATGGAAGAATGCAAGAAAGGAAATCGGGATGATTCCCATTCTCTTGAACTTTATCTATTATATGTCCTTAATTATGTATAATGAACTTGGTATCTTATATTGAATGAAACTATAGTCCTCATGAAAACACCATTGTGAAAAGGCTACTCGCATATGTATGTTGATGCAAGGATGAAACTACATTCTCACCTAATGAATCTAAGAGATTTATGTTTAATTGTATTGAATTAATATGGATTACTCTTCAAACATGTGAATATATTAAAATAACAATGGTAGTAAATTGGGAAATATTCTAAGCACGGAGAGGATATGACCAATGAGGAAAACACTCTTCCGTTAATTCAAGAGGTTGGGTAATCCTAATGATACTCTTGAGATGGGTACTCCTTCGCTAATTCAATAGGTAGAGTCCTTAGAAGCAATCTCCCTCTCTCTTAACTAAGTACCCCATAGGACATAGCTAGTGTATCCACATAGTAGCTAGTATGTAGGTTCTACCTGGGTAAGTAAACACCTTTCTTGGCGTGGGGTTTTATGACATCAGATTATATGGAAGCTCTCATGGTCTATGTTGGTTATGGTTGATCATCCTAAAGTAATGAAATAATGAACAAGTATGAACTAGTCTATGACATTCTAATGAGTTTACTAAGTAGAAGTGAGGGCATTGGACATCACTTGTATATTGCACTAGTAGGCTTAGAAGGTTGTTGTAGGGGGTTCTTTGTAGTTATTAGATGATTACGATAATATTTCTATTAAATTGATGTAAAATGTAATATGTGTGTCCAAGATAGTTTCTATGGGAATGTTTGGTAAGGTTTGTAGTATGGGATGCTAACTCTACATTGCACAAGTGGACCCAAGGAAGTGCTAAGGTCATGCCTTCATTGTAGTTTAGACATTATTGAGGTATTATCTTATGTGTTGTCTTGATGATGTGAAATGTTCTTCTAAAACCTCCTACATGCATACTTTACATGTAAATGTCCCTTTCTTATGTTTTAAAGGTTTTATGCATTTCTCCGTACTTAGTGCATTAATTAGACTAACACCTTTCTTCCTTTTCTTTTATGAGTATAGGTTCCACTAATTGGTTTGCTCCTACCTCCTTGAAGAAAGCTTGGACCTCTTATATCCAAGACTTTTGGTAGGTCCTCAAATATTCTGAGGACTAATGCAGTTGATGCCACTTTATGATTTTTCTATTGATGTAATAGACTTGGTGATCTTCTCGTATGAAGTTTTGTTCATATAGACTATTTTGTCTAAAGGGATAAGGACCCTATTTGAAGACTTCTTTTAAACTTGCATTAGTTGATAGTCTTAGTGTGACAATGGTATTAGATGCTTACTAATTTGCTTTATAAAAAGGAGTTTGAACTCCTATTTTAAAAATTTTTAGTGTCCGCATTATTTCAAGTTTATTATGCAATGACGATTATGCTAAGTGCTTGTATAAGACTCCTTCGGGGTCGAGTACGTCGGTAATTTCTACGGGGTACTCTCCGGTCGTTACATTTGAAAAGTGAAAAAAAGCATGCTGATAATCTTCTTATTGTTTTGAATGTTCTAGGGAGGCAAAGATTATATGAAAAAATTTCCAAGTTTAAATTTTGATTGAAATCGGTTGCGTTTTTGGGGCATGTAGTGTCAAGGAAGGAGTAATGGTAGATCACCAAAAGATTGAAGAGGTTAAGAATTGGTACGACCAGGTTTGGTTACTGAAATTATGAGTTTCGTGAGACTCTCTTGCCATTATCGTAGTTTTGTTAGAATTTTTCTTCAATTGCTACTAACTTGACCAATTTGACCAAAATGGAGATACCACTTGTATGGTTTGAGAAATGTGAGGAGAGATTCCAAGAACTTAAGACTCTTTTGACCACTGCGCCCATCTTAGCAATACCGGTAGAGGATTCATTTTTTATTATTACACTCCACATTCTTGATTGGGTGATGCGTTGATACAGGATAAGAACGTCATAGATTATGTCTCACGTTAATTTAAAGTGCATGAGATCCCACTCATGATTTGGAGTTAGTGTTGGTGGTGTTTGCTCTAAGATCTGGAGACATTATCTTTATGGTGTTAAATATGAGATATATAATGATCAACACAGTTTGCAGCATATATTCACTAAAAAATATATATGAATTTGAGACATCATAGATGGATGAACTTACTCAAGGATTATGATGTGCCAATTCAATACCATCCGAGTAAGGCAAATGTAGAGACAGACGCTTAGAGTAGAAAATAAATAAGTATGGATAGTTTTGCTTACTTAAGTATAGCCAAGTGACCCTTGGGTAAGGAAATACAGTCCTTAGAATCTTAGTTCATGCAGTTGAGCCTCTTCGAAAGAGGTGGGGTGTTAGCTAGTATTGAATCTGAGTCCATGTCCGTGGAGGAGATGAAGGCCAAACAATTTGAAGATGGGAGTTTAGAGGAGATTAGATCAAAAATTGCAATTGGTAAGTCCCAAGAGACCAGTCTTAATGCAGATAGGGTACTCAACAATAAGGTAGAATTTGTGTTCCTCGAGTAGATGATGTGACTCAAAAATTAATGTCAGAGTCTCATGATTCGCGATATTCTATTCATCCGGGTCTGACCAAGTTGTATAGAGATCTGAAGTGAATTTATTGGTGGGGTGGATTAAGAAAGAGACTGCGGTATTGGCACCAAAATGTCAGAATTGTCAATAAGTGAAGTATGAACATCAAAGACCTACTGGATTACTTCAAAAGATGTCGATTCTAGAATGGAAGTGGGTAAGAATAACGATTGATTTTGTAGTTGGTCTCCCCAAGACCTTGGAGAAGTTTGATTCTATTTGCGTTGTGGTTATATTTACTAAGTCAACTCATTTTATTATGGTAAGGGTAGAATACAATGCGGAACAACAAGCTAAAATCTATGTGAAAGAGATAGTGAGGTAGCATGGGGTTCCACTTTCTATCATCTCAGATCGTGGTACCCTTTTCACCTCCATGTTTTAGAGAAAGTTGCATGATGAATTGGGTATGCAACTCACTTTTAGTACAAACTTTCTTTCTTAGACAGATGTACAATCGAAAAGGACTATTCAAGTGACGGAGAACATGTTGAGAGCTTCTGTGATTACTTTGGAAGGCATTGGGATAAGTTCTTACCACTACGTGAGTTCTCTTACACCACTTGAGGCATTATACGTGAGACGATGTAGATCAACCAAAGGTCGTTTTGAGGCTGGAGATGCAAAACCCTTGGGGGTTGACTTAGTGAAGGATGATCAAGATAAGGTGAGGAACATTCAAGCTAAACTTCTAGCCAGTCAAAGTAGACAAAAGAAAAGGCGAGGGACATGGAGATTCAGATAGGCGATAATTTCCTTTTGAAGGTATCACCCATAAATAGGGTGCTGAGATTTGGTAAGAAGGGTAAGTTCAATCCGTGATATATAGGTCCCTTTGAGGTTCTTGAATGCGTAGGACCTGTGGTGTATAGATTGGCTCTACCCTCTAATTTGTTCAGAGTACATCTTGTATTTCATGTGTCTATATTAAAGATATAACACGGAGATGGGGGCTATATCATTAAGTGGGATTCAATTGTCGTAGATAAAGACATCCATTATGAGGAGGAACCGATAACTATTCTTGATAGTTATGTTCTTAAGTGGAGGACCAAAGAAATTAAGTCCGTAAATGTTCAACAGAAGCATTCTCCAGTAGAGGAAGCTATTTGGTACTTTTTGACTTTTAGAGATAAAGACATATCCCTGGAATATTTCGTCATTTCTCACAAGTGTTGAAGCTACATGTAAGCTTTTAACTCTCCGAATTCACTTTTTATTTGTAGAACTTAATTGAATGGGTCAACATTGATAAGGAAAGGTTTCTTGATAGATTCTATGGTGCAATTAACCTTAATTTTACTATTTTGGATTATTGGTACGATTTAGAATTCATAAAATTATTAGTAATCCAGGTAATTAGTGATTTTCTATTGACACTTGTGCATTCTCTATTGTTTGTAGACCAAGAACAAGCGCAACGAATCTAGAAAAGGAAGGATCATGTTTCTTAGGGTTTCGAGCTTGTTTTGAGGTAGGTGATAGTTGTGATTCCATGATTGTGTGATGTACTCATGTTCTTGCTTCATTATGATACTTGTATGTGTATGAATGTTGCAATATTGATCACGTTTTTTTAATTGAGGTAAATGAATAATATCTCCATTAAATTATCCATGTTGATTATATTAAAAAATTAATTGTCCTTCATTTGCATTGAAGCCAAAAAAAATTTGTATTGCTGAAACATCACTGCACAATGTCCTCATCCTCCGTTCTAGAAGAATGTAATTTTGACAATCTATCGAAATGCATCCCTTTTTATGAGGACCAGCTGTTTCAACTTCAAAAGTCTAATGCTTTTTAATGTATTATTTCTCGCATGTCGTGGACATCAAGACTTCTCTTTTGAGTATGTGACCGAATTACCACGTTTCGTCAAGCTAACTGGTATCATGTACCATGCTGGTGCACTAACAGTTTGAGTTTTGATGCCGTAAGAGGACCAATGATGTTTCAAGCATGTGAAATGTGTTGTCAAATTGTCATGTTGAATGATGTTTATGTTGATATATATGCATGTGATTATAATGTTTGTTCGACTTGTTATATAGAACAAGTGGGAAAGCTGCGTGATCCTACCAGGAAATGGTGGTTACATATTGATTTTACACATGCTCTTATTTTTATTGAGTACAACACATATTCAACCGTCTATTGAAAGACCTCGCTTAGGAGATTAGAGATTATCGTATCGGCTTCAAGGATGAGCTGCATCTTCCATACTGCCATGGAGTTCTCTTTAGTCTATCTCCATCATTTTCAGAATTAGACCATTTGTTTAGTTAGTTGAATAGATCATTAGTGGTTACTTGTTTAGACTTGGTTATCGCTAGTACTTTTGGTACATTGAAATTCAGATCTTAGGTTTATCTTTCTCAAGTTTAGTTGTTAGATCTTTGTTTAGCAATAGAACTTCATTTTTAGTCATTTAACTTGCTTATGTAACTTAAATGCCTTAATTATAGAATAATTTCTTTAATTGGAATGTAGTAGTGGTTCTCCCATCGACCTATAGTTGTGGGTGCCAATCATGACGGGTTTTGGGTCGTGACATAAAAATGGACCATTTTATGTTGGCATACTCTTTTAAATGATTTTACTCAGAAGTCTTTTCTTTACTTGGTCATTTTTATCAAACTTTGTTTTTTTACAAATTATTTCAAGTTCTTAAATTAATTAATTTTCAAACTACTTTATATTTCTTTTCCTTTAAGTACTTTTCCCCCAAATGTTAGTCCAGATTTTTTTTTAAATCGTCGAATAATTGCACGTTGGCGGTTACTTTGTGTGCTTTTACGCCTTGTCAAAGTGGAAATCTAATTATCATATTTTTTATCTAATTAATTTTAAAACTTAAGCGGAAAAAAGTTAAATGGCGCGACTCTTTTAAAATTGACTTTCCAAATAATTGAAATCAATTTTTATTTTTTCCATTACAGAAACTATTGTTTATTCAATAATATATGTCACCGATTATTCAACAACTCGCTTCATCAAAAAATTCAATAGATATTCATTGCACAAAACCTTCAATTTGTTTTTGTATGGGCTAATAAAAAGGACAAAAGAAAAACAAAATCTTATTACAACACTGGCTAGACTATTATGATCATATGAATCAGTAGACTTAAAACGATAATGTTACAAACAATAAGCAGATTCATATATGAATCATTTTATCCGAATCAAAGAATCAAATGATGAAAAAGGAAAGCATCATTGATTAACTAGGTATGCGGTAATCAAACAAACAACATCACTAAGCTCCCCATACGCATACTTGCAATGTGTGTGATACCATAATATATTGTGAGAGTCATGCACTATTATCCGTGTCAACTATATAAAAAATTTCATTGTCCTACAATGTCCTTATCATCCTCTAGAAGAAGGTAATTTTGACAATCTTTCGACGTGCTCCCATACTATGAGGACAACCTGCTTCGACTTCAAAAGTATAATTGTCTTATTATTGTGATGTCATGGACTTAAAGACTTCTCTTAAGTATGAGATTAGATTGTCACGTTCCGACAAGCTAACTGGAATCAGGTATCACGCTGCTGCATAACAGTTAGAGTTGGATTCCGTGAGAGGACCAATTATGTGTTAAGCATGTGAAATATGTTGTGAAATTGTCATGTTGATAATGTTGTTTATGTTGATATATATGCATTTGTTTATAATGTTTGTTCGACTTGTTTATATTGCACTAGTGGGATAATCGTGTGATCCTACCAGCACACGATAGTTGTGAACTGATTCTACACATGCTTTTTTTTTAGTACACATCTTCATGTGACTATTGACAGACCTCTCTTAGAGGATTAGAGATTACCGTTACAGTTGCAAGGGTGAGTTGCATCTTCCGGGCAGCCATGGAATTCTCTTAAGTCTATGTCCACCATTTTAAGACTTACACCACTCTTTCAGTTTGTTGAATAGTTCACTAGTGTTTCCTTGTTTATACTTGGTTATCACTAGTCGTTTTGGTACATTGACTTTCAAATTCTAGGTTTATCTTCTGCAAATTTAGTTATTAGATCATTGTTTAGTAATGGAACTTCATTTTTAGTCATTTAATTTGCTTTCGTAAATCAAATGCCTTAATTTTAGAATAATTGCTTTAATTGGATAATAAAAGTGATTCTCCCACTAACTTATAAGTGTGGGTGCCAATCAGGATAGGTATTGAATTTCTCTTTTAAATGATTTTACTCAGATGTCTTTTCTTTCCTTGGTCAATTTTATTAAACTTTGCTTTATACAATTATTTCAAGTGCTTAGTTAATTAATTTTGAAACTACTTTATATTTCTTTTCCTTCAAGTACTTTTCCCCCAAAAGTTAGTCTGATTTTTTTTCTTCAAATTGTGGAATTATCGCACGTTAGCGGTCACTTTGTGTGCTAACACTTATTCAAAGTGGAAATTTAACATCTTTTTTTTCTCTAATTATTTCTAAAACATAAGCGGAAAGATATTAACTGGTGCAACTCTTTTAAAATTGACTTTTTCAAATAATTGAATTAAATTTTAATTTTTTCCCATTACAACCACTATTGTTCACTCAATAATATGTGAGAGATTTTTCAACAACTCAGTTCATCAAAAAACTAATTACATATTCGTTGCACAATGCCTTCAATTTATTTTTTTATGCGCTAATAAAAAGGACAAAAGAAAAACAAAATCGTATTACAACACAAGCTAGACTATTATGATCATATGAATCAATACACTTAAAATGATAATGTTACAAACAGTAAGCTAATTTATATATGAATAATTTTATCCGAATCGAAGAATCAAATTATTCTTTTGAAGTTGAGGCTAAAATAATATACTGTTTGTGTTTATTCACAACAGCAAATGATGCAAAAGGCATGCATCATTGATTCACTAGCTATGCAGTATCAAAACAAAAAACATCACTAAACTCCCCATACTCATACTTGCAATGTGTGTGAATCAACAATTCATTCTTGCATTATTATCCGTGTCAATTAGATAAAAAAATTCATTGTCTTTCATTTGCATTGAAGCGAAAAACCATTTACATCGCTGCAGCATATCACTCACTGGACAATGTCCTCATCCTCCGTTGTAGAAGAATGTAATTTTGACAATCTTGTAAAGTGCATCCCATTTTATGAGGACCACCTGCTTCGACTTCAAAAATCTAATGCTTATTAATGTCTTATATATTTCTGCTATGTCATGGAGTTCAAGACTTCTCTTTAATGTCCTACTTATATGTCTGTGGCGACTAAAAACGGTGACAAAAAAGTTTCTAATTCATTTGCCTGGAAGGCCATTAGTTTCAACTCTACAGGCTTCCCAACATGTTTATGCAATTATGAAACTTTTTAAGCCTTAGTTTATCTATCTAACAGAAAAGGGTCAAAACTATCCCTGAACTATTCGAAATAGCTCAAATATACCCTTGAACTATATTTCGGCTCAATTATACCCTTTCCCTCCAATTATAGAGTCAAAAATACCCTTCTTATTAGCACGATATGTTAAACACCACTTGGATGCCATGTGGATAGCACATGGGATGCCATATAAGCCAATAGAGTTCCACTCATGCCACGTAGAAAATAAACATACCCCTAATTTCCTCAAATTTTCTCTATTTCCTTTACAATTTAGAAATGATTTCACTAAAGAACATAGAACCTCTTTCCCTTAGAACTTATGTATTTTGTGAAATCCTTATAAGGAAATGGAGAAATGAGGAAAAGGGGTTCTATGCTCTTCAATGAAATCGCTTCTAAATTCTACGGAAAATGGAGAAAATTGGGGGAAATTAGGGGTAAGTTAATTAGTCTACATGACATGAATGGAACTTTATTGGCTTATGTGGAATGTCATGTGAAAGCTACATGGCATCTAAGTGGCATTTAACCGATTCTGTTAATGAGAAGGGTGTTTATGACCCTATAGTTTGACGGTAAGGTTATATTTAAACCGAAATATACTTCAAGGGTAGATTTGAGCTATTTCGGATAGTTCAAGAGTATGTTTAAGCCTTTTACGTTTATCTGATAAACATGGCGTGGAAATTGGATTAAACTGTTAATTAGGGGCTTCAAATATCATGTTTTAGACTTTGTTCATCGTATCAAATACGATTGTATTTTTTAACTCTAAAATTTGACACAATATTGTTTTTTTAATATTTGCAATCACATTGTTCATATTCTGTAACATATTCTCATGGTCAAGTCAACAAGATTAGGGGTATATTGTCAAACCTTAAAGAGTTAAAAGCGGATCCTTGTATATTTTTTTTAATCCACAATATAAAATGAGGATTATTTGAGTTTTTAAATCCATATTATATAAAACTTGTTCTCCTAGTATAATGATTAAGACTTTGATCCCCCACGTACAGCACTTTCTCAAGTTTTTTCTTCTCTCTTAAATTTTTTGCTTTGATAAATACCAACTTGGCAATACGCCAACCTTGTCACTTCGTGAGTTCTTGTTAATATATATATATATATATATATATATATATATATATATATATATATATATACTAATTCTGGATACGTGCCTTGCACGTTTGACCTCTGTTACTATTATAAGTTATATAGGTCCAACTATTCTTGATATAAAATTGCTCAATGTTGTCTAAATTACTCCTATATGTGTTTTTGTGCATATAAATAAAATCTTTTTTGTGTTTATTTTCTGCCTAGAATTGAAATATCAATAATTATTTTCGGAGATAATGAGCAACTTGTAAGGCTAGAACAATATTTTTACCAATAAGAATTATCACTCAAAAATTCTAAGCCCCAAGGCTTAACTTTCTTTGAAAATAAATAGTCCAACTATCATTAAAATAAAAAGATGAATGAAGTTTACAAACCATTAAGAAGAATAGCAATCAATAAAAAAGATATTACATGAGAACTATTGGATGATGTGTCGCTCCAACAATCATGAAAATAGAAAATGAACAAACCTACAAATCAATAAAAATAGTGACCAATAAAAAAAATATGTACATAAGAACTATTAGATAATGACACACAAAGTGCAGTGGATTAATATTCTTTATCCAATTTATAAAGGGAGATATTAAGGTTGTGGATGAATGTGTTTAATAGTAGAAGCTAAAAGGTATAACAATCAAATTCATTAAGAAATGGAAAATGATAAGTTGTAACATCTAATCATGTATTTGGCCAAGTTTGATTGTCATTATTGATTTAATTTTAAAAATTCATAAAAAATTAATTTGAAAAATTGTTGAAGGACATTTTCGTAATCTAACTTTGAACATAAATCTATCTTCCCACTTACATTATATATATATATATATATATATATATATATATATATATATATATATATATATATATATATATATATATATATATATATATATATATATATAATATAATATAATATAATACCTTATGAAATTTAGGATAAGTCTCACAAATAAACCATCTAAATCGAATACAACATTCTGGCATAATATAATACCTTATGAAATCTAGGATAAGTCTCACAAATAAACCATCTAAATCGAATAGAACATTCGGGCATAGCACTTACTTTACTTCAATAAAAGCGACATATAGGCATATACAATAATTGTCATCAAATGACAAGGAAAGAACTAAATGTCGTTAAACTAGAACAACTTCCAAACATAGATAGTGACATCGTCCTCGGAATGTGAGGACATATCGAACTTGGAGAATGAGAATTCAAGTTATATTCAAATGTCCCTTCTAGAAGCTCAACGGCCGGAACCTACATTATTATAGAATCATAGAAATATCGGTTAGTACACATTCGTAGTAAGTATGAGAATATGCACATAAAATATTTGGCATCATGCTAATGGGAACTTTGCTCAAAACCATGCTAATCACAACCAAGAACCCATATAAGCCAATAATCATATATTACTTAAGACGAGATCATATACAACACAAGACCAACATCATCAAGTATAACTAAGTCAATATATACCATGGCATATTTGAGTACATAACCAAACCAACTCCAACATCAAGATATAATAACCAAGCATGGATAATAGTTCATAACATTCCAACATATAATAAGACCCTTACTTATAATCCAAAATCAAGACCACAAAAGTAATGTCTAAGTAAAGACCCATAACCATACTCAACCAGGTAAACCCAATAAAGGACAATAAGCAATATCTAGATTAAATTAAAATAGCATTAAGAATAATCATTATCATATTTAGCAATATAGACCAATAGCATGTTAATAAATGAAACTAACATCATATAGGACCATCAACATGTTAAGTCAACATATGCACATCATTTACTTTATAAAGAATAAGAACAACCTTCCAAGACTTCCCTCAAGGTCAACTAGTGCAATTTATAGGTAGAGTCTTATACCCCTACCTAGACTAAGTCAAACCCCTTAGGTCACCCTAGTTAGTGTTCACATTATTACTTCATTTTCCTTCCAGGAACACTTGCCTTAACCGACATAGAACATAAGAGATAAATGTGGAATCAGGTGTTGTGAAACCCTACACCGAAAGAAGGTGGACTACTTGCCAAGGTAGTATCGAAACATGAACATAACATTCTAGATAGATTCAATAGCTAACATAGTTCAAGACTGGGAGATATACTTGTGACCCTCTTGATGCACAATGGCATTATTGTCACCATCTCATGAGAACCACTTGAACCTACCTTTCCACATTGGGAAGGGAAACCTCTCATATCTAGTTCGCTCAGTGCTAAGCTAATGTCCCTTATTGAAATGTCTTTAAGACTTTATTAATCATCGTAGCTTAGTATAGGACATAGGAAACTAACCCTTCGTATATTCATATCATTAGTTTATTAGGAATTGTATGAGAATATCCCCTCAATACAACCCGCATAAGTGAGATCAACACATCATCATTATGATGTCATAATAAGGCACATAGGCAATTCATAACCTACCTTATATCATTACATCTTAACATAATCTCAGATCTTCACATAATCAAGACATTTCAATTTCATCATCATCCAAACACCTACCTAATCTAATCATACATGTTTTAATTGAACTTTATCACCATGTTTTAGCCATCATAACTTAAGTAAAGGTTCAAGATCATAATGTCTTACCGTTCTACTTCAACAAGCCATCATCATTAGTCTTACCCTCAACCAATACAATTTCATCATCAATAGGTGTATAACACTATTCAATAGTAATTAACATAATAACTAAGTCAATTGCATCAATACTAGTCAATACAACTTGAGTTCATAACCTAGGTTTAAGAGGAAAGGATCCATTCATGAATTCTTCAAGAATTAAGATCAATACCATCAACAATAGATACTACTCAATCCATAAACAAATAAGGACAGGTAAAATAGTCCAGACGCTCACCTACTTCCATCAATGCACAAGTAAGAACCAAGGATTAGGAATTGGGGAAGAGGACTTGATCCATACGAAATTTCCCTTGATTAACATCCATTACTCATCAATCTATGCTTAATTAGTTATAGGCAACCTTAATTCAACACAATTAATCATTAATTTTTTCTTTAGAAGAAAACCCCTTGTATATTCATATCATTAGTTCATTAGGAAGTGTATGAGAATATCCTTTCAATACAACCCTTATAAGTAACATCAACACATTATCATTATCATGTCATAATAAGGCACATAGACAATTAATAACAAACTTTATATAATTACATCTTAAAATAATCTCACATCTTCACATAATCAAGACATTTCAATTGCATCATCATACAAACACCTACCTAATATAATCATAAGAAATGTTTCAATTGAACTTTATCACCAAGTTCAAGCCATAATAATTGCAGTAAAGGTTTGAGATCATAATGTCTTACCGATTCTCCTTCAACAAGCCATCATCATTAGTCTTACCCTTAACTAATACATTTTCATCATCAATAGGTGTATAACATTATTCAGTAGTAACTAACACAAAACTAAGTCAATTGCATCAATACTAGTCAATTCAACATGAGTTCATAACCTAGGGTTTAGAGGAAAGGATCCATTCATGAATTCTTCAAGAATCAATATCAATCCCATCCACAAGAGATACTAGGCAATCCATAAATGAAATAGTACAAGTAAAATAGACCAGACGTTCACCTACTTCCATCAATTTACAAGTAAGAACCATGAATTGGGGAATTGGGGAAGAGGACTTGATCTATACGAAATTACCCTTGATTAACATCCATTACTCATTAATCTATACTTAAGTCGTAGACAACCATAATTCCACACAATTAATCATCAATTTTGTATTTACAAGAAAACCCATTAATAGAAGAAAACCCTAAGAAATGTGTAACTTGAAAAACAACTTTTAAAGGACCTCTTGGGGAAAGGAAACCCAAGAGTGAAGAACCCATATCGTAAGGAATTTTTGTCCACGAAAATTGAGTAAAAACCTTGGTGACTTTGTCTTCCTCCTCAAGCTTCTTGTACATTCAAATGGAGGATAGATGGAGAGAGAAGGTAGAGAGAAGTGGGAGAAATTTGGGTTTGTATTTTTGGAGTGGGAAATGAATTATTTTTGACCTAAAGTGCAGATATAGTCCACCTCCAAAATACCCGAACTACCCTTCATTAACTTGGTCTTTTAAAAGTGATGTCAAATTTAATTTAATATTTATCCCTCCGTCTATCTTCACGCCCCACTTCACGGTCCATGAAGTGCATAATGGACCATGGTGGTGGTTGTGAAGGTGAGGCGGTAGCTCCTAAATGAGCTACATCTCTTTTTCTCTAAGGCATCTTCACGAGCCAACTCTCCTTTCCATGAAGACGCACAACGGACCGTTGTGAGGCTCGTGATTCTCTTAGGTAGTATCTCACCAACACCTCGCCAAACTCATTTTAATTGGCTAAGGCATTTTAACGGAAGTCACCCCCTTCCCAGTTTCACAACTGTTTTTATGAAATCGCAGCCCGCTAGGGTCAAGTGAATCACGAGTTGTGAAGGGGATAGTGGTGTCCTGGATTGTAGAAAGGTCAGAAGACAATTTTCCCCTATGGCCAAGTAATATTCACAAGCTATCCACCTTGGTCGTTGTCATGACCACGAGCTTTGGTCATGCTCGTGAAGAGTGAGGCAATAGCCTCCATTCTTGGGCAGCCTCAGCCTATTGACTTTTGCTTGCCTTTGAATGATGACACTCCTCATTTGGCCTTAGCTTCCATTTACACCTTATTAAGAAACTATGTACATATACATCATCTAACCAAGATTAATCCTTTATACACCTCCTTAAAACCTTCAAGACACCCCACTAGTCCAAGTTACTTGTTCGCCAGACGTCATGGACGTTTTTTAACGTTTTAACTACAATACCTCTTAAATATTTTATATACATCATTTTAGGACTTAGAATAGTGATACAAGTATTAGTTCATCATGTGAGGCTCTAGGTTAGGTCATAGACTTTCGGAGAATCACATTATCCCCCCTTAGGAACATTCGTCCTTGAATGATGCTAAAATATTTTGAAGGGAAAGGATAGACTCAATAATAGCAGCCCGACAACAACAACATAATCAAAACATGAGTTGAAACTCAAATCAACATAAAACATGTTATTTACACATATAAACTCAAAACATCAACTACTCTAAATAAGAACTCAATATCACAACATGAAAAATTTTCTTCTCAACATCAATCACGAGCTCAATACAACATAAAGAATCACTTATGCCAAGCTCATTTCAAAACACATCAACATGCTCAATATCACTTTTTTTAAAAGCAAAAACATACCAAATACACAAGTAAGTACAATTCAAGCAAAAAAGCATCTTTTCATGAAGATGTCATTTTTGCAAAACTTTTACCATTTTTTATGCACATCATAGCAAAACAAGTCAAATTCAATTTTACTCATTATTTAGTTATTAGTAGGAACAACTAACCTCAATTAGAAAAGAGATAAGGATAACGGGACTTCATGTCAACATCGGCATGTTTCTCCCTCAACTAGGTGAATCTTCCATAATACCTTTACGGAAGCCGCCTTTTTGTTCTTCAACTTCTTCACTTGTCGATCAAGGATTTCAACTTGAATCTCTTCATAGGAGATATTCTTATCCACACCGAGACCTTCAATAGGAAGAATGGAATCAGAGTTACCAATGCACTACATAAGCATGGATACATGGAATATCGAATGAACTGAAGATAACTCACTAGGTAATCTCAACTCATACGAAACCTTGCCAACCCTTTGGAAAATTTCGTAGGGACCCACATAACGAGGACTCAACTTCCATTTGTTGCCCAATCTTATAACCCCTCTCATGGGTGAAATTTTTAAGTACATCTTATCACCTTCTTCAAACTCTAACTCTCTTCTCCTATTATCGGCATAAGACTTTTGCCTGCTATAGACTATTTTCAATCGGTTCCTTATGATATGAACTTTCTTCAAAGTTTTATAGATTAATTCGGGTCCATACAGTGAGGACTCGCCAATTTTAAACCAACCAACCAATCGGAGATCTACATCTCCTACCATTCAATGACTCAAAAGGAGCCATTTATATAGTTGAATGGTAACTATTGTTTTCAGAGAAATCCATGAAAGGCAAGTGTTCATCCCAACATCCCTCACAATCAAATACATAAGCTCTAAGCATATCCTCAAGGTTTTGAATAGTACGCTCCCCTTGACCAACCGTTTCGGGATGAAAAGCGGTGCTTAACATCACTTGTGTACCTAAACCTTTTGGGATGAACTTTAAAATTGCGATGTAATTTTAGAACCTCTGTCCGAAATAATTGATAAAGGGATACTATGAAGACTCACAATCTTATTGATATAGATCCTTGCATACTCTTCCGCCGAATAAGTAGACTTAATGGGGATAAATTGAGCGGATTTCTTCTACCTATCCACAACCACACATGCAGTACCATTTTGCCTTCGTGTTCGAGGCAAGTCCACTACGAAGTCCATATTAATTTCTTCCCACTTCCAAGTGGGAACTTGTATTTCTTGAAGTAAGTCACCTGACTTTTGGTGCTCGACTTTCACTTGTTGACAATTCGGACATTTTGCAACAAATTCTACTATGTGTCTTTTTAATCCATCTCACCAAAATACTTCTCTAAGTTCATGATACATCTTTTCAGTACCCGGATGAATCAAATAAGAGAACCATGAGCTTCCTCTATGATCCGATTCCTCAAATCATCCATATTGGGTACACATAACCTCTCTTGGTACATTTAAACACCATCCCCCCTTAGGAGAATGATTCATTAAGCTTTCCAAGAACCGATTTTTTTAATTCCATCAATAATGGATAAAGTTGTTTCGTAGACTTCACCTTAACCACCAAAGATTATTTGGAGTTATGATGGACCATAAAACCACCATACCCAAAACGACCTAACCTATGGACATCCTTCTCTAAATATTTCTCGCCCCCTTCATCATGAGACATACTACCCCTAGACATACGACTTAGTGCATCCGCAACCACATTGGCCTTACCGAGATGGTAGAGAATACTCATGTCACAATATTTCAACAATTCCAACAACCTTTGTTGTCAGAGATTTAACTCCTTTTGAGTAAATACATATTGAAAACTCTTGTGGTCGGTATACAGATCAAGATGAACACTATGTAAGTAATGTCTCCATATTTTCAAGGCAAATACCACGATCTCTAACTCAAGATCATGAGTTGGGTAGTTCTTCTTATGAACCTTAAGTTGCCTAAAAGCATAGGCTATAACCTTCCCGTGTTTCATAAGGACACAACCCAATCCCACTCAGGATGCATCACAATATACAACGAAACCCTTTGTACCCTCTGGTAAAGTAAACACTGTAGTGGTGGTAAGCCTATCATTAAAGATTTAGAGACTTCTCTTACAAGCCTCGAACTACTCAAATTTCACATTCTTTTGGGTAAAAGTAGTCAAAGGCGATGCAATGGATGCAAAACCATCTACAAACCTCCTATAGTACTTGGCTAGACCCAAGAAACTTCTTATGTCGGTTGGAGACAAAGGTCTAGGCCAATTTCTAACCGACTCGGTTTTCTTTGGATCAACCTCTACACCCTCACTAGAGATGATAAGACTAAGAAATGCCACAGACCTTAACCAACACTCACACTTGCTATACTTGGCAAATAGTTGGTGTTCCTTCAAGACTTGTAATACCACTCTCAGATGCCCCATATGATCACCCTCATTTTTCGAATATATGAGGATATCATAATGAAGGGAATGACAAAGGAATATAGATAGTTTCGAAACAACCTATTCATTAGGTCCACGAATGACACCGAGGCATTAGTTAACCCAAAAGACATCACCCTAAATTCATAGTGACCATATCTTGTTTGAAAGGCCGTTTTGGGAATATCTGTATCTCTCACCCTAAGTTGATGACATCCCAACCTTAAGTCAATTTTGTAAAAGTACCTGCCCCTTGGAGTTGATCAAACAAGTCGTCAATCTAATGGAGAGGATATTTATTATTAATGGTCACTTTATTGAGTTGCCGGTAGTTAATACACATCCTAAGTGACCAATCATTCTTCTTCACAAATAAAACCAGAGCAAGCAATGTGGATATATTAGGTTGAATGAAGCCTTTGTCAAGTAAATCCTTGACACGAGCCTTCAACTCTTTCAGTTCTGTCGGATCTATCCGATAAGGAGGAATTGAAATAGGATTCGTATGCAGTATGAAGTCAATACCAAAGTCAATTTCTCATTTGGGAGGAATTTCTGAAGATTATTTGGAAAGACCTCCAGTAGTTCCCTCACTACGGGGACTGAATCAATGGGAGGAACTTCCGAGTCCTAATCTTTGACTCTCACAATATAGTATAAACACCCTTTATAGATCACCTTACAAGCCTTTAGACAAGAAATTATATGACCTCTACGAATAGAACTTCCTTCTTCCACTCTACGATGGGTTCGTTAGGAAACTTAAACATGATAACTCTTGTCCTACAATCTATGGAGACAAAAAAAGCACGGAACCAATCCATTCCCAAAATAACATCAAAATCAACCATATCAAGTTCTACTAATTCAACATGATTAATCTATTGGGCACAATTATAGGATTATTTCAATATACTCTTTTTGCAACCACCGGCTCACGTACCGGGGTAGTCACCATAAAAGGATCATTTAAGATATTGGGCAAAGTATCAAACTTTTTAGTTACCAACAGAGTTGTAAACGTCAAGGTAGCACCCGGATCCAGTAAAGAATAAACATTTTTAGAGAAGAATTGTAACATACCAGTTACCACATCGGGAGAACTCTCTTGTTCACCCCTAGAGCGGAGAATATAAAAGTGATTCTTTCTTGTAGCATCAACATTCGACCCACTTGCTTGAGATTTCCCACAACTCTTGTCTTTTCCATTCACATTAGGGCAATACCTAACCTTTTGACCCTCTTTTCCACAACTAAAGCAATTTCCCATTCTAATTAGAGATTCACCCTAATGTTCCTACCACACTTAGAACAGGTTGGTTTATCACTTATGACATTCCACTTCTAGACTTTTGGGACTTAGGGTTAGACACCCTATTATCACGAGCCTTGGAAAATTTGGAAAGGAGTTGATTGAAGAACCTCTTCTTGAATCTAGTCTAATCCTGACTTTCCAACCTACCCTTTGAAGAACCACTTTAAAAAGACTTGGCCTTCTTGGACTCTCTATTCTTCCTCCTTAACCTACTCTTTTCCACTAATTGAGCATGAACCATCAGATGAGATATATTCATATTATCTGAAGCATAGCCGATGAAATTCTTCCACCATGTCATCAGACAGTCCCATAAGAAAGCGACTCATCTCATCCCTTGGGTTAGACACAAAGGTTGGAGCATACTTAGACAATTTAGTAAACTTTATAGAGTAGTAAAGTATGCTCATACCTCCTTGACGAAGGTTGATGAATTCTTCCACCTTCGCTTCTCTCGACTCTCTAGGAAAGAACCGATCAAGGAAGGCTCTCTTGAAGATCTCCCATGTCACCAGACCACAACATAGAAACCTATTATCTCTCCATAGGGTCTACCAAGTTTGCGCCACATCTTTGAGTTGATAGACGACCAACTCGACCTTTTCACCGTAATCACTCCCATAGCAAATATGATTTTATTGACTTCATCTAGGAAATCATGAATGTCTTCATCCACTCTTGACCCATAGAAAATAGAAGGGTTCATCCTAGTAAAGTTTCTCAAACGAGATACCATAGTTCTAGCATGATGAGGAACATAGGTCCAACCTCCCAATTTATTTTTACCATCATGTCTTGGACTTGAAAATGATGACATTATCTTGTGATATAATGTCTTGGTCCAAATTGAGAAATGGTGGCCTTATCTCTTTATCGGTCATCGATGGAGGAACAACCAGAACATGATCACTCATAGCAATTTCTTTAGGTAAAAGATATGATTGTCTTATGGGGAAGCTTCATTGTCTTGAGCCCACGCATTATCAATCCCTTCCTCAGCGCTCCGTACCACTAACCTTCGAGTATTCAACCTATAACGACAATAAAAGTCTTAGGTGAAAATAACACATAGAGTAGACACTAGAGACAGGACATAGGGTTACAAGGAAGATGAGAATTTCCTAAGCATCATATAGTCTCTCATTCATAAGTGTGGCACATTTTACAATTATGAATAAAAATCTACATACACGTGGTTTAGTGAGACATCGATCCTAAAGATATTCAACCTCATACTCTATTACCATGTTTGTCACATCCGGGAGCACCCCCAGAAGAAATCGATGTCATCATTCTCGATGAGGAAAAAGTCTAACCTTTTAGCATTCAACATTACATTTCATAGGTTAAATTGTAGAAAATTTAAAAAATTTCATCTACTTCTACATTGAGATTTACATAGACCTTTCGCTTACACGATATTATATATACATATACATATATATATATATATATATATATATATATATATAGGGAGTTTACATAGACTCGTCACATAGGAAGCATTATATAGGCTTCTACTTTTATTTCAAATGCATAACATAATAATATAATATCATAGGAATTCTAGTATAACTGTCACATATAAACCATCTAAATCGAATAAAATATTCGGGCATAACCCTTAATTCACTTCAATGAAAGCCATATATTGGCATAAAAATAATTCTCTTCAATTTAAAAGGAATGAACGAATGTATTTAAACTAGAACAACATCAATATCTAGATAGTGATATCTTCCTCGGAAGGTGTTGACCTACCGAACTTGGAGAATGAGAATTCAAGTTAGGTTCAAATGGACCTTCTACAAAATCAACGGCCGGAACCTACATAGTTGTAGAAACATAGAAAATATGGGTTAATACACACTTGTACTAAGTATGGAATATGCACAGAAAACATTTGAAATCATACTAAAGGGGACTTTTGTTCAAAACCATGCTAAGTTACTTTGAAAATACTTATGCACAACCAATAATCCATATTACCCAATAATCACATATTACTTAAGAAAATATCATATACAACATAAGACTAAAATCATTAAGTATAACCAAGTCAACATGTACCATTGCATATTTGAGTAGATAACCAAACAAACTCAAACATCAAGATATAAGAACTAAGCATGGATAAGATTTCATAACATTAAATCATATACTAGACTCTCACTCATAATCCAAAATGAAGACCACAAGTGCAATGTCTAAATAAAGACCCATAACCATACTCAACCAGGTAAACCCAATAAAGGACCATAAGTAATGTCTAGACTCACGTAGCATAATATTAAGATTAATCATGATCATATCTAGCAATATAGAGCAATAGTATGTTCATAAATGAATCTAACATTATAGGACCATCAATATGTAAATTCAAAATATGAACATCATTTACTTTATAAAACATAAGAAAAACCTCCCAAGACTTCCCTCAAGGCCAACTAGTGCAATGTATAGGTAGAGTACCATACCCCTACCTAGACTAAGTCAAACCCCTTAGGTCATCCTAGTTAGTGTCCACATTATTATTTCATTTTACTTTCAAAAACACTTTCCTTAACCTACAAAGACCACAAGAGCTAAATATCGAATCCGGTGTCATGAAACCCTAAATCGAAAGAAAGTGGACTACGTGCCAAGGTAGTACAAAAACATGAACATAACTTTCCAGGTGGATCCACTAGCTAGCATTCCTCTGATAGCAACATAGTAATAGAACTAGGAGATATACTTGGGACCCTATTGATGCACATTTATCACCATCTCATGAGAACCATTGTGAACCTACTTCTTATATTGCAAACGGACATCTCTCATATCTAGTTCGTTCGGTGCTAAGCTAATGTCCCTTTTTGAAATATCTTTAAGCCTTTATTAATCATCGTAGCTTAGTATAGGACATAGGAGACTAACCCCATGTACATTAATATCATTAGCTCATTAGGAATATCATGAGAATATCCTTTCAATACAACCGTCATATGTGATATCAACACATTATCATCATCATGTAATAATGAGGCACATAGTAATTCATAACCAACCTTATATAATTACATATTAACATAATCTCACATCTTCATATAATCAAGCCATTTCATTTGCATCATCATACCAACACCTACCTAATATAATCATAAGACATGCTTCAATTAAACTTCATCACCAAGTATAATCAATTACAATTGAAGTAAAGGTTCAAGATCACAAAGTCTTAAGAATTCTCCTTCAACAAGACATCATCTTTGGTATTACCCTCAACCAATCAAATTTCATCATCAATAGGTGTAATAACATCATTAAAGAGTAATTAACACATTAACTAAGTCAATTGTGTCAATAGTAATCAATTCAACATGAGTTCATAACCTAGGGTTAGGAGGAAAGGATCCATTCATGAATTCTTCAAGAATAAAGATAAATCCCATAAACAATAGATACTACGCAATCCATAAATGAATTAGGTAAGGTAAAATAGTCCAGATATTCACCTACTTCCATTAATGTACAAGTAAGAACCAGGAATTAGGTAACTGGGGAAGAGGACTTTATCCATATGAAATTCTCCTTGATTAAAATCCATTGCTCATCAATATATATTTATCTCTCATGGTCCACCATAATTCAACACAATTAATCATCGATTTCAACTTTAGAAGAAAACCAATTTATAGAAGAAAACCCTAAGATTTGAGTAACTTGAAAACCAAATTTGAAAGGACCTCCCGTGGAAAGAAAAACCAAGAGTGAAGAACCCATACCTTAATGAAGATTTGTCCACAAAAAATGTGAAAACCATAGAGATTTTGTCTAATTCCTAAAGCTTCTTGTTCCTTCAAATGGAGGATGGATGGAGAGAGAAAGTAGAGAGATGTGGGAGCAATTTGGGTTTGTGTTTTTGGAGTGGTAAGTTATTGATTTGGACCTAAAGTATATATAGTCCACCATGAAAATACACGAACTAACCTTTATTAAGTTTGACTTCCATAAGTGAAGTCCAACTTCACTTTAACTGTTGGGTCCCCGTCCATCTTCATTCCCCACTTCACGCTCTGTGAAGTGAATGATGGAGCGTGGTGGTGGTCGTGAAGGAGAGACAGTAGCACCCTAAAGAGTCACCTCACTTTTTCTTCAAGGCATCCTCACAATCCAACTTCCCCTTTTGTGAAGACGCACCACAAACCGTTTATGAGGCTCGTGATGCTCTTAGTAAGTAGATCATCAAGACCTCACCAAAACATCTTAATTGGCAATGGAGTTTTAATGGAAGCCTACCTCTTTCCGTCAAGTGCACCAGAAGTCGTGAAAGTATCTGTGGTGTCTTCGACAGTAGTTAGGTCTCAAGACCCTTTTACCCTATGGCAAAGTAATCTTCACGTGCTCCCCACCTTGACCGTGGTCATGACCATGAGCCGTGTTGATGCTCGTGAAGAGTGAGGCAGTAACCTCCTTTCTTTGGAAGCCTCGACCTATTGTCTTTTGCTTGCCCTTGAAGGATGACACTCCTCACCTGGAATACCTTTCATTTACACTTCTTAAGAACTTATGTCAATTCTCATCACTTCACCAAGATTAATCCTTTAGACACCTCCTCGAAACTATCAAGGCACCCCACTAGTCCAAGTTATAAGTTCATCGGACGTCATGAACGTTCTTTGATGTTTTAACTCCAACACCTCCTAAATGTTATATATACATTATTTTGGGTTATAGAACAGTGTTAGAATTTTTAGTTTATCATGTTATTCTTTAGGCTTGGTCATAGATTATTGGAGTGTTACATCTTATCAAAATAATATAAAAACATATAAGTAAAAAATAAAGGGAGGTGGGTCCATGGAACAACCAAACAACTCTCCATAACTCCAAGATACTCAGAGATCAGACTCAAAAAGCTCCACGAGATGTGCTTATACTCGAAATCAAATCTGCACCACAAAAGAGTACAACAAGTAGTATGAGTACGAAATCATTTACCAAGTAAATTTCAGAAATTGACAATGAAGAAGTAGTGACGGGAGTTTAAATAAGAAAAGTAAACTCTTTATTCATACAAGTCTATATCACACTTACTAGTCAATTTTTATCAATCAGGATAATCAAACTTCACGTAATGTAAAAATACGTGATAAAAAATAATAAATGATGTAATGAGATGCAATGTAATCAGACAACATGAGGTGACATGCCTTCGATGCCAAGTATTCTCTAAACTGTATATACTTGATATTCCTTGAAAATACATCGAGAGCTAGACCATTGGGGAGTCGCGAGGTCCATATACCAATACAGATGATCTGTACGTGTCATTGGAGACGATCTCAACACGAAATCATAAAATAAAATCATTTTTGCATGAACGTATGGACTCTAGGTTCCCAAATTGTAATCTTAATATCTCACAATCCCTGCACCAACGATCTCCACGTGCCCAAGTTATACTCAGTTTCATATCAATGCATGTACACAATATGATATCAATGATAAGGGATAATGATTCATCTAAGTGAAAGATAAATATGATATGTTATCATTTCAACTATCACAATTATACGATTTTAATAAAGACACACAATCACACAGAAAAAGTTCAAGTAAATACCGCAACAACTAATGCCCATATGCTTTAGTGTTCTCAGATTAATGTTTGCATTCTATTGTAATAAATTTTTCCTTTATATAACTAGTACTTGTACCAATGCCTATCTCACCATTGGCACGAGACCCAAATCTTTAACCTTTACCTATTGCCTATTCCATTTTTTTAAAATCTTTAATTAGGAAAATGTCCTTCAACAACGAAGTCTAAAAGTCTTAACATACCTTGAATGCCGAACACATGCCACAAATCCTCATGATTTTTTTCCATTTTCACAAAACTTTAGAACGTCCTAATCTAGCAATTATGAAATATTTGTAAGCACGTGAGTTCATAGACGCCCATATTATTATATGTCTATCCGAGACCCAAAAACTCACTCAAGTCTCTTACCAAGTTCCTACTTGTGGTGTCAACTAATATGTTACATCTTATATTTTCTAAAATCAAGCCTACAGTTAATTATCACCCCTTCAAATATCATAAATCTGCGGAATACACTACTACTCAAAACTTAATTTTCTATAGCGATATATTAAACTTCAAATATAAAGTAATAATATTAAAAAATTCCAAAAATTTAAACCAAATCTTTCTTAGCCTGTAACCTTAACAAAAATGGAAGTACCCATAATTCTTATAGCATTATATTATTTTTCCAAGAATTAATTTAATTTCCTATAGCTAACAATTATTTACCCCCCCCCCCCCCTCCCCGCCCCCTCACATCAATACCATCACGTGTATAATAACACTGAACACCCAAAATTGATTTCATCTACCTATGATCTCCTAATCTAATACGTACATGTTTTTCAATCAACAGGAGTTCATTCCTACATATAAATATTAATATCCAAAAAAAACTATCACTTGAGAAAATCATAAAACCAACAACAATTAGGAGTAGGAAACTAAAATATTGTTCCCTTCTAAACCCAAGAAAACAACACTAGTAATACGCTACATTCACTGCTAATATAGGGAATTCCTAATTCCTTAACAACTTTAACATATATAATAGTATTTTATTTTTGAGAATTAGCAATTAAAGCATGAAACACTTCAGGAAAAAATTTCATCAACGCACATGCAATCTTATCAAGTCGCTCACATTCCCTGTACGTTTGTGTGCCCTTATTTCATTAATAACTCCGACTATAATAAAATTAGTAAACCCCTCTAACTTATAAAAATTATTTGGGACAAGTGACCAGAAAAGAATTAAATAAGTAATGTATTTAGCCCATTAACTATTCAACTATATTAATTATTTAATGATTATTCATCCACAAAATATTCGTAGTAAACGAATCTTTCAACATTTCCAATAAAACTTTTATGGGAAGATTCAAAATAGTTATATTTATCAAAATGACCTATCGAGTCATTACATCATATAATACTTAAACAAACGTCCGTTCAGGAGCGAAAAAGAAAATAACTCACACGAATGCTAAAAAAGATGACGATATCTACTCCTTATATCCGACTCGGTATCTCATGTAGCCTCCCCCATTGGATGATACATCCATTAAAACTTTACTGAAGAAATCTCTTTGTACTTCCCGAAGTCTTATTGGAACCTTTTTCAGTTTCTAGCCCGGTTAGTGAGACCGTAATGGCTAAGAAGGTCAATCGGAGTTCTCCTATTTCTTTATCTCATAAAGTCACCTTGATGGATTTAGTAGAGTTAGATATTTGACTTTGACGTAATTTTTGGAATGGATTGGTTGCATGCATTTTTTGCTTCAATAGACTGTAGGACCCGAGTGGTCAAATTTCAATTTCCCAAATAGCCAATCTTAAAATGGAAATAGGAAAATTTTATTTCTAAAGATCAATTAGTATTTTTTTCTCAAATATAGGAAACTATCTTTGAGGGGTGCATTTATCATATAGTTAGGGTGATGGATGTGGAGATCAAGGTTCCTTTATTAGATTCGGTCCCCGAGGTGAGTATGTTTTTTGAAGTCTTTCCCGATGAGTTTCCTGGCATTCCTCTTAAACGGGAAATAGACTTTGGAATTGATCTTCTATCGGATAAAAAACCTATATCGATCCCTCTTTATGGAATGGCTCGGGAAAAATTGAATGAATCAAAGTAACAACTAAAAGATTTTCTATAAAAGGGATATATTTAATCGAGTATCTCTCATTAGGGTGGTCTAGTATTATTTGTGAAAAATAAGGATGGATCACTTAAGATGTGTATTGACTATCGTCAATTGCAAAAAAAGTGTCCATAAATAATATGTATTCCCTTATGAGAATATATGACTTGTTTATTCAACTCCAAGGGGCTAGTTAATTCTCAAAGATTGACCTTCATTTGGGCTACCATCATCTTAGGTGTGAGGGAATTATATGCCCAAGACTTATTTCTGAACTAGGTATGGGAACTACAAGTTCCTTGTGATGTCATTTGGACTAACTAATGCCCAGACATCATTCGTGGACCTAATGAATAGGGTGTTTAGACAATATCTTGATATTTTTGTGATAGTGTTTTTTGATGACATTATAATCTTTTCAAAAAATAAGGGCAAACACATGGACCATTTGAGGGTTGTATTGCAAGTCGTTAAAGACCACAAATTGTAACATAAGTTTAGTAAATGTAAGTTTTTGTTGAGATCGGTAGATTTTCTTTGCCATGTTGTCTGTAGCAAGGTTATTGAAGCAAATAAAAAAAAGCAGTTGTGTTCATAGGTTGGCCTAGACCCTTAACCCCTACCGATATTAGAAGCTTTTTTGGTTTTGTCGGGTATCATAGAAGATTTGAAAGGATTTTTCCTCCATGGATTCCTTATTGATAGCTTTTTTCCAAACGAAATCTAACTTTGTGTGGCCGGAGGCTTATGAGAAAAGCTTACAAGAGTTGAAATATAAACTTACTTCTTATCCGGTGTTGACCTTACTGGAGGGTATTGATGGGTTTGTCGTATATTGTGACGTTTTGAGAGTAAGGTTTGGATGTGTACCAATGCAACGTATTAAAGTGGTTCTTTATGCTTCGAGGAAACTCAATGTTCATGAGAGGAATATCCAACCCATGTTCTTAAAATAGCAGCGGTAATGTTTGCTTTGAAAATAAAGAGACATTACTAGTGTGGGGTCCATGTAGATGTTTTTACCGGTCACAAAAGCTTTCAATATGTGTTTAACTAAAAATAAGAGGGTTAGATACTTTGAAGGATTATTACACGAGTGTCTTTTACCACTTCGGCAAATCTAATATTGTAGTAGATGTCCTAAGCAGACTTCCAAGGGTAGTGTGGTTCACATAGAGGATGAAAAGAAGGAGTTAGCCCATGATGTGCATAGGTTGTCCCGGTAGGTTTCCGACTAGTATGTTATCCCAAAGGTTATTTCACGATTGATAAAGGCTTTGAATCAAATTTTATTGTAAATGTGAAGTCTAAGCAACGCCCTGATGTTATTTTGATGGAGTTGAAATAATGACACTTGGGAAATCCGTTGAGACTTTCTCCCAAGGGAGAGATGGAGTGCTTGGATATCAAGGTCGATTATGTGATCTTGAAGTTGATGGTTTTAAGGTGAAAATCTTAGTGGAAGCTAATAGTTCTCGTTATTCTACTCAGCTGGGAGCAACCAAGATGTACTGTGATCGACAAGAGGTGTATTGGTGGAATGGTATGAAGAAGGATATTATGGGATTTGTAGCTAAGTGTCCAAATTTTCAACAAGATAAGGTTCATCACCAAAGGCTGGGAGGTTTCTTGCAAGATATACCCATACCCACTTGAAAGTGGGAAGAGCTGAATATGTAGGCTTACCTTGTGTTACAAGGCAACATGCTAAGTCTGCACCCCAATGAAATAAGTAGAAGTTAAATATCAGTCTAACAGAGGAAATAAAATTTTCAATACCACTTTAAAATCTGTAAAATCAAAATATAGAGTAGCTCCTTAAAATACAACTCAAGCACAAATGAGAAAACCATTCACCAACCTGAACCCATATGTGAGAAATACCTTTCACAGATCAGATCATCGACATGGATAATTTTCTCTAAAATCATTATATCTTCATAAACATCTTTTTCATAAGACATGCCTAACCTTCCAAAATTTATAGCTTATAGGTTCATGGGTTCTACATAGGTTCATGGTTGAAAATCGTGAATCATGCATGAGTCAAAATAATTTCAACTTAATATTATGCATTAACATTAAATAATGAATTAGTAGATTTAATCAACAATAAAAATCACAATTGGATTAAACCCATGTAGAATTAAGAACCCTATAAAGATCAATTAAGTTTGAGATGGAGAAATTGAAAACCTTGGGGACCTCATGGAGGAATGTTCTCCATGGGTGAATACCCAAATACCTTGATACTTAAAGCCTCATTCCAATGGTGAATTGGGAGAGTGGGTTTCAAGTGAGTAGGTTTAGCACCCAAAAGCTTTATGTATATATCTTAAAATATAAGCAAAAATGAGAGAGTATATGTCATGCCCCGAGCTACCCCCGAGACGCGGACACGGAACCTAGGCCCATAAATGATACCAAGCTAACCCTGCTGGCATGATTATTAGCATAATAAAGATAACAAACTGATGTGGAAGCTAAATCATAATTTAAAATTGAAATGGGGAATACATATATTCTATAAATGAGAAATTTGAAACTAATGAGTTTAATACAAAGAACTCAATACTAATTTGAAACTAACTATGTATGAAAATAAGCCTCTAACTTACTAGAAATACTTGGACAAGCCCCCAATTATGTCTAGCAAGTAATGAAACAAAATGACTAAATGTAATAAAAATACACTATTGACTATTGTCCTCAGACAATGAGGAATCACAACAAAATCTACTAAACTGGAGAGTAGGAATCGATTTAAGCGTGATCAAGATGCTCAGAACTTGAAACTACATCACGAGAAAATGTAGCGAACTTATAAGATAGTACTTGAAACGTACTGAGCATGTAGAATAAAGCTGAAATAAAACATAATTGAATGAGCACAAATGCAAGTATAATATTATGAATATGATATACTTAATTCTGAGTTAACTAGATGCCGTGACCAAATTAATAACATGCTAAGACTGAATACTAACTGAACCGTAAATATGGTAAATGTAATATAGTCTGACTGAACTGTGGGAGCTACTAATAACTGATAATAAAACCACATGAGCTAAATTTGGAGTCCGATGTATACGCCCCATCGAAAGGACCTAATATACTCTTCTAGAGGTATAAAGTCATGCTGACATGATCACTAAACCGATGCCCACAGAGGGGACCTACAACCTACTTGGTTAGTAGTTCTGGGACTGTTTGGGTACACTAAAACCTAGTCCAACTCAGTATTATGACACTCCAAATGAATTAAGTGATTAACATATTATGACTAAATTTATGCAAATGCTGGATAATTCAAAACTGAACATGCAAATTGAGAATACAACAATTGATCTTATAATGATGTATTAATAATTGAGGCATGTATAATTTAATAACTGAAATATCTGACCTATTATGTGGCATTCAAGAACAAAAGAAATACATAGCTAGGGTTCTGAAATTTATGCGACAACATGGTAATCTGATTTGGAACAGATAACTAACGAATTCATAATATTCTATTGACATTTTAGAAACCATAGGTCTAATCATGATATGAGCATAAAGAATCTGATAGAAATCTAGGGACCCAAATGAAGCATAAGCAACAAATTTCCCATTTTTAATATGAACACGCCCTATTGAAATCCTTGAAGTATCACAATAAATGGAAAAACAATTAGATTCTTCTAGTAGTGTTAAAATTGGAGCTGAAATGAGGGGTCATTGTTCAATCGATGTCTGTCGTTTGAGTCTTCTCCACAGACCTTCACTAAAAGGAGCATAATTCTTACTTGGATGTGTGATTTTAGCAAACTCAGTGGCCTTGGAAATATAATTTAATTTTTTATCATATCACAAGTTATAGGAGACCTAGTTCGTTTTGTCTAAGATTTATGACCATTTAAATTTGACCCAACAACAGTTCCCCCCTAACTAGTTTTTAATCTTCACATACGGACCGTACTGGTCAATCATGGTTCATGTCAGAGGTTTGGCAAATGGGTTCTTGATCCCCAACACAGACTATGAATTGTAGGCTGACTTATGGACCGTAGGTCTATTAGTGGGTCAAAACATAGCCGATTCTTTTGGGCAGAGTTTGGGGGAGCTGAAGTGGCAATCTACTGACCTGCAGTACGACCGTAGATCAGACTACGATCCGTCGATAGTGACTGTCAATTATGCATGAAATTTTTGAAAATTTGATTTATTGTATGATTTGGATACGGGTTGTTATGTTATCTCCCCCTTGGGAACATTCATCCTCGAATGAAGACTATACTATCTAAACTAGAAGGATATAGTTGCAATCCCTACCACTAAACACTGAGAACTGAGTTTCTAACTGGATTAAGTTCCAAGAACATGAAAATACTCTGAAAATGCAACTACAAAATAAGGGAACATATTTTAAGGCTAATTCACGCATGAATGACTGAAAAACTGAAGAGGAATTATTACCTCAAGTTGGAGAGGAATCGGAAGGAAAGAAGTGAGGATACTTTGCTTTGATGGCTTCTTTTGAGTCCCAAGTAACTCCATTTATGGACTAACTCCTCCACAAAACCTTGATTGATGTGACTTCTTTGGTCCGCAACCTTCTAACCTTATGTTCAAGAATCTCAACTGGTACCTCCTCATAAGAAAGACTATCTTTTAGAGACACACTCTCCAATGGCACTAATGAGGTTGGATCACCCACACATTTCTTCAAAAGTGAGATGTAGAAGACCGGATTCATTGCTGCTAATTCTGCTAGCAATTCCAACTCATGTTCAACTTTTCCAACCTTTTTAAACATCTTGTAAGGGCCTACATATCTTTGATTGAGTTTCCTTTCATTCCAATTCTCAACGTCCCATTAATAGGTAACACTTTCCAGAAAACCCAATCATCAACTTTGAACTCTACTTCCCTTCTCTTTACATGTGCATAAGATTTCTGACGACTCTTGGATGCTTAAGTCTATCTCTAGTGACTTACACTTTCTCCATAGCATAAAGGACTTAATATGGGCCTATCAAAGCTATTTCACCTACTCCAACCCAACCAAGAGGATATTTACATCTACGCTAATACACTACCTCATAAAGAGTTCTCTGTATGCTAGAATTATAGCTATTGTTGTATGTGAACTCTATTAGAGGAAGGGGATCATCCCTGCTATCCTTGAAATTGATCATAAAAGATCTCAAAATATCTTATGAGGTCTAAATGGTATACTCTGCCTGTCCATCTTTCCGCGAATGTAATGTTGTGCTAAGCTTAACTTGAGTACCAAGAGCTTTCTGAAAAAGACTTCTATAAATGAAAGGTAAACTACGGACCTATAATGGAGATGATAGACAAAGGAATCCCATTAAACCTCACAATTTACATAATGTAAAGCTTGGAATATTCCTCCGTAGAATTTATTGTCTTGACCGCCAAAAAGTGAGAAGACTTAGTCATCCTGTCAACTAACACCCAAATGGAGTCATGTTGTCTACGAGTATGAGGTAACCATGTGATGAAATCCACATTGATCACATCCCACTTCCAAGTAGGAATGTGGATCTCTTGAGTGATACCTCTTGGATTCTGATGTTCTACCTTTACTTTCTGGCAATTGGGTCACTTACTCACAAAAATTTGTTATATCCCTCTTAATATCATTCCACTAATAGACTTCTGCAGATGGAGGTACATCTTAATGGTACCTCGTTTATTAGAATATATGGAGTTATGGGCTTCTGCAAGAATATGATGTGTCAACTTGCCCACATCCGGAACACATAATCCACCCTGTTAGCGAAGTATAACATCCTCCCCTTGGGATAAAATTTATTTTGGAGAACATTAACATAAGTCACATAATTCCGAACATACATAAAAACACATATTCATCATGAATACACATTTCATCCTTAGTTTTGTACAAGCAAACATAACCAACCTATGATTCAATGGGAGCTAGTGACAGGGACATGCAATGGGGAACAACCGTAGTTTTTGGAATAGATTACTTTGAACCTTAGGGGTCTCTTGGGAAAGGGACCAAGAGAGAAGAGAACCCATACCTTTTTGAAGTTCAAAGCTCGACTTGCTACCGAAAGATCTCCTCCAAACACACGTCCAACACCGGAACTTCAACACCAAACTCGACGGACAACCTTCTCATTGCCTATGTGATTGATTTAATTGTTTGTTGTTATCTTTCGTGGTTAGCTATTAAAGTATGACGAACATGATTTATCTTTCTTTTCTTGAAGTTATTTTGGCAAATAGAATGCGAAAGAGAAGATAAAATGATCGTGAATGGTGAGGAGATAGACGTGGGAGAGCGAGAGTTTTATTAGTCTTAGGAGTCCAGTGTAGGGCTTAGTCAAATAAGGTTTTATTAAATGATAAAAAATATGATTTCCCTTTTATTTGATATCAGCTAATAAATAATGAATATTAATTAAGTACATTAATTTACCAACCTAAATTTAAAAAAAATAATTCATTGCTTCCACCTAGGTTCCAACCTTGGTGGAGCAAGACTTCACTCTAAGAGCCAATTTTCGGCCCTCTCTCCCCATAATGCCCCTCCACCTTATTAATTAAATAAGTAATTATATATTTAGGGTAATTACAGTACTACCCTTATCCTGGAAAAAAAATATTTTACCCCTAGACCCTCAAACTTAAGATATTCCCTATTAATGTCCGGTAAAGACTCCTTCAAGTAAATCTTCGTATTCGAGAGCTCTACATGGCTTGACCCAACCTTTCCTAGATCAACTAACTCCCCAAGTTAGTTGGATTTGCTATAGAAAGGGTTTAGAGGTCTAGTTCTACGCGCAACAATATGTGTGAACTCGGTTGACTCGTAGACATTCTAGACACATTAAGCATTACTTAGCGTATCCTTTTTTAAAGTTGTTACATTATCCCTCCTTAGAAATATTCGTACCCAAATTACACTACTAACTATGTAGAGTAATGCCAGTTAAATCATAATATAGTTACTATACACAATCAAGCAATAGCAAGAAAGAATAGAGACATGAGGAAACATAGACTTAAGAGTAGGAAGTCTAACCTCAAGACCTCAAAAGAATGGAGAGATGAGGAAACTTAGACTATAGAGTAGGAAGTCCTCCCACGTAGCACCCTGAACAAGATGATTCCTCCACAATACCTTCACTGTGCCAATCTTCTTGTTCCTTATCCGCTTGATTTGTCTGTCTAAAATCCAAAAGGTACCTCCTTTTAGGACAAGTCTTTATCGACCCCAAACTTTCAACAGGTAGAATCGATGCTTGATCACCTAGGCACTTTTTTAACATAGAAACATGAAAGATAGGATGACACAGAAGCTTACTCCGCAGGCAATTCCAACTGGTAGGCCACCTAACCCACACGATGTAGGATCTCATATGGCCCAACATACCTCGGACTCAACTTCCCTTTCCTTCCAAACCTCGTCACCCCATTCATAGGTGATATCTTCAAATAGACCTTGTAACTAACATCAAAATCTAAGGGACATTTTCTATTGTCTGCATAAGATTTCTGCCGACTGTAAGCATTAACCAACCTTTCCATAATCACCCCGACCTTCTCTAAGTCCTCATGAATGATATTTGGACCCAAAATGGGTTACTCTCAAACATCGAACCATCCAACTGGATACCTACACCTCTTACAATCAGTGCCTCAAACGGTGCCATTGAAATTCTGGAGTGATAGATCTTACTATACGAGAACTTTATCAAAGGCAGATAGTAATCCCAACTACCTCTGAAGTCAATCACATATGCCCTCAACATGTCTTCCAATGTCTGAATAGGGGCGCTCCGCCTGCCCGTCAGTCTAAACTTCACCTGTGTGCCCAAGATCTTTGGGAAGGATCTCCAGAAATATGAAGTGAACTGAGATCCTCTATTAGAAATGATAGGCAAAGGAACACCATGCCATCTCACAATCTCATCAATGTAGAGTCTCACATAATCTTTGGCTCTAAAGTAGACTTTACATGGATAAAGTGGGCAGACGTAATTATCCAGTTCACAATAACCCATATGGAGTCTTGTTGTCTCCTAGTATTCGGAAGACCAATCACGAAGTCCATATTAATGGACTCCCATTTCAAAGTCGGAACCTCAATAATCTGAGTAACACTGACAGACTTAAGATGTTCTGCCTTAACCTATTGACAATTAGGAGACTTGGCCAAAAAATATGCAATGTCCTTCATGCCATCCCACCAATAGATCTTTTTAAGATCATGATACATCTTTGTGGAACGTGGATGTACAGAGTATCTTGAACCATGGGCCTCTATAATGATGCTGGTCTCCAAATCATCCATACATGGTACATGATACTCTGAAACTTACTTCTCAAATAAGAAGTAAAGCGGTCGTATAAAGTAAAGAACCCAACTAATGAGGTTGGGAACATTCCCACGAGGAAAATAGTTCAGACGTAACTTCAAACTATTATTACTATTATTTAGTCAATTAATTCCTTAGAAAACAAAGACAATAAAAGGAGGGTTTTTATTTCTAAATGAATGAAAATAACTAGCTAATTAAAGTAGACACCTAAGAGATTCAGATGTTGGAGTTGAATCAATTAATAAAAGTAAGTAGGTTTTGCGTGTTCTCCATAGGGTCCTAACTTGATAATTCTAACTATAACAATTCTTTACGAGTATCGTGCATGCCAAGTGATAAGCTATATATTTTTTGTAAATCCTTGGTCCGGCATCTAGAAAATTTCACTCCGCACCTTAGTTCGGCTACGTGTGTTGCTTTACTAACCCTTACCTTTACCTCAAATTAAGCATTGTATTCGATATTTGACTAAGTTATTACCTCGTACAAATCAATACTAGCCTATAAGATAGTATACACTAAATCTATGTTGATAATTATTTTCCTATTATCTACCTCCTTGGTCCGGCAAGTAGTATTAAGATGAGTTCTAACGTTTGCCATTCATTAAAAAGACTTCTAAGAGAAAGAATTATAAATACATGCAAGACACTATCTAGAATAGTTATTTTAGTTATATTTTTTCTTATTATTCTCCCATGGTTCCCATAACCCTAGTTATGGATTTTAGTTACCCATAGTCATAATCACAATATTCACATATATAATATAAGAATTCATGCACTTACTTCGATGAGAAATAATAAAATCAAGAATTTAGATGATTAATCGACAAAATTAGCAACAATCAACTCCAGTGAAAAGTGTAACAATCCAAAGTGTAATATCCAAAATAATCTACTAAAAACAATCTAACATGAAAGTGTATAATAACCAAGAGTCTCACCCTAAAGACTAGGTTTTTACAACTTTTTATAATAAAACCAACACCTAATAAAAGAAAGACTCTTATTGCGAAAAATCTGTCAAAACGCAGCTGGGTCCACGGACCTCATGACGGGTCTTCATGGTCATGACGGGCCGTCATGATCTCCGTCATCCCATACTTTTCAAAATCTTCTGTTGTGTCTTTATTACACTCGACGGCACGTATGCCAGACCGTTCCAAGCACGACGGTCCATCGAGGGTCTGCGTTCCATAACACTTGAGCTTTTGGAATTTGGGTACTACGACTACTTCTCTAATCATCATGATGAACAAGCAGGACGGACCGTCATGGATACAACGGTCCATTATGCACTTCGTAACCCTACACATGGTCAGACTTCCCATCTTCCTTCAACAGCTTCACTACGATGCCACCTACTGACTGTCACAGGCACAATGGACCGTACAAGCTCTAAAGGTGGTAACTTTTATGCATTTCTTGCTCAAAAATTTCCGCGTTCATCCTTAGATAGTTTTCTTGTAAATAAAGGGAAACTTACATAAAAATCAATACAAAAAGGCTTTTGGACACACACTAAACTTAAGGAAAAAGCATTAAAAATACCGTGAAACCAAGGTATATCAGTACACACAACCTGTCCTAGTACATATGTATGACGTCATCTCCCAAAGAAAAAGACTCATTCATCCTAACGAACACTGAGGCCTTCAGCTCCATCAACACAGGATCAACATGTTGACCCTTCTTGACTTCAACTTGTAAGGATGATTCAGAACTAGGATGAACTATAACACCCCACTAGTAGAGTAAACTAACTGCACCACCCAGTCTGTCCAGTATATGCATATATTTCACCAACTCCTTCTTCCCATCCTCAATGTGGGATATACTTTTCATGCTCATTCTACTCAAAGAATCAGCTACAACATTAGCCCTACCTGGATAGTAGTGGACATTCATATCATAGTCCTTTAACAACTCCAACCATCTACACTGACTTAGATTAAACTCTCTATGTGTGAACACGTACTGGAGACTCTTGTGGTCTGTGAACACATCCACATGCACCCCATACAAGTAATGCCTCCACAACTTTAGTGCAAGCATCACAACTGCCAACTTCAGGTCATGAGTGGGGTAACTTTTCTCATGAACCTTGAGCTATCTGGACGCATAGGCTATCACCTTACCACCCTGCATTGGAACACAACCCAAACCAACCCTAGACACATCAAAATAAATAGTGTAATTCTCACAACACTTAGGTAAGGTAAGCACCGGGGCTTAACTGAGTCTGTCCTTGAGCTCCTGGAAACTCTTCTCACAAGTCTCCGTCCATTCAAACTTGTGCTTTTTCTTAGTCAAAGCTGTCTGTGAGGCAGCAATGGAAGAAAAACCATCCGCGAAACTGCGATAATAACCAGCCAATCCCAAGAAGCTACGAATATTTGTGAGTGTAAGAGGTTTTGTGCAATTCATAATAACCTCACTCTTCCTGGAATCTACCTCCACACCTTTGTCGGACTCAACATGACCTAGGAAGGTCACTGATCTAAGCCAAAATTCACACTTGCTTAATTTGGCATACAATTGATGTTGTCTAAGTACCTACAAGGTTAGTCTCACACGTTATTCATGATCTTCCTTGGTCTTAGAGTAGATGAGAATGTCATCAATGAATTCTATGACAAAAGAGTGAAGGTATTCACGGAAGACTTTGTTCATGAGATCCATAAATGCAGCAGGTGCATTAGTGAGACCAAATGACATAACTAGAAACTCATAATAACCATAACGGCTACGAAAGGCTATTTATGGAACATCTTCATCCCTAACCCAAAGCTTGTGGTACCCTAAACGTAGATCAATCTTAGAGAAGAAACTAGACCCTTGGAGTTAGTCGAACAAGTAAGCTATTCTGGAAAATGGATATTTATTCTTAATAGTGACTTTGTTGAGCTACCGATAATCGATACACATTCTTAGGGTTTAATCTTTCATTTTCACAAACAATGCTGGAGAGATCCAAAGAGATATGCACGGCTGAATAAAATCCTTATCAGTGATATGTTTTAACTGCAACTTCAACTCCTTGAGTTCAGCTTGAGCAATTCTGTAAGGAAGAATTGAAATCGGTTAAGTATAGAGTTCTAAGTTGATACCAAAGTCAATCTCTTAAAGGGGAGGAACTCTAGGCAAATCATAAGGAAATACATCTTTGAACTCATTCACTATAGGCACTGAATCTATGGATGGAATTTCATGATCTAAATCATTAAAACAAAAAATATGACACAATAACCCCTTAGACATTATTTTATTGGCCTTAAGATTTGAAATCAAGGGATTAGGCCGACTCGAGTTGTACCCCTCACAGACTAGCTCTCCTTCATTGGGGAAACAAAATATCACAACCCTACCATGAAAATCCATACAAGTATAAAAACTATGAAGCCAGTCCATGCCAAGAATGATGTCAAAATCGTTCATGGGTAACCCAACCAAGTATTCACACATAGTCCTACCACATAATACTATTGGGCAATCCTTGTACACTCTATCAACTCTTACATTTTCTACTAAATGTGTACTACCCACTATAAGATCATGCAGAACTTCAGGCAGTATTTCAAAAGTGAGAGCAAGTAAAGGAGTTACAAAGGAAAGCGTAGACCGTGGATCAAGTAAAGCATAACAGAAGTTGAGAATGCTTGCAACATACCAGCGACCACATATGTGGATTTCTCCTGCTCCTCCCTGCCCTTTAGGGCATAAAACCTGTTCTTCTTAGGAGGCTCAGCTACTGCTGCCCCCTGTGGATTAGGCCTAGGTTGAGCATTACCTCAAGCCTAACCTCTAATTTTTGGGCAGTCTCTAACTATATGCCCACTCTTATCGCAACCGAAGCAGGCATTAGTGCCCTGTCTACACTCTCCACTGTGAGCACGACAACACTTAGCACAGTACTTTCTAGGACGCTGCATCTTACCTCCATTTTCATTCTTGGGGTTAGGTATGCATACTCTAGGTGTTGTACTCCTCTAAGAATTAGAGTCCCCAGAACTCTGTTGCCCCATTTTTGAACCTAGGCTACTCACGGACGTCAAAATCGTTTTTGTGGCCTCCATGGTTGGGACCTGCCTGATCTTGAGGCTTAGGCCTCCTAGCATCACAATGCCCGTCTTCTTGAAGTTTTCCTCTACTTTCTAGACATGTTCCATCAACCTGGAGAGGTCCATGTTATCATGGAGTATCACAGATAGACACTCCTTTTCTAGATCTCTATTGATTGCTGTGAGGAACCTACTCATATCATCCCTACTGTTATATACAAGGGAAGTAGCATACAAAGATAGTTTAACAAACATCAGTACTCATCTCATCCTTGCCGTTAGATACTAAGGAATGTAGCATACCTGGACAACTTAATAAACATCTGGGAATACTCCCTGACTGTCATGGATTCCTGTTTAAGGTTGATGAACTACACAACCTTGGCCTCTCTCATCCCCATAGGCAAGAATCTCCCAAGAAAGGCTGTCTTAAAAATCTCCCAAGTTTTTGGAACTCCTCCCAATACTCAGCTATTAGGAAACACCGTGCACCAAGTCTATGAAACATCCTTGAATTGATAGGAAGCCAATTCTGCTTTCTCAGTATCTTTTGACCCCATAACCATAAAGATCTTATGCACCTCATCCACAAACTCTTAAGGATCTTCTGAAGTCTTAGACCCTGTGAAAATAGAAGGATTAATCCTCACAGAGTCTCTAAACCTGTCACCCGTACTGCGACCTGGTGGGTTCTCCCTCTAAACATTGTATTGGTTGACCTATTCAGTCATGGCTTGGGCCTGCATAGTGATGGCATGTTCCATCTGGGGAAGATATGCCCTCAACATAATATATGTCAACCTAACATGGTAAACCGGCATATCCACTCATTCAACCAGAGCCTGTCGTGGAACCTTATTGCCCCTAACAGCTCCTCCTTCTCTCCTTTGACAAATTGTTCTCCTACTATTCATTTTCTTAAAAACAACAAAGATTGATGTTATACACACTCATAACACCAAGAAAATCAGACATTAGAAAAGGCACGATAATATCATAAGAAGAGAACTTTTCCAACACATGATGCAGTCTCTATTTCAGGATAGTGGTGCACATCACTACCATGACTTAGAAACTACTCAATGTAGTTAATGTAAAATTATTATCCTCGGAATTTAACCTAGAGCTTTGGTACAACCTTGCCATGACCAGAATCTAGACCCCAGATGAGACCGGCATCGTTGACCTCTCAAAGGTCACAAACAAGCCTACATACGTCATACTTACTTCATCTAAGTTAATTTTAGCGGAAATTTTGAACTTTTTGTTAACTCACATTCATATGACTCATTCTACCTAAACTCATAAACGTTCAGGAATCAACCATCTTATATGGAGATAATCAAATGAAAGAAAAAGTTAATAATTGCATTAAAGTATTTTTTCCAAAATGACACCAATACAAATTCTGAACAAAAGTGGAATGAATAACTAGTGTAACATGCTCCTCTAGCTATAGCCTACGTCTAAGCTAGATCATAACGATAGAAATCCTCGAAAGCACGAGGACTTACCATCTCCGGATAAAATCTCCACATCGGCATACCGCAACGTCAACCTGTAAGCTCTAGCATCCACCTGTGACTGCATCTAAAATTTTGGAATTGCATGGGATTAGTACACACTTGTACTAAGTATGGGTATATGCAAGAACACACCAAGGACAAGCATGAGTAAGAACAACTCTTTCCTAATAACATTATTATCGAAAGTGAAGTCTGCGAACTTGCAAAATTTGGATTAGGAAAGTCATGCCATGATGGTAACATGCATCATCATACTTATTATATTGCACACAACACATAACATCTTGCATATAGCACACAACATATTGCATATAACACATAATATTTTTTATATAATTCGTTCATAAGCCATGAGACCTTGGAATCATGGACATGACATCAAGACTTCCCAAAATGAGGGCTCAATATATGGGACCTCAACTAGGGAGACTTCTTAGCAAACATAGAGTCTACTTCATTTATTCATAAGTACTTCATTTCATTTCATTCATAGGCTAGTGTGAAAACTAAATATACGTAGGATGTAGTTTAAGACTTTCAACAGGTTCGCTGTGGAATGATCAAGAATTACCTAGTGTCATTACTTTAGTCTACCTCACTTCTTGATTATCCTATCCTAATACCTTTGGTATCATTCATTTCATTATGTGCACTATTTGAGGCTGACCTCATTCATTCATAGGGAAATTTTAATTTAACCGACATAGATCATGTGAGCATTATCAAAATCTAGTGTCTCCCCCACACAAAAAATAGGTGGAATCAACGACCAAATTGACCTAGAACATTCTAGCACACATGAGAATTAAATCTTTCCAAATCCATATATTAGCAGTTTAGGTTCAAAGACGAAGAGATATAACGAGACCCATACCCGGCATGCCGGACAGTCTCGTCTCATGAGAGATACATGAACCTCCTCCCTTCCTGAAAGAAGGCATCACTGTTCATAGCTAGTCTATCGGTTCTTAGTATTAAGTAGCATTACATTCAACTCATACGTCATGGAAGCTGGCTCCTAGTATGAGGAAATCGTAGCTCAAGAGATGATTTCTGATCTCATCATTAGTATTAATTGTGTTAATCTCAATACTTTCATTAGAGTGTTCATAGAGACTGATCTCTTCATTAACTTTACACTCTCATAGGGGAGTACGCTATTGTAACATTTACTTAGGCTCATTTATGATTGCCCTTATCTTTTCTATTAGCCTCATATCATGTTGTCACCGTATTCATTAAAATTATCACCTTTGGTCTTCATAATTACTCACCCCCTTTTACGTGAATGTTCATTTCATCTTATGCCAATGCACTTGGCCATTTAGTGTGTTTCACACTATTACCTAACCCTTCTAGGGTTTCATAATTTCATTGTTGATTTCTTCATTTCATTGTTCATTTTATCATTTCATTGTTCATTTCATCATGTTCCAATGCACTTGGCCGTTTAGTGTGTTTTACACTCTTACTTAACCCTTCTAGGGTTACATTATTTCATTAGATACATCTTAGGTTCACTTATTTTTAAAAGTATGATACACATATGGGTCTATACATACAATCCATGAGGCTTCATTCATAGTTCGTTTAAGTGATTCATATCTTCCTAAGATTATGTTGTACAAGACTTATGCATCTTTTATGTATGTCAAGATCTCGATTTTGATGTAAGTAGGCAGCTTTATTCTTGAATATTTAATTTACGTATGACTTATGTATCAATACTGGATTCAGGAAAGGGAACCCGGTTTCGAATCCCGTGGACAATATTTACATTTTTCATTTATTTTATTTTGGTCCACACAGTTGTGGGACCCAAGATAGAGCCCCAACACCTTTATTTCCTTTTAATTTATTTCTTTTGAAATTTCTCTTCCTTGGCCGAGGGGTTGTGGGACTGAACCGCAACAACCCCCTTTTTTTTTAATTTTTCCTTGACATTTTAGATTTGACAACGAGGGTGTGGAATCGAACCCCCACATCCTCACTTTATTTTTCTTTTAATTCTCTTTTTCCGCCTAGAGGTCGTGGGTTCGATTCCCACGCCTCACATTTATTTTCTTTATCATTTTTTTCTGAAACTTGACCGAGAGGTTGTGGGTTCGAATCGAACTCCACTCATTTCTTATTTTCATACATTATTTTCTAGCAAGGAGCACCCAAGTTCGAACTCCCTTAACCCCATTTCTTCACTTATGTTTTGTAGTGTTTTTCACGGGTGATGTCTCGGGTTCGATCCCTAATGAACTCACCTAATTTACACTCATATATAATTTCAGATTTTTTTATCTATGTTTAGACTAAACCAATCTTACAAGTTGCTGGAATTTTTGTCACGTTTTCAGCTCACTTTCATCAACATTTATACGTAAATACATAGGATAATTTGTAGATCATTGAATACGTTCTTAGGTTAACTTTAATGAATTCATTTAGCCAAGAGATTATCACTCAAATCAGCCACATTACATGTCATACGAACATCATGATTTACATAAACATTTGTACATGAAATACAAAGAACTAACATGCCATTTCAAGTCCTAAACCGTGACCAATAGCCAAGACAACAAACCCAAACACACGTAGTTACATTTTCGAAAAATATTAACATAAGTTAACAAAGGTTTTATTGAATGAGAAAAATATGATTTCCCTAAAATCAATAATAAATACTAATTAATTACAATAATTTACCAACTTAAATTAAAAACAAATTTAATTCATTGTTTCCACCTAAGTTCAAACCCGGGTGGAGAAAGACTTCACTCTAAGAGCTAATTTTTTGCCCTCTCTCCCTAAAATACCCCTCCACCTTTTTAATTAAAAAATTAGTTATATATTTAGGATAATTACGACACCACCCTTAGTTTGGAAAAAGACAATTTTACCCCTAGACCCTCCAACCTAAGATTTTCTTTTTTTATGTCCGGTAAAGACTCCTTCGAGTAAATCTTCGTATTGGAGAGCCCTACATGGATAGAACCAACCTTTAAATCTCAATTAACCCCCCAAGTTAGTTGGTTTGTCTGTAGCAAGGGTTCAGAGGTCTGGTTCTATGCGTATCAATCCGTGTGAACCCGATCTAATCATAGGCATTCTAGACACATTAAGCATTACTTAGCCTATCCATTATTAGGGTTGTTACACCTACCAAACTTGGAATGAGTATCCAAGTTATCTTAAATGGCCCTTCTAGAAGGTCAACGGTAGGAACCTACATAATTGTACAAACATTAATATGGGTTAGTACACACTTGTAGTAAGTATGGGAGTAGGCATATAAATTTTTTTGAAGGAATGCATGAGAAAGGGGAAATTAACTTTAGAAAACATGCTAAGTCATTTTGAAACCTTTAGTGGACATACAAGAGAGCATATACCATATAAGGATCACAATAGCATAAATCATGTTTATGATCAATACAACTTAACACAAGATCCATGTATAACACAAGTCCAACATCATCAAGTATTACCAAGTCAACATGAATAATAGCATATTTGAGTACATAGCCAAACCAATTCGAATATCATGATATAATAACAAAGCATGCATAAAAGTTTATAACATTACATCATAAACAACACCATTACTCATAATCAAACATTCCAAGTAAAGCCCCATTAGCTTACTCAATCAAGTAAACCCAACAAAGAATAACAAATATTGTCTAAATTCATATAGAATAGAATCAAGAGTAATCATCATCATTCATAGCAATATAGGCAAATAACATGCTCATAAGTAAAACTAGCTTTATATAGGTACATCAACATGTATAGACAACATATGCATAACATTTACTTTATATAATATAAGAACAACCTTCTAGAACTTCCCTCAAAGCCAATTAGTTCAATGTATAGGTAGAATCCCATACGCCTACCAAGACTAAGTCAAACCCTCAAGTCACCCTAGTTAGTGTTCACTTCTTTACTTCATTTGACTTTTGGTAACTTGCCTTAACGGACATAGACCAGATGAGCTAAATGTGGTATTTGGTTTCATGAAACCCTACACCGAAAGAAGGTGAACTACTTTTCAACGTATTACCAAAACATGAACATAACATTCTAGGTGGATCCACTAGCTAGTATTCCTATAAGGGCAACATAGGTCAAGAACTAGGAGATGTATTTGCGACCCTATTTATGCACATTGCATTGTAGTCTCCAATATCATGAGTATCATGGTGAACCTACCTTCCCACATTGGGTAGGGACACTTATCACCACTAGTTCACTCAATGCTAAGCTAGAGGCCCTTTTTGAAATGTCTTGGTAACGATGGTCCGTTGTAGAAGTCTGTCAGAGGACACTTATCAAAAGTATGGAGACCCTTAGGAGAGGGGTTTCTACCCGTCACGACGGTTGTACAGGACGAACCGTCGAGGATGTGACAGTCCATCGTAGATTTCCGTTAGAGAACACTTAGAAAAAATAAGAGACCCTTAGAAAAAGGGGTTTTTGACAACGAGAATGGTTGTGCAGGACGGACCGTTAAGGGGAAGACGGTCCGTCGCATGAATCCATTGGTGGACACTTGGAGAAAAATGTACAGTGGGATGTTGGAACTTACCATATGACAGTATGTAGTGGGTACGACGGTCCGTCAGCGGGGTCTCATTTGGTCATTCAGCGACAGAACTGGGGATACCACAATCATCCCCTATGACTCATATTGAATACTTAGTGATAACCTATATTTTTCTAACCCAAATACCTAGTAAACTAGCAATGTTAAAGCACCTACTTCTAGAGTTTTAACAAGGCAATTTTGAGGACTCTCAACCTAGGTTAGACAAAATTTGTATCAACGAATGAACCCATCAATAAGAAATAGGCTAATACTAATTCATAAACAAAAATGCAATGTAAATGGGTAGAAATCAAGAATAACAAAATCTGCCAAAAATAAGAACGACTCCACATTTACTAGTACATCGTGGAGTATCCCCATAGGCCTTTTCACTGTTCGATCGGCCATTAGTAGCCGCATCGCAGTGGGCTTTGGGTCACCCAAACCGAACTTCTTGTAAATCGAGAGGGGCATAAGATTTATGCTTTTCCCCAGATCACATAATGCTTTTGCAAAATATAATTACTCGACTGTACAAGGAATAGTGAATTCACCTGGATCTTCTTTATTTTGTACGAGAGATCTTGTAGCAATAGCACTACAATGCTGCATTCTACAGTCATCCTCGAAAGTGATTGATCTTTTCTTTGTAAAAAGATCTTCATAAACTTGTCATAATCCGGCATTTGTTGTAGAGCTTCTACTAAAGGGACATTAATAGTAAGATTCTTCAACATTGTTAAAACGCCGATATTTACCATCCTCGGTCTTTTTCACTAATCTTTGAGGAAAGGGTGGTGGTGGTCTAAGCATGGGAATTACCTTTATAGGCACTTCAACATTTTTTCTAGTGTTAGCTTCTACTTCACCACTACCATCTACCACCTTATCATTATTTTTTATTAACCTTTTCCTCCTTTGACTTCATAGGTGGGTCAATGGTCTGCTTACCACCCCCAGTAGTGATTGCCATACAGTTTACATCATTTTTTTGGATTTTGGACAGTGTTGTTAGGAAGAGTGCCCGATTGCCTCTATGTTCACAGTCGCAGATAATTGGGCCATTTGCAACTCAATATGCTTAATCGATAATGCATGTGTATCGACTTTTTGCCCAATACATGCTAAATCACCCCTTAACTCTTTAATGTGCTCATCATTAGCATCGAACCTCCTCATCATTTTGTGCAACACATCCTGAACTCGCGCCATACTATCTCCACCATCCCTAGGAGTAACTTCACGATTTTGAGGAGGGACATAGAGCCCATTCCTATCATTTCTGTTACCATAGTAACCCTAAATAAAGTTGTTGTCGCAGTTGTAGTTTCCATCTCGGACATAATGACCCTCACGGTTATAGTTACCACAGATCCGACCTTTGTTTCCTTGACCTTGGCGCCAATTCTCCTTATTTGAGCCTTGGGCACTAGGTCGGAAACGCCCCGTCTATTCATTTACCGCATATGAGTTCTCCTCATAATAGCATACATCATTTGGTGGTGGTGGTTTAGATAAGTAGTTGACAACATTTATCTTTTCTGCACCCCCAGTGACATGTTTTAATACCAACCCAAGCTCAGTTCTTATTCTAGCCATCTCTTTGCGCATCTCATCTGTGGCAGGGTTGTGAGTGGATTGTAGTGCGATGGTATTTCTCCAAGTCTGTGACTTCCTAGTACTCCAACCTTTATTATTCTGGGAGATTTTCTCTAACTTTTCAGCAATCTCGGCATAAGGACACTCCCCATAAGAACAAACCGCTATAGTATCCAACACTGCTTTATTATTATCATCCTGCTCATGATAGAAGTATTCCTTCAGTGACTCATCATCTATGCGGTGATTGGGGACACTTCTAAAAAACGCGGTGAATCTATACTATGAACTACGAACTGACCCTCCTGGTAGAACCACAAAGTTTTTCACTTTGTCTTTGTGGTTTTGTTTCTTGTAGAACGGGTAGTAGAGTTCTATGAAAACGTCCCTTAGTTGGTTCCAAGTGAAAACTCAGTTATAAGGGAGCTCAGTGAACCAAATAGCAGCCTCTCCCGTCAGTGAGAGAGGAAACACCCTTAGCTCTATTACATCCAAGTCCAAGTAGGGCCTCCCTACAATGACTTTACACACTGCCCTTACCTTAGGTATATGGGCATGTGGGTCCTCAGAAGGTAGCCCTGAAAACAAATCTCGGGCAGTGAGCATTTGCATCTGGCTACTAGTGACCACGAAGGTGTGGCCTGGTGGTAGAGGGGGCAAGACAAGTAGTCCATCGGAGTCTTCTATATTGTTATAGCCTCTGTGGTTTTCTTGAGGACGTGGAGCGGGATTTTGTCCCCTCTGTTGGTTTTCACTCGGAGCATCGGGTAATAACTGACCACGAACATCAATCGGAGCTGGGATGTTCTAGTTTGGATCATCATCATTAATACCCAAGTATCGATTCATGTTGCGTAGTGTACGCTCTAAATTGTGATCATACTGAAACAAAGGTTCTCTTCCTCTCTGTGTATTTGGCATACAAGGAAGATAGTTCTACAAAAATAAAAAACAATAAAAAAGTAGAATTAAAAAAATATTGACTAAAAATTAGTAATAAGTCTACGTTAATCTAAAAGCTACTTTCCCTGACAGCGGCACCAAAATTTGATACGCTCAAACTAACTTCTCAAAGAAGAAGTAAAGCGATCGTATCAAGTAAAGAACCCAACTAATAAGGTTGCTTTCATTCCCACGAGGAAAATAGTTTATACTTAACTTCAATCTATTATTACTATTATTTAGTCAATTATTTCCTTATAAAATAAAGACAATAAAAGGGGGGGGGGGTTATTTCTAAATGAATGAAAATAACTAGTTAAATTAAAGTAGACACCTAACAGATTCAAATGTTGGAGTTTAATCAATTAATAAAAGTATCTATGGTTTACGTGTTCCCTACAGGATTCTAACTTTATAATTCTAACGATAACAATTCTTTCCTAGTATCTTGCATGCGAAGTGATAAGTTATGCATTTCTAAATCCTTGGTCCGGCATGTAGAAAATTGCACTCCGCACCTTGGTCCGTCTACGTGTGTTGCTATACGAACCCTTACCTTTACCTCATATTAAGCATTGTATTCAATATTTGATTAAGTTATTCCCTCGTACCAATGAATACTAGCCTATTAGATAGTATACACTAAATCTATGTTGTTAATTCTTTTCCTATTATCTACCTCCTTGATCCGGCAAGTAGCATTAAGGCGAGTTCTAACGTTGGCCATTTGTTAAAAAGACTTTAGAGGGAAAGAATTATCATTATATGCAAGAAACTATTCTACAATTGTTATTTTAGTTAGATTTTATCTTATTATTCACCCCTTGTTTCCACAATCCTAGTAATGGAATTTAGTTACCTATAATCATAATCACAATATTCACATATATAATATAAGAATTCATTCACTTACTTCAATGAGAAAGAATAAAATCCAGATATTTACTTGTTTAATCGACAAAATCACCAACAATCAACTCCTGAGAAAAGTGTAACAATCCAAAGTGTAATAATCAAAATAATCTTCTAACAAAGAATCTAACATAAAAGTGTGTAATAACCAAGATTTTAACCCCCAAAACGAGGTTTTTACAGCTATTTATTAAAAACAAAATCCTAATAAAAGAAGGACTCTAATTGCTGAAAATCTATAAAAATGCGGTGGGTTAACGGACCTCGCGATGAGTCGTCATGGTCACGACGGTCCGTCACCGACTCCATCGTCCCATACTTTGCAAATTCTTCTACTTCTCTCTTCATTACCTGCGACGACATGTATGAGGGAACGTCACAGGCACAACAGTCCATCTAGGGTCTCCGTTCCATAACACTTAAACCCTTGGAATTTGGGTACTGGGACTACTTCTCTTATCATGACGACGAACCAGAAAGATGGATCGTCATGGGTTCGACAATACGTCATGCACTTCGTAACCCCACACTTGGTAAAAATTCCCCATTTTCCTTCAGCAACTTCACTACGATGCCACCTACGGACCGTCACAGGCACAACGGATAGTCACAAGTTCCGTAGGTGGTAACTTTTCGGTATTTCTTTCTCAAAAAGTTCGACGTTCATCCTTAGACATATTTCCTGCAAATAAAGGTAAACTTACATAAAAATCAATACATAAAGGCTTTTGGACACACACTAAACCTAAGGTAAAAACATTAAAAATACCACGAAACCACGGTATATCACTAAACACAACCTGTCCTGGTACCTAAGTATGCCATCATCTCCCAAAGAAAAAGACTCAATCATCTTAACCAACACTGAGGCCTTCATCTCCATCAACACGGGATCAAGATGCTGACCCTTCTTGACTTTAACTACTATGGATGATTCAAAACTAGGATGAACTAAAACACCCCACTAGTAGAGTCAACTAACTGCACCACCCAGTTTGGCCAGTCTATGTATATGTTTCACCAACTCCTTCTTTCCAACTTAAACTTGAGCTATACTTCCCATGCTCATCCTACTCAATGAATAATCTACAAAATTAGCCTTACCTGGACGGTAGTGGACATTCATATTATAGTCCTTTAACAAATCGAACAACCTCCACTAACTTAGATTCAACTCTCTCTATGTCAACACATACTTGAGACTCTTGTGGTCTCTAAACACATCCACATGCACCCCATACAAGTAATGCCTCTACAACTTTAGTGCAAGAATCACAACTGCCAACTACAGGTCATGAGTGGGGTAAGCTTTCTCATTAACCTTGAGCTATCTGGACGCATAGGCTATAACCTTACCACCCTGCATAAGAACACAACCCAAAAAAACCCTATACGCATAACAATAAACAGTGGAATTCTCACCGTACTTAGGCAAGGTAAGCACCGGGGCTTAAGTGAGTCTGTTCTTGAGCTCCTGGAAACTCTTCTCACAAGTCTCCGTCCATTCAAACTTGTCCTTCTTCTTAGTCAAAGTTGTCCGTGAGGCAGCATTGGAAGAAAAACCCTCAACGAAACTGCGATAATAACCAGCCAATCCCAAGAAGATACGAATATTTGTGAGAGTAAGAGGTTTTGTGCAGTTCTTAACAACCTCACTCTTCCTAGGATCTATATCCACACCTTTGTCGGACACAACATGACCCAAGAAGGTAACTGATATAAGCCAGAATTCATACTTGCTGAATTTGGCATGCAATTGGTCTTAGAGTAGATGAGAATGTCACCAATAAATACTATGACGAAAGAGTTAAGGTGTTCACGGAAGACTCTGTTCATCAGACCCATAAATGCAGCAGGTGCATTAGTGAGACCAAATGACATAACTAGAAACTTGTAATGACCATAACGGGTACGAAAGACTGTTTTTGGAAAATCTTCATCCCTAACACTAAGCTGGTGGTACACTGAACAAAGATTAATTTTTGAGAAGAAACTAGACCCTTTGAGTTAGTCGAACAAGTCATCTATTATGGGAATTGGATACTTATTCTTGATAATGACTTTGTTGAGCTACCGATAATCAATACACATTCTAAGGGTTCCCTCTTTCTTTTTCACAAACAACATTGGAGAGCTCCAAGAGGATATGCTTGGCTGAATAAAATCCTTATTAGTAAGAATGTTTAACTGCATCCTCATCTCCTTGAGTTCAGCTGGAGCAATTGTGTAAGGAGGAATTGAAATTGGTTAAGTATAGGGTTCTAAGTCGTTACAAAAGTCAATCTTTTATGGGGGAGGAACTCTAGGCAAATCATCAAGAAATACATCTTGGAACTCATTCACTATAGGCACTGAATCTATGGAAGGAATGTCATGATCTAAATCATTAACACTCAAAAGATGACAGAATAACCTCTCAGACATTATTTTATTAGCCTTAATATTTGAAATGAAGGGATTAAGACAACTCAAGTTGTACCCCTCACAACCTAGCTCTCTTTCATTAGGGAAACAAAATCTAACAACCCTACAACGAATATCCATACAAGTATAAAAACTATGAAGCCAGTCCTTGCCAAGAATGATGTCAAAATAGTTCATAGGTAACTCAACCAAGTATGCACACATAGTCCTACCACATACAACTATTGGGCAATCCTTGTAAACTCTATCAACTCGTACATTTTCTCCTAAAGGTTCACTAACCACTATAGGATTCATAAAGAACTTCGGACAATACCTCAAAAGTGAGAGCAAGCAAAGGAGTTACAAAGTAAAGCGTAGACCCTGGATCAAGTAAAGCATAACAAAAGTGGAGAATTCTTGCAGCATACCAGTGACACTACTTTTCCAGATCTCTATTGATTCTTGTGAGGAACCTACTCATATCATCCCGATTGTTAGATACAAGGGAAGTACCATACCTTGATAGTTTAACAAACTTCAGTACTCATCTCATCCTTGCTGTTAGATACTAGGGAAAGTTGCATACCTAGACAGCTTAACAAACTTCAGGGAATACTCCCTGACTGTCATGTATTCCTGTTTCAGGTTGATGAACTCTCTTGGAAAGAATCTCTCAAGGAAGGCTCTGTTAAAAATCTTCAAATTTACCAATACTCCTACGAAAACTAGGCTATCTTGAAACATTGTACACCAACTCTGTGCAACATCCCTGAGTTGATAGGAAGCCAACTCTGCTTTCTAAGTATCTTTGGACCCCATAGCCATAAAGATCTTATGCACCTTATCCATAAACTCTTGAGGATCCTTTTAAGTCTTAGACCTTGTAAAAATAAAAGGATTCATCCCCATAAAGTCTCTCAACCAGTCAGCCATACTACGAACTGGTGGGTTCTCCCTCTAAACATTCTGTCGGTTGACCTGTTCAGTCATGGCCTGGGCCTGCATAATGATGGCTTGTGTCATCTGGGGCAGAGATTCCATCAACTTAGTATATGTCAACCCAACAGGGTAAACCGGCATAGCCACTCCTTCAACTGGAGCCTGGGGTGAAACCTGATTGCCCCAACAGCTGCTCCTCCTCTCCTTTGACAGATTGTTCTCCTAGTATTATTTCTCTGAAAAATAACAAGGATTGATGTTAGACATGCACATAACACCAAGAAAATCAGACATTAGAAAAGTCACGATAACATCACAAGAAGAGAAATTTTCCTACGCATCATACAGTCTCTAATTCAGGATAGTGGTGCACATCACTACCATGAATTAGAAACTACTCAATGTAGTTAATGTGAACTTATTATCCTCGGAATTTAACATAGCGCTTTGGTACCAACTTTGTCATGAATAGAATCTAGACACCAGACAATACCGGTGTCGTTGACCTCTCAGAGGTCGCAGACAAGACTACATACATCATACTTACTTCATCTAAGTTAAATTTTGCGGTAATTTTGAGCTTTTTGTTAACTCAAATTCATATGATTCATTCTACCTAAACTCATAAACGTTCACGAATCAACCATGTAAAATGGAGATAATCAAATGGAAGAAACAGTTCATAATTGCATTAAAGTACTTTTTCCAAAACGACACCAATACAAATTCTCAACAAAAGTGGAAAGAAAAACTAGTGATACATGCTCCTCTAGCTATAGCCTATGTCTAATCTAGATAATAACGATAGACGTCGTCGAAAGAATGAGGGCCTACCAAGTTGGGATAAAAGCTCCACATCGGCATAGCTGCAACATCAACCTGTAAGCTCTAGCGTCCACCTGTGCCTTCACCTAAAATTGTAGAATTGTATGGGATTAGTACACACTTGTACTAAGTATGGGTATATGCAAGCACACACCAATGACATGCATGAGTAAGAACAACTCTTTCCTAACAACAATATTATTAAAAGTCAAGTCAGTGGACTTGCGAAATTTGGATTCGGAAAGTCATGCCACGAGAGTAACACGCATCACCATACTTATCGTATTGCACACAACACATAACATCTTGAATATAGCACATAACATATTGCATATAGCTTATTACATTTTTCATATCATTCGTTCATATGAAATGAGACTTTGGAATCATGGGCATGACATCAAAACTTTCCAAAATGAGGGCTCAACATATGGGACCTCAACTAGGGATCCTTCTTTAGCAAACACATAGTCTACTTCATTCATTCATAAGTACTTCATTTCATTTGATTCATAGGCTAGTGTGAATACTAGCTATACCTAGGATGTAGTTTAAGACTTTCCAATGATAAAAAATTACCTAGTATTATTACTTGAGTCAAGCTCACCTCTTGATTATCCTATCCTAACACCTTTGGTATCATTTATTTCATATGTACATCATTTGAGGCTAACCTCATTCATTCATAGGAAAATTTAACTTTTACCGACATAGATCATGTGAGCATCATTAAATCTAGTGTCTCCCCAACACCAAAAACAGGAGGAATCACCGGCCAAATTGACCTAGAACATGCTAGCACACATGGGAATTTAATCTTGCCAGATCCCTATATTAGCAATTTAGGTTCAAAGAATAAGAAAAATAAAATGACCCATACCCGGCATGCCGGACATTCTTATCTCATGAGAGTTACATGAACCTCCGACCTGCAAGAAAGAATGCATCACCGCTGATAGATAGTCTATCGGTGCTCAGTATGGAGTTGCATTACATTCAACTCATACATCATGGAATTTGGCTTCTAGTATGAGGACATCGTAGCTCAATAGATTATTTCTAATCTCATCATAAGTATTAAGTGTGTTAATCTCAATACTTTCATTAGAGTGTTCATAGAGACTGGTCTCTTCATTAACTTTACACTCTCGTAGGGGAGTACGTTATTATAACATTTAGTTAGGCTCATTTGAGAGAGCCCTTATCTTTTACATTAGCCTCATATCATGTTGTCACAACGTTCATTAACATCATCACCTTTGATCTTCATAATTACTTACCCTTTTTTACGTGACAGTTCATTTCATCTTATGCCCATGCACTAGGCCATTTAGTGCGTTTCACACTCTTATCTAACCCTTCTAGGGTTACATAATTTCATTGTTCATTTCATCATTTCATCATTTCATTGTTCATTTCATCATGTTCTAATGCACTTGGCCGTTTAGTGTGTTTAACACTCTTACTTAACCCTTCTAGGGTTACATCATTTCATTAGATACATCTTAGGTTCACTTATTTTTAAACGTATGATAGACTGATGGGTCTATACATACAAGCCATGAGGCTTCATCCATAGTTCGTTTATGTAATTCATCTCTTCCTAAGATTATGTCCTACAAGACTTATGCATCTTTTATGTATGCCAAGATCTCAATTTCGATCTAAGTAGGCAGCTTTTTTCTTGAATATTTAATTTACGTATGACTTATGTATCAATACTGAATTCGGGCGAGGGAACCCGGTTTCGAATCCGTTGGACAACATTTACATTTACCATTTATTTTATTTTGTTCACATGGTTTGGGGACCCAAGATTGATCCCCAACACCTTTGTTTCTTTTAATTTATTTCCTTTGAAATTTCTCTTCCTTAGTCGAGGTGTTGTGGGATTGGACCGCAACAACCCCTTTTATTTTTTTCTTTTTCCTTGACATTTTCGAGTTGACCATGAGGGTGTGGGATCGAACCCCCACAACCTAACTTTATTTTTCTTTTAACTCTACTTTTCCGCCTAGAGGTCGTGGGTTTGATTCCCACGCCTCACATTTATTTTCTTTGTCATTTTCTTTTGTTAAAATTGACCGAGAGGTTGTGGGTTTGAATCGAACTCCTCTTTTTCTTATTTTCATACATTATTTTCTAGCCAGGAGCATCGAAATTTGAATCCCCTTAACCCCATTTCTTCACTTACGTTTTATAGTGTTTTTCACGGGTGATGTCTCGGGCTCGATCCCTAATGACCTCGTCTAATTTACACACATTTATAATTTCAGATGCGTTCATCCATGTTTAGCCAAAACCAATCTTACAAGTTTCTGGAATTGTTGTCACGTTTTCAGCTCACTTTCATCAACATTTATTCGTTAATTCACAGGATAATTTGTAGATCATTTAATACATTCTTAGGTGCATTTTAAAGGATTAATTTAGCTAAGAGATTATAACTCAAATCAGCCACATTAAAATTAATATGAACACCATGATTTACATAAACATTTGTACACGAAATACAAAGAACTAATATGCCATTTCAAGTCCGAAACCGTGACAAATAGCCACGACAACACACCCAAACACACGTAGTTACATTTTTGAAAAGTATTAACATAAGTCAAATAAGGTTTTATTAAATGAGAAAAAAAATCTGATTTCTTTTTCATTTTAAATAAGCTAATCAATAATAAAAATTAATTAATTACATTAATTTACCAACTTAAATTAAAAACAAATTTAATTCATTGTTTCCGCCTAGGTTCAAACCCGGGTGGAGAAAGACTTCACTCTAAGAGCCAATTTTTGCCCTCTCTCCCAAAAATACCCCTCCACCTTGTTAATAAAAAAATTAATTATATATTTATGATAATTATGATACTACACTTATCTTGGAAAAGACCAGTTTACCCCTAGACCCTCCAACCTAAGGTTTTCTCTTTTTATGTCCGGTAAAGACTCCTTCGAGTAAATCTTTGTATTGGAGAGCCCTACATGGCTGGAACCAACCTTTCCTAGCTCAATTAACTCCCCAAGTTAGTTGGTTTGGCTGTAGCAATGGTTCAGAGGTCGGGTTCTATGCGCATCAATCCATATGAACCCGGTCTTATCATAGGCATTCTAGAAACAATAAACATTACTTAGCATATCCATTATTAGGGTTGTTACACCTACCAAACTTGGAAATGAGAATCCAAGTTATCTTCAACGGACCTTCTAGAATCTCAACAGTAGGAACCCACATAATTGTAGAAACATAAATATGGGAAAGTACACACTTGTAGTAAGTATGGGAATATGAATAAATTTTTTTTGAAGGAATGCATGATAAAGGAGACAGTAACGTTAGAAACCATGCTAAATCATTTAGAAACCTTTATTGCACATACAAGAGAGCATATACCACATAAGGATCACAATATCATAAATCATGTTCATGATCAATACAACTTAAGATAAGATCCATGTATAACACAAGTCCAACATCATCAAGTATTACCAAGTCAACATGTATAATAGCATATTTGAGTACATAGCCAAACCAATTCCAATATCATGATATAATAACAAAGCATGCATAAAAGTTCATATCATTACAACATACACAAGACCATTACTCATAATCCAACATCCCAAGTAAATCCCTATTACCTTACTCAATCAAGTAAACCCCACAAAAAATAACAAATATTCTCTAACATCATATAGCATAGAATCAAGAGTAATCATCATCACTCATAGAAATATAGGCAAATAACATGCTCATAAGTGAAACTAACTTCATATAGGTTCATCAACATTTATAGAAAACATATGCATACCATTTACTTTTAATAATATAAGAAAAACCTTCTAGGACTTTCGTCAAATCCAACTAGTTCAATGTATGGGTAGAATCCCATACCCCTACCTAGACTAAGTCAATCCCTCAAGTCACCCTAGTTAGTGTTCACTTCTTTACTTCATTTTACTTTCGGTAACTTTCCTTAACGGACATATACCAGATGAGCTAAATGTGGAATTTGGTTTCATGAAACCCTGCACCAAAAGAAGGTGAACTACATTCCAAGGTAGTACCAAAACATGAACATAACAATTTAGTTGGATCCACTAGCTAGTATTCTTATGGGGGAAACATAGTTTAAGAACTAGGAGATGTATTTGTGACCCTATTTATGCACATTGCATTATATTCTCCAATATTATCAGTATCATGGTGAACCTAGCTTATTGAAATATCTTTAAGCCTTTATTAATCATCATAACTTAGTATAGGCTATAGGAGACTAACCCCTTGTATATACATATAATTTTTTTTAATTGAATAACCCTTGGAGGGGTAGGGGCTTAGCGACACTCCCAGGCCTAATCATTAATAACAAAAAGCAAAATACAAGGAGGGGGGCATAAACCTAACCTCCAGTCCTAAGGTGGTTCAGAGTTGACTTCCCTAACAAAAATCAACTACGTCCCGTACATAGAAAGATGAAACCAAAATACTAAGTACCTAATGAGAGGACTCCTCTCACTACAAAGTATCTAGGAAACATAAACTAGGGAGCCTCTCCCTTTACAAGAAAGCCTATCTACTAACTAACCTATACCCCTATTCAAAGTAGCTATATTATTTAAATATATATACGTTGAAAAGGTACAATTCAAGGAGGATCAAAAATCATTTAGTGTTCTTTCTTCTAAAGCTTGGCATATTCTGAACGTCCATTTGGTAGTAGGCAATTGCTTCTTTAGGAAGTTGATTGCTGTTGAAATAAATTTGAGAGCCTGTTGTGTTGTGGTTGTGCTTTGAGAGTGAATCTGCTAACCAATTTGCTTCTCTGAAGATGTGATAACATTTGAAGTTCTGGGTTTTCCTGATAGGGTGTTGGAGTCTTTCCAGTTGATTTATAATACTCTAATGAGGGACTGTTTTCTTGGAGATCCAGTGTGTCACCAGTTGAGAGTCTATCTCAAGCATAATATTTCTAAATCCTAGCTCAAATTCCCGAGTCAATCCAAAAAGAGCAGCCTCAATCTCAGCTGTTGTTCGATCCTTCTCCAAGAGGTGTTGAAAAGGCCATAACTAATCTGCCTTCTTCATCTCTGATGATGCCTCCAGCCCCAATCTTCCCTGGATTTGTGAGAGCACTACCATCTATATTTATTTTGATCCATTGATCTGGAGGTTTATTCCATGTTACCTTGCACACTTTGATGACATGGAGACACCTCTCACTCATTTGGATTAAGGCTGCCCAACTAGCAGGCCAGTTGATGTGAGGGAAGTTATTTTTCAGCATTTTGAATGTATCTTTGTAGATGGCATACTTGACATGGCTGATATTAGTTGCTTTGCCCCCGTATTTCCATGCGCATATGTTCTTCCATATATTCCAACAAATGAAAATTGGTGTGGCTTGAAGCAACAGTCGATGGCTTGCATTTTTTGGCTTGATTGTCCACCACTGTTTGATCAGTGCCAGCAGTGAGGAATGATCAGGTTGTATGCCTGCAGTTCCTGCAAAAAAATTCGACACCCCAGCTGCAAATTGTCCGGAATTGAAGGTGTGATCAATGGTGTCCATACCTGCTCTATAAAAACAACAAAAACAGTGTATTGGCTCAATCTAAAGTGAGATAATTTATCATTGGTAGGGAGCTTACCTTTTATTGTTCTCCATAAATGAAAAGAGGATTTAAAAAGAATGCATTTGTGCCATAAAAGAGATATAAAGTAATTCTTATCCTTTTTGTTCCTGATTTCTTCCCAGGCAGAAGAAGAGCTAAAGTTACCCTGGCTGCTAAGTTTCCAGATAGCTTGATCCTGCCTGTGCTGTTGGTGAGGAATTTCTGTGGCCAGAATTCTAGATAACTGGTTGGCTGGTGCACGCTGCTCCAACTTTCTGTAGTTCCATCCCTCATTTTCATAGAAATCTGCAAATGTAATGTTGTTGAATCTGTTGCTGCTGGTTGTATGCTGAGCTAGTGGCCCTATGTCAAGCCAATTATCCCACCAGAAGGAACAATTGCCAGCTTGAAGTCTCCACTCAATATGTTGCTCAACCTGCCGTCTATTAGCTAACATATGTTTCCAATTCATTGAATCCCCATTACCCCATTTCTTACTCACCGGATTTGACCTTTGACAATATTTAGCTTTCAAGAATTCTCCCCACAAAGTTTGTTTTGTTCTGAAAATCCACCTTTTCTTGAATTGGAAAGATTTACAAACATCTTGTAAGTTCCTCATCCCCACCCTCCCTTCCTCATAGGGGTAGCTCAGATTTTTCCAAGAGGACCAATGGTATTTTTTCCTACTATTCTTCCATCACAAGAAAAAATCTGCAATGAGCATTTGTATCTGTCTGATGATTTTAATTGGAGGGGTTACAGCTGATAAGAGATGTATAGGCAAGGCCTGAAGGACATGTTTGGAAAGTACAGCCTTTCCTCCATATCTACGTTGTTTTGTTTGCCAACTTGTAATTTTGGAACTGACTTTGTTAATAAGATCAGAAAAGTAAACAATCCTAGGTCTGCCAATAAAAAGAGGGTAGCCTAGATAAGTTATAGGGCCCTATTTTGGATTGAAACCAGGCAGCCTTCTAATTCTATTCTTAGTGCTATTGAAAGCACTAGGGTTAATCATAAAATGGGTTTTGTCTCCATTAATGAGCTGCCCCAAAGTCTTTTCATACTCCTTTAGAGTATTCATTAGGAGTTTCAAGGTTTTGCCTCTTCCGGAACTGAAAAGAATTATGTCATCCGCAAAACTCACATGGTTCACTTGTGGCCCCTTCTTTTCCATAATGATTCCATGATAGTCAAGGTGATTGTGAAGCTTGTTGAGAGATCTTTATAATACCTCGGCACCTAAAATAAATAAGGCCAGGGATAGAGGATCACCTTGTTTGAGGACTCTAGTAGAGTGGAAGAAGCCATACCTTTTGCCATTGACGATAATAGAATACCAATTTTTGGCCATGATTCTCCAAACCATATCAATAAACACCTCATTGAACCCCATTTTTCTTAGAACTAGGAAAATGTATGACCAAGAAACCCTGTCATAAGCTTTTGCCATGTCTAATTTGATAATTACATTACTTCCAATGTTGGGTTTCTTGATTTGATGGATGATTTCCTGGGCAAGAATAATATTTTCAGAAATACTTCTCCCTTTCACAAAACCAGACTGATTGGATGAAATTAAGAATGGAAGGATAGGACTAAGTCTGTTACTTACTAGTTTAGATATAATCTTACTGGTGAAGTTACTCAGACTTATCGGCCTAAACTCATTAAGCTTATTTGGATTTTGGACTTTAGGGAGTAACACAATACAAGAGTGAGAGAAATATCTTGCAATCAATTGGCCACTGAAGAAGGCATGGATTACTTCTACCAAATCAATCTTGATAATGTTCCAGTACTTTTGAAAAAAATAGCCATTCATACCATCCGGACCAGCTGCCGAGTTAGGATTCATGGAAAAGACAACCTCTTTAATCTCATCCATATCAGGTAACTTTGTAAGTTGAGTGTTATGATCTTCATTGACCATTCTTGGAATGCATTCTAGGTTGTTTTCATTAATGTGCTTATTCTTACCTGTCAACATGGTATTGAAGTGCTCACAATCCTCTTGGCCAATAATGTTTTCACCTTGTATCAAACCTCCATTTTCATTGAGGATTTTGTGAATAAATAATTTCCTCCTCCTTCCCTTTTTCATGGAGTTGAAATATTTGGAGTTGGTGTCACCTTCTTTAAACCAATGAAGCTGAGTTTTCTGTCTCAAGATAATGTCCTCGAGCTTGAGGAATTTGATATATTGAGCTTTGAGTTCGTGGAGAGTGCTCCTATTTGAATCAGTTTGATCCCGGATGTAATTTTGTTCAGCTATGTGCAGTTGTTCCTTACACATCCTAACTTTTTGAAAAATATCCCCAAATTCATTTCTAGACCACACACTAAGACTATTTGATAGTCTTTCATTTTCTGATGGAATTTCCACATAGCATTACCTTCCACAGGTCTATCCCAGCAGATTTTTAAAGTAAGCATGAAGTTGGGATTTTCCACCAAACAGTTGAGGAATCTGAAATATTTAATGTGGTCGGTTTTAGTGGATACCATTTCAAAAAGTAAGGGGAAATGATCTGAGCCTCTAGTTGATAAATGAGTTATGGTTGTTTGTGGCATCTTTTCTAACCATAAGTCATTTACCAGAGCCCTGTCTAGCCTCTTCCAAATTTTGTGATTAATACCCCTCTTATTTGACCAAGTGAACCTGTGTCCACTGAAACCTATGTCAACCAGACCACAAGCTTCAATGACAGCAATGAACTCCATACTATTCCTCATATTGTAAGGAAGACCTCCAAATTTTTCATCAACCTCAGATATGACATTGTAATCCCCAACAGCACACCAGGGAGTGGTATTAACTGAAGAATGCTAAAGCAATTTATCCCATAGAGGTCTCCTAAGGGACTCTTTGCATTTTACATAGATAAAGGTACTAGTAAAGTGGTATTGTAACTCATTGTGTTTCATGGCACAAGTAATTTTCTATTCATCTTTATCAAGAATATTACAGTCAATATCACTGTTCCTGAAAACCCAAATCTTACTATTACAGTTAGTAGTAGCATTATCCATGTTCAATTGCACTTTGAAGCTTTGAATATTAACACTATCTGAGAAAGGTTCCATAATGGCAATAACTGATAGATGGTGCATCTTCCTGAGCATTTTGAGTCTTTCCAACACTCTTTGAGTGTTGATCCACTTACATTCCATATTATTGTACTAATCATTGGGATGATTAGGAGGAGAAAATTCTTGTATTCGGTTTGCCTGAAGTTACAGTATTGGCATCTTGTTTTCTGAAATGGAACCTGTCATGTTGATGGCCCCTTGGAGATAAACATTGACTTTTGGTGACTTGTTGAATCTCCTTCTCTAGTGTCCGATCTTTGTGTGGACTAAAGGCTTTAATAAGAGCCTTACTAGTCTCATCATTATCATCAGAGTCTTCTAGAGATTGGTTCTCCCCAACCAGTTCATCTTCTGAGTTGATTACAACATACTAATCCCTGATAGGTTCAAGATTAAGCCTACCCTTTTGTTTCATGTTATCCGGAGGATATGAAGAATTGGGTGTCATGTAATGAATTTGTAAGGGATGAATATTCAAGCCTTGGTTATCATCCACCATTAAAAATTTGTTACATAATTCTTCCTTTTCTTCATGGTCATGTTCCTTATCCTTATCTTGCTGCTTGTTTTGCTATATTTTTGCAGCATCTCTTTTCTGTTTACTAGGCTTGTTCTTGCTTTTAGGAGTGCTTTCGTTTGCCATAGTAACACTTTGCTTCCCTTGGTCCTTTTCTTTCTTTTTTCCAACCTGTTCCCTTTTTTTTCCTTTGGCATTCTCTTTCCTGTTTTCACTGATCTGAACATGTTGTAATATTTCATTTTGTTTGTGATTGTTTTCAACATCCTTAGGGGCTCTATGGTCAGTACTAAGGTCATAAGCCAACCCCTCATGCATAACATAAGGCAAATTCCCCCCTTTGGTATCCCCTTCCTGCAAGTTAATGGCTATCTCCTAACACCCCCCATCCATACCTCCAGCAACTTCAGCAGTAATACCAATATAACATCAACAAACTTGGGGGTTTTGGGGTGTGGGAGAGATAAGTCAAAACCTGAGTCCTTATTTCTGTTTTTATCAGTAACCTGCTGGATTGGTGTCACATATTTACTTGAATTGTTCTGGACTTGTTGAACAATAAAGGTCTCATTTCTAGTATGATTTAACTGATCTGCTGCTCCCTTGCTGCCCTCCTGCCCCGAGTGTTGTTTTTCCTGCTTTTCCTGCATTTCAAGAGTTATAAAAGTATTTTGAGTTGGAAGGATAGTCGTACCTGCATTTCGTTGCTCTTGTTGGTGGCTGTCACTGTTTCTTTGCATTGGAGGAGTGATACGTCTCCACACTGCTTTGGAGGTGTTCTGTTCTTGAGTTTTTTGATGTCTCTTTTTTTGGATTTGCCATTGCTCTTCTTGTATATCCTCCTGCTGCCCCTGCTCTTCATGATTTTGTATATTTTTCTTTTGTTGTTGCCCTGATTGTTGTGCTTTTGCCTGATTCTGATCATCATTCTTCCCATTCCCTCCCTTTTGATTGTTGTTTGATTGATTTATTGTTTTTGCTGTCTCTTCTTTAGTATTCCTCCCCTATTCTTCTAAATTTCCAGAATTTCTTTCTTTGCTATTTTTTCGCAGCTCCAGTTCACTTTATCTCTTTATTTCCTCATCTCTTCTTTAGATTGTGCAATCTTCATCCTTGTGACCTTGGTGTTTACAGTAAAAACAGTAGCTAGGAATCCTTTCGTATTCAACTTTTAGCCATCTTCCTTTGTTAGGGTTTGAATGTTTGAATTATAGCCAAACGTGGGAAGGTCTTTCTTTGGTAAGATCCACCTGAATTTTGACTCTGATAGTGCTGCCCCTAGTTCTTTTAGAAGTAGGTGAGTCCAAGAACAAAATTTCCCAATACATTCTAAGATGGTTGTTAGGAAAACATTGTTGTAGAAATGCCAAGGCAGGCCTGGAATAGAGACCCTAATAGGAACCACAGGTGCTTACTCTTTCGGAGTAAAATAAGGGGTCCAAGCTTGAATTCTCATAGCTTGACCCTCAATGTTCATTTTCTGTTTAGTCTAAACAGTTTGATAATCAATTTCATTATCCAAGTCAATGTAAACATGCCTAGAATTATAGTGAGTGATCTTGACTCCCCCCATCAGTTGTGTTTGCAAAACAAAACTATTCCTAACTTGTTCCATTCTAGGCATAGTGTTAGTAAATTTACCAACAAGTGTATATTTACAAATCTCCGCTAATTTAACATAGTTGTCATTCTCATCAATAAGCACAACCAGAAAACCTTGTCTAGTCGTGTGAATAGGCTCATTTAAGGTAATAGGACTCTCATTTTGTGCCTGATTGTACCTCAACCTAGCAGCAAATGATTGTATCATAGTGTAGGGGGCAGGTTCATCACTTTGCTCATTTTTGTTGTTTTTACTAGACTGTTGGCCCTGTTGATGATTATTTGTATCTCTAGTAGTGGATTGATAAGCCTGGCTAGCCTGTTTGTGAATACAATTAGTTTGAAGTTTGGGATCATACCTTTCAAAGTTGTTGGAGATTCTGGGGAAGTTTGAGTGATATTCCTCCCTTGCCCTGTTGAGTTGATTATCAAAATTTCCTTCTCCTTGTTTATAGCTGTGTTTGGTTTGATCATTTTGCTTCCCACTATTTCTTTGTCCTTGATCTAATTTTGCTCTTTCGAAGTTCTTCTTTTCTTTCACAGCGTGCTGCTCGTAACTACCTGATTGATTATAGTTTTCCTTAACTTGTTCATGGCTTTGTCCATTTGCTTTCCCTTCTATTCCACCATTGTCTTGTTGTCTATGTCTCTCTTGAGTATTACCTTCATTAAGATTAGGAGTTAGGTGTGATGAGGTACCTGTCTTTGCAAAAGAAAAATTGGAAGTTCCTGACGATGATGTTGCTGAATGTGTTGCCATGTTTTCCTTGTAGTTGCCCTGTAATTTGTTCGAGTCTTCCCCTTGGTGATTGCTGTTTTCTTTACTCATTGTTTTTGGTTTGATTACTTGAGGAACGATTGCAGAGATATCTCGTTCCTCTCCTCGAACATCATTCGAACTGTCCCCTGCATTTTCGTGTCGTTCAGGTTGGACATTGGACTTACGATTAGTGGAGGTTGCTGGATTGTTGTTGTTGATGCTTTTACTACAAGAATTATTGACTAGTCCTGTTGCTTGAATTTTTAAGTCCTGGGAATGAGTCTCTTTCAACGAACATCCATCGATTCCGGCGATTGGAGCTGAAGAGTCGCCGGAATATTCTCCTCTGGCGATTTCGCCGTTAATCTGCTTCAAGCTTTGGCTGAGAGTTGCCTTATCCTTAGGGGAGCCAACCCCAGTGGTCAAATCCTTTCAAATTTGATCGGAAGTGGCTCGAATATTTATGCACACCTCCGGCGATTTCATCGCGACTTCTTCAAAAGTCTCCTCTCGATTGTGGGCAATTGAGACGGTGGAACTGTATAATTTTTTGACTGGTAATAGATCTTGATGAGGGGAATCCATTTCCCTACTTGTTTCCTTCCGATTCAATCCAGAATACCTTGGGGAAATATTTTCACGATATTGGACGAGCACCTCTTCGACAACAGCAGGTTCCATCGCATCTTTCACCTGCGATTTCGATGCATTCTGAGATTGTTCTTGGGGCGTACTATTATGAGGTAAGGAGCCTACTTGACAGCGATCCTTTTGTGTTTGGTTCGGCGGCCAGTTGACCGCTACTGGCAGCCCACGCACCGTTGCGGGGCTAGGCGAGCGAGGTGTTTCAGCCGTTGTGAGAGAGAGCGTTTGGGAGGAGAGAGAAAATCTAGAGAGAGATGCGATGGAATTTTTTTTATATATATATATACATACATATAATTAGATCATTAAGAATTGCATTAGAATATCCTTTCAATACAACCGTCATATGTGAGATCAACACATTATAATCATTATGTCATAATAAGGCACATACACAATTCAGAACCAACCTTATATCATTACATCTTAACATCATCTCACATCTTCACGTACTAAGGACATTTCAATTACATCATCATACAAAAAATTACTTAATACAATCACAATATATACTTCAATTGAGCTTCCTCACAGATTACAAGCTATCATAATTGAACTAAAGGTCTAAGATCATAAAGTATTACAATTTCTTCTTCAAAAGACATAATCGTTAGTATTATCCTCAATTAAAACAAATTCATAGATCAATAGGTGTAATAACATCATACAATTGTAAATTACACAAGAACTAAATCAATCGGATCAATACTAATCAATTCGACATGAGTTCATAACCTAGGGTTAGGGAATTTGGGCAAATTCATGATCTATTCCACATACTTGGTAATTCATCATGAACTATAATAATTTATGAATGATACATCATAATATAATCTAATTAACCGAACCTTAAATCATAATTAAGCCCCTAACTAACTAACTTAATTAAATGAACAAATTAAACTTAACAGGAAAAGTGCAGGCTTGACCTATGAGACCACATCCTACGGTTTGTAGGTCAACCTATGCCCACTCCCCCAACCGTCCTGCATATCCATCGCTGGTATTAGAGACTGTTCATTTGGACACTTTTGGAAAAGTGTATAAGTGTTGGTTGACGGAGGCATCGACACCACATCGATCCACCTACGCCTCGTCGCCTGCACCTCATAAGTAGACACTTCTTTTTGACAACTTTTGACTAAAGTGGAAGGGTGGTTCTTGGGGAGTCGTACCCAGAAAATTTGACCCTAAACATATTCTAATCAATTTTAACACATTTCCATAAAATTTCAGAAAATTTTGAATCCTAAAAGATTGTGAAATAAGCTAAGGAACAGTAGCACCTCTATCACTAGTCTCCAGACGTCATGAATGTTTCTTGACGTCTTGACTATAAAACTTCCCACATGACTTATAAATATTTTTTTACCTCAATACAGTGTAAAAAACCATAGAAACTCTTGCGAGGCTTTAAAATTGGTCTTGGTCTTTGGAGTGTTTCATGGATACCATTGTTCAATACATATATGAATAAGAAAGCAACGACATGCAACTAGAACTCACATTTGTTGAACTTAGCAAATAACTGGTGATCTTTAAGAATTTTCAGAACAACTCTCCAATGACTCACTTGTTCTTCCTTATTCCTAGAGTAAATAAGGATATTATAAATAAAGGCGATAACGAATAAGTCAAAGTATTGTTTGAACACTTTGTTCGTCAATCCATGATACCTGCAGGAGCATTGGTAGTACGAACGACATAACTACAAATTCATAATGATCAAACCAAGTATTGAAGGATGTTTTCTAATGTCACTATCTGTGAATATGTGCTTATGATAACCCGATTAGAGGTCTATCTTTGAGAAGTTACTAGCACCTTGAAGATGGTCAAACAAGTCATCAATCCTGTGGATGGTATAATTACTCTTTATTGCGACATTGTTCAACTTTCTATACTTAATGCAAATTCTAGAGAACCATCTTTCTTGTTTACAAACAACACTGGTGCATCCCATTGTGTAATATTAGGTCTAATGCAACCTTTATCTAGAAGGTCTTTCAATTGCTCTTTCAATTCAATAAACTCTTTTGGAGCCATTCTGTATGGAGGAACATAAATAGGTTAGGTATCTAGAAGGATATCAATTCCAAAGTCAGTTTCCCTTTTAGGAGGAACTTCAGGAAGATCTTCAGGAAATATTTTTTGTGGAAATTAACTCACTACTCGAACTAACTCAAGAATTAGGGTTTTAGAGCTAGAGTAACCAACCCTAACTAAATGATAGAGGTAACCCTTGGCGATCATCCACATGGCCTTAAGGTAAGAAATGAAATGACCCATAAGCGCAAAGATAATACCCTTACGCTGTAAGATTGGTTTATCTCAAAACCTAAATAGAACAATCCTAATTATACAACCACTGAGGCATAATAGGAATATAACCAATCCATGCCTGTAAAGAAATAAAATTTTACCATTTCTAACTCTATAAGATCTACTGAGGTGAATTTCTGAGAGACTGTGACAGGGCAATTTCTTTATGCCCGTCTAGCTATAATTGGGTCACAGGTTGGAGTAGCGACTGATAATGGTTCTATAAGAATTTCTGGACTAACAATGAATTAGAATGCTACGTAAGAAGTTACAAAAGAAAGAATATCCCCTAGATCTAAAAACATCAAGGTGAAGAACTCCTAATGTACTAGTGACTACATCAAAAGAACCTTCCTGGTCCTGGAGTGCATGAAGACCATTCAACCTCTTCTGGCGCTGACCGCGACCTCTACTAGATTAGTTACCCTATTTATTCAAGTGACTTGCTGGTGCAGCTGAACATGTAGACTGAGCCCTACCATTACCGCCTCCTTGACCCTTTCTAGAAGGACAATCCCTCAACATGTGACCAGACTTACCGCACCCAAAAAATCCTTTCTTTCCTGCGAGGCACTCGCCTGGATGGTTCTTACTACACTTAGGGATAGTGGGGTAAGTCATTGTTCCTTTAAAACTTCCTTGAGACTTAGAGCCTTGTGCTCTAACCTTCTGGTCACACCTCTTCTTGGAGGATGGAAAACTAGCGGATGAAGGGGCTGGGGCTGAAAACTTCTGTTGACTCTGTGAGCGATTTTCACCACCCGATTTCTGCTGATAATAGTCATAATTCCTAGTCCATCAATAGACAAGTGAAGGTCCATCTACCTATTGGTTGTCTCTCTCAGCAATGGCTCACACAAGAATCAGCCATATTTGACAATTTGCCACTAGTAGTCGAACTAGGTTGTGAGATGGGTCCGGCTGGCATCAACATCCTCGCCGTATAGATACCGATGGATGGTAGGAAGGGAGATATCAACCTAAATGCCACGTACTCGGACATGATTAATTGGGGACTATTTAGCGGGGGCAGCCCGCCTATCAATATGTGATCTAAGAGTAGTCACGTAGGAGGCGTAGAACTCTCGGACAAACTCTTCACTATAACGGCCCAAAGAACGCGTTGTCCACTCAAGTCGGTGTATGGTAAAGAGATTGTGGATCTCTGGCATAGTAGGGAGACTTACCGTAAGGACCCAACTCTCAAATTTAAGGGTCCATGTCATGACTCATTTATCAATCAGAAACTTTGTGTCTAAATAAACTTTATTCTGCCCGTCGACACACCACCGGTTTGGCTGGTCGGCATCCGGGGTGAGAGCAAGAGTCGGTGAGCTGGGATTGGCTTCAGAACTGTCAGCCTTATCAGACGAGGCAGAGAGTGCAACTGTGGTGGGTGCAGGGACTTCAGTTGACCTGGAGGCTTCCTCCAACTATGAAACTCCTAAGGAGCCATACGCTTCTTTTGTCATGAGTAACTTACCGAGAAGGTGTGTCGGTCAGTGTGCGCTCCTCATCAGACTAGGAGGAAATAATTACGCCGGACGCTAACTTTTTGTGCGTAGATCTGGCAGCACGTGTAGCTCGGGATCGAGTGGCAGTGCCACGGGGCACGTACTCGGGGTCACGCTCATCATCAAAGCCAATGACCAGGTGGGCAGACGGGGAAACAGACTTTTATCGCCCACGTGCGTATACTCAATCTTGTTTTTGTGCCATAATATATAGTACCTATAAAGATTAAATATTAGTACGAGAAGGAGCAAACAAGACAAGGAAAAACAAAATAAAATAAAATAAATATAAGAGCTAAGTTGTACTTACTTTTCTGTAGTAACAGTGAAACACGACACACCACGTGACGGTTCGTCATGAGTACGACAGACTGTCATGGGGTCCGTCATGTCATACTTCAACTATGTTGATGTGGAGACCTCTAAAGGAAAGTCTTTGACAAGTATAACGGATAAGAAGGATGGACCATTGTGACAATGAAGATCCGTCATCAATGTCCATCGTGAAGGACCTTAGGAGAGGGGTCTCTAACCATCACGATAGTTTTGCACGACGTACCTTCGAGGATTTGAGGTTCCATCATAGATGTCCGTTAGAGGACACTTAGAAAAAGTTGGAGACCCTTAGGACAAGGGTCTATGAGAAACATGATGGTTGTTCATGATGGATCGTCTTGGTATCGATGGTCCATTGTAGATGTCCGTCAGAGGACACTTTTCAAAAGTATGGAGACCCTTAGAAAAGTGGACCGTCAAGGATGTAATCGTCCGTCGTAGATTTTTGTCTGAGAAAACTTTGAAAAAGTAGGAGACCCTTAGAAAAATGGGTCTTTGACAACCTGAACGGTTGTGTAGGATAGATCGTCGTGGGGAAGACGGTTTGTCGCATGTATCCGTTTGTGGAATCTTGGAGAAAAACGTATAGTGGGATGTTGGAACTGACCTTATGATGGTCCGTCGTAGTTACGACGGTCCGTCACCGGGGTCTCGTTCTGTAATTCAACGACAGAACATGGGATGCCACAATCATCCCTTATGACTCATATTGAAAACTTAGTGATAACCTATATGTTTCTAACCCAACCTAGTAAACTAGCAATGCTAAAGCACCTATTTCTGTTTTTTAACAAGGCAATTTTGAGGATTCTCAACCTAGGTAGAACAAAATTTGTATTAAAGAATGAACCCATCAATCAGAAATAGGCTAATACTAATAGATAAACAAAAATGCAATGTAAAGGGTTAGAAATCAGAGACACTTTCCTGAGAATTTGAGAAAAACAAGTTAGGAAGGTACTTGGTGATAAAGAATAGAATCACAAAAGAAGACTCCGACCAGTATAGGGTAGATTTTAGGAATTTCAGTAATTGGGGAAGTGATCAGTTGATAGAGATGGGAGGTAGAAAGTTGGAACATTAAAAGGGAGGGAAATAGGAGAGAGAGGGAAGGAAATGGGTGAAATGAAGGGCAGGGATTTTTAAAGGTACCCCAAATGGGTGAGGTCGGGTCGGGTATGTTCATTACTGATGCAACGAGACCCCGACGATGGTCCATCGCAAGTGGGACAGTCTGTCATTGGTTCCATCACGTGTGCCCTAGTGTTGAAAAATAATTAAAAGACGTACTTGACATAAAAGATTCATGCGACGGTCCATCACGTAGGTGACGGTCCGTCGATTTACCCGTTAGTGACTGTTGCATAGTGATTTTCTGCAGAACTTCCTAGTGATGTGCCTTCAAATTTAAAACCCTTTAGTAGAAAATGATACCATTACTAAAAAGAAAAACTATAAGTACCGGGTTGCCTCACAACCAGCGCCTGATTTAACGTTGCGGCACAACTGAATACACTTAATTACTCAGCCTTAATCAAGATGGTGTGCCTCGATCACTTCATTCACCGAGTAAGAATGCCCCAAATAGAGTTTTATTCGTTGTCCATTTACCTTAAACCGCACACCCTCCATAGTTTCTAACTCAACTTCTCCATGAAGGAATAGTTGGGTAATCAAGTAAGGGCAAGTCCATTTGGAGTTGAGATTGCCCGGAAGCCAACACAACCTAGAATTGTCTAAAAGCACCAAATCCCAAACCATAAACTCTCTTTTTTCATTATTTAGGTCATAGTCCTTCTTCATCTTTAGATTGTAGGATATAGCAGATACCGATTGAAGCTCACCACTCTTCCTCATGGACCTACAAATGTTGAAGGTCGCTTCTTAATCGTTCAATAAAAGTTTCATCTTCCCCTTTTCCATATCAACTAAGGCTCTAGTCGTAGCAAGGAATGGCCTCCCATGAATAATAGGCACTTCAAAATCGACTTTACAATCAAGAATAAAAAAATCTGCCAAAAATATTCACGACTCCACTTTTACTACTACATCGTGGAGTCTCCCTATAGGCCTTTTCACTCTTTGAAATCGCCCATCAGTAGCCGCATCGCAATGGGCTTTGGGTCACCCAAACCCAACTTCTTGTAAATCGAGAGGGGCATGAGATTTATGCTTGGCCCAAGATCACATAATGCTTTCGTAAAATCTAATGACCCAATGGACAAGGAATAGTGAACGCACCCAGATCTTCTTTATTTTGTACGAGAGATCTTGTAGCAATAGCACTAAAATGTTGCATTCAATCGTTATCCTCGAAAGTGACTAATCTTATCTTTGTAACCAGATCTTTCATAAACTTTTCATAACTAGGCATTTGTTCTAGAGCTTCTATCAAAGGTATACTGATAGAAAACTGCTTTACATTGTTATTAAAAGCCGACGTTTACCATCCTCAATCTTTATAACTAATCTCAGAGGAAAGGGTGGTTGTGGTCTAGGCATAGGAATTACCTTTATAGGCATTTCAACATTTTTTCCATTGTTATGTTATACTTCACCACTACCATCTATCACCTTATCATTATTTTTATCACCTTTTCCTCCTTAGACGACATAGGTGGGTCATTGGTCTACTTACCACCCCGAGTAGTGATTACCATACAGTGTCCATCATTTTTTTGGATTTTAGACAGTATTGCTAGGTAGAGTGCCCGATTGCCTTGTGTTCACAGTCGTAGATAATTGAGCCCTTTGCAACTCAATATGCTTAATCGATGTTGCATGTGTATCGACTTTCTTCCTAATACACACTAAATCAATCCTTAACTCTTTAATGTGCTCATTATTAGAATCAAATTTCCTCATCATTTTGTGCAACACATCCTCAACTAGCTCCATACTATGTCCACCATCCCTAGGAGTAACTTCACGATTTTGAGGAGGGACATAGGTCCCCACTCCTATCATTTCTGTTACCATAGTTACCCCTGTTGAGCTTGTTGTCGCGGTTGTAGATTCCATATCGGGCAAAATGACCCTCACAGTTATAGTTATTATAGCTCCGACCTTGGTTTCCTTGACCCTGGCGCCAATTCACCTTATTTGAGCCTTGGGCACTTTGTCGGCAATCCCCCGTCTGTTCATTAACCACATAAAAATTCTCCTCATAATAGCATACATCATTTGGTGGTGGTGGTGTAGACAAGTAGTTGACTGCATTTATCTTTTCTACACCCCAGTGACATGTTTTAATACCAACCCAAGCTCAGTTCTAATTTAATCCATCTCTTCATACATCTCATATGTGGCTGGGTTTTTAGTGGATTGTACTGCGGAGGTATTTCTCCAAGTATCTGACTTCCTAGAACTCCAAGCTTTATTGTTCCGGGAGATTTTCTCTAACTTTTCAGCAATCTCGGCATAAGGACAGCCACAAAGTTGTTCACTCTGTCTTTGTGGTTTAGTTTGTTGTAGACCGGGTAGTAGCGTGCTAAGAAAACGTGCCCTAGTTTGTTCCAAGTGAAAATTGAGTTAAAAGGGAGCTCAGTGAACCAAATAGAAGCCTCTCCTGTCATTGAGAGAGAAAATACTCTTATCCCTATTACATCAATGTCAAAGTCAGGCCTCCCAACAAAGCTTTTACACACTGCCTTTACCTTATCTATATGGGCATGTGGGTCCTCAGAAGGTAGCCTTGAAAACAAACCTCTAGCAGTGAGAATTTGCATTAGGCTACTAGTTACCACGAAGGTGTGGCCTGGTGGTAGAGGGGGCAAGACAAGTTTCCCTTCGGAGTCTTCTATATTGTCATAGCCTCTGTAGTATTCTTGAGGATGTGGAGTGGGATTTTGTCCCCTCTGTAGGTTTTCACCCGGAGCATCGGGTAATAACTGACCATGATCATCAACAGGAGCTGGGATGTTCTGGATTGGATCTTCATCATCAATACCCATGTTTTGATTCATGTTGCGTAGTGTACGCTCTAATTGGTAATCGTAGGGAAAAAAAGGTTCTCTTGCACTCCGTGTATTTGGCATACAAGGAAGATAGTTCTGCAAGAATCAAAAACAATAAACAAAGTAAAATTAAGAAAATATTGACTAAACTTTAGCTATAAGTTTACGTTAATCTTAAATCTACTTTAACTGGCAGCGGCGCTAAAATTTGATATGCTCAAACTTATTTCTCAAAGAAGAAGTAAAGCGGTCGTATCAAGTAAAGAACCCAACTAATAAGGTTTGTTTCGTTCCCACGAGGAAAATAGTTCAGACTTAACTTCAATCTATTATTACTATTATTTAGTCAATTATTTCCTTAGAAGACAAAGACAATAAAAGGGGGGGTTTTATTTCTAAATGAATGAAAATAACTAGCTATATTAAAGTAGACACCTAACTGATTCAAATGTTGGAGTTTAATCATTTAATAAAAGTAACTAGGGTTTACTTTGTTAGTCAATCATTTAATAATTCTAACTAAAACAATTCTTTCCTAGAATCTTGCATGCAAAGTGATAAGTTTTTTATTTGTAAATCCTTGGTCTGGCAGCTAGAAAAATTCACTCTGCTCCTTGGTCCGGTTACGTGTGTTTCTATACTGACGCTTACCGTTACCCCATATTAAGAATTGTATTCGATATTTGACAAAGTTATTACCTCGTACTAATTAATACTAGCCTATTAGATGGTATACACTAAATCTATGTTGATAATTCTTTTCCTATTATCTACCACCTTTGTCCGGCAAGTAGCATTAAGGCGAGTTCTAACGTTGCCCATTTGTTAAAAACACTTCTAAGCAAAAGAATTATCAATACATGCAAGAAATTTTCTAGAATTGTTATTTTAGTTAGATTTTATCTTATTATTCACCCATGGTTCCCACAACCCTAGTTATGAAGTTTAGTTACCCATTGTCTTAATCACAATATTCACATATATAATATAAGAATTCATGCACTTACTTCAATGAGAGAGAATAAAATCCAGAAATTTACTTGATTAATCGACAAAATCACCAACAATCAACTGCACAGAAAAGCATAACAGTCTAAAGTGTAATAATCAAAATAATCTACTAACAAAGAATCTAACAGAAAAGTTCTAATAACAAAGAGTTCAACCCCCAAAACGAGGTTTTTACAACTATTTATAAAAAACAAAAACCTCATATAAGGACTCTAATTGCTGAAAATATGTAAAAATGCGGCTGGGTCGACAGTCCTCGCGATGGGTCGTCGTGGTCACGACGCGCTGTCATGGACTCCGTCATACCATACTTTGCAAATTCTTCTGCTGCACTCTTCACTACCATCGGCGGCAGGTATGAAGGATTTTCACAGGCACAACGGTCCGTCTAGGGTCTCTATTCCATAACACTTAAACTCTCAAAATTTGGGTACTGAGACTACTTCTCTGATTATCACGAAGAACCAGCAGGACGAACTATAATGGATACGACGGTACGTCATGCACTTTGTAACCCCACACTTGGTTAGACTTCCCCATCTGCCTTTATCAGCTTCACTACGATGCAACCTACGGACCATCACAGGCACAACGGATTGTCACAAGCTCCGTAGGTGGAAACTTTTCTATATTTCTTGCTCAAAAACTTCTGTGTTCATCCTTAGACAAATTTTCTACAAATAAAGGGAAACTTACATAAAAATCAATAAAAAAGTCTTTTGGACACACACTAAACTTAAGTAAAAAGCATTAAAAATACCATGAAACCACGGTATATCAGGACACCCAACCTGTCCTGGTACTTAAGTATGACGTTATCTCCCAAAAAATAAGACTCATTAATCTTAACCAACATTGAGGCCTTCAGCTCCATCAACACAGAATCAAGATGTTGACCCTTATTGACTTCAACTACTACGGATTTTTCAGAACTAGGATGAACTGAAACACCACCACTAGCAGAGTCAACTAACTGCACCACCTAGTCTGGCAAGTCTATGTATATCTTTCACCTACTCCTTGTTTCCATCCTCAACGTGTTATACTTTCCATGCTCATCCTACTCAAAAAATCATCTACAACATTAGCCATACCTGGATTGTAGTGGACATTCATGTCATAGTCCTTCAACAACTCCAACAACCTCCACTGACTTAGATTCAACTCTCTCTGTGTGAACACATACTGGAGACTCTTGTGGTCTGTGAACACATCCACATGCACCTTATACAAGTAATGCCTCCACAAATTTAGTGCAAGTACCACATCTGCCAAGTCCAGGTCATGAGCGGGATAACTTTTCTCATGAACGTTGAGCTATCTGGACGTATAGGATATCACCTTACAACCCTGCATCAGAACACAACCCAAACCAACCCTAGACGCATGACAATACAAAGTGTATTTCGCACCACACTTAGGCAAGGTAACCACTGGGGCTTAACTGAGTCTGTCCTTTAACTGCTGGAAACTCTTCTCATAAGTCTCTGTTCATTAAAACTTGTCCTTCTTGTTAGTCAAAGTTGACCGTGAGGCAGCAATGGAAGAAAAACCCTCCATGAAACTGCGATAATAACCATCCAATCAGAAGAAGCTACGGATATTTCTGAGGGTAAGAGGTTTTGTGCAGTTCTTAAAAACCTCAGTCTTCCTGGGATATACCTCCACGCCTTTGTCGGACACAACATGACCCAGGAAGGTCACTGATCTAAGCCAGAGTTCACACATGCTAAATTGAGCATACAGCTGATGTTGTCTAAATACCTGCAAGGTTAGTATCACATGTTGTTCATGATCTTCCTTGGTCTTAGAGTAAATGAGAATGTGATAAATGAATAGTATGACGAAAGAGTCAAGGTATTCACAGAAGACTGTTCATGAGATACGTAAATGCAGCAGGTGCATTAGTGAGACCAAATGACATAACTAGAAACTCGTTATGACCATAACGGGTACGAAATGCTATTTTTGGAACATCTTCATCCCTAACCCTAAGCTGGTGGTACCCAGACGAAAGATCAATCTTTGAAAAGAAAGTAGACCATTGGAGTTAGTCGAACAAGTCATCTATTCTGGGAAGTGGATAATAATTCTTGATAGTGACTTTGTTGAGCTGCTGATATTCAATACATATTCTAAGGGTTCCATCTTTCTTTTTCAAAAACAACACTGGAGAGCTCCAAGGGGATATGCTCGGCTGAATAAAATCCTTATCGGTGAGATCTTTTAACTGCAGCTTCAACTCCTTGAGTTCAGCTGGAGCAATTTTGTAAGGATGAATTGAAATTGGTTAAGTATAGGGTTCTAAGTCGATACCATAGTCAATCTTTTGAGGTGGAGGAACTCCAGGAAAATCATTAGGAAATACATCTTGGAACTCATTCACTATAGGAATTGAATTGAATAAAGGAATGTCATGATCTAAATCATTAACACTCACAACATGACACAATAACCCCTTGGACATTATTTTATTGGCCTTAAGATTTGACATAAATGGATTAGGACGACTCGAGTTGTACCTCTCACAGACTAGCTCTCCTTCATTAGGGAAAAAAAATCTCATAAGCCTACTACAAAAATACATACAAGTATAAAAACTATGAAGCAATTCCATGCCAAGAATGATGTCAAATCGTTCACAGGTAACTCAATCAAGTATGCACAGATAGTCCTACCACATACAATTATTGGGAAATCCTTGTACACTCTATAAACTCTTACATTTTCTCCTAAATGTGTACTAACCACTATAGGATCATGCAGAAATTCAGGAAATATCTCAAAAGTTAGAGCAAGCAAAGAAGTTACAAAGGAAAGCGTAGACCATAAATCAAGTAAAGTATAACAAATGTTGAGAATGCTTGTCGCATACCAGTGACCACATATGTGGATTTCTCCTGCTCCTACCTGCCCTTTAGGGCATAAAACCTGTTCTTCTTAGGAGGCTCGGCTACTGCTGCACCCTGTGGATTAGGCCTAGGTTGAGCATTACGCCAACCTAACCTCTATTCTGTGTGCAGTCTCTAGCCATATGCCCACTTTTACCGCAACAGAAGTAGGCATTAGTTTCTTGTCTGCACTCTCTACTGTGAGCACGGCCACACATAGCACAGTCCATTCTAGGTGGCCGCATCTTACCTCCATTGCCATTCTTGGGATAAGGTCTTCCTCCTCTAGGTTTGTACTCCTCTGAGAATCAGAGTTCCCAGAACTATATTGCCCCTTTTTGAACCTAGTCTACTCACGGACGTCAAAATTTTCTTGTGGCCTCCATGGTTGGGACCTGCCTGATCTTGAGGCTTAGGCCTCCTAGCATTACGACGCCCGTCTTCTTGCAGTTTTCCTCTTCCTACTTGACATGCTCCATCAACATGGAGAGGTCCATATTATCATGGAGTATCGCAAATAGACACTTCTTTTCCAGATATCTATTGATTCCTGTGAGGAACCTACTCATATCATCTCTACTGTTGGATACAAGGGAAGTAGAATATATGGATAGTTTAACAAACTTCAGTACTCATCTCATCATTGCTGTTAGATACTAGGGAAAGTAGCATACCTGGATAGCTTAAGAAACATCGGGGAATACTCCCTGACTATCATGGATTCCTGTTTAAGGTTGATGAACTCCTCAACCATGGCCTCCCTCATCTCCCTAGGAAAGAACATCTCAAGGAAGGCTGTCTTAAAATTCTCCCGTTACCGAAACTCCTCCAAAAACTCGGCTATCTTGCAACATCGTGCACCAAGTCTATGCAACATCCTTGAGTTGGTAGGAAGCAAACTCTGCTTTCTCAGTATCTTTGGACCCCATAGCAAAAAATATCTTATACAACTTATCCACAAACTCTTCAGGATCCTCTGAAGTCTTAGACCTTGTGAAAATAGAAGGATTCATCCTCATAAAGTCTCTCAACCTGTCGGCCATACTGCGAAATGGTGGGTTGTCCCTCAAAACATTCTGTCGGTTGACCTGTTCTGTCATGACCTGGGCCTGCATAGTGATGGCATGTTCCATCTGGGGCAGACATGCCCCCAATAGCTGCTCCTCCTCTCCTTTGACAAATTATTCTCCTAGTATTCATTTTCTAAAAAACAACAAGGATTGATGTTAGGCACGCTCATATCACAAAGAAAATCACACATTAAAAAATTCACGATAACATCACAGGAAGAGAAATTTTCCTACGCATCATACAGTCTCTAATTCAGGATAGTGGTGCACATTACTACCATCACTTAGAAACTACTCAATGTAGTTAATGTGAACTTATTATTCTCGGAATTAAACATAGCGCCTTGGTACCAACTTTGTCATGAACAGAATCTAGACCCGAGACGAGACTGGCGTCGTTGACCTCTCAGAGGTCGCAGACAAGCCTACATATGTCATAATTACTTCATCAAAGTTAATTTTAGCGTAAATTTTGAACTTTTTGTTAACTCACATTCATATAATTCATTCTATTGAAACTCATAAACGTTCACGAATCCACCATCTAATATAGAGATAATCAAATGAAAGAAACAGTTCATAATTGCATAAAGTATTTTTTCCAAAACGACACCAATACAAAGTCTGAACCAAAGTGGAAAGAATAACTAGTGGAACATGCTCCTCTAGCTATAGCCTACATCTATGCTAGAAAATAATGATAAACATCCTCGAAAGAATGAGGGCCTACCAAGTCTTGATAAAAGCTCCACATCCGCATAGCTGCAACGCCAACCTGTAAGCTCTAGCGTCCACCTGTGCCAGCACCTAAAATTGATGAATTGTATGGGATTAGTAAACACTTGTACTAAGTATGGGTATATGCAAGCATACACCAAGAACAGGCAAGAGTAAGAAAAACTCTTTCCTAACAACATTATTATCGAAAGTCAAGTCAGTGGACCTGCCTAATTTTGATAAGGAAAGTCAGGCCATGAGAGTAACATGCATCATCATACTTATCGTATTGCACACATCACATAACATCTTGCATATAGCACATAGCATATTGCATATAGCACATAAAATTTTACATATCATTTGTTCAGATGTCATGAGACCTTGGAATTATGGTCATGACATCAAGACTTTCCAAAATGAGGGCTCAACATATGGGACCTCAACTAGGGAGCCTATTTTAGCAAACACAGAGTCTACTTCATTCATTCATAAGTATTTCATTTCATTTCATTCATAGGATAGTGTTCATACATCATGGAAGTTGGCTTCTTGTATGAGGACATCGTATCTCAATAAATGACTTCTCATTTCAACATTAGTATTAAGTGTGTTAATCTCAATACTTTCATTAGACTGTTCACAGAGACTGGTCTCTTCATTAACTTTACACTCTCATAAGGGAGTACGTTATTGTAAGATTTACTTAGGATCATTTCAGATTGCCCTTGTCTTTTACAAGAGCCTCATATCATGTTGTCACCACATTCTTTAACATTATAACCTTTGCTCTTCATAATTACTCACTCGTTTATACGTGAATGTTCATTTCATCTTATGCCAATGCACTTGGCCATTTAGTGTGTTTCACACTCTTTCCTAGCCCTTCTAGGGTTTCATCATTTCATTGTTCATTTAATCATTTCATTGTTCATTTCATTATATCATTGTTCATTTCATCATTTAATTTTTCATTTCATCATGTTCCAATGCACTTGGCCATTTACTGTGTTTTACACTCTTACTTAACCCTTGTAGGGTTACATCATTTCATTAGATAAATCTTAGGTTCACTTATTTTTAAACGTATGATAGACTTATGGGTCTGTACATACAAGCCATGGGGATTCATTCGTAGTTCATTTAAGTGATTCTTATCTTCCTAAGATTATGTGGTACAAGACTTATGTATCTTTTATGTATGGCAAGATCTCGATTTCGATGTAAGTAGGCCATTTTATTCTTGAATATTTAATTTATATATTACTTATGTATCAATACGAAATTCGGTTAAGGGAACCCGGTGTCGAATCCCTTGGACAATATTTGCACTTTTCATTTATTTTATTTTTGTCCACATCGTTTGGTGACCCAATATCGAGCCCAAACACCTTTGTTTCCTTTTAATTTATTTCCTTAGAAATTTCTCTTCCTTGGCCGAGGGGTTGTGGGATTTGACCCCCACAACCTCTTTTATTTTTTTTCTTTTTCCTTGACATTTTCGAGTTAACCATGAGGGTGTGGGATCGAACCCACAAAACCTCACTTTATTTTTCTTTTAATTCTCCTTTTCCGCCTAGAGGTCGTGGGTTCGATTCCAATGCCTCACATTTATTTTCTTTTTCATTTTTTTTCTTAATCTTGACAGAGAGGTTGTGGGTTCGAATCAAACTCCTCTAATTTCTTATGTTCATACATTATTTCTAGCCAGGAGCACCCATGTTCGAATCCCCTTAACCCCATTACTTTACTTACATTTTGTAGTGTTTTTCACGGGTATGTCTCGGGTTCGATCCGTAATGACCTCACCTAATTTACACTTATTTGTAATTTCACATTTGTTCATCCATGTTTAGCCGAAACCAATCTTACAAGTTGCTATAATTTTTGTCACGTTTTCAGCTCACTTTCATCAACATTTATACGTAAATTCACCGGATAATTCGTAGATCATTTAATACGTTCTTAGGTGCATTTTTAATGCATTCATTTAGCCAAGAGACTATCGCTCAAATAAGCCACATTTCAAGTCATATGAACATCACGATTTACATAAACATTTGTACATAAAATACAAAGAACTAACATGCCATTTCAAGTCCTAAACCGTGACCAATAGCCACGGCAACACACCCAAACACACGTAGTTACATTTTTCGGAAAATATTAACATAAGTCAAATAAGGTTTTATTAAATGAGAAAAAAATATGATTTCCCTTACATTTTAAATCAGCTAATCAATAATAATTATTAGTTAATAACATTAATTTACCAACTTAAATTAAAAACAAATTTAATTCATTATTTCCACCTAGGTTCATACCCGGGTGGAAAAGACTTCACTCTAAGAACCAATTTTTTTCCCTCTCTCCCCAAATACCCCTCCACCTTTTTAATTAAAAAATTAATTATATATTTAGAATAATTACGATACTACCCTTTCCTTGGAAAATGATCATTTTACCCCTAGACCCTCCAACCTAAGATTTTCTATTTTTATGTCTGGTAAAGACTCATTCGAGTAAATCTTCGTATTGGAGAGCCCTACATGGCTTGAACCAACCTTTCCTAGCTCAATTAACTCCCCAAGTTAGTTGGTTTGGTTGTAGCAAGGGTTCAGAGGTCTGGTTCTATGCGCATAAATCCGTGTGAACCCGGTCTAATCATAGGCATTCTAGACACATTAAGCATTACTTAGTATATCCATTATTAGGGTTGTTACACCTACCAAACTTGAAAATAGGAATCCAAGTTATCTTCAATGGCCCTTCGAGAAGCTCAACGGTAGGAACCTACATAATTGTAGAAACATAAAAAATATGGGTTAGTACACACTTGTAGTAAGTATGGGAATATGAATATAAAACTTTTGAAGGAACACATAAGAAAAGGGACATTAACTTTACAAAACATGCTAAGTCATTTAGAAACCTTTAGTGCACATACAAGAGAGCGTATACTACATAAAGATCACAATAGCACAAATCATGTTCATGATCAATACAACTTAAGATATGATCCATGTATAACACAAGTCCTACATCATCAAGTATAACCAAGTCAACATGTATAATAGCATATTTGAGTACATAGCCAAACCAATTCCTATATTATGGTATACTAACAAAGCATGCAAAAAGTTCATAACATTAAAAAATACACAAGACCATTACTCATAATCCAACATCCCAAGTACAACCCCATAACCTTACTCAATCAAGTAAACCCAACAAAGAATAACAAATATTGTCCAACTTCATATAGCATGGAATCAAGAGTAATCATCATAATTCATAGCAATATAGGAAAATAACATGCTCATAACTTAAACTAACTTCATATTGGTTCATCAACATGTATAGACAACATATGCATAACATTTACTTTATATAATATAAGAACAACCTTCTAGGACTTCCGTCAAAGCTAACTAGTTCAATGTATAGGTAGAATCACATACCCCTACCTAGACTAAGTCAACCCCTCAAGTTACCCTAGTTAGTATTTACTTCTTTACTTCATTTTACTTTTGGTGACTTACCTTAACGGACATAGACCAGATTATCTATATGTTGAATTTAGTTTCATGAAACCCTACACCGAAAGAAGGTGAACTACTTTCCAAGGTAGTACCAAAACATGAACATAACATTCTAGGTGGATCCACTAGCTAGTTGTGGGGGCAACATAGTTCAAGAACTAGGAGATGTATTTGCGACCCTACTTAGGCACATTGCATTATAGTCTCCAATATCATGAGTATCATGGTGAACCTACCTTCCCACATTGGGAAGGGACACTTATAACCACTAGTTCACTCAATGCTAAGCTAGAGGCCTTTTTGAAATGTCTTTAAGCCTTCATAAATTCTCATAACTTAGTATAGGCCATAGGAGACTAACCCCTTTTACATTCATAAATTAGATCATTAAGAATTGCATTAGAATATCCTTTCAATACAACCCTCATATGTGAGATCAACATATTATCATCATCATGTCATAATAAGGCACATACGCAATTCATAACCAACCTTATATCATTACATCTTAAAATAATCTCACATCTTCACGTAATCAGGACAATTCAATTACATCATCATACCAAAAATTACTTAATACAATCACAATATATACTTAAATTGAACTTCCTCACAGATTACAAGCCATTACAATTAAAGTAAATGTTTAAGATCACAAAGTATTACCATTTGTCCTTCAAAAGACATAATCATTAGTATTATCCTCAACCAAAACAACTTCATACATCGATAGGTGTAATAACATCATCCAATTATAAATAATAGAAGAACTAAATCAATCCCATAAATACTAATCAATTCAACATGAGTTCATGAGCTAGGGTTAGGGAATTTTGGCCAATTCATGATCTATTACACATACTTGGTTAATTCATCAAGAACATTAATAATTTATAAATAATACATAATTATATAATCATAGAAACAAAAATAAACCATATGAAACCATCTTTTTAAAAAGCAATGTTGGAAGAACCCTTTGGGGAAAGGAATCCAAGAGGTGAAATGTTCCCATACCTTGATATTTTTTGAAGATTGATGGTAAAAGATAACATCTTGCTTCCCAATAAACCTTACACCCTGGTCTTCTATGGAGTCTTCTTTGGGAGAGAGAAAGTAGAGCGGAGAAAGAGCAATTTGGATTTGGAAAAAGTGATATGTTAAGTGGGGTTTAGGATTAAGTTAGTTTATATAGGTCATTAACTAATCTAATTAACCGACCCTTAAAAATTATTAAAGACCCTTGATAACTAACTTACTTAAATGAACCAATTAAACTTAACAGGAAAAGTGCATGCTTGACCTATGAGACCACAACCTATGGTTCGTAGGTCAACCTATGCACATTCCCCCAACCGTCCTGCATATCCATTACTGGTGTCAGAGACTGGTCATTTGGACACTTTTGGAAAAGTGTCTAAGTGTTGCTTAACGGAGGCGTCAACGCCACATCGATCCACCTACGCCTCATCGCCTGCACCTCATAAGTAGACACTTCTTTTTGACAGCTTTTGACCAAAGTGGAAGGGTGGTTCTTGGAGAGTCGTACCAAGAAATTTTGACCCAAAACATATTTTAATCTATTTTAACACCTTCCCATAAAATTTCACAAAATTTTGACTCCTAAAACATTGTGAAATAAGCTAAGGAACACTAGCACCTTTTTTACTAGTCTCTAGACGTCATGAATGTTTCTTGACGTCTTGACTATAAAAAATCATACATAACTTATAAATATTATTTTTTACCTCAAAACAGTGTTACAAAGCTGAGAAACTCATGCAAGTCTTTAAATTAGGTCTTGGTCTTTGGAGTGTTACACGAATACCATTGTTCGATACAATATGACTAAGAAAGCAACGACTTGCAACTAGAGCTCACATTTGCTGAACTTAGCAAATAACTGGTATTCTTTAAGAGTTTGCAGAACAACTCTCCAATGACTCGCATGTTCTTCCTTATTCCTAGAGAAAATTAGGATATCATAACTAAAGGCTATAACGAATAAGTCAAAGTATTGTTTGAACACTCTGTTCATCAAATCCATGATGCCTGCAAGAGCATTGGTAGTAAAAACGACATAACTACACACTCATAATGACCAAACCACGTTTTGAAGGCTGTTTTGAAAATGTCACTATCTGTGACTCTAAGCTTATGATAACCCGATTGGAGGTCTATCTTTGAGAAGTGACTAGCACCCTAAAGATGGTCAAACAAGTCATCAATCTTGTGGATGGTATAATTATTCATGATTGCGACATTGTTGAACTGTCTATACTTAATGCAAATTCTATCAGAACCATCTTTGTTCTTTACGAATAATACTGGTTCATTCCATGGTGTAATATTGATGCAACATTTATCTAGAAGGTCTTTCAACTACTCTTTCAATTCATTAAGCTCTGTTGTAGCCATTCTGTAAGAAGGAACAGATATAGGTTGGGTTTCTAGAAGGAGATCAAGTCCGAAGTTAATTTCCCTTTTAGGAGGAAGTTCGGGAATATCTTCTGGAAATATTTCTGGAAATGAACTCACTACTCGAATTAACTCAAGAATTAGGGTTTTAGAGCTAGAATCATCAACCCGAACTAAATTATATAGATAAGCCTTGGAGATCATCCATATGGCCTTAAGGTAAGAAATGAAATGGCCCATAGGCGCTAAGTTAATACCCTCCCACTCTAACATTGGTTCATCTGGAAACTGAAATTGAACAATCCTAATTCTACAACCACTGAGGCATAAGAGGAATATAACCAATCAATTCCAATAATGAAATCAAAGTCTACCATTTCGAACTCTACAATATCTACTAAGGTGACTTTCTGAGAGACTGTGACAGGGCAATTACTTTATGCCCGTCTAGCTATAATTCAATCACCGCTTGGTGTAGAGACTAATAAAGGTTTTGAGAGAATTTCTTGACTAACAATGAATTGGAATGCTACGTAAGAAGTTACAAAAGAAAAAGTATCCCGTGGATCTAAAAATGCATAAATATCAAGGTGAAGAACTCCTAACGTACTAGTGACTACATCAGGAGAACCTTCCTGATCCTAGAGAGCCTGAAGAGCATACAACTTAATCAGGTGCTGACCGCGACCTGTACTAGATGATTTACCCTATTTATTCAAGCGACTTGCTGGTGGTGCGGAACTTGTAGATTGAGACCTACCATTACAGCTCTTTGACCCTGTCTAGAAGGACAATCCCTCAACCTGTGAACAGACTGACCGCACCCAAAACATCTTTTCTTTCCTATGAGGCACTCACCGGGATGGTTCTTACTACACTTAGGGATAGTGGGGTAAGTCATTGTGCCTCAAACACTTCCTTGAGACTTAGAGCCTTGTGCTATAACCTTCTGGTCACACCTGTTCTTAGAGGATAGAACACTAGTTGATGAAGGGGCTGGGTCTGAAAACTTCTTTTGAATCTGCGAGCAATTTTCACCACCCGATTTCTGCTGATAATAGTAATAATTCTTAGTCCAAGAATTCTTACTCAGATTGTTCCCTAAGTTTATCATCCTCAACCTATTAAACATGAGTCATAAGCCTAGAGATGTTCATATCTCCTGGTAACATTGCATTCCTGCACTCATTTTTGACCAAATCTGACACTCCATGCAATAACTTATTCATATGAGCCCTGGAGACCGCAACCATGTGAGGGACATACCTTGCGAGTTGGTTAAAATTGATCCATACTCTTGGACCGTCATGTTACCCTACCTTAAGTTCATGAATTTATGAGCCTTTGATTATCTAAACTCTATTTGGAAAAAACAGTCCTAAAAGGTATCACTAAAGCACTCCCAAGTAATAGGAGCTGCATCTGTACCCCTATTTTTCTTTCATTCACTGTACCAGATATGAGCAACATCTTTCAGCTGGTATGATGCCAACTCAACCTGATCAGTTTAAGTGACCTCCATCACCTCAAAGATCTTGTTGATCATATCCAAGTACTTTTGGTGATCCTCATTAGTTTGAGATCCTAAGAACTCAAGGGATTCATCCTAACAAAGTCACGGACCCTAGCTGATGTTGATCCACTATTTTCGTTCACATGAGCTTGAACACGCTGATTATTCTAGTTGACAATACTCTGAGCAAATATCTAAATGGCATTCCTGAATTCAGCATTGGAGACCTGCTGATCTGGGACTGGAGGAGCTGTGTTTGCATTCTTGGCATTCAAATTCCTAGCATAAGCTCTACGAGGAGGCATTATCTCAAAAATAGAATGTTGAGTTAGAAATGACTTAGATTATAACTTACGCACGATAATAGTAACAAGGAAGTGAAGTTTTTTCCTAGAACACTTCATAATCTCCCTCTCAATAGATGTGGTGCACTTCACAACCATGAAAAGGACTCTATTGAACGCGACTTATCTGAAATCCTAGGACTTTTAAAAAATATTCGCTCCTAGGAACATGAGGACTCACAAACTATCAAAATTGACAGAATGACCAACTATCTATGAATATGACATGTAAGAGTGTTGTATCCTACATTATTGACACAATGTAGTAACAAGTATATATTAGTACATGAAATGTACTATTTTTGGGTGAATATGCATAAACAAACATGATACTATGACGAGTTTAAATATATGATCTTTAAATAAACATTTAGGCATGTACAGGCTTAAAGAAACAATGACATGTATATCATAAGATATGGTAAATTGTCACGACCGGGGAGCGCCCCCTAGAAGTAAGATGGCATACTTGACCTCTCGGAGGTCTTATACAAGCCCATAGTTATCATTCATTGCATTTTCAAAGTAAATTTGGCGAAAAAATTGGATTTTTTCATAGCACATCATATGATAGAAACTTCACTTCATATATATAAAATATCATAAGTACATATCTAAACTCTAGTCTCTTTTTGACATCCTAGACTCAACATCATTAGAGTGTATTAGGGACAGGACCCTTACAACATAATCATAAATATATAATTATAGGACTAAAAACATAACTTGACATAGGACATACTTGAATCTTAAGGACTCCTTTTGCTTGAGCTTGGGAAACATATAACAAGCTCCTAAACATCTAGACATCCTTTTAAGCATCCATAACCTATAGTTTGAGTAAAAAGTAGAGAAGAATGGAGTTAGTACAAGAATGCATGAAGTATGGAAACCATGCAAAAAATGCATTTAAAAGGGACATTTTACTTGAAATCATATTTCATACCGTTTTGTGCAAACTTCATAAAACCTTTATACAATAAACATTATATCATTTACATACTTCATATAGGCATATTGAAAGGCCAAATATCATATAAAATCATGCATATAATTTAAGGCATTTTAGAGTCACATTACAGTAAGAACTTTCACATTACAGTAGGCTTTCTTCTCTTTACAACGACTTTTTTTTTCTTAACTCATTAACCTTCCAGGTAACCCTCTAGTGATACTTTGTGGAATAAATCATGTTAAAGACATAAGGAAATCATACATACATTCTAATCAATTTATCACATACCATCATAGAAGTATAGCACACCACAAGACACCGTCAAGTCTACGACCTTAAAAACATTACAGTGAACCACAGTCAATGACCTTACTCACAATCCTATTCCAAGTCTACTAGAGCAATTTAAATGTGAAGCCCCATAACCTCACACATGCTTAGTAAACTTATTATAAGACCATAGGCATCAAAGCATGTACTTTACACTTAAAACATACCACTATAATCAACTATATGCAACTCAAGTAGAATCTTCATTCATATAGTCAATAAACCCAACATCTGACATATAAGAAAGGACCTCATCATATAAACAAAGACTACAAAGTCATGCATATGAAACATATACATAGAAAAATGCATTAGAACACCTTCATAGGACATCCCTCAATACCCACTTGTGCAATGCGTAGGTGAAGTCTCATTCCTCAACCTACACTAGGAAACTACCTTTAGGTTATCCTAGTTAGGGTCCTTACTTTACTTCCATTATTTATTTTACTTAAGGGAAACTATAACCTTAACTGACACTAATACCATGGGGTCTACATTGAATTTGGTGTTGTAGACTCTTAAAGCAGGTGTTCTTACCTAGCCAAGGTAGAACATCGACACATGCTAGCATACTAAGTGAAATAACTTGCTAGATCTTATGTGGCAAGCATAGTTATGGAACTAAGCGATATACATAACCCTCTACCTGCTCATTAGCATTGAAGCCTCATCTCATGAGAAACCAAGGGTGAATCTTCCTCAAGGAAAGTCAACACCTCATGTGGAACCATAGGTGAACGTTCCTCCAAGGGAAGTCAACACTCTGTGAGAACCCAATGGATAATCTTCCTCCAAGGAAAGCCAACACCTCTCATTTTCAAGTTCACTCGGTGCTAAGCTAAGTTTCTTTATTAAAAGATTTTATTAACATTTCTTATAAAATGTAGGCTTTAGAAGATTGAATCCTCATATCATAGCTCATAGGTCATAGATGAAAGTTCATCAACCTAAATCATGTGGGAAACCCTTTCACATGGACGTAGCATTTGTAAGGACCTATCTAGTGTAGGGTACACATGACACACCTTTCAAGGGTCATCCATTGACTTGATTATTATACATGTGCGTGCGTGTATACATGTGAGAAAAACATTCACATAACACAATAAGGTAACACTTAATCATACTTTAAATATGCATATAATACATTTTCATCACTTAACCATATATTCATATTCATAACATTTATAACCAAACCTAGGAACTATCCTATCAAGGCACACATGTTCAATACATACACAAAGTCCCATACCCTTTCCCCAACTAGTACACCTGTCAATTCATCCTTGTTAATGGAATAAATAACATGCTTCTATGACACATACTTTACATAAATATTAGTAGACACAAGTGCTCATGAGAATACCTTTCATTAGACACCACGAACCTACACTACTTGTAAGCATGCATGAAGTGTGAGTGTGTGTACAATGGTCAACATGATCAGAAAATGGCTATCAACAACACATTGAGACATCCACCATCATAAGTCCACAATACACATTAAATCATTGACCACACAACATAATTTATCATAGGAAACAAGCTAACTACAACACTTGTACTCAAGACTTTTAACCATGGCTAATCACATTTATGTAGTGGTATATAGGTGAGGGGACATCAACAATAACAAATCATCAATGGAATCACCTAAACCTTTCCGTAAAATAATTATACACATGCTTATAAAATAGTCATACAACCTAAATCACAACTAGAATAGGAGACTAGGCATAGACTTCACACTTGGTGATCATCACCAACACACATTCACAATATAATTGCGTTCAAGGACATGATTAAAACACATATATATTTACAATAATGTAAACTCCACCACAATAAGTGGACCATAGCACACATACCATACAAGGCTTCACCAACTATCAATATTATAAGAAAGTAAAAGAGATAGGCATTCTTACCAATTTCTTACCCTTTGATCATCCTTGATCAGTTCATCAACAATTAATATGTACGGAAGTATCTAAATGTATTTTAATCATAAAAGAAACCATGTATAAACCAGTACAAGACCATGCTACAAACATGTACAATACATCACCAATATACTAGAAAGTAGAATGACATAGATCATTAACCAAATTCACTTGCATTGATCTTCAATGATATATAAATAGAATCAATCTAGGGAAGTAACTAAAGACATAAAAATCAAGTATAACACATGCTTCATCTACCATAGAAATAAGATCACATCATGTATTACAACATCCAATCTATAGGCTAGAACGACCTAGATCAATCCTTAACAAGACCACATTACTTTTATCTTGAATGATTCATACTCAAAATTCATCAATAACATAAAAATAAGGCAGTAGTCAAAGAAATCATAACTTAAACGAAATCCTACTACAATTTCCATAAACTCAAGATTACAGTGAGCATGCTACATTAGGAATCCATGGAAGATAGAAGAACATAATCTAATCAAACCTTGATCCACATTGATCACTAACAAAAAATTCACCATCAATATACAATATAAACATTAGATATAAGAAATTTAACTTGCTAGAATCATAATTCAATCAATACCAAAGTCACGATCACAATGCCCATACATTGTCTTATTTAAGAGTTGAAGGGGATATGGGTTCATCAAGCAATTGGATTGAAATTCACTTTTTGTTCAGTACATTATATCAAATTATCATGATTAAGCCTTTGAACACATTTCGAGAAAGAACCCATGGCCAGATTGAAGAAAAAGAGATTTGATCGTAAAACTTCTTTAAAAACATTGAAGGGAACTCTCTAGATGGAGAATTTACTAGAGATTAAGGTTCACCATACCTTAATTAGAAGAAAACCTCTAAAACATGAAGAATAATCTATGGAAATCCAAGCTCTAAGTTGTTCTTGAGCTCCACTTTCAATAAAGGTTCTAGAGAGAGTTTTGCTTGTGACGGAAGTCTAGTTTTTGTGAATTCAATTGGGAATGGAGTCGTCATGTTTTGGATCACTTAAATACAACAAAAATAACCAAATAAACCAAATAGGATGAGTTTAGCACGTCGTGTGAATAAATGAAACAACGTGCATGGCTTTTGTTGCAGGCAGCATCAACGAGCATAGTCATCCGGCCGTCGTCTAGTCGACGAGCCATTTTGTTGCTTCGTCGTTTGCGACTGCAACTGTTTCCAGGAAGGATAAGATCACATGTCTAAGTTTTGAGCAACACCTTCCATCGACAGGGCGTCCATTGAAGGATGAGGCGTCATTTGAGCTTGTCGATTGACACTCCTAAGGCAGTGTCTTGACAGCCTATGGGTCCTCCTTGAGGGCTTCTTGCAATGCCCTTGGGGAGTCCTACCCGGAACTTTAGAACCTAAATATAAACCTTAACATGTTTGATACATTCCATGCAAGTTTCACCCGAAACAAATACGTAAAACATCTCAAGACACACCATAACAAGCATGCACATCTTAAGAGCTAACATTCAAACGTCTTGGACGTTATATGACTTTTTACCTCTAAAATTGATGAAACTCAACATACTAACTATAAAAATCATTATTAATCATATAAGGACTTCATAAGCTATTGACACACATGTAATCATATGAAAACATTTAAGGCCTCTATGGTGACTTGTCGTCAAACGTCTTGGCCGCCCTTTGACGTTTGACTTACAAATTATTTCAAATCACCCATATATAATATAAAACACTTAATTAACATTTTATAAATATTTAAGGAAAAAAGAGGCTCTATACATCCTAACTCATTTTGGGGGTCTTACAATATCCCCCACTTGAGAACATTCATCCTTGAATGACACTTAGAACACCTTAATCACAACAAGGACTTCAATGATTCATAGAGTAGATACAACAGTAATAACATCATCATATAGAAGTTAATGAACCAAATTTAAATGGCACACAACTTCAAACTATTTAGCACTCAATGCAACACAAGCAAGCAAAACCTTTATTCACTCACTCTTTAATGCATCAAATATAGGATCTTATCATATTCATAAAAGGAACATCCTTCTGCTAATCATAACATGGTCATTGCACTTCATTTTATCAAGATCTCATCATGTAAGATCACAAAAAGGTAGATTCCAACAACACTCAACAAACTAATTAGACACTCATACATCAAAGCACATAGACTTGTAAATTGAATCAACAAGGATCTATATTAGATAGGTCTAGTGCCATGAGGGTCATAATCAACCATACCATGCTTATTAGTGTCCATGGACGAATATCCTTCTCCTCAACACACTTACATGTCTCATAAGTTCACACGCAAGCAATGCAAATAGGTCTATTCATGTTAAATGAGAATTTCTCAACTTTTAACCCTAGCATGCTCATAAGTTTGTTCCTAATGAAGTCAAAATGGCAATTCACACCACACACATCACAACAATAGGAATTCATTTCACATAATTTCAATATCTAGCATAACACTAGCTTCATCAATATGCATCATTTAGGAGAAAGTCTTCAAAATTTATAGACACACACAAGGCCAATAGCTAAACATGCCTTCACTTTATAAAAGTGAGTCTACAATCATGATTTCCTTACCGTAAAAGTCACATAGTTTTCTAGAGATTCATCATTTTTCATTTTAAAGAGGCTCAATTTCCCATTATAATGCTAAGTATTACACATTAAGAGTGACTTCAAACATGCCTTTTACCTTAGCTAATGAAGTTAATGCACAACTAGCATATAAAGACTCACAATAAACATGAAAAAAACATGATGTTAATCAAAATTTCCTTTCAAGAACTTTAGAATTATCAAAATACTATTAAGATAGGGTCAATAAGGACATATGAAACATATACAAGTCATGCAATTCATACTTTAAACAAGACTCCTATCATGAACAAGCTTCTAGGAATTCTTTAGTTTCAAGCTCAAGTAAGAATAGGAGAACAAGGTAGAAATATCTACACCCTTACTACTCACATCACCATCCCCCACTTAGTGTAAACCCAATTAAGAGCAACTAAACCCAACATCAAGAGGATCTTTACTTATCAACCTTCATTATTATCACTTAAAAAGAGATTACCACTTCAGAAGGAATAACCGTAAGTCAATATAGGAATACCAATGGCATACTACGCCTTATCATCTTAGACAAATAATCCTCTAATTGTCAAGTTAGGTAATACTATCTAACGACATAAGGTTTCAATTATACCATGAACATCAAAGGTCACAAAATATTACGAGAATAATAGAGGAGACTTAACCATAAAGCTTTTTTATTTTCCACGAACATTATAGTAAGGTAACATCTAGAACAATCAAACCCACATCATAACCCTACAAAGATAAACATTTTACCCTTACTTGTAAGATCAAGTCTATAGAAAATACTCCAATCCAAACAAAGCAACACATATACTTAGGCAACATGCACACTGTGCTATTTACTATATTCTTCAAACTATTTAAGTGTACACCATATCATAAGACTCTCATCATGCAAAGTCATAGAGTAGCCTGCCAATCCAAAAGAAGACTCATTTTTAACCATAACAACTTCGAGCATGTTTTAACCATATCATGACATACATTCCTCAACATGGCATGTTATTTAACATAATTCTTATATATAGTCACAAAGGACATCATATCATCAAAGGATACCAAAATTCACCTTCACACATACACATGAAACCATAAAACCAAGATAAGTATCAAAACTCACCTTTTCTCCCTCAACCATAGAGATACCATCTCGTCTAAGCAATCACATCTAAAAGACTACAGAACAAGAAAGCATAAGAGATAGATCTTATAGAGTTAAAATCTATGGCATGACAAGAGGATGATGAAAAGGGGAAAATCTATCATAACATAGACTCTCGCTCATAGATGTGATGCGACTCACCATCGATCATCGAGACTCTACTAGATGTGTCAATATAAGACTTTGGACTCTAAAACCACTTCATAGACCTCATGATCTGATACCACGTTTGCCACGATGGGAGAGCACCCCCTAGAAGTAACATGGCGTACTTGACCTCTCAAAGGTCTTATACAAGCCCATAGTTATTATTAAACACATCATCATAACAAATTTAGCAAAAAAAAATTAAACTTTTCATAGCAGATCATATGCTAGAAATTTCACTTCTTATATATAAAACATCATAAGTACATATTTTGACTCTAGTCATTTTTTCCATACTAGACTCAACATCATTAGAGTATGTTAGAGACACGACCCTCACAACATAATGACAAGTATATAATTACAAGACTTAAAACATAACATGACACAGGACATCCTTGAATATCAAGGATTCCTTTTGAGCTTGGGAAACACATAACAAGCTCCTCAACATAGAGACATGATTTTAAGCATCCATAACCTACACTTTGTGTAGAAAGTAGAGAAGAATGTAGCTAGTAAAAGAATGCACTAAGTATGGCAACCACGCAAAAACATGAATTTAAAAGTGACATTTTACTTCATATCATATCTAATGCCTTTTTGTGAAAACTTCCTAAACCCTTTATAAAATAAGCATTATATCATTTACATACTTCATATAGGCATATTCATAGTCCATACATCATATAAAATCATACATATAATTTAAGGCATTTTAGAGTCACATTACTTCACATTACAGTAGACTTTCTTCCCTTTACAATAACTTCTTCTTTTTTTAACTCATTAAAACCTTCCAAGTAACCCTCTAGTTATACTTTGTGCAATGCATCACCTAAAAGCCACAAGGAAATTATACATATATTCCACATAAGCCATCACATACAATTATAAAAGTGTAGTACACCACAAGACATCTTTAAGTATTATATCCCAAAGACATTACAGTGAACCATAGGCAATGACCTTACTCATAATCCTATTCTAAGTCTACTAGTACAATGTACATGTGAAGAACCATAATCTCACACATACTTAGTAAACTTATCATAAGAACGTAAACATCAAAACATTAACTTCACACTACAAACATACCACTATAATCAACTATATGTAACTCAAGTAGAATCTTCATTCACGTAGTTAGTAAACCCACCATCCTCATCATATAAAAAAGACTACAAAGTCATTCATTACAAACATATACATAGACACATGCATTAGAACACCTTCCAAGGACTTCCCTCAAGATCCACTTGTGCAATGCATAGGTGAAGTCTCATACCCCCACCTACACTAAGCACCTATCTTTAGGTTATCCTAGTTAGGATTGTTACTTAACTTTAATCGTCCATTTTAATTTAGGGAAAATATAGCCTTTACCGATACTAATAGCATGGGTGCTACATGGACTTTGGTGTTGTAGATCCTTACACCAAGGGAAGGTGTTCATACCTAGCCAAGGTAGAACATTAACACATGTTAGCATACTAAGTGAAATCACTTGCTAAATCATATGCGGCAAGCGTAGCTATGGAACTAAGAGATATACTAACCCTCTAACTCATAACATGCTTCATAGAGACATATATTTTATTCATAGTAGTAGACACAAGTGTCTGCTCCATCAATTCCCTATGATCGACATGTATGACTTTATGCAGTAACATATTTAAATTTTGATAATAAAAAGATTATCTATCCAAAGAAAATTGAACCTACATGACTTGTAAGAATGCATGAAGTGTGAGTTTGTGTACAATGGTCAACATGATCCCATAATTGCTGTCAATAACACATTGAGGCAGCCCACCGCTTACGACCACAATACACATTAAAGCATAGACCACACAACATAATTTAGTATAGGAGTCAAGATAACTTCAACACTGGCACTCAAGACTCCTAACCATGGCTAATCACACATTCATATAGAGATATACAGGTAAGGGGACATCAACAATTATAACTCATCAATGGTAGCACTTAAGCCTATCCCTAACATAATCATACACATGCTTATACAATAGTCGTTAAACCTAGATTATAACTAGAATAGGAGACTAGGCATAGACTTCACATTGGTGGATCATCACCAAGACACATTCTGAATATAATAGCCTTCAAGTCCATTTTCACAACACATATATATTGACAATAAATTACACACCACCACCATAAGTAGAGCATACAACACAATGTCATACAAGGCTTCATCAACTATCAATACTATAAGAAAGTAAAAGTGATAGGCATTCTTACCAATTCCTTACCCTTTGATCATCATTGATCAAAACTCCTTTTCGATAAAGAATTCATACATAGGGCAGTAGCTAAATGTACTTTAATCATAAAAGATACCATGAATAAGGCACTACAAGACCATGTTACAAACTAGTACAATACATCTCAAATACACTAGAATGTAGAAGAACATATATCTTTAAACAAATTCACTTGCATTGATCATCAATCATATTTCATCAGTAGAATAAATCTAGGGAAGTACCTAAGTACATAATAATAAAGTATAACTCATGCTTATCTACCCTTGAATAAATATCACATCATGCACATTACAGCATCCAATCTATAGGCAAGAAGAACCTAGATAAATTCTTACCAAGACTCCTTTACTTTGAACATGAATGATTCATACCCAAAATTCATTAATAACATCAATATAAGGCAGTAGTTAAAGAAATCACAACTTAAATGAATCTACAACAATTGCCATAAACTCGAGATTACAGTGACCATGCTACATTAGGAATCCATGAAAGATAGAAAACATGGGCTAATCAAACCTTGATCCACATGGAACACTCACAAAAAATTTACCATCAATATACAATATAAACATTTGATATAATAAATTAAACATGATATAATCATAATTCAATTATTACCATGTCACTATCACAATGCCCATACATAGGCTAATTTAAGAGTTGAAGGCGACATGACTTCATCATGCAATTGGATTGATATTCACTTTATATTCAGTAAATTATATAAATTTATCATTATTAAGCCTTTGAAAATTTTTCAAGAAAGAACCCATGGCTAAATTGAAGATGAAGAGATTTGATCGTAAAACTTCTTTGAAAACATTGAAGAAAACATTCTAGAGGGAATATTTACTAGCGATGAAGGATAAACGTACCTTAATGTATAAAAAAACATATAAAACATGATTAATAACCCATGTAATTTCAAGGTTCAAGTTGTTCTTGAGCTTCACCTTCAATGGAGGTTCTTGAGAGAGTTTGGTTTGGGAGGGAAGTCTATTTTTGTGAATTCAATTGGGAATGGGGTTGTCATGTTTTTGATTAGATAAATACATCCCAAAAATAACTAAATAAACCAACTAGGGTGAGGTTACCAAGTGGGTTTAAATTTCCATTCACCCTTTCAATGAAACATAGTGCATGGATTTTGTTGCAGGTAGCATCGACGAGCAAAGTCGACGGGGCGTCGTCTGATCGACGAGACGTCATGTTGCTCGATTGTTTGCCACTGCAATGACATTTTGGGAGGATAAGCTCACACTTTTAAGTATCGAGAAATTCCTCCCATTTACGGGGCATCGATAAAAGGACGAGGAGCCATTTGAGCTCGTTGATTGAAAGTGCCAAGGCAGTGTGTCGACAACCTTTGGGTCCTCCTTGTGGGATTCTTTCGGGGGCCTTGGGGAGTCGTACCCATACTTTTCCAACGCATATAAAAACCTTAACATGTTGAAGACCTTCCATACAAGTTTCACTCAAAATGAACGCGTAAAACATTTCAAGACACAGCATGACAAACATGCACATCGTAAGGGATAACTTTCGAACATCTTTGATGTTTAACCTCTAAATGTCATGAATATTAGCATAATACCTATAAACATCAATATTTATCATATAAGGACTTCATAATCTAATAAAACACATATAAGAACATGAAAACATCTAAATCCTATTTAGTGACTAGTCTTCAAACGTCTTGGTCTTCCCCTTACATTTGTCTTCCAAATAACTGCAAATAACCCATGCATACTTTTAAACACACATGCTAACAAGCTTACAGGCACAAATGAGGCTCTAGACACCCTAACTCATTTTGGGGGTCTAATATAAACACATTTAAATTGAGAGACATAAGATCTCTTGACGAACTTATTCTTATAGTGAGATATTACCATTAAACGACAATAAGTCCATGAGATCTATATCGTGGAATTTGGCATATCCCTCATATCGGAAGAAGGGAATTCTACTCGCCAAGGTAGAGTCCATACACATCATATTTTGCAAAAGTAGATTCACTAGCTAGGATATTTAAGACAATCCTACGGGGGCGTGCAGTTAGGGACAAATGGTTGATAATAGACACTACCCTACTTGAACCTCCTTCTCAAAGTAATTACACTACTAAGTCTTAATCCCAATGAAATAAGTAGAAGTAAAATATTAGTATAACATTTGAAATACAAGGATCAATACCACTTTTGCATCTTCAAAAATCAAAACATAGAGTAGTTCCTTAAAATAAAACTTTAGCACAAGTGAGAAAACCTTTCCACCGACCTGAATTCATATGTGAGAAATACCTTCACAGATTATGATCAATGACATGGATAATTTTGTCTAAAATCATCCTATCTTCATAAAAATATTTTTCATAAAACATGCCTAACCTTCTAAGATTTATAGCTTATAGATTCATGGGTTCCACAAAGGTTCTTGGTTGAAAATCATGAATCATGCATGAGTAAAAATAATTTCAACTTAATATTATGCATTTAATATTAAATAATTCATTAGTTAATTTACCCAACAATAAAAATCAGAATTGGATGAAACCCATGTAGAATTAAGAACTCTAATTAGATCAATTGAGCTTGAGATGGAGAAATTAAAAACCAAAGGGACCCCATAGAAGAATGTACTCCATGTTTGAATATCCAAATACCTTGATACTTAAAGCCAAAATCCAATGGTGAATTGATTTCCTTGAATAAACCCTAGCTTTTTCTTCTTCCTTCAGTTGGGAGAGAATTTGGGAGATGAATTTGGATGAATTTTGAAAAGTAGGAGAGTGAGTTTAAGTGGGTTGTTTTAGAACTCAAAACCTTTATATATGGCTTAGAATATAAGAAAAAATGAGATAGTATATGTCATGCCCCGAGACGCGCACATGGGTCTTAGGACCACAAATGATCCCAAGTTAACCTGTTTGCATGATTATGAGCATACTAAACATAATAAATTGATTCGGAAGCCAAATAATAATTTAAAATGAAAATATAGGGAATACCCATATTCCATGAATGAGATATTTGAAACTTCTAAGTTAATACAAAGAAAATACTAACTCAATACCAAGCTGAAACTACCTATGTCTTAAAATAAGCCTCTAATTAACTAGATATGTTGGGACAAGCCTAAACTGACTCTACAAAAAACAGAAATGAAATGACTAAAAGTACTAAAAATAGACTAATGAATATTTTCCTCGGAGAATCGGGACTCACCACTGATTCTTCTGAACTAGAGATCAGGAATCGATCTAAGCATGATTTGAATGCTGGGAACCTGAATGTATATCACGAGAAGATGTAGGGCATGTATGGGTCAGTACTTGAAAAGTACTGAGCATGTATAATAGAGTAAATATGATACATAAGTGAAGGACCACAAAAGAAATTATAGTATTCTTAACATGATATACTGAATTCTAAGCTAACTGGATGCAATGACCAAATTGATAACTTTCTCAGACTGAATACTAATTGAATTGTACATTTGGTCAATGCAATATAGTATGGCTGAACTGTGGGAGTTACTAATATCCGATAATAAAACCACTTGATCTAAATGTGGAGTCCGATGTATGCGCCCAACAAACAGACCCAATATACCCTGCAAGAGGTATAAAAGCATCTTGGCATGATCACTGAATCGATGCCCATAAAGGGAACTTACACCTAATTGGCTAGTAGTTATGGGAGTATTTGGGTACGCTAAATCCTAATCCAACTTGGTATTTGCTACTCCCAATGAATTGAGTGATTAACATATTATGACTGAATTCCTATAAATACTGGATAACTCAAGACTTAACATGCTAAATGAGAATGCAACAATTAATATGATAATGATTCATTAATAACTGAGGAATATATAACTGAATAACTCAAATATTTGACCTAGCATGTCTAATTCAAGAACTAAAGAAATACATAGCTAGGGTTCTGAAATTCATTGATAATTTGAGTAGTAACATGGTAATCTGATATGGAACACATAAGTAACAAATTCATGATATGCTGTTGAAGTTCTAGAAACGCTAGGTCTAATCACGATATGGGAATCAAGAATCTGACTTAAAACTAGAGACCTAATGGTAAAAAAGGAATCCATTAGTAAAATCCCACATACCTTGTCATGATATCAATGGAGAACTATTTAGATTTTGGGGTTTGAACTAATGGAACATTGCTTCTTTCTTGAACTACGGTTCTTGACCTTTTTTCCTTTCTTGCTTCGAATTTTCAAAGTTTTTATTAATGATTTACTTAGATAAGTTTTAGTTCTATTTCTAGGCTTAAACTGACTAAAATCACATGATTTAAATTCAAAAAAACGTATCTTAGGGGTCCAAGGAAGTAAGAAAAGACCAAAAGACCCCTTAGTTAATTGTTGTCAGAGCAATCGATGACCTGCACTAATGGACCGTCGTTCAATCGAAGGTCCATCGTTTGAGTCTTCTTGATATACATTCACTAAAATGGGCATAACCTTTTACTCAGAGGTTTAATTTTAGCAAACTCGGTGGCCCTGGAAATATAATTCAATTATCTATAATACCATATGTCATACGACACATAATTCATTTTGTGCTAAGAGCTACGACCATTTGAAGTTGACACCACAACATTTCCCCCCACCCTCAATAGGCTGCTAACCTTCATCTGCGATCACACCTACGGGCTGTGGGTCTATCTACGGATTGTACTAGTTTATCATGGTTCATGTAAGAGGACGGGTAAATGGGGTCTTCATCCATGAACACAGACTACAGACCGTATTCCGAATTACGGACCGTGGATGCGTCTGTGGGTCGAGACTTAGCCGATTTTTCTGAGCTAAGTTTGGGAAAGATGCAGTACAATTCTACAAACAAGCAATATGGGTCACTGATCAGATCATAGTCCATGACAGTGACCGTCTATTGCACCTAAAATTCCTAAAAAATTTATTTTTGGTCTGTTTTTGATATAGGGTGTTATAGTATAGGTTTAAAACGTTTAGGAAAATAACAACATCTCCAAAAATGTTACTGTCAGACAAGTCTACGATCTGTACTGCTCAACTGTAAACCATAAAAAGTACCCAATTTTTTTAAAATAACCCTAATACGGTCTGTAGGACTTCCTACCACCCGTAGACCCTATCTGTAAAACTATTTGGACGTCATTGATTTTCATATTTCTCTGCCCATAATTTACGGATGTCTTTTACGGCTCGTGGAATGCACTCGTACAATATAACAGTAGTCTAGAAATGTTTTCCTTTCTTTATCCAAAATCTGAGGTGTTACAATATCCCCTCCTTGGAAAAATTTGTCGTCAAATGACACTCAAGTTATCACAAAATGGTAGTAGAAAGGGAGAGACATCTAACAACCCAACATGAATGCAATCATATAATTGCATTTGTTGAAGAGAAACTCAACTTCAACCTAAAACATACTCAAAAAACAATTCATAAAACAAATATGCATGCATATGGAAACATTTTAAAGACTACGACACATGAAACCAACAAGATAAACCATGAGGAGCTAAATACCTCAAGTTAGAGTATGAATGGAGCTAAAGAGGTGAGGATATATGGACATCATATCGGTCTCGACCACCTTAGTATCACCCTCAACCATTTGATTCCTGACAACACTTTCACGGATGTAACTTCTTTATTCCTCAACTTTCAAACTTGGCGATCTATAATCTAATTTGGAACATCTTTATAACAAAGGTGTTCCTTTATACTAAGATTATCTAATGATATCATAGATGTTGGATCTCCCACAAATTTTATTTAGGACACATGGAAAACCGAATGCATCGATGCTATGTCATTAGGTAAATCAAGTTCATCAGAAACATTATCAACGCGTTTCAAAATTTTATATGGGCCAATATGTGAGGGACTAAGCTTTCTTACCAAACCTCATGATAACCTTCGTAGGTGAAATCTTCATAGTAAACCTAATTATTAAAATCATAATCAAGATCCCTTCTTCTAACATTGACCTAAGACTCTTCTTGACTTATAGTCATTTTCAACCATTCTCTAATGAGTTGAACTTTTTCCTTAGCCTCATGAAACAACTCGGGGTCTATCAAAACAACCTCACCAACTTATTAACTTATAGTATATCTATGCCTCCTAGGAAAAATATCTTCATAAGGATTAATACCAATACATGAATATCACTATTATTATATGCAAACTCAGTTAAAGGAAAATGATCATCCATATTACCCTTGAAATAATTACAAAAGCTCTCAACATATCTTTTAAAGTTTGTATAGTACATTCCACTTGCTCATCGATTTGAGAATAAAAGTTCGTACTTAGCTCAACTCGAATATCAAGACATTTTCATAAATACTTCCAAAATTGAGAACTAAATTGGATGCATTAATTAGAGATAATAGATAAGGGCAATCCATATAATGCAACCATTTACATTAAATATAGCTTAGCATAATGTTCCCCTGAGTAAGAAACTTTGATGGGTATGAAATGATCCGACTCCACCAAACGGTCCACAATAACCCAAATTTAGTCATGTTGCCACTATGTATGGGGTAAACCAACAATAAAGTCCACATTCAAATCTTTCCATTTCTATGTAAGAATGCTAATATCTTGGGACAAACCTTCAAACTTTTGATGCTCAAAATATCTCTTGTTTACAATTAAGACACTTAGCCACAAATTTCATATTATCCTTCTTCATCCCATTCAACCAACAGACCATGCGCAAGTCATGAAACATCTTTGGGGCTCTCAGGTGAATCCAATACCAACTACTATGGGCTTCAAATTAAATTTTCTCTCTCAATTCATTAACATTTGGTACACACAAACGACCTTAATATCGAAGCACATCATATCCCTCTTGGGAAAAAGACTCAACAAAATTTTTTAGCACCGCTTGGTTGAACTTAATCAAAATTAGATCAACAATTTGCTTAGCCTTTACATGAGACACAAAAGATGATTTCAAACTATTTTTAACAACTACACTACCTACATATAATCAACCAAACAAACACCCAATCGGGAAAATATATGAACGTCATGAACTAACTCCTTATCTTTCTCAACATGGGAAACACTACCCATTGATAGACGACTAAGAGCATTCACCACCACAATTTCCTTAGAGGGTGAGAGAGAACCCTCGTGTCATAATCCTCTTGGAACTCAATCTACCTTCTTTGGTGAAGATTTAGACCATTTTTATTGAACACATACTAAAAGATTTTGTGGTCAATAAAAACATTAACATTGACATAATACAAATAATGCCTCTAATTGTTTAAGGTGAAAACAATCTCCGCTAAGTCCAAGTAATAGGTAGGATAACTCTTTTCATGAATCCTCAGTTCCCATGAAGCATAAGAAATTGATAACTCTTTTCATGAATCTTGAGTTGCCATGATACATAAACAACAAATTTCCCATTTTGAATAAAGACACAACCTATTCCAATCCTTGAAGCATAACAACAAATGGTTAACACATTTGAACCTTCTGGCAAAGTTAAAATAGGAGCCGAAATGAGTATATCCTTAAACTCTTGAAAACTCTTTTAATAAAGCTCCTAATCATATGAAATTTACCTTTTTTTGAGTCAACAAAGTCAATGGAAAAAAATCCTTCCACGAACCTTCTATACTAACTAGCCAAACAAAAGAAACTTCAAATATCTAAAAGAGATAGTGCTCTAGGCCAACTTTTAAAAATTTTCATCTTCTTGTGATCTACCTCAATACCCTTACCGGAAATAATATGACCAAGAAAAAACGTGGATATTAACCAAAACTCAAATTTACTAAACTTTTGAAATACTTGTTGGTACTTGATAACTTACACCACAATAATTAAATAATTAACATGGTCAACGTCATTCCCTGAGTAAATAAAGATGCCATCAATAAACACTATCACAAATATATCAAAAAAATGTATATACATTCTACTCATTAAGTCAATGAATTTGGCCGAAGCATTAGTCAACCCAAATGAAATTTAAAGAAACTGATAATACAATATCGAGTTTTAAAAGACATCTTCGGAATGTCACTTTCTTTCACCCTCAACTTGTTATAGGACGAATTGAGGTCGCGTTTAGAAAAATAACTTGCTCCTTAGAATTGGTCAAATAAATCATTGATCCTTGGGAGAGAATACTTTTTCTTATTGGTAAATATATTAAATTAACGTTAACCAATACATATGCAAAGTGAACCTGTCGCGCCCTATTTTCGCAGAAAACATGTTTTGTGCACGACCTAACAACTCTTTTGGGATTTTCGAGATTGGAGTCGCCACCTAACGAATTAAGGCGCATTAGGGCACCTATATAACCTAACTCAGTCATACTAAGGTCAACGAGCCAGAGATTAGGGAAAGGTTCAAATTACCTCGAGGCGAAGGTGTAAGGCATCTCTCGAGGTCCACAAGTGTGGGTCCCGGCCATATCTCATGCAATCTATATAGGGGTTATAATTAGCAATCAAAGTCACTTCATTTATTATTTTATTTAATCTTGCAATGTGATAACAGAAAAAGACAATTAATATTATTTTATTATTTAATTTGAGCATGCAAGGCTAGGTGATAGCAATAAATAAACAATCAAGTTGTATTTTTTATTCAAGCATGTGAGACTATGTTATAAACAAAATTTGTAAATATCAAGCAATTAATATGTGCGAAAATAAAGTTTAGAAAATCGAGCAAGTTTGAATATGAATTTATTTTTTTTTTTAAAATGTTTATTTCTTTATAGGGATAATGCCACGATATTTTTGATTGCGCTCCTCCACCATAGAAACAATTTTTTATTTGAGGTCGGTCTAAAAAATAGTTTTTGTTTTTTGAAAATGATTTAAAATATTTAATTTACATGTAGGCACATAAATATTTACACATAAATGCACATAATTCTTTTTGAAATTCATGGGTAGGTGGTACTTCCGAGGATGCGTCGGTTTAAAAAATTCGAACTAGACCTCATAGTTCCTTTGACTTTCTCACTAACGATAGGTTAGGAGATAGTACTTGTAATTTATTTAAAAAATAATGTCATACTCAATCAAAAATTTCCAAGGAAGATTGAATAATGATTTTTAAGAAAATTATGTTGCAAAACTTTGATATGAAGATATATTTAAAAGCCAAGTAATTTGATAAATGCATGAAGTTATTTTAATATTATCACTATTATTTTAAGAAAACAACATATTGCATGCGGAAATTTTCAAGAGGACAAATATGCATAACAATTTTTTTTTATTAATATGCTAAAAGTTTATTTACAAGCCTATAGGCATGAATTTCTAGGTTTTAAAAAAAAAACGGAGAAACACATATATGCATGATTTTTGTAAATCTAAATAATATGAACAGCTTAATCTTTAGGCATGGTTTCTACATGACAAGATGATGCTAAAAGTTATAACATTGTTAAAACACCTAATCAGCCTACTAAATTATTATGATTTGATTTTAACATTAATGGAATCTAGTTTATTATTTTTTAGACTTACTAACAAAGCATCAAACAATTGATTGGATTATAACACCTACAAATAATAATTCTAGGTGGTTAAAGACAATCCTATAGACATGATTTCTAAAAATATAATGAACAAGTAGACATGTAAATCCCCCTCGCCTAGACGATCCCCCAAACAAATTTATATATTTGATCTTTAGACTTACAGATGTTACAACATTCAAATAAATAAAATAAGAATATATATATATATATATATATATATATATATATAGATTTAAATAAACAAATAAATCTTTATTCAATTAATCTTCAACTTGAACTTCAAGTTTGAAACCTGTCAAAGCAATCAACTAACGGTTAAGTAGATTAGGAATGGTAGCAATGCAAGCAAGTTGATCCAACCTTTACTCGAACAAAAGCAAAATGACAAAGTAGCGAAGAAGAACACTTGAATGTTTCTTGAAATCTTAATGTATTTAGAGTAGCAAGAGAGCCATGAGAGAATGAAGAGAGAACTTGTGATTGAGAGTGAGTGATTAGATGAGTTGATCTTTTTCTTTTTTAATGAAGGGAGGGTCTTGTTTATATAGTGAATAGGGGCACATTTTTAAAAGGAAGGATATCTTTTTTTGGAATCAAATAAATATTCTTCCTTATTTCTAAGGGAAGCTAAATTAGAAAAAAAATTATTATATCAAATATAGAAAAGTAAGGAATCTGATAAGAATAAAATTAGGGAGAGTACTACTATTTTTCCTTAAATAAGAAAGAGCCAAAATCATATTTTATTAAATTAATTTTTTACCATATAAAAAACAATTAAGAATCAATCAATTTTACAAATAAGGAAAAAAGGATCAATTAATATTATTATTATTATTATTTATTTTTTTTAACAAGCAGAGAGTAAGAAAAACAATTCTTTTACCTAAATTAACACAATTACTAAATTCAAATCCAATAAGAGATTTAATACATTAAACAAATAAGGAATTGATAGTTTACTAAATTTGAAGTGTCAGCAACCTGTCAAAACTTAGGTTAAGCAAAGAGAAAAATAAGAAAAAACCAATAAAGGGAAAGAACTATTTAGACAATCACAAATGATCTATTTCCTTAGCCAAAGGAGAACTAAATCAACCACTCTATTTAGGGTTAAGAAATACTCATTAATCATATAAACTATATTAAAGGGGTCATATAAACTATATTAAAAGGTAGACTATACTAAGGGGAGAAGTAATAATAAATTTGATTAACCTCAATCAAGCAAGAACAATGGAGAGCTAATGATTAAGTGTAAACAAGAAACCTCACAAGATTAATTACTGTAGGTCACATAGTCAGAACTTAAGTAAGACAAATTAAGCATACTCAAATAATCAATTTAAATTCACTTATCATGATGGAGCCATTGACAATAAATAATCCACCAACATACAATATTCAATCAACATTAAAATATAAATAAACAATTATACTTCAAACCATAAACACGTAAGTAAAAAGAAAACTAAAAATTTACATCAATCTAGGCAAGCATGAAGGACAAATGACTGTATTCGATAAAGTATCGAAACATAACAAAATCTGATGATTTGAACTAACATTTCAATTTTAAGACTAAAATGAATTTGACATGCACTAAGCATGCATAGAACTTCCATATGAAGAAAAAAAATCAAAGTCACATTGCAAATAAAAAAAAAGTAAAGTTTCTAAAAGATGCAATAATCCGAAAAGAATGTACGCGGACGGATCTGTTAATGATTCGTCATTTGAACAACTTGAAGCTTTTAAAAACTCCATCAGAGCTCGCCTTGTTTACTAGTTCGGAGCTGCTGGTTGGCTACACCGTGTGGATGCTTATTGCTCACCGGAAAAGAGAAGAGGGGACAGAAAGCACCAGAGTTGCTGCGGGTCGCCTGGCTGCTTATTTTCGCCGTTTAGAGGCGCTGGTTCTCAAGCTGCTATTGTCCGCCTCCCTCACTGTCTGGATCTGCTGGATGTTGCTGCTTGTTCTCGTTTCTGCTTTTCTCTAGCTGTTGGACCAACAACTTATTTGTCGGGAAGAAGGGAAGAGGAAGGAAGAGGGAGAGAAGAGAGGGGAGGAGGGGCTGGAAAGATAGAAGAAGGAGGAGAAGAGGGAACGAGGTTGGAGAGGGGGAGCGAGAAGAGGAGAAGAGGAAGACGAGAGTGAGAAAGATTTCGCCTGGCTACTGGTTGCTTCCGTCGGACTTGAGAGAGGGGGAGAGGAGGCGAAGAGGAAGATGAGAGAGAGAAGGTCGCTGCCTGCGGCTGCTGGCTGGTGTCTTCTCCGCCGGTGGGGGCTGCTGTTCGCCGTAGCCTCGCCTGGCTGCTGGCTGTTGCTGTCACCTGGAAGCTCGCCGGTGGAGCTGCTCGCTGCCAGAGAAAGAGAGAAGGGAGGAGCGAGGAGAGGTGGTTGCTGGGGATGGAGAAGCGCCTTGCTGGTCGGAAAAAGAGAGAGAGAGAGGGGCGGCTGGAGAAAGGGAGGGGAGGAAGAGATTGAAAAAGTTTAGGTTTTGGTCATTTGATGTTGAGAGAATTAGAGAGTTAATCATAACCATTAGATTAGATAGAGATGAAGGGTTAGGATTCGATCTTGGATTTATTTTTTTTAAGATGGATGGATGAGATTAAAATTAGTTTGACAAATATATAGAATGGCTAAAATTGCAATTAATGTGGCTAGAATTGAAACGAAAGAGTGGCTATGATTGTAATAAAAACTTAATTGGAGTGGCTAGAATTGGAAGAAATTAGAATAGAATAGGCTAGAATATAAATGATTTTATTAAAATACTACATACATTAAAATATTTTTTTTGTATAATTGAAAATCATCTAAATTTTAAAACATTTGAAATAATATTTACAATAATTTTATAAAGTAAACGATACTAAAATATATAATTTTTGAGAAAAATCGACTAAAACTTCAAAACTTTAAGTAAATTTTAAAATACATATTTAGTCGAATATAATCCTAAAAAATGGTTAAAGGTCGGTCAAAATTGGGTGTCAACAGCTGCCCCTTGGTTGATTGAGAATGAAGAATGAATTGTCAGGCAACCAACGTTGACTTAGTAGCTGATTTGGTCTGACCGACGAGAGATGTCAGTTGGATCAATTGAAACAATATAGAGTTGAAAAAGGGTACGACCGAGACTTTGGTTTTAAGTCGCCTACATATCTTTTGTTATACGAGAATTAGGTCGTGTATAGTTCTAGATTCAAGAGCAAATGAAACTCTTAAAAGTTGAAAGAGCGCTAAGGTATTTGAAAGGCACGATATCGGCTTGAATAGATAAGATTAGAGTAGCGAGAAAAGAGAGATCGAGTGGCTAAAAGAGCATGACAGAGAAGCGAGAAGAGCATGATAGAGAATAAGGTAATCAGCCTTTGAGCACGGTTCAAAGTATGAGTAGCAAAGAATTAATAGGGTTTTGGTTGCAATGAGAGCATAATAATTGTAATCAAGGGGCGATCGATTAAAATCTGCAAATTCTAGATAAAATGGTAGCTTATGAATGGATAAAGTATAACCAATAATGATAAAAATGAGTTCTAAATAGACAAGAGGTGATAAAAAGCGTACCTGTTTGAGACGTAGTGCAAGCCTTGATAGTCTTTAACTTTTTGAAGGATTGAAACCCATCTCGGAAGTATAACGTCAAACTCCAACAGATGTGATAATATAGCGATAATAAAATAGACAGTGAATGTATCGTAGTAAGTTTGATGTATGTAAGCATCCTGTTGTAAGGCAGAAGAGTCTAAATGTCATATTGTAAGGCAGACGAGCATAAATATCATATTTTAAGGCGGAAAATCCTAAACATCCTATTGTAAGGCGGAAAAGCCTAAACATCCTATTGTAAGGCGGTAGTGCCTAAATGTCATATTGTAAGGCAGACGAGTCTAAATGTCGTATTGTAAGGCAGACGAACCTAAATGTCTTATTGTAAGGCAGATGAGCCTAAATGTCGTATTGTAAGGCAGACGAGCCTAAATGTCGTATTGTAAGGTGGAAGAGCCTAAATGTCGTATTGTAAGGCAGATGAGCCTAAATATCGTATTGTAAGGCAGACGAGCCTAAACGTCGTATTGTAAGGCAGACGAGCCTAAATGTCGTATTGTGAGGCAGACGAGCCTAAATGTCGTATTGTAAGGCAGACGAGCCTAAATATCCTATTGTAAGGTGGAAGAGCCTAAACATCCTATTGGAAGGCGGAAGAGCCTAAATATATATTCAGTCAATCGTAGAAGAAAGTTGATAATAGCCTCTTCAAAAATTATCTGAGTATAGTATAACTTACATAGTAGCTCCTAAATATGACAGTACGCTCATATATAATTTATTCCTGCATCCAGAGAAAACTCGTAAATTCAAAAGGTGAGAGAGGGTCATACCTGTGCTTGTTTTGCCTTTAGAGTAGCATTGCGTTGTGATGAAATTTTTGAGGATTTCTCAAAAATTTCTGCCCCAGTTTAGAGTATAAGATATATACTCGTTTTTTTTCAAACATCTTCATGAAAATTTTTGAGGTTTCCTCAAAAATTCTGCCCTGGTATATTAGTAAAGAATTTTGATCCTACTTCACTAAAAGAAAAAATTGTAAGTTCCAAAGAAAGTGATTGTCTTGTATTTGGACATTAAGGCTCGACTTCGAATTCAAGTGTCAATTATGTTCATAGATTGTCAATTAGTCTATATTTGAATTTGTAAATGAGTGTTTGGAATGACCATGGGAAAGAAAGAAAATTTATTTGATAGAGATCGGACCCATCGAGGGTTGCCTACGTATCCAAAAAGGAAATCAGGTCAAACGTAGTTCAGAATTACAAGGAAAAATGAAAGGAATGAAGAAAGCTTTGGGCATAAGGTCTGAGAACAATAATGCCAACTTTATTCATTGGAGTCTTGTCCTTATCATTTTCTCTGATGTGATTTACACTTCCTTGTAAAGTGCCTAATGTACATCTTTGTATGATCTCCTTGAACGATGAATGTATTCGCCATAGAAGAATTGCAATTGTTGTTTTGTCGTCCTTATTGCACTATAATTTTTCCTTTTTCAATCATATTCTGATTCTTATTTCTCAATGCTGCACATTCTTCGATGTCATGACCTTGAATGTTTGAATGATAGGCAAAATTTTTGGATAGATCAAAGTTTGAAAAAGAGTGCTTGGGAATCCATCCATTTATCGATCTTAGAAGTCCTTTAGCCCATAATCTCTGGAAAATATCGGTCAATGTTTCCCTTAAAGGAGTGAATACATGAGGTTTCCTCACCTTATGTTGAGATACCTGACGGTTGGAAGGCTCAAGAATAGCATGAATTTGCTCAATATTCCGATTTCATGGTTTAGGAGGTATATAGGTAGATGCATCTTCATTCCTTTCATCTAATGAGTTTTTCAGGACTTGAAAAGATTTTTGGGTATCAACAATTCTTCCAAACTGAATGCCATATTCTAACTCTTTTCCAATTTGAATTAGACTGTCAAAACTTTGAATACGAACGAACAATAGGGTTTTGTAGTATACACCCTCAAGTGATCTGATGAGAGTTTTTACCAACTCCTCTTCATGCGGTATGTGACGTATCTTGGAGGCTTCCATTCTCCATCGTATGACATATTTCTCAAAAGATTCATGACTTAATTTCATCAATTTGAGCAAATTTAACATTGTAGGGTCAACCTTGTTATTAAACTTGTATTGTTCCACAAAGTCTCGAGCCATGTCTTCCCATGTGAGCCATTTGTGAAAGTCTTGTTTGACGTACCAATTGAAGGCTATTCCTGATAAGCTTTGAATAAATAACCTCATTAGGAGAGGTTCATTGTTTTCTAAGCCAACTAGCCTGCTGCAAAAATCTTTGGGATGTGCCATTGGATCCCCACGTCCGTCGAACATGTTGAATTTTGGAATTTTAAATCCCTACGGCAATTCAACTCCTGGGTGTAGACATAAATTTTTATACCTTAGGCCAGGAGTTGGTATTGATTTTAATCCTCCATTCACCTTTTTCTCCAAGTCATGTATTTTTCGTTGCAGTGCATCTAGCTTAGACTTCTCTATTTTTTCATCTATTCCCTCAAATCCTGAAGCATCAAAGTTGAGGCTTATTGGAGACCTTTGTTGAGAGAGGGTGTGAGTAGGAATAGGATGAGGAGAGATGGTACAAAAGGTATTTTGTGTTGGACGAGAAGATGAATGATTTTTTCGAAGGTTGAACATATTTGTCATGTTGCAAATCTTAGTCGAGCTAATTATCCAAATACTAGACAACCTTTAGTCAATCAAACACAAAACCGAGTTATTATATAGTGAGCCAAAATTATAATATCAGATGAATGACACAATAAACTCAAAGTGGGACAATTATAACAGTTAATAGAATAAGGTCACATAATTAATTCAAGTTATACTTTGCCAATTTAAAGTTTAGAGTCGAAGAAAGATTTTAACTCCATTTTGACATAATGACTTGATTTAAAATATGATGATCAAATTGACACATAAATATGCAATTTGTCTAAATGGTGTTGAGGCCCTTTAAACAATAGGGTGACTACTAATTATATGGATTGACGTCAAGGGTCAAACAACCTAGGGTTTATGCAGCATGTATGACCTAACAAGGACTTCTAAGAGTTGTCTTGACGCGGACATGAAAGGGATTCTATGCGAGAGGCTCGTGGTTTCGCGGTAGTAAAACTATCCGTTACGTCCACGCATATGCCGACTCTCTATAATGGTTATTTGAATAGAATTGGAGTAGTTGTGAGAGGTGCAAAGGCACAACATCACGAGAACAAAATAAAAAAAAAGGAAGAAGATCCCAATTGAGGGAAATATGAGCGGAATACCAGTTATCAAAGCAATAAACACTTAGCATTTAAATTGGAAAGTGGTAACATATAAACATTTTATAAAACAGTAAATAAATAAGCATAAATAAATAAAAGGATTTTTAAAATATAAATGTGTAAAAAACAATCACGCGAATAAGGAAAGAGGGTATGGGATTAAATGTAGTAAACAAATAAGGAAAACGGGGGAATGTGAAACATGGTAATTAACAAATAAGAATGGGGAAAAGGGTGGAACATGAAAAGAACATAGGAAACATGACAACAAAATGATAACTAAATATGATCAACACCTAGCAAATAATGAAATAAAAAATATAAAGTAAACCCCACATAAATAAACATGAAACAAGTCATGGTAAGAACCTAATATCCCAAGCGGAGTCGCCATTCTGTCGCGCCCCATTTTCGTAGAAAATGGGTTTTGTGCACGACCTAACAACTCTTTTGGGATTTTCGAGTTTGGAGTCGCCACCTAACGAATTAAGGCGCGTTAGAGCACCTATCTAACCTAACTCGGTCTAACTAAGGTCAAAAAGCCAGAGATTAGGGTAAGGGTTCAAATTACCTCGAGGGGAAGGTGTTAGGCATCCCTCGAGGTCCACAAGTGTGGGTCCCGGCCGTATCTCATCCCATCTATATGGGGGTTACAATTAGCAATCAAAGTCACTTCATTTATTAATTTATTTAATCTTGCTAAGTGATAACAGAAAAAGATAATTAATATTATTTTATTATTTAATTTGAGCATGCAAGGCTAGGTGATAGCAATAAATAAACAATCAAGTTTTATTTTTTATTTAAGCATGTGAGACTATGTTATAAACAAAATTTGTAAATATTAAGCAATTAATATGTGCGAAAATAATGTTTTGAAAACTAAGTAAATTTGAATATGAATTTATTTTTTTTTTTTAAAAATATTTGTTTCTTTATAGGGATGATGCCACGATATTTTTGATCGCGCTCCTCCACAATAGAAACAATTTTTGATTTGAGGTCGGTCTAAAAAATAGTTTTTGTGTTTTGAAAATGGTTTAAAAGATTTAATTTACATGTAGGCACATAAATATTTACACATAAATGCACATAATTCTTTTTGAAATTCATGGGTAGGTGGTACTTCCGAGGATGCGTCGGTTTAAAAAATTGGAACTAGACCTCATAGTTCCTTTGACTTTCTCACTAACGATAGGTTAGGAGATAGTACTTGTAATTTATTTAAAAAATAATATCATAACCAATCCAAAATTTCAAAGGAAGATTGAATAATGATTTTTAAGAAAATTATGTTGCAAAACTTTTATATGAAGATATATTTAAAAGCCAAGTAATTTGTTAAATGCATGAAGTTATTTTAATATTATCACTATTATTTTAAGAAAACAACATATTGCATGCGGAAATTTTCAAGAGGACAAATATGCACAACAATTATTTTTTTTTTAAATATGCTAAAAGTTTATTTACAAGCCTATAGGCATGAATTTCTAGATTTTTTTTAAAAAAAATGGAGAAACACATATATGCATGATTTTTGTAAATCTAAATAATATGAACAGTTTAATCCTTAGGCATGGTTTTTACATGACAAGATGATGCTAAAAGTTATAACATTGTTAAAACATCTAATCAACCTACTAAATTATTATGATTTGATTTTAACATTAATGGAATCTAGTTTATTATTTTTTAGACTTACTAACAAAGCATCAAACAATTGATTGAATTATAACACCTACAAATAATAATTCTAGGTGGTTAAAGACAAACCTATAGACATGATTTCTAAAAATATAATGAACAAGTAGGCATGTAAATCCCCTTCCCCTAGACGATCCCCCAAATAAAGTTATATATTTGATCTTTAGAGTTACAAATGTTACAACATTCGAATAAATAAAATAAGAAAATATATATATATATATATAGATTCAAATAAACAAATAAAATCTTTCTTCAATTAATCTTCAACATAAACATCAAGTTTGAAACCTGTCAAAGCAATCAACTAACGGTTAAGTAGATTAGGAATAGTAACAATGCAAGCAAGTTGATCCAACCTCTACTCGAACAAAAGCAAAATGACAAAGTAGCGAAGGAGAACACTTGAATGTTTCTTGAAATCTTAATGTTTTTAGAGTAGCAAGCGAGCCATGAGAGAATGAAGAGAGAACTTGTGATTGAGAGTGAATGATTGTATGAGTTGATCTTTTTTTTTTTAATGAAGGGAGGGTCTTGTTTATATAGTGAATAGGGGCACATTTTTAAAATGAAGGATATCTTTTTTTGGAATCAAATAAATATTCTTCCTTATTTCTAAGGGAAGCTAAATTAGAAAAAAATTATTATATCAAATATAGAAAAGTAAGGAATCCAATAAGAATAAAATTAGGGAGAGTACTACTATTTTTTCTTAAATAAGAAAGATTCAAAATAATATTTTATTAAATTAATTTTTTACCATATAAAAAATAATTAAGAATCAATCAATTTTTCAAATAAGAAAAAAGGGATCAATTAATATTATTATTATTATTTTTTAACAAGTAGAGAGTAAGAAAAACAATTCTTTTACCTAAATTAACACAATTACTAAATGCAAATCCAATAAGAGATTTAATACATTAAACAAATATGGAATTGATAGTTCACTAAATTTGAAGTGTCAGCAACCTGTCAAAACATAGGCTAAGCCAAGACAAAAATAAGAAAATAACCAATAAAGGGAAAGAACTATTTAGGCAATCACAAATGATTTATTTCCTTAGCCAAAGGAGAACTAAATCAACCACTCTATTTAGGGTTAAGAAATACTCATTAATCATATAAACTATATTAAAGGGGTCATATAAACTATAATAAAAGGTAGACTATACTAAGGGGAGAAGTAATAATAAATTTGATTAACCTCAATCAAGCAAGAAGAATGGAGAGCTAACGATTAAGTGTATCAAGAAACCTCACAAGATTAATTACTATAGGTCACATAGTCAAAACTTAAGTAAGACAAATTAAGCATACTCAAATAATCAATTTAAATTCACTTATCATGATGGAGCCATTGACAATAAATAATCAACCAACATACAATATTCAATCAACATTAAAATATAAATCAGCAATTATATACAAACCAAAAACACTTAAGTAAAAAGAAAACTAAAAATTCAAATCAATCTAGGCAAGCAGGAAGGACAAATGACTGTATTCGATAAAGTATCAAAACATAACAAAATCTGATGATTTGAACTAACATTTCAATTTTAAGACTAAAATGAATTTTACATGTACTAAGCATGCATAGAACTTCCATATGAAGGAAAAAAAATCAAAGTCACATTGCAAATAAAAAAAAGAGTAAAATTTCTAAAAGATGCAATAATCTGAAAAGAATGTACCCAGGCGGATCTGTTAAAGATTCATCATTTGAACAACTTGAAGCTTTCAAAAACTCCATCAGAGCTCGCCTTGTTTACTAGTTCGGAGCTGCTGGTCGGCTGCACCATGTGGCTGCTTATTGCTCACCGGAAAAGAGAAGAGGGGGACAGAAAGCGCCAGAGTTGCTGCGGGTCGCCTGGCTGCTGTTTTTCGCCGTTTAGAGGCGCTGGTTCTCAAGCTGCTACTGTCCGCCTCCCTCACCGTCTGGATCTGCTGGCTGCTGCTGCTTGTTCTCGTTTCTGCTTCTGTCTAGCTGTTGAACCAGCAGCTTCTTTTTCGAGAAGAGGAAGGAAGAGTGAGAGAAGAGAGGGGAGGAGGGTCTGGAAAGATAGAAGAAGGAGGAGAAGAGGGAACGAGGTTGGAGAGGGGGAGCGAAGAGAGGGATCGAGGGAAGAGGAGAAGAGGAAGACGAGACGGAGAAAGACCTCGCCTGGCTGCTGGTTGCTTCTGTTGGACTGGAGAGAGGGGGAGAGGAAGCGAAGAGGAAGACGAGAGCGAGAAGGTCGCTGCCAGCGGCTGCTGGCTGGTGTCTTCTCCGCCGGTGGGGGCTGCTGTTCGCTGTAGCCTCGCCTGGCTGCTGGCTGTTGCTGTCACCTGGCAGCTCGCCGGTGGAGCTGCTCGCTGCCAGAGAAAGAGAGAAGGGAGGAGGGAGGAGAGGTGGGTGCTGGAGATGGAGAAGCGCCTTGCTGGTCGGAAAAAAGGAGAGAGAGAGAGAGGGAGGGGAGGAAGAGAGTGAAAAAGTTTAGGTTTTGGTCATTTGATGTTGAGAGAATTAGAGAGTTAATCATAACCATTAGATTAGATAGAGATGAAGGGTTAGGATTCAATCTAGGATTTATTTTTTTAAAGATGGATGGATGAGATTAAAATTAGATTGACAAAGATATAGAATGACTAAAATGGCAATTAAAGTGGCTAGAATTGAAATGAAAGAGTGGCTATGATTGTAATAAAAACTTAATTGGAATGGCAAGAATTGGATGAAATTAGAATAGAATAGGCTAGAATTTAAATGATTTTATTAAAATACTACATACATTAAAATATTTTTTTTTGTATAATTGAAAATCATCTAAATTTTAAAACATTTGAAATAATATTTACAATAATTTTATAAAGCAAATGATACTAAAATATATAATTTTTGAGAAAAATCGACTAAAACTTCAAAACTTTAAGTAAATTTTAAAATACATATTTAGTCGAATATAATCCTAAAAAATGGTTAAAGGTCAGTCAAAATTGGGTGTCAACAGAACCACCCTTATTATGAACAAAAAAATGGAGCACCTCATCAAGAGATACGCACTCGGATGAAACCTGCAACAAACAAATCTTTTTGTTGTTTCTTTAATTCCTTAGGTATTGCAAGATATATACAGTAATGAGGAACAGAGATAGGATGCGTATCTAGGAGAATGTATATACCAAAGTCTATTTCCCTTTTTGGAGGAACACCAAGTTTATCATTGGGAAACATTTCTAGAAACTAATTACAATGGGGAACGACTCAAGAGTAGGGGTTGTGGAATTTGTATCCTAACCCGAACAAGATAATACATGAAACCATTATAAATAATTTTTTTCTAGCTTTCAAACATGACCAAACTAACTTTTTGGCATATAATTTTTCTGCTCGAGGACGGATCATTTGGAAAGTAAAACTTAACAACTTGGATTCTGCAATCAATAGAAGAATAACAAGAATGTAGTCAATACATACAATGAATTCTCTACAAGATCAAGATGAGTGACTCTATGGATTAAGGAGATGAGACAATTTCAATATACACTCTTAGCCATAATATATTCATCATAGGAGTAGAGACAGAAAAATGGTCCAATAACACATTCGGATAAATATAAATCTCATAGAAACATATAGCGTAAAAATGATAAAGTAGTCCCATAATCGAGCAAGGCATAAACATCCGGAAAAAAGACTTTCAATGACTAGTTAGAGCATCTGGATAACCCTCTTGATCATGTCAAGTTTTATTTATATAGAATTGGTTTTTCTTTAGAGAACTTGAATCTAAACCACTAGATTGAGCTTGTCTACAATCTTTTCCCTTGTAATTTCAATATGGACAATATCTCAAGATCTGGCTATTTTTACCACAATTAAACAACTATCCATAACCATCAAATATTTTCCCGAATGACACTTGCAATACTTTTGGCCTGCTAGAACCAAAGATCAAATTCCACCACTATTTCCTCCTTGGGTCTTAGGATTACACACCCTTTCTTCGTTAAACTTTATAGTCGAAACATTGGTGGAACCTAGACTAGAAAATCTTTATTGGAACATAGAACTACCATATTTATCAAATATTGAATCTGAAAAGTCACCATCACTGGTTTTTTTCTTCTATGACTCCTTAGAACTTTCCTTAAGCTTTTCCTCCTCAATTTGTTGATCATGAACCATTAAATGAGAAATTTCAATTTCCTTAATGGGCATGGTGGTACGACATTTCTCAACCACTATATTTGACACTGCAAAATAAATTTGCTCATATTTTTCTCAGAATTGGCAAACATAAAAGGACCATACTTAGGGAAATTTCATGATTTTCAAGGCATACTATGTCACACAAATTCCCTTCTTAAAGGTTAATGAATTCATGTACCTTTGCCTCCTTCTTTTCAAAGGAAAAGAACTTATCATGGAAATAAACGTTAAACTTCTTCCTATCAAGATGACCCACATCAACACCTTTTTTTCCATCCATTGGTCAAACAAAACTTGAAATACACCCTTAAGTTGACAAGTAGTCAATACTACCTTATCCACCGATCCCACTCCCATGTTCATCAAAACCTTATACACCTAATCTATGAACTCGTGAGGTTATTCCTCAACCTTGAAACCATGAAAATCTAGGGGATCCATCCTATTGAAGTCTCTCACTCTAGTTTCCACTGTACCTACATTTAGTTTCATGGGAACCACAATCATCCTATTGGCTTGAGTCATCAAATCTTGAGACAATACTTGTAAAGTGGCTCGAAACTCTACATTATTCACTTGTTCGGAAAAAGGGTAGGCCAGAACATGTGGATTTTGAGGATATTCTTGTCTCACATTCTCATTTACATTCCTCCAACATATGTTTTAAGGGACTATATCGTGAAAAAGAGATCAGATAAGGATTATGAGAGAAATATAGAGTTAAACTCTAATGCATAAATTTAGTGTGATGAAAGAAATGGAGTTTCCTATACATCTTAAAACCTTATATTCAGGAATATGACACACTTCACACTCATGTATAAGTCTCTAAATTTACATGGATTGTTAGCCATCCTAGACACCTCGAAAATTATACCCGAAAAAATTACATAAATTCAGCTTAAGTAGTGAACAACGACAAGGTTCAGAGACCGTGATAGGGTCCCCTGTCTATTGAACTACCCGTGATAGGGTCCACTGTCCATTGACTTGCTCATGGTGAGGAGTTGGACTCCACAAGGAACATACGTCAGACCACGAGACCCTTCAGAAGTCATGGTCTTGATGATGTGCGGTAGTGGTATCGTTGACATCTAGACAATATTAAATTCCCTTCTAATACATTGGACCCCAACTCTCAAGTAAAGACCAGTAGGACCTTTGAGGTTCGTGGTCCTTCACATGGGCTCTGGGATAGTCCGTAAAGATAGGACCTCAGACCACCGGACCAAGTGAAGACCACATGGATCTTTATGGTATGTGGTCTTTGACATGGTCAATAGTGGAGCCCTTGAAATATACTCCGAGAACAAAGTAAATACTGAACCATAGACCACGACCATCTTCACGGTTCGTTGTCCCTTTCATGGTCTGTGGAAGTGGTCATGCTCAGCCACGCCAACAGATTAAGTCTAGGGTCTTTTCGCCTTTTCCTATTTCATTGGATAGATAAACTACGTAATTTTAACAATAAACTATGTGGTTTTGGTTAGCTTTATCCTAGAAATATAACTACCTAAGTTAAATTATTTATCAAAACATAGAAAAGTTAGAGTGTAAAAAGGGAAAGAGGTCAAGCAACCCTATTCGAGAGTGCAACAAGGTTCCTTAAATTTCAACCCCAAAATTGAAAGATTTCACCATGGAACCCGTCACCAGGCATGTGTGATTTCCCTAGTGGGTTCCTTTCACCTATTAGGTCCCTGGATTTCTGTCAGAATCTTGATCTCCTTAACGATTATCTAGACCCAGGGTTTTTTGAATATTAGAATTTTGGTTTTAGCTATTAGGATGATCTAAATCGTATTATCATGAATTCAATATTATTATTTCCCTGTTTCATACATAAACTTAGAACTCTAGTTATATAGTTTTTCTAGTTCACGAATTACAAATGCTAGGTCAGTTAATTTAGTTACATCTGAACAAGCCTCATTGAATGCATAATTATTACTATATTAATGTTTCATTCTCAACTTGCATGTCAATTTTAAGTTATGTAGTTTTATAACATTTCATTCATAACATGTTAATTTCTTAATTATATGGGAAGCTTAATATCGAGCGAACTAGGTCCAGTCACCTTGAAGTCCCAAAACCACATGCCATCTAGTATGTAAATACCCTATATGGGTATCATTTTAGTGATCATGCCAACATGCCTCTAAATATGTGACAGGGTACATTGGGTCCTCTCAATGAGGCGTATATGTTGGAACCACATTTAGCTTATGTAATTTATGTCGATTATTAGTAGATCCCTTACACTTAAGTCAGATTCTATTGAATTGACCATGTTTTCAATACAATTAAATATTTAGTCTTTGCATGTTATAAACTTAATCATTGCATTCTGTTTAGTCATGTAGAATCGTATCAGTATCTTTATCAAATTCAAATTATGTTATTTCTTCTATTCATTTTTGTTATTATTCAATATTACTCAAACATATCCGATGTTTCTTCGATCTTGCAGGTTATTATAGAAGGTATGTTAAAGGATTTTCATCCATATCTCTCCATTAACTAAGTTATCTCAAAAAAAGTTCAAGTTTTTATGTTTTTATGATTGTGAGAAAATCTTCACAGAACTGAAAACTATGTTGATTACAAGTGATGTATTACTCTACCAGAGGGTTGAGACTGTTATGTTATCTATTGTGATGTGTCCATAGTCAACCTAGGTTGTATATTGATGTATACAAGAAAGGCTATAGCATGTGCTTCGAGAAAGCGTACGGTACATGAGACGATGATCTCAAGCTAGAACCACAGGTGTTTGAACTTAAAATTATGATATTACTTGTATGGTGTTCACGTAGATGTGTTCATAGAACATAAGAGTCTTTAGTATGTGTTCACCTAGAAATATTTGAATCTTTACCAAAGTAGATGGCTTGAGTTCCTAAAGGATTATGATATGAGTGTGCATTACCATCCTGGTAATGCAAATGTAGTATCACAAGATCTTAGAAGACTATTTATGGGTAGTGAAGCGTACATTGAGGAAGAAAGGAAGTATCTAGCAAAAGACGTTCATAGACTTTCTCTCATAGGAGTTCATCTTATGAGTATATCAGATCGTGGTGTAATTGTTCAGAATGGGCCAGAATCTTCATAGGTAGAGGAGTTTAATAAAAAGCATGATACTGATCCGATATAGCATCAACTAAAGGATGCAATAAATAAAGAAATATTTGAGGTTTTCTCCCGGGGGAGATGGTGTGCTTCGCTATCAGGGTCATTTATGTTTTCCTAAGATAGAATAGTTGAGACACCAGATTCTTGAAAAAGACCATAACTCCAGATATTCCATTCATCCAAGAGCCACTAATATGTACCATGATCTGCAAGAAGTATACTAGTGGAATGGTATGAAGTGGGATATAGAAGATTTCGTGTCTAGGTGAATTGTATGAAGAATGATAAAGCAAATTTTGTTGCTAGGTTCCCTAATTTTCAGAAAGTCAAGGTAAAACATCATAAACCAGAAGGTATGACTAAAGAGATTGACATTCCTACTTGGAACTAGAAGTGATTAACATTGATTTTATCACTGGTTTACCTCACACTCTTACAAAGCATGACTTCATTTGGGTTATAGTGGATAGAGTTACTGACTATTCATACTTTCTGGCGGTCAAGACTACAATTTTGTGGAGCACTACGCCAATCTTTACACTAATGAGATAGTCAGGTTGCATGGGGATTCTTTATCTTTCATCTCAGATTGAGGTCCTCAGTTCACTTCTCATTTTTGGAAGTCGTTTTAGAGAGGTTTTGGTACTCAGGTTAATCTTAGCACCACATTTCATCTGCAAACGGATGGTTATGTAAAGTATACCATTCAGACCTTAGAGGATATGTTGAGAGATTGTGTTCTCTAGTTCAAGGATAGTTGGTATGATCGTCTTTCTCTTATAGTCATCGCCTACAATAATAGTCATCATTCCACATTATATATGAGCATTGTGTTGGCATAGGTATAGATATCTAGTTGGTTAATTTGAAATGGTTAAAGCAACCTTGATAGGTCCAGATTCAGGTCATGATGCTACAGAGAAATCGTAATAAATTAGAGATAGACTTAAGAAAGGCAAGAGTCTCTAGAAGTTCTATGCAGATGCAAGGGGAACGAAACTTGAGTTCCAAGTTGATGATCAAGATTTCATAAAAGTATATCTTATAAAAGGAGTGATGAGATTTGTAAATAAAGAACATCTCATATCTAGATATGTAGTCACTTTCAAGATCTTCAAAGGGGTTGATAAAGTTGCATATGTGGTAGAGTCACCAATAGAACTAGCAACATTGCATATATCTTTTCACATTTCATTAATATAAGGTGTGTGGGTTATCCAGCATCTATTATACCTTCAGAAGGTGTGACTGTGAAGGATAGTCTCACCTACGAAGAGGTACCAGTTGAAATCCTTGATTGTCAAATTTGAAGTTTTAGAGACAACGAAGTCACTTTAGTCAAGATCTTGTGGAGGAGTCAGTCTAGAGAGGAAGCTACTTGGGAAACAAAAGAATCCATGAAGGCGAAATATTCTTACCTCTTTCATTCCGATTCCATTCCATCTTAACGCAATAATTCCTCTTCAGTTTTTAGCAACTTTTGTGCAAATTTAGTCTTAGCATCACGTCCCTTCAGTATGTACTTTCATTTTCAGCGTATTTGCATTTTATTGGAACTTAGTTTAGTCAGAAATAAGTTTTGAGAAACATAGTGGTAGGGTGCAGGTCTTTCCCTACATTTAAAGTAGATTGGTTTTCATTCAAGGATGAATATCCTTAAAGGGGAGATAACGTAAAACCTTGAAAACTAGACCTAAGGTCCATTAACCTGCCCGTGAGTTGGTCATCACCAATCCTAGATGTCGGACCACGGGACCCTTCACGGGTCATAGTCTTGATGATGGGCCATGGTGGTGTATGTCAAGTCTAGATAATAGCCCCCTATCCAGTCTCTTAGACCCCGCTCCCAAGTGAAGACCAAGAGGACCTTCATGGTTTGTGGTCCTTCACACGAGTCATGGAATGGTCCATGAAGATAGACCCTCTGAAAACAAACTACGTCTTTTTAATCCTAAACTATGTGGTTTGGGTCATATTTATCCTAGAAATGTAACTAGAACTTAACTAAGTCAAATCATTCATTAGCACTTAGAAACATTACAGAGTAAAAGGAGAAAGAGGTCGAGCAACCCTAGTTCAATAACACAACAAGGTTCCTTCAATTTCAGCCCCTAAACAAAAATATTTCCCCTTGGAATTCCTCATTATTGTATATGGAATTTTACTTGTAGGTTAATTTCACTCATTAGGTCCCTAGATTTCAATCAAAATCTTAATTCCCTTAATGAATATCTATACCTAGGGTTTCTTGAATGTTAGAATTGTTGTGTTTTAGTTAGTAGAATGATCTAAATCGTATTATCATGAATTCGACATTGTTAATTCAATGTCTCATGGATAAACTCAAAACCCTTGTTGTATAGTTGTTCTAGTTCATGAATTACACATGCTAGTGCAGTTAATTCAGGTACATATGAACATGCCTTAGTTTTTGAATACATTATTATCAGTTTGAATTTTTAGTTTGTATGTGAGTTTTAAGCTATCTACTGTTATATCATTTCGGTCATAATGTGTTAATTTTTTTTCCTATGGGAAGTTTAACACCGACTTGACTAAGGTTAGTCACCCTCATGTCCCTGAACTATGTTCCCCATAGGATGTAAGTCCCCTTTGTGGGAATCATTGTAGTGATCACGCTAGCATGACTTTTAACCTATGGAATGGTATATTGGGACCTTTTTATGGGGCCTATACATAGGAATCCACATTTAGCTTATCTGCTTTTATATCGGTTATTAGTAGCTCCCTTACATGTCTACCAGATTCTATTGCATTGACCATGTTATGAGCATAGTACAATATTCTGTCTCAGCATGTTATAAACTTGGTCATTGTATTCATTTTATTCATATACAATACTTTTAATATCCTTATCGTTTTCAGATCATGTAATTGCTTATATTCTTTGATTCAATTATGTTATTATTAAGCATTACTTTATCCAACCTGCTCATTATCTTCCAAGTACTGACGCATACTCAGCGCTACATCTTCTCATGATATAGATTCATGTCCTCAATATTCTAATCATACATAGATTGATTCCCAATCAATAATTCAGCAATATCAATGGTGAATCCTCATTCTTTGGAGACTAGTGACATTAAAATATTTATTATTTTTAATTTTAGTTTCAATTTTGCTAGATCTAACAGGGCATTTCCCAACATTTGTAGTAAGTTTAAAAGCTTATTTCAAACATAGTTAGTTCTAAATTTAGTCTTTGAGTTTTACTATTCTTTTACACTCAAACTCTCAGTTATTTACATTAAAAATTAGTATATGGGTATTCCCCATCATTTAATTTTTATTATGATTTAGCTTCCGCACAATATTTTATTCTTTCAGTTTATCTCTAGTATGCTCATGATTTTTCCAGCCGGGTTAGCTTGGGGTCCCTCGTGATCCTTATCCCGTGTCTTCATCTAGGTGGTAGCTCGGGGTGTGAAAGTCCTAGGACCCTTCTAAAAATTGTGCTTTTTAAACAAAGTTTGTCACAACCCAACGAATACCCTAGGTGTAACATGGTGCATAAAACCACGAAAGGCTATACACAAGCCACTTACTATACATATACATGGTAAAATAAATGAAAGACTTCAAATATAGCAACATTATATCGTAAGAATGTTTGAAAAAGTATAAATCTAACATAGTCTCATCAAGCCTTCTAAAACATCGAAGAAGTAGTTGGGACGTAAATCATGCACCGCATACATAATAAGAGAACTAGAAAGACATGAAACAAAAAGTGTTCGGTTCCTACATTAATTGAGCCAAATTAGGGATAAGTATTATTAGTACATGGTAAGTACTATGTATGGGGAAATATGCATTAATAGACATAATCTTATGAAGATTTTAGTCACGACTCGTAAAACTACCTAGTAAAACTAGAGCCTTGGCGAGTTTTCTTTTGAGTTTTTGTATGGAGTTTTAAGTTTTTTAATGATGTTTGGAGCTTAGGTTGAGGTTTATAGGGTTAAAACTCCCGTCACAATCCCCCAAGTACCAACTAAGGGTCCTTGAGGAAGTCCCTAAAGTCTAACCCTATGAAACCAAAAAACTATAAAAAAAAACAATTTAGTGACTCACGGATGGGACCTACGGAGTGTAGGTCCCGCCATACCTCGTGGAGATAAATTGTGAGTAAGGCCCCAAATGGTGACCCTAAGACCTAAATAACGGACCAGCAATATGGGGCGTCACCCCACCTATGGTCTGTAGTTCATGGGGTGTAGGTCACCACTACTTTTCAATTAGGACTTTGCCAATGTAGCGGTTAAATGGTAAATTCCTTTTAAGGTTATTTAAGTTAGAGGAGAGTTGTTATTTATTTTGTTAAATTATTATAAGGCTTTTAAAGGCATTAAAATTTTTTTAGCACTCATTATTCAAAAACACTCAAAATTATAAACCTTATCTCCTCAAAATAGTCTCTCTTTAGAAACCTCTATTGAAGAAGAAAGAGTCAAGCTTTGAAGATCAAGATTTAACCTTTCTCAACATATTTTAGTGATTTTATTCCATGAAGGTATGGTAGTCTTCCTCCTTGTTTGAGTTTCATTCAAGGAGCCCTATCAAAATATAATTTCAAGCATTCAAATTCCCCCCAAAACCTAGGTTTTTCAATCTAAGCATGTATTAAATTCCAAAATGTTTTTAATGTTTTATATTTGAAGAATCATGAATATATTTTTGATTGAAGGATGAATTATGATGTATTCTGAAGAATTCTCTGATGAACCCATTTTTCCCCAAAAAATATAAAAGTTAATGTATGAGATTTGGATTTATTTATTACGCAAATATATGAAGAGATTAAGCTTATGTTTATTTAGTTATCTATTTATTTGACTAATCATGCCTACATTGGTGAGTTTGATCCATGTCCTTGAAAGGCAAAGTATGATGAATTGATGTATGATTGTGATGCTTATGTTTTGTGCTTTCAAGAAGAGTAATATTATTACAGCTATAATGCAATGGTGGTTATGAATAAAGATTTTTCTAAAAAAAAAAGACACTCATGAATGAAGAATGAATCAAGATTATATCATCAAGTTAATGATGATGTTTTTATTGAAAGGTTGTTCTCGATCATACTCTAATAAATGATAATGATATGTTATGAAAGGTCTTTTTCACAATATAGGGATTAATTGTTGAAAGGCTATTCTCATCTATGAATCCATGATTTATATGATGAATGAATGTTGGGTTTGAAATGAATACTAATCCAAGAGTATAGGTGGAGTATCTAGTAACAATCTTTTATCCCATATTAATGATAAAGTAATGAATGATAAGTACTCCATAGGGAATAATGGTAAACACCGAGTGGATATTGATTGAGATGGATGCTCATCTATGAGTTGAGGAGGGATATCTAGTATCAATCTCTTGAGATAAATGCTCACTGTAAGTTGAGGCGGGGTATCTAGTACCTATCTCTTTATCTCATAATTGTGAGTCTACATAGTTTATTAGCTAGTGAAACCACCTAGGCTAAAAGTAGCGATCCTACCTTAGGAAAGTAGGAATCTCCTATCTGGTAAGGGTAACACCTATATTCCATGAGTTGCTCATATGGTCTACGTCGGCTAAGGCTTACCCCCACGATGAATGTTAATGATCTATGCCTTCTCAATAATGTACTACTTAGTGTGGGTGGGGGGTATGGGACTACATCCATGCATTCCAAAACTAGGCTTTGAGAGTGGCTATGCTATGTTTCTCAAAGTTATTATTGTCTAATTAACGAATGTACTCTTAATGGAGCTATGTATAATTATTGACTAGAGATGAGTATGGCTAATGGTAGGTTCATCTATGTGTGGCCTTCAGGTGGTACTTAGTAGGGAAGTAGTATGGGATGCTATTCTTACATTGGACAAGTATAGCCTAAGGTTACCCAAGGTGATGGATATAAGATGTTAAAATGTCATATCAGATGATTATGTTGTATTTTATGCCTATTTTTTTATGTTCACGGTATTTTCTCAAAATTGGCATATAGCATGTTTTCAAACAATATTTTCTTTTTAAGCATTGGTTTTTCTTGGATATCATACCTAATACATTGAATGTGCTAACCCATATTTCTTCTATTTTCTACAAAGTATAGGTTCTGGCAAGTGAGTTGAGTTTATTGTAGTTCAAGCTTGGATCAATTTCTTCGAAGACTGGTGCTATGTTATTATGGATTTGAGGACTAGCAATATTTTTTCCTTTCATGTTTCTTATTGTATTAGATTTTGTTAAGACTTTTGATTGTAAAGGGTCGTGCCCCTACTTTTGATTCAAATATATATTTAGATGGCCATGTGAGACTAGTAGACTTCCACAGATTTTAGTAATTTTGAATATATGAATTTAAAGAAAAGTTTTATGTTTAGAACTATTTCTATTATCTTATATGATGACAGTCTAACAGGCTTGTATGAGATTTTTCAGAGTCTTGTATGTCATGTTACATCTAGGGTGTAGGATCACGACATAACAAACATAGTATAAGAGCATAAGGCTCGTGGATGGTGTTTAGGATTATATCTAAGAAGCAATGTCTAGTAGATTCTTGTTCATTGTGTGAAGCATGTCATATTTATGAATGAGAGGGTATAAGACATTAGGAAACCACCCTTCTTTCATTACCCTTGTAGTCGTGCCATAGAGTCTAGATCTAAAAAATTCCTTTTCCTAAATAGGATATGAATACAAGAAGGGTGAATATACGAAGGATTGAATAGAATAATGTGAATGAGGGAGTTCCTCCCCAAGGTCCTCAAGAGAATTAAGATCCTCTAGAAAATCAAGCTTCTATTGGCAATATGACCTTAGAAGAGCTTTGGACCACTATCCATATGATAATTCAAGATATGACGACCGAAACTCAATCCCATGTTATGATGTGTCAAGCAAAAAGGGATGTTAAGCCTTATGTGAATCCTAATATGAGTAATACAGGATTTTTCTAGGATGCTCCCCTTCGAGTTTCTAGGTTCCAAGGTGGAAGAAGATCCCCAAAACTTTGTTGATGAGGTTTGCAAGATACTTTGTGTAATGGAGGTGTCTTTGGAGGAGAAGGTGGAGCTATACACCTACCGACTAAAATATGTAGCTCAAATATGGTATGAAAAAAAAAATAGGACAGTACCGGAGGAACGGTCCCGTAAAATTTGAGGTACTCAAAGAATAATTCCTTGATAGGTTTTCCCCTAGATTTGAGTGAATAAAAATTGGTAGAATTCAGGAACCTTTATCAAGGGGTATGATTGTGAAGGAGTATTCTCTCAAGTTGACCCAACTATCCTGATATTCTCCAACCTTGGTGGCAAATTTGAGGGCTAGCATGAATAAATTTTTAATGGGAGTGCCTGGCTTGGTGGAGGAAGAATGTCGTACTTCAATTCTCCATCATGACATGGATATTTCAGTGATCATGGTGTATTCTAAACAAATTGAGAAGACAAAACTCAAGAAAATAAGTAAGTAGGTAAAAAGAGTTAGGTCCAATTAACAATATCAACCAAGGTTCAAAAAGAGTTCCTCTATCCAAGATTCCCCAATGGTCAACAAGGATGGGGTGTCTAACCCTTCTCAAGGAGAAAATGGAGGTGTTCTTATTTTTAAAGATCCATATGTGCCAATTATGGGAAATAACATTTGTATAAGTGCTTAGCTGGCACGAATGGTTGCTTTCGGTGTGGAAAAAAAGGTCATGGTTGGCAGATTTCCCAACACTCTAGGAAAAATGAAGAGATTCCAAGCAAGCTTTTAATGTTGGTACGATTTCTTTCCCTCCAAATTATGGTTTTTCCTATGCACTTCGGTCTAGAGAGGACAAAGAAGCCCTTTCGAACGAAAGTACCGTTAAGTTATGGTTCATTATAGTTGTGAATGTTTTATTGAGGTTCCTATGTTTTCTTCATGTTCACCTTAGTATGTATTTACTCCAAGGGGTAAATGGTAATAGTAAGATTGTTGAGAGTTCCAATTTTAGTATCTATTTCCTTCTATTCCTATTCAGCCTGAGATAAAGAGTTCTTTGTAACTTGTTTCATGTTTTGGAGTCAAGTGTGTTTTTTTTCCATGGTCTTATTATATAATGCATTTTCTTAATTAATTTATGTTTAAATAAGAAAATGAGATTTCGTGATTTACGTTCCTAATATTGATGTGCATTTTGTATGAGTTTATTATATACTTCATGAGGTTGAATGTTGAACATGCCTAAATATGATTTCAACAGTAGTTGCATAAATTTCCTAATTACATTAAAATGAGCATGATTCGAGTTGGATAAGTTAAATCCTCCGATTAAATAAGAAATGCTGAAGTTTTCATGCATAATAAGTTTGTAGATGTAGTTCCTACCTTCTTGTGTTTCATGGAGTATGTTTGAGATGGAGATGATGTTCTTTTCTAGTTTTGTGCATCTTTTATGATGTTTCATGCATGATGGGCTTCTAGTCTTGAGTACATATTTTCCTAAGGTGTTCAAAGTGTTATTCGAGGATTAATGTTCCCAAGGGGGAAATATTATTTACCACCCGTAAAAACTAGTAAGCTAAACTAGAATCTCACAACTTTGTTTTTTAATTTGGTATGGGGTTTTGAGTTTTTTAATGATATCCTAAGCTTAGGTTGAGGGTTTTAGGAGTGAAAGGTCAAGGTAAAAAACCCCCATGGATAACAAAAGGGTCCTTGAGGATCACCCTAAATCAAAGCCTCAAAGAAACCAAAAATTTGCAAAACAATTTAGTGACTCACGAATAGGACCTACGGGGCGTAGGTCCAACCATGCCTTGTGGGGAGGAATACTGAGTCAAGGACCCAAATTTTGAACCTCAGACCCAAACCACAGACCTTCAAGATGGGGCGTCACCCCACCTATGATCCGTAGGTCATGGGACATAGGTCACCACTGTTTTTTCTTATAAAGACTGAACAAATGTAGGGGTTAAATGGTAAATTCCTTTTAAGTCTAGTTAAGTTAGGGGACGGTTATTATTGATCTGTTAAAGTATTTTAAAGATTTTAAAGGTAACTTCTTTTAGAAGTCATTATTCCAATACACTCAAAATTAGAAACCTCATTTCCTCAAAATATTCTCTCTCTGGAGACCACCACTTGAGAAGGAGTCAAGCATTGAACCTCAATATTTCACCTTTTTTAACAAATTTTCATGGACATTTTTCCATAATGGTTTTCTAGTCTTCATCTTTAATTATGTTTAATTCGAGGATATATCAAAAGATGATTTCAAGTTTCCAAATTCTCCTAAAAACATATGGTTTTCAATCTAATCATGGGTTCAATTCCCAAACATTTTTAATGGTTTATATATAACGAATTATGAACGAATTGGTGATTTAATGATGAATTATGATGTATTTTTAATAATAACCCATGAAACCATGTTTGTCCCCAAAATACAAAAGTAAATATATATGATTTGGGTTGATAGATTATGGAATTTTGTGAAGAGATTACGCTTATATTGCTTTGCTTTATTGAATTATTTTATTGTAGTTTCTAGTATGTGTTGGTGAATTACAATCCATGGCCTTAAAAGGAAAAGTATGATGAATTGATGTATGAGTATGATGATTCTTATGTTTATGGGTTGTGATTTCAATAAGATTAATGTGATTATGTCAATAATGCAATGTTGGTAATTTTGAAAGGTTATTCTTACATGCACATATGAAGAATGAATGAAGTTTATATTCTCAAGTTAATGATGATGTATTAATTCAAAGACTATTAACAATTGTATTCTAATGAATAATAATGACATGTTCTCAAAGGTCTTTCTCACAATATGGGAATTCATAGTTCAAAGGCTATTCCAATATTTGAATCCACGAGTTATCTTATGAATGAATGTTGGGTTTGAAATGGATACTCATACATGATTTGATGCATAGTATCTAGTTACAATCTTTTAACCCATAATAATTACAAGTAATGAATGAAAATTACTTCGTGGGGAGTAATGCTAAACACCGAGTGGATATGGATTGGGATGGATGCTCATTTGTGAATTGATGAGAGGTATATAGTAGCCATATCTTGAGATAAATTCTCATGCTTAAGTTGAGGTGGGATATCTAGTAGCAATCTTGTTAGCCCATAACTATGTGTCCACATAGGTTATTAGCTAATGGATTGACCTATGCTAAAAATAACGGTCCTACCTTAGGTAAGTAGGTATCCTTTATACGGTGTGGATAACACCAGAATTCCATTAGTTTCTCACATGGTCTATGTTGGTTAAGACTTACCCCCACAAAGAATGAAAATGAACTATGGCTTCTCAAGAATGCACTACTTAGTGTGGGTTGGGGTATGGAACTTTATCCATGCATTATACAACTAATATTTGAAAGTGTTCATGGTGTGTTTCTCCAAAGTCTTAATGTCTACTGAACGAATGTGCTCTTAATGAAGGTAATGAAGACTGTTGGTTTAAATGCTTAATGTAATAATGCATGATTCACTTTTATGGTATTATAAGTTACTTTCCTTGCCATGAAATGTATGCTTTACTTTTATTTAAGTATTGACTAAAGATGAGTATGAATAATGGTAAGTTCATCTATAGTGGACATAAGGTGGTACTTAGTGGGGATAATAGAATAAGATGATATTCTTACATTACACAAGTAAGTCTAAGGTTACCCAAGGTGATGTTTTAATATGTTGAAATGGATTATATGATTATTATGTTGTATTCATACATATTATTCTTATGTTCATGATATTCTCTCAAAATTGACATATAGCATGGTTTTCAAAAAAAATGACCCTTTTAAGCATGGTTTTTTCATGCTTATCATACTTTGTACATTAAATGTGTTAACCCATATTTCTCCTATTTTCTACAAGGCGTAGGTTCTGGAAAGTGAGTATATTTTCCTCTAGTTCAACCTTCAATTGAGTTTTCCCAAGGCTAGTGGTATGTGTTCATGGATTCGAGGAGAAGTAGTTTGTTGTCATTTCATGTTTCTTATTGTATTAGACTTTTGTTAAGACTTTCAATTGTAAATGTTTGTGACTCTACTTTCGATTCAAAGATATATTTAGATGGCAATGTGAAACTAGTACACTTCTACTATTTTGAATGTTTTTGATTGTATGGATTTAAGAAAAGTTTTAAATTGTGCACTATTTTATTATCGTATGTAATGACATGTTATATGGCTTGTATGAGACTTTTTCAATGTCTTATATGTTGTGTTATATCTTGGGTGTAGATTTTAGGTGTAATAATTTTAAGATATAACATACATTTGAGAATTTAAAGAATTAAAGAAGCAACAACATGTAAATCATAAGATATGGTAAACACATTTAAATTAAGAGACATAAGAAAAGATCTTGAATAACATATTCATTTTGTGGGATATAAGCTTTAACCGACAATAGGACCATGAGAGATATACCATGGATTCACTATATCTCTCATATTGAAAGAAGGGCATTCCACTTTGCAATATAGAGTTTGTACATATTATCTTTTGCTAAAGTGGATCCACTAGCTAGGTAATTTAAGATAATCCTAATGGGGCACATAGTTAGGGACAAGAGGTTCGTACTAGAGACTACCCTGCTTGAGCCTCAACCTTAAAACCCTCCCGCTACTATGTATAAATCCCAATGGAATAATTTAAATTTAAATTATATTATAGAATAGGAAAAACAATGATCAATACGAATCCTACATCTTTAAAATCAAAACACATAGTAGCTCCTTAAAAAAAAATCAAGTAGAGATGAGAAAACTTTTCACCAATGTGAATTCATATGTAAAAGTACCTTTAACAAATCATGATCACACTCGTACATGAGTAATACTTTCACAAAAATATGAATACTTTCATCTAAAAGCACCTTATCATCATAAACATCATTTTCTTAAGACATGCATAACCTTTCAAATAATTCATAGTTCATAGGTTCATGTATTAATAGTTTAAAATCATAAATCATCATGATTTAATATAATTTCAACTAAATATCATGCATAAACATTAAATGTTGCATTAGATATCTTAATAATCAATAATAATCAGAGTTAAATGAAACCTGATTTGATCAACTGAATTTGAGATGGTGGAATTAAAAACCATGGGGGCGGTACGAAGGAATAAACTTCATGGGTGAATATCCACATACTTTTCTACTCAAATTCCAAGATAAATGGTCAATGGATGCCCTTAAATGAACTCTAGCTTCTTCTTTTTCCTTAGATTGGGGGTGGGGGGAATTTGGGAGAATTAATTATGTTGAGTTTTAGGGAATAGGAGATTGGGGTTTAAGTAGATAGTTTGAGAACTTAAAATCTTTATATAGGGTTAGTATAGAAGTAAAGAAAACATATTATAGGTTCAAAATAATAAGTAAATGAACACAAAGCCCCTAAAATTTAATTGTCTAAATGGTATACAGATTAGAACTAGTTTTTACGGTTTATACTGGTCAATCATAGACCAAATACTAGGACCATGAAAATTATCCAATTTTTTTGTGGAATACTTTTATGGTCTTTAGGACTTCCTACGATCCATAGATTTAACCATAGAACTTAACTTGGATCTCAACTCGTAGTCCATTTGACAAGATTTTCTGGTGAATATAGAAAGAGGTACTGAGACTTGATTTTCAAAATTTATTCATCCACTTTCTATGTATGTCTTCTACGATTTGTAGAAGATCTTGAACTAAATAGGCCAAAGCGTTTCCCTTTCCTTATCCAAAATATAAGGTATTATAGTTAGATGGTTAGTTTGAGCTCTAACACTAATGTCTTGATTCATCAAGCGAGTTTTATTCCTAGTTTAATCGTGTTGGTTTTAGAAAGAACCTATTCATTTGTAATATTTCTCTAAATAGTGGTATGCTATGGAGGTATGATAAAAAAATGTGTAAATGCATTACTTAGTAAATTTCTTTTAGAGTTAAACTCTATCACATAAACCATAGTATGATATAAAGGTGGTATTTGATATACCCAAATTACACTTCCCAAAAGAAGAATAAGTGGTCGTTGCCAAATAAAGAACCCACTTTTATATTGGGGTCAAACCCACGAGTAATATGGTTCAGACCAAAAATTAACTCACAATTATCTCTTTTTAGTCAAACTATTTGTGAGAAAGGTAAACAAGGGATTTTCTAACTAATATTATTGATTTTTGAGATTTAAATGATTAAGTAACAAGTAAAGAAATTTACAATTTGAGATATCAATATTACATGGAAACTACAGATATGTGTTCAGACAACCTCTTAATGCAGTAATCATATCCTAGTGTTTACATGCAAGGTTGATAAGTAAGTATTACGATGTGAATGGTATTCATCGTAGGAACTTTCACTCGCGACTTAGTAAATCTACGAATGTGTACTTTATTAGCCCTTATATGTACCCCATGTTGGTCATCGTGTAAGTTTAATTGAGTTTTCACCCTCACATCAATTGATAAAAGTCAGACTATTAGATAGCAGAAAATCCTTAACTAAATCTCTGTTAAATCTTTTTCTCATTGATTACCCCCTTGGTATGGTCAAGTAGGAACGGGGCGAGTTCTGACATTGTGCATTTACTAAAAAGACTTTTAAATGATAAGATTCATAATACATTAATAAACACTATTAAAGAATTACTTAATTATTATTCATACTTTGTTAATCAATCATTATTACCACAACCCTAGTTGTGGATTTACCTTCTCAGGTTTGAATGTTCACAATTCATAATTGAGTTAAAGGAAATCATGAACTTACAAGTAGAATAGATTAAACTCGAAATCTTTAATTCAAAACCAATTTTGAAAAACATAAAAGAACTTTCGGAAATTAATTTTCTAAGTCTTTGCACCAGTAATTGCAATATACCAAAAACAAAAGTTTACAATATTGTCTAAAAATAAGATGAAAAAAAGAACCCTAAAAAGTATTGACAACTTTATACTTTGATGCCCTGTGACTGATCTTGTCCTTCAATAATAGTTATTTCCACGAACTATTTATATATATAGAAAATTCTAAATAAAATAACTGAGTCCAAATCAAATTACAAAACCAAAATTAAAGGAAATTGTAATCCTTTTTTTCACGTGAAGTTGTTGTCCACCGCCTTCAGTGACTACAACTGGCAGTTTGGTTATTAAACTTCAATTCTTTTCTTTTTTCCTTAACTGCAATTCATATCAATTTATTGTTATTATATTCAATTCTATTCATTAAGTTGTCGGCTGGATTTCCTTCTTCAACTTTTATCTTTCATTTGTTTTAGCTCCAAACTTCTTCATCTTTACACCAATTTGCTTCTACAAAAATCTATACCATTTAGCACAATCCATAAAATTTATGCTCAAAAAGTACAAATATAAATAATAAATATGAGGCAAATAATGATTAAAAAATATATTTTTTGACCTCACATCAGTATTCCATAATTACCTATAGCTTCCGTATTATAAGTGTAACATACTTCACAATCATAACAAGTACTCTACTAGATGCATATTTATTATTTTTAAAGGATCCTTGAACCTAGGTCTGATACAATGTTTGTCATGACCCTGACCTACACCCCTAGGTATGATCAATACTTGGAACAACTAATGGCCCGAGCAAACCCTTGGCTTGAATGATACAAACTAAATGTTATAATAAAAGTTTAGAAAATTTTAAAGAATGAGCGTCCAATAATTTTATTGAAAGCTAACTCAATAACTTTATAGCCAAAAATAAGAAACATGAATTATTAGAAATATTCATAAAAAAATAATTGAAATTATAACTCAATTGACTCATCTATGGAGCCACTATTATACTAAAAATTGCAATAGGAAAAGATCCTTTAATACAAGAATGCTCTACTAGCAACTCCTAGTAACTACTAAACAATCTAGATAAATGGAGCCCTTTGAAAGAAAGGAGACCTCAACAATATTGAATGAAACTTATCCTAGAGGTGCATCCAATGTCAATCCTATATACATGAATTTGCATTATAAAATAGTAAAGAAGGAATGTGTACTTTACAAACAAAACATTACAACCAAAAGTATGTGTCAATAACAAATACTGATAAAAAATATATAGTTAGTTTTTTGGGGGGATGAGCATCATGACGATATAATGTCTTTTCCATGTTGAAAAAGTCAATCAATACCTTGACGTAATATGGAACAAATCCTTCACTTATGGTTCCAAATTTGATCTATTTCTAGGGAGGAAATGAGGAGTCGCCCGACCCAACGGCACGATCTTATCTTGATCGTATAGTTCTAGGGCTTGGGTTATTAGAACCATTAACCATGTCGGTATTGAATACTACTCTTAAAATCAATCAATAATGCTCAATAACTTCAAGGTGTTCGACCTTAGGGAAAAACTTATAATATCTTTCTTTGAGTATATGATCAATAATACTTCCTTAAGCTGAACATTATTTACTTTAAATATGACTTTGCTTTGTAAATTTGACTTTTATTTCTTTCTAAAATAATGCACTTGAATTTATATATACTTTGTAGGACTCTTTCTTGAAATACTGCTATTGGAACTTAAAACATACTTTATACATGAAAGTAATACAAATGAATGCTAACAAAGCTTTGTACTTTTACGCTAAAAATCATGTGATAAGAATGAACTGTCAGTCAAGAAACACCAATTATATGAAGTACAATATTCTCGGTATAATGAACAATGAGAAATTTGAAATAGGGATTGTTCGTAATCATAGACTTTGGAGTAACAAACCTATATCTAGTTATTCATATTAACTAGAACTATAAATGTATGGCATGAGGAAGAATTGAGTTCCTCACTATGATAGTCTTACATACCTTAAAACAATCCAAACTTTGATGAAGAATCTACAAAGAGATGATTTGATAACTCTAAGAACTAATTCCTTGAAGGACTCCAAGGGATTTATATAATGAAAACACATTAAACCCATAGGTTAGGGTTAGGACCCATTAAATTAACTCTGGGAATGAAGTATAAGGCATACCTAGCCTTTGCAAAAAGTTGATTGTCTACAAGGGTTAAGAATTTATGTTCTTCACTTGAAATATATTCGGGAAATGACTTAGAGTTCTATTTAAGTCATATGGAAAATTAGTTTTCAAGATTAGGATAATAAACTTTCATCCAAATCATAAACCATCACTATATCACAGGCTGTCGATTGAGGCATCTTTCTAGTCTATACGCTGTCGACTGGTCCATCATTCAGGCTTATGGGACTATTGACTGGCCTTTAATTTTATCAAATAATTTTACAAGCATCTGGATTATTTCTACGAGTGACTTTCACAGACCACCACCTGGTCCACGGACTGTGAAGTATCGAAAATTAGGGAAGACAATTTAACAAAGATCACTTATATAGTGCACTCTATGGACCATTCTTAGGGACCACAAACCATATGAGTGATCATGTTTTTGGAAATATTTTTCAAATAGTTCCCTCACAATGATAAATGAGACTTCATTTACATGGATTCATATACTCCCTAAGACATTTGAACCTACATCTTTGATATCAAGTTTTTCATATGAAAACCCTCGGCTAGGTGATACTAGCACTTGATGCCTTAACTTGTTCAACTGAACTACCTACCATAACATTTATATAGAAATATATTTCGGAAACCAATGAAATCATTTCAAATTATAGATTAAAGTCTATAAAGAGAAATTCACCCATAAAAATATTTAAAGAAAACTTTTGATGAAATAAAAGTTTTAGTTATACGACATAGGGACTCCAAGGTCAAAACTATAGGGTTATTGAACCTTATAGAATTGTCTATCTATGAAGCCTCTACAATAATTGAATAAACTCTCTATTGGAACAAGATCCACTACATAATCATAAATTAAAACAAACTAAATGTACAACTATGCTACAAAAAACAAATAGAGTCCACCAACAGCAACAATGTATACCTTAATAAGTTGCTTTACCGCCCTAAATACCTAAGTCTGCACCATTTAAATGTTGTTTCCCTGATAAATAAATGAAAGTACATGTGAAATAATATTATTTTGAAATTGTTCAATGAAATATGAAGTAAAGTGTGTAAATGAAAATCATGGGTGAAACATAAAGTAAAATCATGACATTAGCCACGACCCAAAATCATTTTTCTTAAATTATTTACTTTTGTTGGAAGAATTCCTCAAATAAATGACATAAAACCACGCTAGTTCATGTTGTCTGGTCGTAGCTTCATCATTAACATGACATGTGGATACATAACAATGCCTTCATCAGAGGCACGTAGAGGATTCCTAGGCCAATGACACAATTATTAACCTACACTGGCATATGTAATTTTGGGTATTCATTAAATGAACTCATACATTATCGATTAATAATAATCCAACTAAAACATATCATGTGCTCAAAATAATCAGTTCACAAGATAATAAATCATAATTACCTCGAAAGTTCTTACATAACAGTTCATAAATTTTGAAGTTCATTTTTATCATGAAAATCATATCATAAACATTAAAGCCTAGGCTTTGAGAAAACCGTGATATTCATACTTTTGGTAAAAAATTATCAAAAATCAAATTTCTTTTAAAGAAAATCATAATTCATGTGTGTTAAGACTTGTTGTTCAATACACTATAGACACCTGAGAATAAGAGTTAATAGCATCATATGACAATTCATAAACTATTAGTCATAACTCTTAACTTATTTCAATAGGAAAGCTCATAGACATTCATACTTTTGGTAGAAAATCATAAAAAATAATATTTTTTTTAAGAAAATCATAATTCATGCTTGTTCAGCCTTCTAGTTAATAAAAGCATATACACTTTAGAAGAAGAACATCATGAAGATTAATAATAACATACATCATGACAATTCATAAACGTGAAAACATTGTAAAAGAAATACCAATGACAGACTCACACATGAATAGTAGACTTATATACCTCAACAAGATAAACTACCCGTGCTTTGCACGGGATTGAACTATTTTATTAATATTACATATGATCATTTGGCAATATTCGTATTTTGATACATACGCTACATTTTAATTTTTATTATAAAAAAATTATGATTCATATGGAGATGTAAGTATAAGAAAGAAGTGTAAACAAATTTCCATGGCAATAGTGTATCGAATGTAATTAAATTTTCTAAATTCCAAGAAGTTATAAAAAAACAACATCAGAAAGTAAAGAAGAGACCAAAAAGCCTCAAACAACAACATTCCCAAGGAAAGTGGAACATCATGTCAAGATAAAACATAATTAACTAAAGTCTACTGGAGTACCTTCGGCTCCTTTCTTATGAGTCTCCATCAATCTCTTTGATTATAGTATATGTCAAAAATGACCCTAAAATTGTTAGTATCATAAATTTTTTTTCTCATTGCCTCTGAATAGTTATTATTATTGGTTAGGTTTCATATTACTTGCTCAACTTATCAGGAATTGAACCATAGATATTGTTATGGTTATATTATATAGTTATAAAAAAATTAATGCATTCATCAACGAAGCAGTATGTGTCATATGAATAGAACTGTTCACAATTGGATATTCTAAACCAAAATTTTAACACATAACATATCAAAATCTCACAACATATTATTGTCAGAACTTGAGCTCACAAATATCTACAAATAATAATAAAGATGATCTTACTTTCCTAATATCAAGAAGAAAAAGGCATGTTGCTTAACATATTTTTCAAAATGATAGTCGCTCATGTTGTATGCAAGTTTATAGTTCACAGCTATTCATAAAAGTCACAACTTTTTATGAAAAGGGAAGGCTAGTTTTGAAAATAAATAATCTAAAAGAAAATTCTAGTTTGTGGTAGCGCCACTTAGGCGGGACTATGGTTCTCTTTATAAATATACTAGTAAAACTATCCGCGCTTCGCGCAGGAATGAAATATGACAAAAAAATAAAGTATTACTTAAAGTTTATCCGGCATATCACTAAAGCACTATATTATCTTACATTCAAGATTACCTTATAACAAACATTAATAATCTATAGGAAAATGAAAAAATTATTACATCTTACCATTATCCTTAATAACATATGCATAAATTAATGATTGTTAAAAGATATAGCAGGATTTATACCATAAGCAATAGTTTTAGAGAGTTATTCAACATGAGCAAGTACACAAATATTTAATAGTGAATGAGAAGGAGGAGGAGGAGAAGGAGAAGAAATACGTATACAAATATTTAATTGTGAATGAGGAGGAGGAGGAGAAGGAGAAGGAGAATAAATACTAAGAGGTGTAGAATTTTCGTAGTTTTAAAATGAGGGGAAATCCCTCTATTTATAGACAACAAAGGGTAGTGTAATAAATGGTTATTGTGCTTCATCAGAAAGATTTCAACTATTAAGAAAAGTTGCAACCCTTTGGAAATTCAAACGGATACTTTGCAGCGATATACATGTGAACTTCTCAAAAAAAAATTATATCTAAAATGATATTTTATTATAACAATATCATAATTTAAGAAAAGTTCCACATAAATTTCTATTTAACTAAAGAGTAATTCAACATAAACAGAAGGTAGTTAAGACCTCATATTTTCATAATCAACTTCTCTCATTTCTTCATTTCTCTCTTACTCAAAGGGATGGAAATGAGAAAGTTCGGGGTGGATTGAACCTGATTTAACATTTCAAGCATACCTCATCAAATTCTAGGTGTTCAACTATAGTAAATCAGTGTAAAATCAAACTAAATTAGTCAAGGTCAAATCCTACATGCAATGGTACATATTTCAGATTAAATCGGGAAGTATAAATGCGGTTAAATTTGCCATAGGAATAAAAATTATTGAATATATTCATCACTAAAATGAAAGGGTGACACAAATGTCAAGTGGGTTTTTTGATTTTTGATCACCAACTACAAACAATACGAACTAACAATAATGAGACGAATTATTTGGATGTGTTAGATTATAGGCTAATATAGACATATGGGTAATTGCAACTATTGTAATTAGCTTGATATTAGTGAGTAGGCAAGGATGTAAGGGATGTAATTTTGTCTCGAACATTTACCCTTAATCAAGTGAATTCTTTTTCATAGTGAAAAACTTACTAGATAACAAAAAATACAAGATTAAAGTTGAAAATAAAAAGTGAAGAAAATAAATCTCTTCAAGGATGAGCGGCGGATATCCCTCTCTCTTTAAGGCTATTCAAGCCTACTACAACAAATGTTTTCACCGGTCCAGCAGTAGTCCTCTTTGACTTTTCCCCTATGGATACAACAGCCTTCACAAATTATAACTCAATAACTCTGGACAAGAGTTGAGTCCAAAGCTCAACAAAAAAGAACACCTCCCTTCAACTAATAAAAACTCTCTTAGACTAATTCTTTCACTTTATGTTTTTTCTCTTGTGTATTGTCTGTGCCAAACCAAATGAAGACCCCCACTATTTATACTACACGAAGTCTTCCTAGAAATGAATAGGAAGATAATGGAGGTAGTAAATAGTGAAGATAATGGTGTTAGTAGTTTCATAGGTTACATAGGTTACAACAGGAGTTACATATGTTACATAGGTTACAAAAGGATATACATATGTTACAATGAGTAATGGAGGAATTAATAATGAAATAAAGTGATGCATAACCAATACTAATGGATGATGTAGAAGTTATCCATTCCAATGTTAATTGGAATAGTTTTATCTCATAATGAATTCAGGCAATAAAGCCAAAAGTAATGGCATTACATGGCTAGTCAAAGATGAATAGCATGATTAAATTGGTAGTTTAAAACACAAATGCTTACCAATGGTCATTCTTATAACTCAAAAATAAAGAAATTTAATATGTTAAATATTAATATTAAAATTCTAATAACCTAACAATCCTCCACCCATTTTAATATTTAGATAAGAGAGTATATCAGTTGAAGGAAGACTACTATGCATAATGAACGTGTGCTCTGCATTGAACCTCCACTTAGTGAAACCATAACTTTTACTCCAGAGTTGTAGTGGTCTCAGACTTGAACTATGACTGCTTAAGGGAAATAAAATATCACTGCTCAAACATAATAATCAAGGTGTTGACATGAGCTTTAATAGCCTGCACGTTATGGCCATGTGTTATCCCGATTTTATGAGTGCGTTTGAGAATAAGCCCAATTCTCATATGAAGCGACCTACTTCCACACATAAGATTGGTGAAATCTGTCGAGAGTGCTCCTGTAGGATTAACACTCCAACCATACGGGCTACAGATATTCATTAAGAGTTTATCAACTCAACCTTCACAAACTACAGGAAACAATACACTCACATCATAGGGAGGGAAAAAATAGAGCATTTTTCACAACAAGTCATCATATTATTAGTTTTTCCTTTTGAACCCTGTTATAGGATCTCTCTTACCCATGTTGGGTTTCCTCAAATATGACTCAATGATTTGTAGTATTCAATCCCATACCCCTCGATGTGCTCGAGACCTTTTCTCTTGTTAAGGCCTTCATAAAAGGATCTGCAAGATTATCACAAGATTTGACATAATCAGCATTAATTGTACAATTTGTCAAATACAATCTTACATTACTTTCTTTCCTCCTTATAGGTCTGGATTTATTGTTGTAATAACGGTTTTGATCTCTACCAATTGCAACGGCTATCTACCGACTGATCCTTTTCATCGCCAACTTGGCTCTTTCCATTGGAGCTTAGAACAGTAGAACTTTAGGCGGTCTGATGAGCCACTCGATGACACGTCGAGTGTTGCTGGAAATCCTCTGGTATAGGTGCAAAATAAGCATGTGAGGACACTAAATCTATGTAAACAAATCCCTAAATGAGTCCAACTCTTAAACACATCAATACCCTCACTTAAACTTTTGTCTTTCCTCAAGTGAAACTCAAGTTCCGTAGTTCCAAAATGATGTCTCAAACAGTGCTAAATAAGAATCGATCATTAATGAACACAACAAAACACAACTTACTCATGCAAGGATAAGTTGCTCATGTTGCATCAAAGTCACACACAGAAGTGTACGCGGTCCAACAAGTAATAGAGTGGCTCATAAAAGAATCGGTTTATCGAACCCAAAGGACTTTCAATTAATTATTCTTACTAAGTTATACTAATTCTAATTAGTTATTTAAGGGGAGGATTTCAAAAGATGAATATATTAACTAAACTAACAATATAGATAAAATAATTAAAAATCAATTTAACTAAGAAAAGATAGATGTTTACACAATGAATGAATGAATTGATCTAGAATTATAATTTGTTAACAATCATGTCGAGCATCAATTTCATCAACTTATTAGATTATCTTGTTGTTGAATCACAGGGTTAGATGTATGATCATGATGGAGTACCTCTAGATATTGTGAGAGACATTGAGGTCACCCCTTCATCCTCCACTGACATCCGACACATTAACGCCGAGTGCATACGTGAGTAGGCTGACCAAAGGAGAACAGATGCAGCAAGTACCTCTCCAGAGATTAATGTTTATTTGTTACCAACAGATGCATCTGCACCCACTTCTTCCTCTAGGCCATCAAGTATCATCAATTCCTTCCTCTGCTTTGCAGGATCCCGGTGCTTCTTCCGCTTGCTAGCCAATAAAAATTACTCATACCACGATATTTAAAATGGGATGCTTGGACAAATCAGGTGAGGCAAGGGTGGCCAGGATGGACATAGAAGTTATAGGGATGATCAAGAGTGTCATAGCTGCTGCACTCACTCCCCCTTCATACCTCTATCGATGCTTTGAATTTGAAATACCAGCTTCGAAAGATGATGTCAGAGATCTGTAAAAGGACGACAATAACTAACTATCGCTGACTTTAACAATTTAATGAAGTCACTTAAGATAGAGGTGCCTCTGTGACCTTAGAGATTCCTCCAGCTACCACTAGATATGTGCATATGTGAGATGTAGCACATATATCTTAAGATGAAAAGATTGATAAGGGGTTTATACAAGCGCATGAGGAAGAGATATAAAATAGACAATACGAGAGCATCTTTTGAGATTTTCCTGATTTGGTAGAAACAGATGAACAGTTGGAGATCCAGACATCGCCTACCGAGACGTCTATAGCAGATCCTAGTGGATCTAGAACAAGTGTTCATCGTGAGGCTAACTCAGGCACTGATACCCAACCACAGGCTGCTGTTCGGAGTACTGATGCCCTGACATGTAGAGAGGTTTCATACACAGGATCCTTCTTTACCTCTCTCTATCATACTTACCCTACACTCTTGGATACTTTTATTATTTGCATTTGAGGATAAATATTTTTTTGGTGGGGTGAAACTCACCTTTTTGTTGTTTTAAATTCTATCATGCGTATATCTATGTGTTGTCTACTTAAAATTGTTTTATGCTGCTTGTGAGACCTTTTAAGCATATGGCATTTGTTGATTCTAATTGCAAAATGATTTTTGACCCTTCTGAGAAATTTTCATTTGTCCAAATTATGTGTCACCTCTTAAGTTGAAAGAGATTGTTCTCTTGCAAATTCGAGAGTCACTTTTGAACAATTCTGATGACTTGAATAGTGCTTTCAATTTAACAAACAAGAGTGTGTGAGTACGAAGAGACCAAATGCAGTTTCTAGAAAATATGTGAAATATTTTAATCTCGTTGTGATTAGGCAATTGTAAAATTGACTCTCTTGTAATGGTTATTGCACACTGGCGAAAGAGTAAAGTCTTGGTTAACATAAGTATTAATGCCTTGTCTGATAAGATTACCTTGAACAATGCATGACAACTCCTAGAATTTGCCTCATTACTCTAGTCAACTATGTAATGATTTCCCTTGATATGTTCTTAGATAATTTTATTGAGCATGATCCAATTTGACATATACCTCTCTTGTGACCTCTAATTTGACCTCCCTTGTGAGTGTGTTAACCTTCTTGAACACCCCTTGAGCCTTAATCTTCTTTGCAAGAAATTTGATGAAGACTAGACCTTTCTTGATCAATCTCAATTAATCGTCATGAATGATTGGTTTGATTGAAATATCCAACTTAGGCCAAAAATCCTAATTTTGGGTGTATGGTGAAAAGAAAAAGGTAAAGTCATAGAAGTGAAAGGAAAGTCTTCTTAAGTAGTAACAAAGATTAGTAAGGAAGAAGAAACAAAATATTACGAGCACCACAATTCGTGAGGATCGTTAGTTACTAAGCATAAATGACCATACCTTTGCACTCAAACCGATAAAAGCCTTAGAAATACCTTTTTATCTGGAGATAGTTGATACTAATATTGACTAAAAAATAAGGGCAAACCTATGGTTAAAAGTGTGCATAGCATTCCTCTTTTCAAAGTGAGCGATGTATCTAATTCCTGAACATTAAATTAATTATACACTTTTGTGTGAAAATGGAATCATTATATGTGTCAGGGCATTCAAATGATTGTGCTGAGCTTCAACTTGAAGTTGAAGCAAGTAATGCGAGCTCGAGAATCTTTGATAATGGTGTGTCACAACTTGAATCTTTGAGTACACAATTGATCCTCGCATAAGTAATTTGAATATGGTTATGTACATTTGTGATTGAGTCTTGTGTAGCACTATGCGAGACACCCTTCTTGAACTGTTGAACTTGAGTTTTACTGGAGCACAATCAAAAGTGTAAGTTAGGTGTGTTGGTGAGTGTCACGACCCGAGAGCACCCCTAAATCGCAACACGACGTACTCGACCTTTCGGAGGTTTTATACAAGCCCATAGAATTCATTAATCGCATTGTCATAAAATAGTACATAAATTTAAAACTCTTTACGTAAATCATAGGTCTTAAGAATCAACATTTTTCAAAGAAGTCTTAATAATCAAGTAGGAAGTTAGTCTCACATAGGCCAACTTAGACTCAAATGTTAAGAATATCCAATTAGGTATATGGCCCTTACATTTAAATGAAACGAATGTCTAATACAAAGTCTTAAATGAAATAAAACTAGAAAGAACATCCTTGTCCTTGAACATATGATGACGTAACAAATCTTGAGAGAATTCTTCCCAAGCTTGAACTGTAGGGATCCTCAATTGCCCCCTACAATTGTAGAAATAGAGCAAAATATGGAATTAGTACAATTAAACACTACGTACGGTGAACATGCAAGAAAAACATGTGAAAAGGGACATTTAGTTTGAATATGTTTTTCCTGTTATTTTGATAAAATCTTCATACTACAAGTATAAAAACCATCTTACAAGTCCATCACCAACATATAAGATACTATCAACATAACTTTGAAGGTAAGAGCACAAACATTAAATAACCCATTTAGACATTTATACCCTCTTCCTAAGGTTTTCCGAAGACCCACCTAAGTAAGACATGAAGAGAACGCCCACACAACCTCTTCAATACAAACCTAAGTGTTCCTTAAGACTACCAAAGATAAGGATATTTCCTTTCAAACACAACCACAACTAGTCAACAGTCATTATTAAAGATCTTAAATGAGACATTTATACATTTAAGGGACTTCACGTAATGGTCTTAAAAGACCTAGGAACTCACTTTAGCATCTTCAACGCCTACTCGTGACATGTGTATATAGCGTTGAATCCACTACCTACATGTTGTAGAACCTAGTCTCATACTTTAAGTAGCGGTATTACCTTAAGCATATACACTCAGTGCTTCGACTTGGTTGTTATACAGTAAGTTCATTCACATAATAGTATTAGAAGGTACCATATCTATGCCCTACCAACTCATAATACCATTTCTAAGTAGGGTTCCACAAGGGTTGACAATCAAGGTTCATTAGGATATCTCATTCATGAAATGGGTACCATGCAAGGTCTATCTGATTTACTTCATTATAAACCTTTGTATATTCAAAATTTTATATTCACTTGGTGTTGTAGATCCATCAAGAAAGGGCAACATTCTTAGGTCTACCGGTTCAAGACATCCTTAACAACACCTAACTTATCATTCATGTATCAAGTAGGGACACTAGGTCTAAGACATCATATCAATATATACAAAAATTTCATATTATTTAATCATAACATACAAACATTTAGAGGAAACATGCTTTCATTCACAATATAACATAGCCTTATTGTAAGACCCCCAAAATGAGTTACGGTGTCTAGAGCCCCACATGTGTATATAAGTATGTTATCATATTAATTAAGTATTTTAAAGTATGTATTATTGATTTGAATTCATTTGGAAGTCAAATATCCAAGACATTTTAAAGTTAGCCGTTGAGAAATGCATATGTGACTTGAGTGTGCTTAGAATGTTTGGATTCGTTGCGAGTATTTGTTTTTTTGAACCTGATGTGGAAGGTCCTTTACATATTATGGTCTGTGTTTACGTTGGATACGCTTGGGTATGAATACCCATGACATCCTTAACAACACCTCACTTATCATTCATATATCAAGTAGGTACACTAGGTCTACCTAAAAAAGACATCATATCAACATATACAGAAATTTCATATTATTTCATCATCACATACAAACATTTAGAGGAAACATGCTTTTATTAACAATGTTACATAGCCTTATTGAAAGACCCTCAAAATGAGTTAGGGTGACTAGAGCCCCACTTGGGTATATAAGTTTTTTATCATGTTAATTAATTATTTTAAAGTATGTATTATTGATTTGAATTCATTTGGAAGTCAAATGTCCAAGACGTTTGAAAGTTAGCCCTTAAGAAGTTCATGTGTGAGTTGAGTGTGTCTAGAATGTTTGGATGTGTTGCGAGTGTTTGTTATTGTTGAACCTGATATGGAAGGTCCTTTACATATTAAGATATGTATTTACGTTGGATACTCTTGGTTATGAATCCCAAAGACATCCTTAACAACACCTCACTTGCCATTCATGTTTAAAGTAAGGACACTAGGTCTACCTAAAAAAGACATCATATCAACATATACAGAAATTTCATATTCTATCATCATCACATACAAACATTTAGAGGAAACATGCTTTAATTCACAATGTCACATAGCCTTTTTGTAAGACCCCAAAATGAGTTAGGGTGTCTAGAGCCCCACATGTGTATATAAACTTGTTATCATGTTAATTAATTATTTTAAAGTATTTATTATTGATTTGAATTCATTTGGAAGTCAAATGTCCAAGACGTTTGAAAGTTAGCCCTTGAGAAATGCATTGGTGACTTGAGTGTGCCCATAATGTTTGGATGTGTTGGGAGTGTTTGTTTTTTTTAACCTGATGTGGAAGGTCCTTTACATATTAAGGTCTATATTTACGTTTGATACACCTGGGTATGAATCCCCAAGGGCCCCGTAAAACCCCCTTAAGGAGGACCCCAAAGGTTGACGAGACACTCGACGAGCCAAGTTGACGCCCCGTTCCTTAATAAATGCCCCGTCGATGGGAGGCATCAATCAACACATAAAAGTGTGATATAATACCCCTAGGAAGGAGTTTCAGTTGGAAATGACAGAGCATTAGGACAACTCGTCAGCCAGGCGATGCCTCGTCGATGCAGCCTGCATTTGCACTGCAATGCACGCTGTCTCATTAAGGGGTGAATGGGAAATTCACCCGTACATACTAACCTTACACTAGGTAGTTTATTTTGTTATTTTTGTGTATATTAAGTTTGTTAAAAACATGACAAAATTAGATTCCCCTCTCCCAAAATATCCTTTCTAGAAACTCCATCGGTGCTGAAGCTCAAGAACAGCTTGGAGCTTGAATTCTCATGGATTATCCATCAAGTTTTAGTGTTTTTCTTCTATAATGAGGTATGGTGATCCTTTTTCTCTAGATAACCTTTCACCTACATAGTTCCTTTTAAAGTTTTCAAGGAGAAATTATGATCAAACTTCTTCTTACTCAATCTAATCATTAGTTCTTTCTCAAATTGATTTCAAAAACAATCTTATGATGAATTGTTGATTATATGACGATTTTAAAGTGAATTTCAATCAAATTCCATGTTTAACCCACGACCCTTCCCATCTCGTTTTAGCCTATGTATTGCTTAACATGATCCTAATGTTAGGAGGATTATAATGTGATTCAATTATGTTAAATTGCTGGTTAGATACTGCCTATGAATTAGTGTGATGATGAATTTCTTTTGTTGTTCCAATGTTAATTGATTCTTCAAGACTTGTTAAGAATTAGCCTACATAGCTCTACTTCTTATTGATTGTTGATGTATGGGATTCAGTGTGATCTCGACCCTATAGTACATGAATGTAACATTTTTTTTAAGTAAAGATACTTGTACATACTTCTCTATATTTTATTTTGATGAACTATGAAGGTTGATCATTGATGATCAAAGTAAAGGAGAATTGGTAAGTACTCTACTTTCCTTCACATTCTATAGATTGATGATGTAGTGTACTTGATATGATCTTGATCTCTTTATGATTAATACATTATTTCGATTATGTTAGTGTACCTTTAGCTACTTCCCCAGATATCTATTGTTAATAAAATATTGGTATTCATCAATGATGATCATGGCCTCGGTAAATGGTTAAGATTGATTACTTCATGTACTTGTCTATATAAATTTCTAGATAATTGGCCTTGTACGGCATTGTGTGGTACGGTCCACTTATGGTGGCAGTTTACTTTATTTTCATTACATATGTGATGTGATCATGGCCTTAAAGGCAATTTTATTATGAATATGTGGTTGTGATGATCACCCAATGTGAAGTTTCATGCCTTGTCTTCAATTAGTTGTGATCTAGGTTGTATAGATATTGTATAAGCATGTGCATAACTATTATAGGGATAGGATTAGGTTCTTCCATTGATGAGTTCCGATAGTTTATGTCCCCTTATCTACTTAACTCTACATTATTGTGTGATTAGCTATGGTTAGGAGTCTTGAATGCAAGTGTTGTAGTTACCTTGTCTTCTATGCTAAATTGTGATGTGTGGTGTATGCTTGAATGTGCATTGTTGTCCTAAGAGGGTGGCTGCCTCAATATGTTGTTCAAAGCCATTAGCTTATAATGTTGACCAATGTATACACACTCACACTTCATGCATGCTTACAAAGTAGTGTAGATTTCATGGTGTCCAATGAAAGGTATTCTCATATGCACTTGTGTCTACAAATATGCATGTAAGGTATATGTCTATGAAATATGTTATGTATTCCCTTAACTAGGATGACTTGATAAGTGTACTAGTATGGAAAAGGGTATGGGAACTTGTTTATGCATTGCATATGTGTGCCTTGATAGGATAGTTCCTAGGTTTTGTTTTCTATATTCATGAATGTGAATGCATGATTATTTTAATTTATGAACTTGTGTGGTCTTAATATGTTGTGTGAAAAGATTTCACATATATATGTATACACACACACACATGTATGATGATCTAGTCAATGAGGGTCCTTAAAAAAGGTATTCTCATGTGTACCCTAAACAAGATGGTGCTTGAATATGCTATGTCCCTGTGAAAGGCTTCTCACATGATTTAGGTTGATGAGATATCATATAATACCTATAAGCTAAGCTTTTGAGGGGTTAACTCTCCTAAGCCTTATTTTATAAAGTAATGTTACTTTTCAATAAAGGAACTTAGCTTAGAATCGAATGAACTTGAAGATGAGTGGTGTCCCTCCCTATTATATAAACGTAGGTTCACCATAGTCCTCAGGGGGTGGTTAAACTAACAGCCCGAAGGGTTTAGAGTAATATTTACAAAAAGTGGATAACGATAATGCCTCATTTGGCATAAACAGGGTTTCCACATATACCTTCAAGTTCCAGAAACTATGCTTCCCTCATTTCTGTAAGGCTCTAATGGGTCTATATGATGAGGTCTCTCATTATGTGCATATAGTTGGACTTATTGGCTATATGAATGAAAATCATATTTGGGTTATATGTAATGGACTAAAGTCTTGTGTTAAGTGTAATGTGAAGTATTTGCCTTGTTATACGAAATGATCCTATGGATGCATGTGCTGATTTGAAAGTTTTTAGGTATGGTTTTCTTGTGGCCTTTTTAAGGTGATTCTTGAGTATAGATATGTTATGGGACATTACCTAAACATTGCACAAAGTTTCACTAGAGGCTTACTTGGAAAAGTCAAGAAGTAAGAATAAGAAGAAGCTCACTGTAAAGAGGAAAAGAATGTTACTATAAATAGGAAATATCTTACTGTAAAGTGGTCCTAAATCGCCTTAAATGCAATGTGTGATTTAATATGATGTATGACCATATAATATGCCTATATTAACTATGTAAATGTTATGATTCTTATTGTATCAAAGTTTTATGAAGTTTTGACGAAATGGTTATGGAAGGGATTTAAAAGAAATTGAAAGGGGGAACATACCATTAACTTAAAGTAAAAGTTGTTTGTGAGGTAGCAATGGAAGAAAAACCATCCACGAAACTTCGATAATAACAAGCCAATCCCAAGAAGCTATGAATATTTGTGAGAGTAAGAGGGTTTGTGTAATTTTTAGAAACCTCAGTCTTCCTGGGATCTACCTCCACACCTTTGTCGGACAGAACATCACCTAGGAAGGTCACTGATCTAAGATAGAATTAACACTTGCTGAATTTGGCATACAACTAATGTTGTCTAAGTACCTGCAAGGTTAGTCTCACATGTTGTTCATGATCTTCCTTGGTCTCAGAGTAGATGAGAAGTCATCAATGAATACTATGACGAATGTGTCAATGTATTCACGGAAGACTCTGTTCATGAGATCCATAAATGCAACAGGTGCATTAGTGAGACCAAATGACATAACTAGAAACTCGTAATGACTATTACGGGTATGAAAAGATGTTTTTGGAAAATCTTCATCCCTAACCCTAAGATGGTGGTACCCTGAACGAAGATCAATCTTCGATAAGAAATTAGACCCTTGGAGTTAGTCGAATAAGTCATCTATTCTGGGAAGTGGATACTTATTCTTGATAGTGACTTTGTTGAGCTGCCGATAATCAATACACATTCTAAGGGTTCCATCTTTATTTTTCACAAACAACACTACAGATTTCCAAGGGGATATGCTTGCCTGAATAAAATCCTTATCAGTGAGATGTTTTAACTGCAACTTCAACTCCTTGAGTTCAGCTGGAGCAATTCTGTATGGAGGAATTGAAATTGGTTAAGTATAGGGTCCTAAGTCGATACCAAAGTCAATCTCTTAAGGGGGAGGAACTCCAGGCAAATCATCAGGAAATACATCTTGGAACTCATTCACTATAGGCATTGAATCTATGGAAGGAATGTCATGATCTAAATTATTAACACTCACAAGATGACAGAATAACCCTTTCGACATTATTTTATTGGCCTTAAGATTTGAAATCAATGTATAAGGATGACTTAAGTTGTACCCCTCACAAACTAGCTCTCCTTCATTTGGGAAACAAAATCTGACTACCCTACTACGAAAATCAATACAAGTATAAAAATTATGAAGCCAGTCCTTGCCAAGAATGATGTCAAAATTGTATATAGGTAACTCAACAAAGTATGCACACATAGTCCTACCACATACAACTTTTGGGCGATTCTTGTACGCTCTATCAGCTCTTACATTTTCTCCTAAAGGTGTACTAACGACTATGGGATCATGCAGAACTTCAGGAAATATCTCAAAAGTAAGAGCATGCAAAGGAGTTACAAGGGAAAGCGTAGACCCTGGATCAAGTAAAGCATAATAGAAGTTGAGAATGCTTGCAGCGTACCTGTGACCACATATGCGGATTTCTCCTGCTCCACCCTTCCCTTTAGGGCATAAAAGTTTTTCTTCTTTGGAGGCTCGGATATTGCTGCACCCTGTGGATTAAGCCTAGGCTGAGCATTACCTCTAGCCTAACCTTTATTCTGTGGGCAGTCTCTAACCATATGTCCACTCTTACCGGAACCGAAGCAGGAATTAGTGCCTTGTCTGCACTCTCCACTGTGAGCACGACCACACTTAGAACAGTCCTTTTTAGGATGCTGCATCTTACCTCCATTGCCAATCTTGGGCTCAGGTCTTCCTCCTAAGGTGTTGTACTCCTCTGAGAGTTAGAGTTACCAGAACTCTGTTGCCCCTTTTTGAACCTGTGCTACTCATGGATGTTAAAATTGTTTTGGTGGCCTCAATGGTTAGGAAATTCCTGATCTTGAGGCTTAGGCCTTCTAGCATCACGACGCCCGTCTTCTTGCAGTTTTCCTCTACCTACTTGACATGCTCCATCAACCCTGAGAAGTCCACGTTATCATGGAGTATCGCAGATAGACACTCCTTTTTAAAATCTCTATTGATTCCTGTGAGGAACCTACTCATATCATCCCTACTGTTAGATACAAAGGAATTACCATAGCTGGATAGTTTAACAAACTTCATTACTCATCTCATACTTGATGTTAGATACAAGGGAAAGTAGCATACATGGATAACTTAACAAACTTCAGGAAATACTCCCTGATTGTCATGGACTCCTATTTAAGGTTGATGAACTCATCAACCTTGGCCTCCCTCATCTCCCTATGAAAGAATCTCTCAAGGAAGGCTGTCTTAAAAATCTCCCAACTTACCGAAACTCCTCCCAAAACTCGATTATCAGGCAACACTGTACACCAAGTCTGTGCAACATCCTTGAGTTTATAGGAAACCAACTCTGCTATCTCAATATCTTTGGACCCCATATACATAATGATCTTATGCACCTTATCCACAAAATCTTGAGGATCCTATTATGTCTTAGATCTTGTGAAAATAGAAGGATTCATCCTCATAGAGTCTCTCAACCTGTCAGCCATACAGGGAACTGGTGGGTTATCCCTCTAAACATTCTATCATCCATACTTCATCTAAGTTAATTTTAGCAGAAATTTTGAACTTTTTGTTAACTCACATTCATATAATTCATTATACTTAAACTCATAAACGTTCAGAAATCAACCATATAATATAGAGATAATCAAATGAATGAAACAGTTCATAATTGCATTAAAGTATTTTTGCCAAAACGACACTAATACAAAGTCTGAAAAAAGTGGAAAGAAAAACTAGTGGAACATGCTCCTCTAGCTATAGCCTACGTCTAAGCTAGATAATAGCGATAGACATCCTCGAATGCATGAGGTCCTACCTAGTACGGATAAAAGCTCCACATCGGCATAGCTGCAACGTTAAAGTGTAAGCTCTAGTGTCCACCTATGCCTGCACCTAAAATTATAGAATTGTATGGGATTAGTACACACTTGTACTAAATATGGGTATATGCAAGAACACACCAAGGACAGGTATGAGTAAGAACAACTCTTTACTAACAACATTATTATCAAAAGTTAAGTCAGTGGACTTGCCAAATTTGGATTAGGAAAGTCATGCCATAAGAGTAACATGCATCATCATACTTATCATATTGCACACAACACATAACATCTTGCATATAGAACATAACATATTGCATATAGCACATAACATTTTTCATATCATTCGTTCATATGCCATGAGACCTTGGAATCATGGACATGAAATGAAGACTTCCCAAAATGAGGGCTCAACATATGGGACCTAGACTAGAGAGCCTTCTTAGCAAACAAAGAGTCTACTTCATTCATTCATAAGTACTTCATTTCATTTAATTCATAGGCTAGTGTGAACACTAGCTATACCTAAGATGTAGTTTAAGACTGTCAACGGGTTCGCTGTGGAAAGATGAAGAATTACCTAGTGTCATTACATGAGTCTAGATAACCTCTTGATTATCCAATCCTAACACCTTTGGTATCATTCATTTCATTATGTGCATCTTTTGAGGCTGACCTCATTCATTCATAGAAAAATTTAACTTTAACCGACATAGATCATGTGAGAATTATGAAATCCAGTTTCTCCCCACACCGAAAATAGGTGGAATCACCGACCAAATTGACCTAGAACATACTAGCACACATGGGAATTGAATCTTGCCAAATACTTATATTAGCACTTTAGGTTCAAAGAGTAAGAGATATAACGAGACCCATACCCAGCATGAAAGACAGACTCATCTAATGAGAGTTACATGAACCTCCGCTCTTCCTGAAAGAAGGCATCACCGCTCATAGCTAGTCTATCGGTGCTCAGTATGAAGTTGCATTACATTCAACTCATACGTCATGGAAGCTGGCTTCTAGTATGAGGACATCGTAGCTCAATAGAGTATTTCTCATCTCATCATTAGTATTAAGTGTGTTAATCTCAATACTTACATTAGAGTGTTCATAAATACTGGTCTCTTCATTAACTTTACACCCTCATAGGGGAGTACGTTATTGTAACATTTATTTAGGCTCATTTGAGATTTCCCTTATGTTTTACATTAGCCTCATATCATGCTGTCACCACATTCATTAACATTATCACATTTGATCTTCATAATTACTAACCCTTTTTTACGTGAATGTTCATTTCATCTTATGTCAATGCACTAGGCCATTTAGTGCGTTTCACACTCTTACCTAACCCTTCTAGGGTTTTATAATTTCATTGTTCATCTCATCATTTTATTATTCATTTCATTATTTCATTGTTCATTTCATTATTTAATTGTTCATTTCATCATGTTCCAATGCACTTGGCCGTTTAGTGTTTTTTACAGTCTTACCTAACCCTTCTAGGGTTACATCATTTCATTAGATACATCTTAGGTTCACTTATTTTTAAACGTATGATAGACATATGGGTCTATGCATACAAGCCATGAGGATTCATTCATAGTTCGTTTAAGTGATTCATATCTTCATAAGATTATGTGGTACAAGACTTGTGCATCTTTTATGTATGCCAAGATCTCGATTTCGATCTATGTAGCAGCTTTATTCTTGAATATTTAATTTACGTATGACTTATGTATCAATACGGAATTCGGGCAATGGAACATGGTTTGGAATCCCTTGGAAAATATTTACATTTATCATTTATTTTATTTTGGTACACGCGGTTTGGGGACACAAGATCGATCTCCAACTCCTTTGTTTCCTTTTAATTTATTTCCTTTAAAACTTCTCTTCCATGGCCGAGGGGTTGTGGGATTGGACCGCAACAACCCCTTTTATTTTTTTATTATTCCTTGACATTTTCGAGTTGACCATGAGAGTGTGGGATTGAACCCCCACAGCCTCACTTTATTTTTCTTTTAATTCTCCTTTTTTGCCTAGAGGTCGTGGGTTCGATTCCCACACCTTAGATTTATTTTCTTTTTCATTTTTTTATGAATCTTGACCGAGAGATTGTGGATTCGAATCGAACTCCTCTCATTTCTTATTTTCATAAATTATTTTCTAGCCAGGAGCACCCAAGTTCAAATACCCTTAACACCATTTCTTCACTTACGTTTTGTAGTGTTTTTCACGGGTGATGTCTCAGGTTCGATCCCTAATGACCTACTAATTTACCCTCATTTATAATTTCAGATTTGTTCACCCATGTTTAGCCGAAACCAATCTTACAAGTTACAGGAATTTTTGTCACGTTTTTAGCTCACTTCATCAACATTTACACATAAATTCACAGGATAATTCGTAGATCATTTAATACGTTCTTAGGTGAATTTCAGTGGATTCATTTAGCCAAGAGATTATCCCTCAAATCAGCCACGTTACAAGTCATATGAACATCATGATTTACATAAACATTTGTACATGAAATACAAAGAACTAACATGCCATTTCAATTCCTAAACCATGACCAATAGCCACGACAACACACCCAAACACACATACTTACATTTTCGAAAAATATTAACATAAGTCAAATAAGGTTTTATTAAATGAGAAAAAATCTGATTTCCCTTTCATTTTAAATCAGATAATCAATAATAAGTATTAATTAATTACATTAATTTACAAACTTAAATTAAAAAAAAATGTAATTCATTGTTTCCACCTAGGTTCAAACCCGGGTGGAGAAAGACTTCACTCTCAGAGCCAATTGTTTGCCCTCTCTCCCAAAAATAACCCTCCGCCTTGTTAATTAAGAAGTAATTATATATTTAGGATAATTACGACACCACCCTTAGATTGGAAAAAGACCATTTTACCCCTAGTCCCTCCAACCTAAGATTTTCTCTTTTTATGTCCCGTAAAGACTCCTTCGAGTAAATCTCATATTGGAGAGCCCTACATGGATGGAACCAACCTTTCCTACATCAATTAACTCCCCGAGTTAGTTGGTTTGGCTGTAGAAAGGGTTCAGAGGTCTGGTTCTATGCGCATCAATCTGTGTGAACCCGGTCTAACCATAGGCATTCTAGACACAATAAGCATTACTTAGCATATCCATCATTAGGGTTGTTACACCTACCAAACATGGAAATGAGAATCCAAGTTATCTTCAATGGCCCTTCTAGAAGATCAACGGTAGGAACCTACATAATTGTAGAAACATAAATATGGGTTAGTACACACTTGTAATAAGTATTGGAATATGAATATAAATTTTTTGAAGGAATGCATGAGAAAGGGAACATTTACTTTAGAAAGCATGATAAGTCATTTAGAAACCTTTAGTGGACATACAAGAGAGCATATACCATGTAAGGATCACAATAGCATAAATCACGTTCATGATCAAGACTACTTAAGATAAGATCCATCTATAACACAGTCCAACATCACCAAGTATTACCAAGTCAACATGTATAATAGCATATTTGAGTACATAGCCAAACAAATTCCAATATCATGATATAATAACAAAGCATGCATAAAAGTTCATAACATTACAACATACACAAGACCATTACTCATAATCCAACATCCCATGTAAAGCCCCATAACCTTACTTAATCAAGTAAGCACAACAAAGAATAACAAATATTGTCGAACTTCATATATCATAGAATCAAGAGTAATCATCATCACCCATAGCAATATAGGCAAATAAAATGCTAATAAGTGAAACTAACTTTATATAGGTTTATCAACATGTATAGACAACATATGCATAACATTTACTTTATATAATATAAGAACAACCTTCTTGGATTTTCCTCAAAGCCAACTAGTTCAATGTATGGGTAGAATCCCATACCCCTACCTAGACTAAGTCAAACCCTCAAGTCACCCTAGTTATTGTTCACTTATTTACTTCATTTGACTTTCGGTAACTTGCCTAAACGGACATAGACCGTATGAGCTAAATGTGGAATTTGGTTTCACAAAACCCTACACCGAAAGATGGTGAACTACTTTCCAAGGTAGTACCAAAACATGAACAGAAAATTCTAGGTGGATCCACTAGCTAGTATTTGTCACAACCCAAATCCGAGCCGCGACTGGCACCCACACTTACCCTCCTATGTGAGCGAACCAACCAATCTAACCTTAACATTTCAATGTAATAACAACAAAAGTAATGCGGAAGACTTAAACTCATTAATAAAAATCAATAATCAACTTCTATAACTCAAAAACTTATCATTATCCCCAGAATCTGGAAGTCATCACCACAAGAACATCTACAATCAAATGACTAAACTAAGAGTATTCTAAAAGCTAAAATAATACATAAGAAGCTAGTCCGTGCCGGAGGTTCAAGGCATCAAGACGTGACGGAGGAGATCCAGTCCAAGCTAGAAGTGTTAGCTCACCCTGAAGATCCGGTGTGACGAAGACTAGCTTGAATTACTGTTCAGTCGAAGATGACGGCACGTTTGCTGCATTCCACAATTAAACAAGAAGAAAACAATAAAAGTAGGGGTCAGTACAAACACGGGTACTGAGTAGATATCATCGGCCAACTAAAAATAGGGAACAGTATATATCAACTATTATAATCATCAATAAGTACCATCAAATTCACACATGAAGACTCAAGCCCCAATACCATACTCATTTGGGAATCATGTTCGTTAGATTGAGTATATTTACATTTTTCAAGATTCTTTATCTTTCCTCCTCTTGTGTCGGTTCGTGACACTCCAATCCTCTAATTCTATGTGTCGGAACGTGACACTCCGATCCCCTACATGTGTCGGAACGTGACACTCCGATCCCCTACATGTGTCGGAACGTGACACTCCGATCCGCTAAATCTATGTGTCGGAACGTGACACTCCAATCCCCTACATGTGTCGGAACGTGACACTCCGATCCGCTAAATCTATGTGTCGGAACGTGACACTCCGATCCAGTAATATCATTCTGTAAATCATCAAGCCTTCTCTATACCAAGGCATCCTCAATCCCATTACTTTAATTCATCGAGCCTTCTTCTATACCAAGGCATCATCATTAATAATGTATATTAAAGTTCCTTTTCAAGATTTGGGATTCAATATTTTTGATCATGCTTATCTTATCACAATCACATAATCATATTCATGCAAACATACAATTAAGCATATAGTAGGGTTTACAATACTACCAATACATATCATTCTCTATTAAGAGTTTACTATGAAAGCATGAAAACCATAACCTACCTCCACCGAAGATAAGAAATCAAGCAAGCAAGTTCCCAAAGCTTTGTTCTTCTTCTCGTTTCTCCTCTTTCCCGTTCGTTTCTCCCTCTCTTTCTGTTCTTTTCTTCTTTTTCTTATTCAATCCTCTTTCTTTTACCCTAATTAGTATATAATTAAGAATAAAGGGTGGCAATAATACCCCGCTAATTAACTTAGGGTTACCTCTTTTAACCCTCAAGAATTTGAGTTATAAATATAAACCCACGAAGTCTATGATTAAGGAAAGAATAGTCCAAAAACGTCCCTTAAAACTTCACAAGAAATCCGACTCTGCCTTGGATTTGCGCAACCTGTGACGGGCCGTCGTGCCTGCGACAGTCCGTCCTGCAGGTCGTCGCAGAGTTCAGAGACCCAAATTTCCACCAAGGGTCTGTGACGGTCCATCACACCTGTGACGGTCCGTCCTGCCATTCCGTCACAAAGTTCAGAGAGTTGATTTTCAGTACCCAATTTCAGATTTTCTAAATATTTTGGGACGAGACCCCCTCGACGGTCCGTCGTGCCCATGACGTTCCGTCGTGGGGTCCGTCGCTTCTGCCAATTTTTCCAAAATTGAAGTCTGTTGCTCAAAACGACTAAACGGGTCGTTACATTTGATACCAATTTACCCATCGTTCGTCCCCGAACGATCAAAAGAAGGAAAACAAGGGCGAAAAGGAGTACCTGAATCTGTAAACAGATGTGGGTATTTTTCTCGCATATCCGCCTCCTTCTCCCAAGTAGCTTCTTCAACCGGTCGATTCTTCCATTGCACCTTGATAGACGCAATCTCTCTTGACCTCAACTTGCGAACTTCTTTACCTAAAATAGCAACAGGCTCCTCCTCATAAGACAAGTTCTCATCAAGCAAAACTGAATCCCAATGGATAATGTAATTTCCATCCCCATGATATCTTTTCAACATCGACACATGGAATACCGGATGTACTCCGGACAGCCCTGGGGGCAAGGCTAACTCATAAGCCACTTCCCCTACTCGCTTGAGTACTTCAAATGGTCCAATGTACCTTGGACTTAGTTTACCCCTTTTTCCAAACCGCATCACCCCTTTCATGGGCGAAACTTTCAACAAGACTTGTTCACCTTCCATTAACTCTAAGTCTCTAACCTTTCGATCTGCATATTCTTTTTGCCTACTTTGCGCCGCTAGAAGCTTTTCTTGAATAGACTTCACTTTTTCCATCGAATCCCTCAAAAAGTCAGTACCCCAAGGTCTAACCTCGAACGAATCAAACCAACCAATGGGAGACCTACATCTCCTCCCATACAATGCTTCAAATGGTGCCATATCAATACTTGAGTGATAGCTATTGTTGTATGAAAACTCCGCTAAGGGTAGGAAGCTATCCCAGTGACCACCAAACTCTATCACACACGCACGAAGCATATCCTCCAACACTTGAATCATCCTTTCAGACTGGCCATCGGTCTGAGGATGGAACGCAGTACTAAGGTCCAACCTAGTACCCAATTTCGCATGCAATGTTTTCCAAAACTTAGAAGTAAACTGCGTACCTCTATCTGATATGATGGATAGTGGAACCCCATGCAATCGCACCACTTCCGAGATGTAAAGTTTGGCTAACTTTTCTGCATTATAAGTCACCTTGAACGGAATGAAATGAGCAGATTTAGTTAACCTATCAACAATCACCCAAATGGAGTCATACTTACCCATTGTCTTCGGAAGACCAACCACAAAATCCATTGAAATTCTTTCCCACTTCCATTCCGGAATGGGCATTCTCTGAAGTGTTCCTCCGGGCCTTTGGTGTTCATACTTTACTTGTTGACAGTTTGGACACTTAGCAATAAAGTCAACAATATCACGCTTCATTCTACTCCACCAAAAGTGTTGTTTTAGGTCACGATACATCTTGGTTGCACCCGGATGTATAGAATACCTTGAACTATGAGCCTCTGTCAGAATAGTGTTGATCAAATCATCGACGCGGGGTACGCATACCCTTCCCTTGATTCTCAAAACACCTTCCTCATCGATTTGTGCTTCCTTAGCCTCCCCTCGCAATACTTTATCTTGAATTCTTCTTAGTTTCTCATCATCAAACTGTTTTCCCTTAATTTTGTCAAGAAAAGAAGATCTTGACTCCACAGAAGCCAACAATCCTCCCTTCTCATTTACTTCTAATCTTATCAAGTCGTTAGCTAGAGTCTGAACCTCTCTAGCTAATGGGTGTCTAGAGGCTTGCAAGTGAGATAGACTTCCCATGCTTCCCGCTTTTCTACTTAAAGCATCCGCCACAACATTCGCCTTCCCCGGATGATACAAAATGGTGATGTCGTAGTCCTTCAGTAGTTCCATCCATCTTCTCTATCTCAAGTTCAAATCTTTCTGAGTAAAGACATACTGAAGGCTACGATGATCCGTGTAGACCTCACACTTAGCACCATATAAATAGTGTCTCCATTGCTTTAATGCAAACACTACCACAGCCAATTCCAAATCATGAGTTGGGTAGTTACGTTCATGCACTTTTAATTGCCTCGAAGCATAAGTAATCACACTCTTCTCTTGCATTAGTACTGCACCCAAACCCGAATAGCATGCATCACAGTAAACAATGAAGTTCTTACCCTCTACTGGTAAGGTAAGGATAGGTGCGGTAGTCAACAAAGTCTTGAGCTTCTGAAAGCTTTCCTCACATTCGTCCGACCATACAAATGGAACATTCTGCTTAGTCAAGTTCGTCCATTGGGAAGCAATAGAAGAGAATCCCTTGACAAATCGACGGTAGTAACTAGCTAACCCAACAAAGCTCCTTATTTCTGACACATTAGTGGGTCTTACCCAATTCTTCACTGTCTCAATCTTAGAAGGATCCACCATAACTCCATCCTTAGAAACCACGTGCCCCAAGAAGGACACCACATCTAGCCAAAACTCACACTTAGAGAACTTGGCATAAAGCTTTTTCTCCCTCAGCATTTCCAATACCATTCACAAATGCTCTTTATGTTCCTTCTTGCTCTTTGAGTATACCAATATATCATCAATAAATACGATCACGAAGAGGTCCAAATATGGCTTAAAAATCCTGTTCATCAAGCTCATGAACGCAGCAGGGGCATTCGTAAGACCAAAGGACATCACTACAAATTCGTAATGCCCATACCTCATTCAAAAAGCAGTCTTTGGCACATCCGTTGCCCGTATTTTCAATTGACGATAACCGGATCTCAAGTAAATCTTAGAGAAGACACAAGCACCTTGTAACTGATCGAACAAATCATCAATGCGGGGAAGAGGATACTTGTTCTTTATGGTTACCTTGTTTAGTTGTCTTTAGTCTATACACATTCGAAAACTCCCATCCTTCTTCTTTACAAACAAAACCAGAGCACCCCAAGTAGATGCACTTGGTCTAATGAAGCCTTTGTTCAATAACTCTTGAAGTTGTACTTTTAACTCTCTTAACTCCGCGGGAGCCATTCTATAAGGGGGTATAGAAATAGGGCGAGTACCGGGTTCAAGATCAATACAGAAGTCAATATCCCTATCCGGTGGCATACCAGGAAGATCTGCAGGGAACACATCCAGAAACTCACGAACTACTGAAACCGACTCAATCGTAGGTACCTGGGTAGTGTCATCCCTGAGATGTGCCAAGAAAGCTAAACACCTTTACTAATCATTTTCCTAGCACAAAGAAAGGAGACGATGCGGACCAGATTGGGAGTGTAGTAACCCTCCCACACTAACGGATCTGTCCCAGGCTTGGCTAACGTCACCGTTTTAGCATTACAATCCAAGATTGCAAAATTTGGAGAAAGCCAAGTCATACCCAGAATTACATCAAAATCATCCATTTCCAAGATAACCAAATCTACATAAGTGTTGCTCCCCACAAAGTTCACCAAACAAGACCTATATACCTTTTCAACTACCACAGACTCACCCACCGGAGTAGAAACACGAATAGGCATATCAAGAAATTCACAATATAAATTTAGACCATTAGCAAATGAGTAAGATACATAAGAAAACGTGGATCCAGGATCAAACAATACAGAAGCCATGCAATCACAAACAAGAAGATTACCTGTGATGACAGCATCAGATGTCTCCGCTTCAGACCGCCCAGGAAAAGCGTAACAATGGGCCCTATCGTTCGTCTGTCCGTTGTCCCTACGATGTTGTGATGTAGTGGCTCCAATTTGCCCATCATCTCGGCCGTTTTGGTGACCACCATTACCACGACCACCACGTCCTCCAGAATAACGGCCTCTACCATGACCACCTCTACCTCTAGCTATTGGGGGTCTATAACTTTGTCTGGGACAATTTTTCATAATATGTCCAATCTCCCCACATCCATAACATTCTCTGGAGTCAATCCTAGGCCCCTCGGAGAAGTTTTGACCGGTCTGAGGTGGTCCCCCAACTACAGTCTGTAGTGAAGACTGATTTGGTCGGACTGAGTAACTTCCTGAACCCTGTCCTCTAGTGTAAGAACCATTAAACTCACCTCCCTTTCGAAGCCTTTTTGATGTCGATGTTGGGGTGAAGTCGTCTGGCTTCACTCCTTCCACTTCTATAACAAAGTCTACCACTTCTTGGAAGGATTTTGCGTTGCCGCTACCTGTAAGGCCGAAATCCGCAATTCTGACCTCAACCCCTTCACAAACCGGCGAATCCGCTCTTGAGGACTGAAACAGAGTTGAGTGGCATATCTGGATAGTGCACGGAACTTAGCCTCATAAGCATTAACCAACATCCTACCTTGCTCTAGGCTCAGGAACTCATCCCTTTTCCTATCCCTCAAAGTCCTGGGGATATACTTCTCCATAAACAAGCTAGAGAACGAGGCCCAAGTCATAGGTGGTGCCTCTATTGGTTGACACTCAATATGTGACCGCCACCACATTTTGGCGTTCCCTTGAAACTGATAACTCACGAACTCAACACCAAACCGTTCGACTATACCCATCTTGTGTAGTAGCTCGTGACAGTCAACCAGAAAATCATAAGCATCCTCCGATTCAGCACCCTTGAAGATCGGAGGTTTCAATTTCAAGAACTTACTGAAAAGTTCATGCTGATCACTTGTCATTATAGGCCCAGTAGTCAGACGTGGAAACGTGCCTATTTCCAATGGAACATCCATGCGGGGAGCCATAGTAGCCGCATGTTGTACTTCCGGAGCCTGAGGTGCTGGTGCAGAGAACACTGGGGGTGTCTGGCCCTGATCAGATAACCCACTGAGATAGGCGAGAACCTGATTGATCATCTCTGGGGTAGGTTGGGGTGGCAATTCCTCACTTTGCCCCTTTCTCTCATTACTTCCTCAGTCGTTGGAGGAGTCACTGCCCTAGTATCAGATGGGCTAGGTGCTCGTCCTCTTCCTCTAGAGGACGTCCTCCCACGACCTCTACCACGGCCCCTTGCCGCTGTTCTTCCTCGAGCCACAACCCCAGTGGCTGGCTTAGTTGTTTCTTGTCTGGCCGATGTTGGTGTTGGCGTAGTCGTTGCTCTAGTTCTAACAATCTGCGAAAGAGAGTGAAGATGGTCAGATACCAATTCGTATCGCCTAGATACCAATTGGACTCAAGTAGTAGCACGAAAGAAAGAATGAAAGAGTGAAATTTTTCCTAAAGTCTTATAGCCTCTCAAGGAAAAGTAAAGGCGTCCCCCTACCGTTCCTTAAGACTCTACTAGATCTATTCTTGTGTGATGAGACCAACGAACCTAATGCTCTAATACCAAGTTTGTCACGACCCAAATCCGAGCCGCGACTGGCACCCACACTTACCCTCCTATGTGAGCGAACCAACCAATCTAACCTTAACATTTCAATGTAATAACAACAAAAGTAATGCGAAGACTTAAACTCATTAATAAAAATTAATAATCAACTTCTATAACTCAAAAACTTATCATTATCCCCAGAATCTGGAAGTCATCACCACAAGAACATCTACAATCAAAAGACTAAACTAAGAGTATTCTAAAAGCTAAAAAAATACATAAGAAGCTAGTCCGTGCCGGAGGTTCAAGGCATCAAGACGTGACGGAGGAGATCCAGTCCAAGCTAGAAGTGTTAGCTCACCCTGAAGATCCGGTGTGACGAAGACTGGCTTGAATTACTGTTGAGTCGAATATGACGGCACGTTTGCTTCATTCCACAATTAAACAAGAAGAAAATAATAAAAGTAGGGGTCAGTACAAACACGGGTACTGAGTAGATATCATCGGCCAACTCAAAATAGGGAACAATATATATCAAATATTATAATCATCAATAAGTATAATCAAATTCACACATGAGGACTCAAGCCCCAATACCATACTCATTTGGGAATCGTGTTCGTTAGATTAAGTATATTAACATCTTTCAAGATTCTTTATCTTTCCTCCTCTTGTGTCGGTTCGTGACACTCCGATCCCCTAATTCTATATGTCGGAACGTGAAACTCCGATCCCCTACATGTGTCGTAACGTGACACTCCGATCCCCTACATGTGTCGGAACGTGACACTCCGATCCCCTACATGTGTCGGAACGTGACACTCCGATCCGCTAAATCTATGTGTCGGAACCTGACACTCCGATCCAGTAATATCATTCTGTAAATCATCAAGCCTTCTCTATACCAAGGCATCCTCAATCCCATTACTTTAATTCATCGAGCCTTCTTCTATACCAAGGCATCATCATTAATAATGTATATTAAAGTTCCTTTTCAAGATTTGGGATTCAATATTTTTGATCATGCTTATCTTATCACAATCACATAATCATATTCATGCAAACATACAATTAAGCATATAGTAGGGTTTACAATACTACCAATACATATCATTCTCTATTAAGAGTTTACTATGAAAGCATGAAAACCATAACCTACCTCCACCGAAGATTAGAAATCAAGCAAGCAAATTCCCAAAGCTTTGTTCTTCTTCTCATTTCTCCTCTTTCCCGTTCGTTTCTCCCTCTCTTTCTGTTCTTTTCTTCTTTTTCTTATTCAATCCTCTTTCTTTTACCCTAATAAGTATATAATTAAGAATAAAGGATGGCAATAATACCCCGCTAATTAACTTAGGGTTACCTCTTTTAACCCTCAAGAATTTGAGTTATAAATATAAACCCACGAAGTCTATAATTAAGGAAAGAATAGTCCAAAAACGTCCCTTAAAACTTCACCAGAAATCCGACTCTGCCTGGGATTTTCGCAACCTGTGACGGTCCATCGTGCCTGCGATGGTCCGTCCTGTAGGTCGTCGCAGAGTTCAGAGACCCAAATTTCCACCAAGGGTCTGTGACGGTCCGTCACACCTGTGACGGTCCGTCCTACCATTCCATCACAAAGTTCAGAGAGTTGATTTTTAGTACCCAATTTCAGATTTTCTAAGTATTTTGGGACGAGACCCCCTCGACGGTCCGTCGTGCCCATGACGTTCCATCGTGGGGTCCGTCGCTTCTGCCAGTTTTTCCAGAATTGAAGTCTGTTGCTCAAAATGACTAAACGGGTCGTTACAGTATTCCTATGGGGGCAACATAGTTCAAGAACTAGGAGATGTATTTTCGACCCTATTTATGCACATTGCATTATAGTCTCCAATATCATGAGTATCATGGTGAACCTACATTCCCACATTAGGAAGGGACACTTATCACCACTAGTTCATTCAATGCTAAGCTAGAGGCCCTTTTTGAAATGTCTTTAAGCCTTTATTAATAATCATAACTTAGTATAGGCCATAGAAGACTAACCCCTTGCATATTCATATAGTTAGATCATTAATAATTGCATTAGAATATCCTTTCAATACAACCCTCATATGTTAGATCAACACATTATCATCATCATGTCATAATAAGGCACATACGCAATTCATAACCAACCTTATATCATTACATCTTAACATAATCTAAAATTTTGATGTAATCAGGACATTTCCATTACATCATCTTACAAAAAATACTTAATACAATCACAATATATTCTTCAATTGAACTTCCTCACAGACTACAAGCCATCACAATTGAAGTAAAGGTTTAAGATCACAAAGTATTAGAATTTCTCCTTCAAAAGACATAATCGTTAGTATTATCCTCAATTAAATAATTTCATACATCAATAGGTTTAATAACATCATACAATTTTAAATAACACAAGAACTAAATCAATCGAATCAATACTAATCAACTCGACATGAGTTCATAACCTAGGGTTAGGGAATTTGGGCCAATTCATGATCTATCAAGATACTTGGTTAATTCATCAAGAACTATAATAATTTATAAATAATACATCATAATATAATCATAATAACGAAAACAAACCATATGACACCATCTTTTTGAAAAGTAATGTTGGAAGAACCCTTTGGGGAAAGGAATTAAAGAGGTAAATATTCCCATACCTTAATATTATTTGAAGATTGATGGTAAAAGAGAACATCTTGCTTCCATATAACCCTTAAAACTTGGTCTTCTATGGAGTAATCTTTGGTAGAGAGAAAGTAGAGCAAAGAAAGAGCAATTCAGGTTTGAAAAAGTGATATGTTAAGTGGGGTTTAGGATTAGGTTAGTTTATATAGGTCCTTAACTAATCTTATTAGCCAACCCTTAAATCGTAATTAAACCCTTAAATAACTTACTTACTTAAATGAACCAATTAAACATAATAGGAAAAGTACAGGCTTGACCTATGAGACCACAACCTATGGTTCGTAGGTCAACCTATGACCATTCCCCCAACCGTCCTGCATATCCATCGCTGGTGTCAGAGACTGGACATTTGGATACTTTTGGAAAAGAGTCTAAGTGTTGGTTGACGGAGGCATTGATGCCAAATTAGTCCACCTACGTCTTGTCGCTTGCACCTCATAAGTAGACGCTTCTTTTTGAAAGCTTTTGACCAAAGTGGAAGGGTGGTTCTTGTGGAGTCGCATCAAGAAATTTTGACACTAAACATATTTTAATCACGTTTAAGACCTTCCCATAAAAATTCACAAAATTTTGACTCCTAAAACATTGTGAAATAAGCAAAGGCACACTAGCACCCCTCTCACTAGTCTCTAGACGTCATGAATGTTTCTTGACGTCTTGACTATAAAACATCATACATGACTTATAAATATTATATTTTACCTCAAAATAGTGTTACAAACCGTAGAAACTCATGCGAGGCTTTAAATTAGGTCTTGGCCTTTGTAGTGTTATACAAATACCATTGTTTGATACAATATGACTAAGAAAAAAACGACTTCCAACTAGAACTCACATTTGCTGAACTTAGAAAATAACGGGTGTTCTTTAAGAGCTTGAAGAACAACTCTCCAAGGATTCGCATGTTCATCCTTAATCCTAGAGTAAATAAGGATATCATAAATAAAGGCTATAACGAATAAGTCAAAGTATTGTTTGAACACTCTGTTCGTCAAATCCATCATATTTGCAGGAGCATTGGTAGTAAAAACGACATAACTACAAATTCATAATGACCAAACCAAGTTTTGAAGGTTGTTTTCAGAATGTCATAATCAGTGACTCTGAGCTTATGGTAACCCGATTGGAGGTCTATCTTTGAGAAGTGACTAGCACCCTAAATATGGTCAAACAAGTCATCAATCATGTGGATGGTATAATTATTCTTGATTGTGACATTGTTCAATTGTCTATACACAATGCTAATTCCAAGAGAACCATCTTTCATCTTTACGAACAACACTGGTGCATCCCACGGTGTAATATTAGGTCTGATTCAACCTTTATCTAGAAGGTCTTTCAACTACTCTTTCAATTTATTAAGATCCGTAGGAGCCATTATGTAAGGAGGAATAGAAATAGGTTAGATATCTAGAAGGAGATCAATTCAAAAGTCAATTTCCCTTTTAGGAAGAACTTCAGGAAGATCTTCTGGAAAAATTTCTTCAAATTAACTCACTACTCGAACTAACTCAAGAATTAGGGTTTTAGAGCTAGAATCGTTAACCCGAATTAAATGATAGAGATAACCCTTGGCGATTATGCATATGGCCTTAAGGTAAGAAATTAAATGACCCATAGGCGCGAAGCTAATACCCTTTCACTTGTAGATTGGTTTCTGTTGAAACTAAAATAGAACAATCCTAATTCTACAACCACTGAGGCATAATAGGAATAAAATCAATCCATGCATATAATGAGATCAAAGTCTACCATTTCTAACTCTACAAGATCTACTGAGGTGACTTTCTGAGAGACTGTAACAGGGCAATTTCTTTATGCCTTTCTAGCTCTAATTGGGTCACTTGTTTGTGTAGAGACTGATAAAGATTCTGAGTGAATTTCTAAACTATCAATGAATTTGAATGCTAACTAAGAAGTTACAAAATAAAGAGTATCCCCTGGATCTAAAAATGCATAAACATCAAGGTGAATAACTCCTAACGTTCTAGTGACTACATCAGGAGAACCTTCCTGATCCTGGAGAGCCAGAAGAACATACAACTATTCTGGCGCTGACCGCGACCTGCACTAGATGAGTTATACTATTTATTCAAGCGACTTGCTGCTGCTGCTGAACTTGTAGACTGAGCCCTACCATTACCGCCTCCTTGACCCTGTCTAGAAGGTCAATCACTCGACCTGTGACCAGACTGACCGCACCCAAAACATCCTTTCTTTCCTGCGAGGCACTCTCCAAGATGGTTCTTACTAAACTTAGGGATAGTGGGGTCAGTCTTTGTGCCTTAAACACTTCCTTGAGACTTAGAGACTTGTGCTCTAACCTTCTTGTCACACCTGTTCTTGAAAGATGAATCACTAGCTGATGAAGGGGATGGGGATGAAAACTTCTGTTGACTCTGGGAGCAATTTTGACCACCTGATTTCAGCTGATAATAGTAATAATTCCCAGTCCATCAATAGACAAGTGAAGGTCCATCCACCTATTGGTGGTCTCTCTCAACAATGGCTCACGCAAGAATTGGCCATCTTTGACAATTTTCCTACGATAGTCGAACTCACCGGTGAGAGGGGTCCGATTAGCATCAACATCCTCGCTGTATAGATACCGGTGGATGGCTGGAAGGGAAAAATCAATCTGAATGCCACGTACTTGGACATGCTCAAGTGGGGCCTGTTTGGCTGGGGCATCCCGCCTATCAATATGTGATCTGAGAGTAGCCACGTAGGAGGCGTAGAACTCTCAGACAAACTCTTCACTATAACGTCCCAAAGAACGCGCTGTCCACTCCAGTCGGTGTATGGTGAAGAAATTGTGGATCTCTAGCATAGTAGGGAGACTTATCGTAAGGACCCTCCTCTCCAATGTAAGGGTCTATGTCATGACTCCTTTATCATTCAGAAACTTTGTGTCTAAATAAACTTGATACTACCCGTCGACACACCACCGGTTGGGCTTGTTGGGAACTGGGTTGTGAGTACAAGTCGGTGAGCCAAGAGTGGATTCAAAACTGTCAGCCTCATCAGACAAGGCAAACTACGCAGCTATGGAAGGTGCAGGGACTTAGCAAGACCTGTAGTCTTTCTCCGACCACGAAACTCCTAAGGAGCCAGACGCTCCTTCTGCATGAGTAGCTGACCCATAAGGTGTGCCGGTCAGTGTGAGCTCCTCATCAGACTGGGAGGCAGTGACTACGCCAGATGCTATTTTTTTCGGCGTAGCACTAGCAGCACGTGTAGCTCGGGATCGAGTGGCAGTGCCTGGGGGCACGTACTCGGGGTCACTCTCATCATCAGAGCCATTGACAAGGGGATAGACGGGGTGACAGACTGTTATCTCCCACGTGCGTATACTCAATCTTGTTTTTGTGCCATAGTATATCGTACCTATAAAGAATCAATATTATTATGAGAAGGAGAAAAAAAGACGAGTAAAAACAAAACAAAATAAATATACGAGCTAAGTGGTAATGACTTTTCTGTAGTAATAATGAAACACGGCGGACCACGTGACGGTTTGTCGTGAGTATAACGGACTTTCATGGGGTCCGTCATATCTTACTTCAACTATGTTGATGTGGAGACCCCTGAAGGAATGTCTCTGACAAGTATAATGGATAAGCAGGATGGACCGTTGTGACAATGATGATCCGTCGTCGATGTCTGTCGTGCAGACCCTTAGGAGAGGGGTCTCTGACCATCATGACGGTGGTGCACAACGGACCATTGAGGATGTGAGGGTCCACCGTAGCTGTCTGTCAAAGGACACTTAGAAAAAGTGGGAGACCATTAGGACAAGGGTCTCTGACAACCATAACGGTTGTGCAGGACGGACTGTCTTGGTAACGACGGTCCGTTGTAGATGTCTGTTAGAGGAAACTTATCAAAAGTATGGAGACCCTTAGGAGAGAGGTCTCTGCCCGTCATGATGGTTTTAAAGGATGGACCGTCGAGGATGTGACAGTCCGTCGTAGATTTCCGTCAGAGAACACTTAGAAAAAGTAGGATACCCTTAGAAAAAGGGGTTTTTGACAGCCACTATGCAGGACAAACCCTCGTGGGGACGAAGGTCCATCGCATGAATATGTTGGTGGACACATGGAGAAAAACGTACAGTGGGATGTTGGAACTTGCCATTTGACGGTCCGTCGTGGGTACGACGGTCCGGCATCAAGGTATCATTCTATCATTGAGCTACAGAACTGGGGATGCCACAATCATCCCCTATGACTCATAATGAATACTTAGTGATAACCTATATGTTTCTAACTCAAATACCTAGTAAACTAGCAATGTTAAAGCACCTATTTCTAAAGTTTAACAAGGAAATTTTTAGGAGTCTCAACCTAGGTCAAAAAAAGTTGTATTAATGAATGAACCCATCAATAATAAATAGTCTAATACTAATTGATAAACAAAAATACAATGTAAATGGGTAGAAATCAAGAATAACAAAATCTGCGAAGAATATGAATGATCTACTTTTACTAGTACATCGTGGAGTATCCCTATAGGCCTTTTGACTGTTCGATCGACCATAAGTAGCCGCATCGCAGTGGGATTTGGGTCACCCAAACCCAAATTCTTGTAAATCGAGAGGGGCATGAGATTTATGCTTGCCCCCAGATCACATAATGCTTACGCAAAATGTAATGACCCGACTGTACAAGGAACAGTGAACGCACCCGGAACTTCTTTCTTTTGTACGAGAGATCTAGTAGCAATAGCACTACAATGCTGCATTCTATCGTCATCCTCGAAAGTGACTGATCTTTTCTTTGTAACCAGATCTTTCATAAACTTTGCATAATCAGGCATTTCTTCTAGAGCTTCCACCAAAGGGACATTGATAGAAAGCTTCTTCAACATTGTTATAAAACGCCGATATTTACCATCTTCGGTCTTTTTCACTAATCTCTGAGGAAAGGGTGGTGGTGGTCTAGGAATGGGAATTACCTTTATCGGCACTTCAACATTTTTTATAGTGTTATCTTCTACTTCACCACTACCATGTACCACCTTATCATTATTTTTTATCACCTTTTCATCCTTAGACGGCATAGGTGGGTCAGTGGTCTGCTTACCACCCCGAGTAGTGATTGCCATACAATGTCTATCATTTTTCCGGGTTTTGGACAGTGTTGCTAGGAAGAGTGTCTGATTGCCGTATGTTCACAGTCGCAGATAATTGGGCCATTTGCAACTCAATCTGCTTAATCGATATGGCATGTGTATCGACTTTCTTCCCAATACACGCTAAATTACTCCTTAAATCTTTAATGTGCTCATCATTAGCATCGAGCTCCTCTTCATTTTGTGAAACACATCCTTAACTCGCGCCAAACTATCTCTACCATCCCTAGGAGTAACTTCACTTTTTTGAGGAGGGACATAGGGACCATTCCTATCATTTCTGTTACCATAGTAACCCTTGTTGAAGTTGTTGTCGCAGTTGTAATTTCCATCTCGGACATAATGACCCTCACAGTTGTAGTTACCATAGATCCGACCTTGGTTTCCTTGACCTTGGCACTAGTTCTCCTTATTTGAGACTTGGGCACTTTGTCGGAAACCCCCTGTCTATTCATTTACCACATAGAAATTCTTCTCATCCCTTAGTTGGTTCCAAGTGAAAACTGAGTTATAAGGGAGCTCAGTGAACTAAATAGCAGCCACTTCCGTCAGTGAGAGAGGAAACACTCTTAGCCCTATTGCATCCAAGTCAAAGTCAGGACTCCCTACAAAGCTTTTACACAATGCCCTTACCTTAGCTATATGGGCATATGGGTCCTTAGAAGGTAGCCCTGAAAACAAACCTCTGGCTGTGAGCATTCGCATCAGGTTACTAGTTAGCACTAAGGTGTGGCATGGTGTTACAGAGGGCAAGACAAGTGGTCCATCGGAGTCTTCTATATTTTCATAGCATCGATAGTATTCTTGAGGACGTGAAGCGAGATTTTTTCCCCTCTATTGGTTTTTACCCAGATCATTGGGTAATAATTGACCATTAACATCAACCAGAGCTGAGATGTTCTAGTTTGGATCATCATTATTAATACCCAAGTATCGATTTTTGTTGCATAGTGTACGCTCTAAATCGTAATCGTAAGGAAACAAGGGTTCTCTTCCTCTCAGTGTATTTGGCATACAATGAAAATAGTTCTACAATAATAAAAAACACTAAACAAAGTAAAAATAAGAAAATATTGAATAAACTTTAGTAATAGGTTGACGTTAATCTAAAAGCTACTTTCATTGGCAGCGGCGCCGAAATTTGATATGCTCAAACTTACTTCTCAAAGAAGAAGTAAAGCGGTCGTATCAAGTAAAGAACCCAACTAATACGGTTGGTTTCGTTCCCACGAGGAAAATAGTTCAGACTTAACTTCAATCTATTATTACTATTATTATGTAAATTATTTCCTTAGAAAACAAAGACAATAAAAGGGGGGGTTTTATTTCTGAATGAATAAAAGTAAATAGCTAAATTAAAGTAGACACCTAACAGATTCAAATGTTGGTCCTAACTTTACAATTCTACTAAAACAATTCTTTCCTAGTATCTTGCATGCAAGGTGATAAGTTATGTATTTCTGAATCCTTGGTCCGACTTCTAGAAAATTTCACTCCGCACCTTGGTCCGGCTACTATGTTGCTATACTAACCCTTACCTTTACCTCATATTAAGCATTGTATTTGATATTTGACTAAGTTATTACCTCTTACCAATCAATATTAGCCTATTAGATAGTATACACTAAATCTATGTTGATAATTCTTTTCCTATTATCTACCTCCTTTGTCCGGCAAGTAGCATTAAGGCGAGTTGTAACGTTTGCCATTCGTTAAAAAGACTTCTAAGCGAAAGAATTATCAATACATGCAAGAAACTATTCTAGAATTATTATTAGTTAGATTTTATCTTATTATTGACCCATGTTTCCCACAACCCGAGTTATGGAGTTTAGTTACCTATAGTCATAATCATTATATTCACATATATAATATAAGAATTCATACACTTACTTCAATGAGAAATAATAAAATCCATAAATTTACTTGATTAATCGACAAAATCACCAACAATCAACTCCAGAGAAAAGTCTAACAATCCAAAGTGTAATAATCAAAAAAATCTACTAACAATTAATCTAACATAAAATTGTCTAATAACCAAGACTTTAACCCCAAAACGAGGTTTTTACAACTATTTATAAAAAACAAAAACCTAATAAAAGAAGGACTCTAATTGCTGAAAATCTGTAAAAACGCGGCTGGGTAAATAGACCTCGCGACGGGTCGTTATGGTCACGGCGGACCGTCATGGACTCTGTCGTCCCATACTTTGCAAATTCTTCTGTTACTCTCCTCATTACCCTCAACGGCTTATATGAGGGATCGTCATAGGAACAACGATCCGTCTAGGGTCTCCGTTCCATAACACTTAAACTCTTGGAATTTGGGTACTGCGACTACTTCTCTGATCATCATGACGAACATGCAATACGGATCGTCATTGCTAAGACGGTACGTCATGCACTTCGTAACCTCACACTTGGTCAAACTTCCCCATCTTCCATCAGCAGCTTCACTACGATGCCACCAACGGACTGTCACAGGCATAACGGATCGTCACAAGCTCCGTAGGTGGTAACTTTTCTATATTTCTTTCTCAAAAACTTCCGCGTTAATTCGTACACAAACTTTTCTACAAATAAAGGGAAACCTACATAAAAATCAATACAAAAAGGCTTTTTGACTCACATTAAACTTAAGGAAAAAGGATTAAAATTACCGTAAAACCACGGTATATCAGTACACACAACCTTTCCTGGTACCTAAGTATGTCGTCATCTCCCAAAGAAAAAGACTCATTCATCTTAACCAACAATGAGGCCTTCAGCTCCATCAACACAAGATGAAGATGCTCACCCTTCTTTACTTCAACTACTAAGGATGATTCAGAACTAGGATGAACTGACACACCCCCACTAGTAGAGTCAACTAACTGCACAACCCAGTCTTCCCAGTCTATGTATATCTTTCACCAAGTCCTTCTTCCCATCCTCAACGTGGGCTATACTTCCCATGCTCATACTATTAAAAGAATAAGCTACAGCATTAGCCTTACCTGGATTGTAGTGGACATTCATGTCATAGTCCTTCAAAAACTCCAACAACCTCCACTGACTTAGATTCAACTCTCTTTGTGAAAAAACGTACTGGAGACTTTTGTGGTCTGTGAACACATCCACATTCACCCCATACCAGTAGTGCCTCCTCAAATTCAATGTAAGCGCCACAGCTGCCAACTCCACTTCATGAGTGGGGTAACTTTTCTCATGAACCTTGAGCTATCTAGACGCATAGGGTATCACCTTACCACCCTGCATAATAACACAACCCAAACTAACCCTAGACACATCACAATAAACACTGTAATTCTCACCACACTTAGGCAAGGTAAGCACTGTGGCTTAACTGAGTCTATACTTGAGCTTCTGGAAACTCCTCTCACAAATCTCTGTCCATTCAAACTTGTCCTTCTTCTTAGTCAAAGCTGTCTGTGAGGCAGCAATGCAAGAAAAAGCCTCCAAGAAACTGCGATAATAAACAGGCAATCCCAAGAAGCTACGAATATTTGTGAGAGTAAAAGGTTTTGTGCAGTTCTTAACAACCTCAGTCTTCCTGGGATCTACCTTCACTCCTTGGTCGGACACAACATGACCAAGGAAGGTCACTGATTTAAGCCAGATTCACACTTGCTAAATTTGGCTTACAGTTGATGTTGTCTAAGTACATGAAAGGTTAGACTAACAAGTTGTTTAATGGTCTTCATTGGTCTTAGAGTAGATGAGAATGTCATCAATGAATACTATGACGAAAGGGTCAAGGTATTCACGGAAGACTCGATTCATGAGATCCATAAATGCAGCAGGTGCATTAGTGAGACCAAATGACATAACTAGAAACTCTTAATGACCATAACGGCTACGAAAGAATGTTTTTGGAACATCTTCATCCCTAACCCTAAGCTAGTGGTACCCTGAACGAAGATCAATCTTCTAGAAGAAAATAGACCTTTGGAGTAAGTCGAACAATTCATCTATTCTGTGAAGTGGATACTTATTCTTGATAGTGACTTTGTTGAGCTGCCGATAATCAATACACATTCTAAGGGTTCCATCTTTCTTTTTCACAAACACTGGAGATCTCCAAGGGGATATGCTTGGCTGAATAAAATCCTTATCAGTGAGATCTTCTAACTGCAGCTTCAACTTCTTCAGTTCAGCTGGAGCAATTCTATAAGGAGGAATTGAAATTTGTTATGTATAGGGTTCTAAGTAGATACCAAAGTCAATCTCTTAAGGGGGAGGAACTCCAGGAAAATCTTCAGGAAATACATCTTGGAACTCATTCAATATAGACACTGAATCTATGAAAGGAATGTCATGATCTAAATCATTAACACTCACAAGATGATAGAATAACCCGTTTGAAATTATTTTATTGGCCTTAAGATTTGAAATCAAGGGATTAGGACGACTCGAGTTGTACCCCTCACACACTAGCTCTCCTTCATTAGGGAAACAAAATCTCACAACCCTTACGAAAATCTATAAAAGTATAAAAACTATGAAGCCAATCCTTGCCAAGAATGATGTCAAAATCGTTCATAGGTAACTCAACCAAGTATGCACATATAGTCTTACCACATACAACTATTAAGCAATCCTTGTACACTCTATCAACTATTACATTTTCTCCTAAAGGTGTACTAACCACTATAGGATCATGCAAAACATCAGGCAATATCTCAAAAGTGAGAGAAAGCAAAGGAGTTACAAAGGAAAGCGTAGACCCTGGATCAAGTAAAGCATAGTAGAAGTTGAGAATGCTTGCAGCATACCAGTGACCACATATGAAGATTTCTCCTACTCCTCCCTGTTCTTTAGAGTATAAAAGTTGTTCTTCTTAGGAGACTCAGATACTGCTGCACCCTGTGGATTAGGCCTAGGATGAGAATTACCTCCAGTCTAACCTCTATTCTGTGGGCAAACTCTAACCATACGCCCACTCTTACCGGAACTGAAGCAGGCATTAGTGCCCTGTCAGAACTCTCCACTGTGAGCACGACCACACTTAGCACAGTCCTTTCTAGGACGTTGCATCTTACCTCCATTGCCATTCTTGGGCTCAGGTCTTCCTCCTCTAGGTGTTTTACTCCTCTGAGAGTTAGAGTTACGAGAACTCTGTTGCCCCTTTTTGAACCTGGGCTACTCATGGACATTAAAATTGTATTTGTGGCTTGCATGGTTAGGACCTGCCTGATCTTGAGGCTTAGGCCTTCTAGGATCACGATGGCCGTCTTCTTGCAGTTTTCCACTACCTACTTGACATGCTCCATCAACCTGGAGAGATCCATTTTATCATGGAGTATCGCAGGTGGACACTCATTTTCCAGATCTCTATTGATTCCTGTGAGGAACCTACTCATATCGTCCCTACTGTTAGATACAAGGAAAGTAGCATACCTGGATAGTTTAACACACTTCAGTACTCATCTCATCCTTGCTGTTAGATACTAGGAAAAGTAGCATGCCTTGACAGCTTAACATACTTCGGGGAATACTCTTTGACAATCATGTATTCCTGCTTAAGGTTGATGAACTCCTCAATCTTGGCCTCCCTAATCTCCCTAGGAAAGAATCTCTCAATGAAGGCTTTCTTAAAAATATCTCAAGTACCGAAACTCCTCCAAAAATTGGCTATCAGGCAACACCGTACACCAAGTTTGTGCAACATCCTTGAGTTGATAGGAAGCCAACTCTGCTTTCTCAGTATCTTTGGACCTCATATCCATAAAGATCTTATAAACCTCATCCACAAACTCTTGAGGATCCTCTTAAGTCTTAGACCTTGTTAAAATAGAAGGATTTATCCTCATAGAGTCTCTCAACCTGTCAGCCATACAACAAACTAGTGGGTTCTCCCTCTAAAAATTCTGTCGGTTGACCTATTATGTTATCTCCTAGGCCTGTAGAGAGATGTCCTGTGTCCTCTGGGGATGAGATTCCCTCAACTTGGTGTATGTCAACCAAGCAGGGTAAAGCGGCATAGACACTCCTTTAACTGGAGCCTGGGGTGGAACCTGATTGCCCCCAACAGCTGCTCCTCCTATCCTTTGACAAATTGTTCTCCTAGTATTAATTTCTTGAAAAAGAACAAGGATTGATGTTAGACACATTTATAACACCAAGAAAATCATACCTTATAAAAGTCACGATAACATCACAAGAAGAGAAATTTTCCTACGCATCATGCAGTCTCTAGTTCAGGATAGTGGTGTAAATCACTACCATGACTTAACAACTACTCAATGTAGTTAATGTTAATTTATTATCCTCGAAATTTCACCTAGCGCTGTGGTACCAACTTTGTCATGACCAGAATCTAGACCCCAGATGAGACCTGCGTCGTTGACCTCTCAGAGGTCGCAGACAAGCCTACTTACCTCATACTTACTTCATCTAAGTTAATATTAGCGGAAATTTTGAAATTTTTGTTAACTCACATTCATATAATTCATTCTCCTTAAACTCATAAACGTTCAGAAATCAACCATCTAATATAGAGATAATCAAATGAAAGAAACACTTCATAATTGCATTAAAGAATTTTTGCCAAAACGACACTAATACAAAGTCTGAACAAAAGTGGAAAGAAAAACTAGTGGAACATGCTCCTCTAGCTATAGCCTACGTCTAAGCTAAATAATAACGATAGACATCCTCGAATGCATGAGGGCCTACCAAGTCAGGATAAAAGCTCCACATCGGCATAGCTGCAACGTCAACCTGTAAGCTCTAGCGTCCACCTGTGCCTGCACATAAAATTGTAGAATTGTATGGGATTAGTACACACTTGTACTAAGTATGGGTATGTGCAAGAACACCCCAAGGACAGGCATGACTAAGAACAACTCTTTCCGAAGAACAATATTATCGAAAGTCAAGTCAATGGACTTCCCAAATTCAGATTAGGAAAGTCATGTCATGAGAGTAACATGCATCGTCATAATTATCGTATTGCGCACAACACATTACATCTTGCATATAGCTTATAACATATCGCATATAACACATAACATTTTTCATATAATTCATTCATATGCCATGAGACCTTGGAATCATGGCTGTGACATCAAGACTTCCAAAAATGAGGGCTCAACATATGGCACCACAACTAGGGAGCCGTCTTTAGCAAACACAGAGGCTACTTCATTCATTCATAAGCACTTCATTTCATTTAATTCATAGGCTAGTGTGAACACTAGCGATACCTAGGATGTAGTTTAAGGCTTTCAATGGGTTCGATGTGCAATGATCAAGAATTACCTAGTGTCATTACTTGAGTCTAGCTCACCTCTTGATTATCTTATCCGAACACCTTTGGTATCATTCATTTCATTATGTAAATCATTTGAGGCGGACCTCATTCATTCTTGGGGAAATTAAACTTTAACCGACATAGATCATGTGAGCATTATGAAATCTAGTGTCTCCCCCACACCGAAAATAGGTGGAATCACTGGCCAAATTGACCGAGAACATGCTAGCACACATGGGAATTGAATCTTGCCAGATCCCTATATTAGCAGTTTAGGTTCAAAGAGTAAGAGATATAACAAGACGCATACCCGGCATTCCAGACAGTCTCATCTCATGAGAGTTACATGAACCTCTGCCCTTCCTGAAAGAAGGCATCACCGCTCATAGCTAGTCTATCGGTGCTCAGTATAAAGTTGCATTACATTCAACTCATACGTCATGCTAATTGGCTTTTAGTATAAGGACATCGTAGCTCAATAGATGATTTCTCATTTCATCATTAGTATTAAGTGTGTTAATCTCAATACATTCATTAGAGTGTTCATAGAGAGTGGTCTCTTCATTATTTTTACACGCTCATAGGGGAGTACATTATAGTAACATTTACTTAGCCTCATTTGAGATTGCCCTTATCTTTTACATTAGCCTCATATCATGTTGTCACCACATTCAATAACATTATCACCTTTGATCTTTATAATTAGTAACCCTTTTTAACGTGAATGTTAATTTCATCTTATACCAATGCACTAGGCCATTTAGTGTGTTTAACACTCTTAGCTAACCCTTCTTGGGTTTCATACTTTCATTGTTCATTTCATCATTTCATTGTTCATTTCATTATATCATTGGTCATTTCATTATTTCATTGTTCATTTCATCATGTCCCAATGCACTTGGCCGTTTACTGTGTTTTACACTCTTACTTAACCCTTTTAGGGTTACTTCATTTCATTATATACATCTTAGGTTCACATATGTTTTAAACATATGATAGACTTATGGGTCTATACATACAATCCATGAGGATTCATTCATAGTTCGTTTAAGTGATTCATATCTTCTTAAGATTATATGGTACAAGACTTTTGCATCTTTTATGTATGCCAAGATCTCGATTTCGGTCTAAGTAGGCAGCTTTATTCTTGAATATTTAATTTACGTATGACTTATGTATCAATACGGAATTCGGGCAAGGGAACCCGGTTTCAAATCCCTTGGACAATATTTACATTTTTGATTTATTTTATTTTTCTCCACACAGTTTGGGGATCTAAGATCGAGCCCCAACACCTTTGTTTCCTTTTAATTTATTTCCTTTGAAATTTATCTTCCTAGGCCGAGGGGTTGTGGGATTGGACCGCAACAACCCCTTTTATTTTTTTTCTTTTTCCTTGACATTTTCGAGGTTACCATGAGGGTGTGGGATCAAACCCCCACAACCTCATTTTATTTTATTTTTAATTCTCCTTTTCCGCCTAGAGCTCGTTGGTTTCGATTCCCACGCCTCACATTTATTTTCTTTTTCATTTTTTTTGATGCTTGACTGAGAGGTTGTGGGATCGAATCGAACTCCTCTCATTTCTTACTTTCATACATTATTTTCTAGCCAGGAGCACCCATGTTCAAATACCCTTAACCCCATTTCTTCACTTACATTTTGTAGTGTTTTTCACGGGTGATGTCTTGGGTTCGATCCCTAATGACCTCACCTAATTTACACTTATTTATAATTTCAGATTTGTTCGTCCATGTTTAGCCAAAACCAATCTTACATGTTACTGGAATTTTTGTCATGTTTTAAGCTCACTTTCATAAACATTTATACATAAATTCACAAGATAATTCGTAGAACATTTAATACGTTCTTAGGTGAATTTTAATAGATTAATTTAGCCAAAAGATTATCACTCAAATCAGCCACATTACAAGTCATATGAACATCATGATTTACATAAACATTTGTACATGATATACAAAAAACTAACATGAAATTTCAAGTCCTAAACCGTGACAAATAGCCACGACAACACACCCAAACACACGTACTTACATTTTAGAAAAATATTAACATAAGTCAAATGAGGTTTTATTAAATGAGGAAAAATCTGAATTCCCTTTCATTTTAATTCAGCTAATAAATAATAAATATTAATTAATTAGATTAATTTACAAACTTAAATTAAAAACAAATGTAATTCATTGTTTCCTCCTATGTTCAAACCCGGGTGGAGAAAGACTTCACTCTAAGACCCAATTTTTTTGCCCTCTCTCCCTAAAATACCCCTCCACCTTATTAATTAAAAAATTAATTATATATTTCGGATAATTACAACACCACCCTTGGCTTGGAAAAGGACCATTTTACCCCTAGACCCTCCAACCTAAGATTTTCTCTTTTTATGTCCGGTAAAGACTCGTTCGAGTAAATCTTCGTATTGGAGAGCCCTACATGGCTGGAACAAACCTTTCCTAGCTCAATTAACACCCCAAGTTAGTTGGTTTGGCTGTAGTAAGGGTTCAGAGGTCTGGTTCTATACGCATCAATCCGTGTCAACCCTGTCTAATCATAGACATTCTAGAAACATTAACCATTACTTAGCATATCCATTATTAGGGTTGTTACACCTACAAAACATAAAGATGAGAATCCAAGTTATCTTCAATGTCCCTTCTAGAAGCACAACGGTAGGAACCTATATAATTTTAGAAACATAAATATGGGTTAGTACACAGTTGTAGTACGTATTGGAATATGAATATAAAATTTTTGAATGAATGTATGAGAAAGGGGACATTGACTTTAGAAAACATGCTAATTCATTTAGAAACCTTTAGTGGGCATACAAGAGAGCATATACCATATAAGGATCACAATAGCATAAATCACGTTCATGATCAAGACAACTTATGATAAGATCCATGTATAACACAAGTCCAACATCATCAAGTATTACCAAGTCAACATGTATAATAGCATATTTGAGAACATAGCCAAACCAATTCAAATATAACGATATAATAACAAAGAATGCATAAAAGTTCATTACATTACAACATACACATGACCATTACTCATAATCCAACATCCCAAGTAAAGCCCCATAACCTTATCAAGTAAGCCCAAAAAAAAATAACAAATATTTTCTAACTTCATATGGCATAGAATCAAGAGTAATCATCATCACTCTTAGCAATATAGGCAAATAACATGCTCATAAGTGAAAGTAACTTTATATAGGTTCATCAACATGTATAGAAAACATATGCATAACATTTACTTTATATAAAATAAGAACAACCTTCTAGGACTTCCCTCAAAGCTAATTAGTTCAATGTATAGGTAGAATCCCATACCCCTACCTAGACTAAGTCAAACCCTCAAGCCACCCTAGTTAGTGTTCACTTCTTTACTTCATTTGACTTTTGGTAACTTGTTTAAACGGACATTGACCAGATGAGCTAAATGTGGAATTTGGTTTCATGAAACCCTACACCGAAAGAAGGTGAACTACTTTCCAAGGTAGTACCAAAACACGAACATAACATTCTAGGTGGATCCACTAACTAGTATTCCTATGGGGGCAACATAGCTCAAGAACTAGGAGATGTATTTGTAACCCTATTTATTCACATTGCATTATAGTCTCCAATATCATGAGTATCATGGTGAACCTACATTCCCACATTAGGAAGGGACACTTATCACCACTAGTTCACTCAATTCTAAGCTAGAGGCCCTTTTTGAAATGTCTTTAAGCCTTTATTAATCATCATAACATAGTATAGGCCATAGGAGACTAACCCCTTGCATATTCATATAATTGGAACATTAATAATTGCATTAGAATATCCTTTCAATACAACCCTCATATGTGAGATCAACACATTATCATCATCATGTCATAATAAGGCACATACGCAATTCATAACCAACCTTATATCATTACATATTAACATAATCTAACATCTTCACGTAATCAGGACTTTTCAATTACATCATCATACAAAAAATTACTTAATACAATTACAATATATACTTTAATTGAACCTCCTCATAGATTACAAGCCATCACAATTGAAGTAAAGGTTTAAGATCACAAAGTATTACCATTTCTCCTTCAAAAGACATAATCGTTATTATTATCCTCAACCAAAACAATTTCATACATCAATAGGTTTAATAACATCATACAATTGTAAATAACACAAGAACTAAATCAATCGGATCAATACTAATCAATTCGACATGAGTTCATATCCTAGGGCTAGGGAATTTGGGCCAATTCATGATCTATTCCACACACTTTGTTAATTCATCAAGAACTATAATAATTTATAAAAAAATACATCATAATATAATCATAATAATTAAAATAAACCATATGAAACCATCTTTTTGAAAAGCAATGTTGGAAGAACCTTTTGGGAAAGGAATCAAAGAGGTGAAATTTTCCCATACCTTGATATTATTTGAAGATTGATGGTAAAAGAGAACATATTTCTTCCCTTTAACACTTAAAACTTGGTATTCGATGAGAGAAAGTAGAGCGAAAAAAGAGCAATTTTTGTTTGGAAAAAGTGATATGTTAAGTGGGATGTAGGATTAGGTTAGTTTACATAGGTCCTTAATTAATCTAATTAACCGATCATTAAATAATAATTAAACCCCTAACTTACTATCTTAATCAAATGAACCAATTAAACTTAATAGGAAAAGTGCAGGCTTGACCTTTGAGACCACAACCTACGGTTCGTAGGTCAACCTATGCCCATTCCCCCAACCGTCCTGCATATCCATCGCTGGTGTTAGAGACTGAACATTTGGACACTTTTGGAAAAGTGTATAAGTGTTGGTTAACGGAGGCATCGACGCCACATCGATCCACCTACGCCTCGCCACCTGCACCTCATAAGTAGACACTTCTTTTTGACACCTTTTGACCAAAGTGGAAGGGTTGTTCTTGGAGAGTCGTACCTAGAAATTTTGACCCTAAATATATTTTAATCGCGTTTAACACCTTCACATAAAATTTCACCAAATTTAGACTCCTAAAACATTGTAAAATAAGCTAAGCCACACTAGCACTTCTTTTACTAGTCTCTAGACGTCATGAATGTTTCTTGACTATAAAACTTCCTACATGACTTATAAATATTATTTTTTACCTCAAGAAAGTGTTACAAACCTTAGAAACTCATGCACTTTAATTTACGTTTGGCCTTTGTAGTGTTATACGGATACCATTGTTCGATACAATATGACTAAGAAAGCAACGACTTGCAACTAGAACTCGCATTTGCTAAGCTTAGCAAATAACTTCTATTCTTTAAGAGCTTGCAGAACAACTCTCCAATGACTCGCATGTTCTTCCTTAATCCTAGAGTAAATAAGGATATCATAAATAAAGGCTATAACGAATAAGTCAAAGTATTGTTTGAACATTCTATACGTCAAATCCATGATACATGTAGGAGCATTGGTAGTACAAACGACATAACTACAAATTCATAATGACCAAACCAAGTTTTGAAGGTTGTTTTCAAAATGTCACTATATGTGACTATGAGCTTATGATAACCCGATTGTAGGTCTATCTTTGAGAAGTGACTAGCACCCTGAAGATGGTCAAACAAGTCATCATTCCGGAAGATTGTATAATTATTCTTGATTGCGGCATTGTTCAACTGTATATACTCAATTCAAATTCTAAGAGAACCATCTTTCTTTTTTACGAACACCACAGGTGCATCCCGTGGTGTAATATTAGGTTTGATGCAACCTTTATCTAGAAGGTCTTTCAACTTCCTTTTCAATTCATTAAGATCTGTTGGAGCCACTCTGTAAGGAGGAAGAGAAATAGGCTGGGTATCTAGAAGGAGATCAATTCCAAAGGCAATTTCCCTTTTAGAGAGGAACTTCAGGAAGATCTTCTGGAAAAATTTCTGGAGATTAACTCACTACTCGAACTAACTCAAGAATTAGGGTTTTGGAGCTAGATTCGTTAACCAAAACTAAATGATATAGATAATACTTGGCGATCATCCATATGGCCTTACGGTAAGAAATGAAATGACCCATAGGCGCTAAGCTAATACCGTTTCACTCTAAGATTGGTTCATCTAGAAACTGAAATTGAACAATCCTAATTCTACAACCACTGAGGCATAATAAGAAATAAAACCAATCCATGCCTCTAATGAAATAAAAGTCTACCATTTCTAACTCTACAAAATCTGCAGAGGTGACTTTCTGAGAGACTGTGACAGGGCAATTTCTTTATGCCCGTCAAGCTATAATTGGGTCACTGGTTGGTGTAGAGACTAATAAAGATTCTAAGAGAATTTCTGGACTAACAATGAATTGAAATTCTACGTAAGAAGTTAAAAAAGAAAGAGTATCCCCAGGATCTAAAAATGCATAAACATCAAGGTGAAGAACTCCTAACGTACTAGTGACTACATTAGGAAAAACTTCCTGATGCTGGAGAGCCATAAGAGCATACAGCTATTCTGGCGCTGACCGCGACCTATACTAGATGATTTATCCTATTTATTCAAGCGAATTGCTGGTGCTACTGAACTTGTAGACTGAGCCCTACTATTACCGCCTCCTGGACCCTGTCGAGAAGGACAATCCCTCAACCTGTGACCAGACTGACCGCACCCAAAACATCCTTTCTTTCCTTCGAGGCACTCGCCTAGATGGTTCTTACTACACTTAGGGATAGTGGGGTAATTCTTTGTGCCTTAAACACTTGCTTGAGACTTAGAGCCTTGTTCTCTAACCTTCTGGTCACACCTGTTCTTGGAGGATGAAACACTAGCTCATGAAGGGGCTGGGGCAGAAAAATTCCATTGACTCCGCGAGGGATTTTCACCACCCGATTTCTACTGATAATAGTCACAATTCCCAGTCCATCAATATAAAAGTGAAGGGACATCAACCTATTGTTGGTCTCTAAGACAGGGAGGCAGTGATTACGCCACACTCTTCCTTTTTTGGCGTATCTCTGGCAGCACGTGTAGCTTGGGATCGAGTGGCAGTGCCTGGGGGCACGTACTCGGGGTCACACTCATCATCGAAGCCATTGGCCAGGCGGGCAGACAGGGCGACAGACTTTTATTGCCCACCTGCGTATACTAAATATTGTTTTTGTGCAATAATGTATAGTAAGTATAAAGAATCAATATTATTACGAGAAGGAGCAAACAAGACGAGCAAAAACAAAACAAAATAAATATAAGAGCTAAGTTGTAATGACTTTTCTATAGTAATAGTGAAACGTGGCGGACAATGTGATGGTTCGTCGTGAGTACGATGGTCTATTATGGGTTCCATTATGCCTTACTTACACTATGTTGATGTGGAGACCCCTGAAGGAAAGTCTCTAACAAGTATAATGGATAAGCAGGATTGACCATTTTGACAATGACGATCCGTCATCAATGTCTGCCGTGGAGACCCTTAGGAGAGGGGTCTCTGAGAATCACGGCGGTTGTGCATGACGGACCATCGAGCATGTAAGGGTACTTCATAGATGTCTGTCAAAGGACACTTAAAAAAATTGGGAGACCCTTAGGACAAGGGTCTTTGACAACAATGACAGTTGTGCAGGATGGACCGTCTTGGTAACGAAGGCCTGTTGTAGATATCTGTTAGAGAAAACTTATAAAAAGTATGGAGACCCTTAGGAGAGGGGTCTCTGCCTGTCACGACGGTTGTACAGGACGGACCATCGAGGATGTGATGGTCCGTCGTATATTTCCATCAAAGAACACTTAGAAAAAGTAGGAGACCCTTAGAAAAAATGGTTTTTGACAACCAGTACGGTTGTGTAGGACAGACCATCGTGGGGACGACGGTCAATCGCATGAATCCGTTGGTGGACACTTTGAGAAAAACATACAGTGGGATGTTGGAACTGACCATATGACGGTCTGTCGTGAGTACGACGGTCTGTCATCAAGGACTGATTCTGTCATTGAGCGACAGAAATGGGGATGCCATAATCATCCCCTATGACTCATATTGAATACTTAGTGATACCCTATGTGTTTCTAACCCATATACCTAGTAAACTAGCAGTGATAAAGCACCTATTTCTAATGTTTTAACAAGACAATTTTGAGGATTCTCAACCTAGGTCAGACAAAATTTGTATTAACGAAGCCCATCAATAAGAAATATGCTAATACTAATAGATAAACAAAAATGCAATGTAAATGGGTAGAAATCAAGAATAACAAAATCTGCAAAAAATATGAACGACTCCACTTTTACTAGTACATCGTGGAGTATCCCTATAGGCCTTTTCAGTGTTCGATCGGCCATAAGTAGCCGCATCGCAGTGGGCTTTGGGTCACCCCAACCGATCTTCTTGTAAGTCGAGAGGGGCATGAGATTTATGCTTGCCCCCAGATCACATAATGCTTTCGCAAAATGTAATGACCTGACTGTACAAGGAATAGTGTACGCACCCGGATCTTCTTTCTTTTGTACGAGAGATCTTGTAGAAATACCACTACAATGCCGCAGTCTATTGTCACCCTTGATAGTGAATGATCTTTTCTTTGTAACCAGATCTTTCATAAACTTGGCATAATCGGGCATTTGTCTAGACCTTCTACCAAAGGCACATTGATAGAAAGCTGCTTCAACATTGTTATAAAATGCCGATATTTACCATCCTTGGTCTTTTTCACTAATCTCTGAGGAAAGGGTGGTGGTGGTCTAGGCATGGGAATTACCTTTATAGGCACTTCAACATATTTTCTAGTGTTATCGTCTACTTCAAAACTACCATCTACCACCTTATCATTATTTTTATCACCCTTTCCTCCTTAGACGGTATAGGTGGGTCAGTGGTTTGCTTATCACCCCGAGTAGTGATTGCCATTCTATTATTTTTTTGGATTTTGGACAGTGTTGCTAGGAAGAGTGCCTGATTGCTGTGTGTTCATAGTTGTACATAATTGGTCCATTTGCAACTCAATCTGCTTAATCGATATTGCATGTGTATCAAATTTCTGCCTAATAAATGCTAAATCACTCCTAAATCTTTAATGTGCTCATCATTAGCATCGAACCTCCTCATCATTTTGTGCAACACATCTTGAACTCGCGCCATATTATCTCCACCATCCCTACGAGTAACTTCACAATTTTGAGAAGGGGCATAGGGCCTATTCCTATCATTTCTGTTACCATAGTAACCCCTGTTGAAGTTGTTGTCATGGTTGTAATTTCCATCTCTGACATAATGACCCTCACGGTTGTACTTACCAAAGATCCGGCCTTAGTTTCCTTAACCTTGGCGCTAATTCTCCTTATTTGAGTCTTGGGCACTTGGTCGGAAACCCCCCCCCTCCCTATCTGTTAATTTACCGCATAGGAATTCTCTTCATAATAGCATACATGATTTGGTTGAGGTGGTTTAGACAAGTAGTTTACTACATTTATCTTTTCTGCACGCCTAGTGACCTGTTTTAATACCAAACCAAGCTTAGTTATTATTTGAGACATCTCTTAAAGCATCTCATCTGTAGCTGGGTTGTGAGTGGATTATACTGCGAAGGTATTTCTCCAAGTATCTGACTTCCTAGTACTCCAAGCTTTACTGTTCTAGGAGATTTTCTCTAACTTTTCTGCAATCTCGGCATAAGGACACTACCCATAAGAACCACCCGCTATAATATCCAACACCTCTTTATTATTATCATCCTATTCCCGATGAAGTATTCCTTCACTGACTCCTCATCTATGTGGTGATTAGGGACGCTTCTAAAAAACGAGGTGAATCTATCCCAAGAACTACTAACTGACTCTCCTGGTAGAGCCACAAAGTTGTTCACTCTATCTTTGTGGTTAGTTTCTTGTAGACCGAGTAGTAGCATGCTAAGAAAACGTCCCTTAGTTGGTTCCATGTTAAAACTGAGTTATAAGGGAGCTCAGTGAATCAAATAGCAACCTCTCCCGTTAATGAGAGAGGAAACACTCTTAGCCCTATTACATCCAAGTCCAAGTCAGGCCTCCCTACAAAGCTTTTACACAGTGCCCTTACCTTAGCTATATGGGCATGTGGGTCCTCAAAAGGTAGCCCTTAAAACAAACCTCTGGCAGTGAGCACTTGCATCAGCCTACTAGTTACCACGAAGGTGTGGCCTGGTGGTAGAGGCGGCAAGACAAGTGGTCCATCGGAGTCTTCTATATTTTCATAGCCTCTGCAGTATTCTTGAGGACGTGGAGCGGGATTTTGTCCCCTCTGTTTGTTTTCACCCGGAGCATCGGGTAATAAGTGACCATGAACACAACCGGAGATGGGATGTTCTAGTTTGGATCATCATTGTTAATACACAAGTATCGATTCATATTGCGTAGTGTACACTCTAAATCGTGATCATAGGGAAACAAGGGATCTCTGCCTCTCAGTGTATTTGGCATACAAGGAAGATAGTTCTACAAGAATAAAAAACAATAAAGAAAGTAAAATTCAGAAAATATTGACTGAACTTTAGTAATAAGTTTACGTTAATCTAAAAGCTACTTTCCCTGGCAGCGGCGCCAAAATTTGATACGCTCAAACTTACTTCTCAAAGAAGAAGTAAAGCGGTCGTATCGAGTTAAGGACCCAACTAATAAGGTTGGTTTCGTTCCCACGAGGAAAGTAGTTCAGACTTAACTTCAATCTATTATTACTATTATTTAGTCAATTATTTCCTTAGAAAACAAAGATAATAAAAAAAAGGGGGGGTTATTTCAAAATAAATGAAAATAACTAGCTAAACTAAAGTAGACACCTAACAGATTCAAAATATTGGAGTTTAATCAATTGATAAAGTAACTAGGGTTTACGTGTTCTGCACAGTGTCCTACCTTTATAATTCTAACTATAACAATTCTTTCCTAGTATCTTGCATGCAAAGTTATAAGTTATGTATTTCTAAATCCTTCGTCCGTCATCTAAACAAATTCACTCCGCACCTGGTCCGGCTGCTGTGTTGCTACACTAACCCTTACCTTTACCTCATATTAAGCATTGTATTCGATATTTGACTAAGTTATTACCTCGTACCAATCAATACTACCCTATTAGATAGTATACACTAAATCTATGCTTATAATTCTTTTCCTATTATCTACCTCCTTCGTTTTGAAAGTACCATTAAGGTGATTTCTAACGTTGGACATTCGTTAAAAAGACTTCTAAGCGAAAGAATTATCAATACATGCAAGAAACTATTCTAGAATTATTATTTTTGTTAGATTTTATCTTATTATTCACCCATGGTTCCCACAACCCTAGTTATGGAGTTTAGTTACCTATAGTCATAATCACAATATTCACATATATCATATAAGAATTCATGCACTTACTTTAATGAGAAACAATAAAATCCAGAAATTTACTTGATTAATCGACAAAATCACTAATAATCAACTATAGAGAAAAGTGTAATAATCGAAAGTGTAATAATCAAAATAATCTAGTAACAAACAATCTAACATAAAAGTGTCTAATAACATAGATCTTAACCCCCAAAATGAGGTTTTTACAATTATTTATAAAAAAAATAAATACCTAATAAAAGAAGGAATCTAATTGCTGAAAATCTGTAAAACCGTGGCTGGGTCAATAGACCTCGCGGCAGGTGGTCATGGTCACGACGGGCCATCATGGACTCCGTCGTCCCATACTTTGAAAATTCTTCTGCTGCTCTCTTCATTACCCTCGATGATAGGTATGAGGGATCAGCACAGGCACAACGGTTCGTCTAGGGTCTCCGTTCCACAACACATAAACTGTTGAAACTTGAGTACTAGGAATACTTCTCTGATCATCACGACAAACCAGCAGGACGGACCGTCATGGCTACGACGGTACGTTATGCACTTCGTAACCCCACACTTGGTAAAACTTCCCCATCTTCCTTCAGCAGCTTCACTACATGCCACCTACGAACTGTCACAGGACCAACTGATCGTCACAAGATCTGTAGGTGGTAAATTTTCGGTATTTCATTTCTCAAAAACTTCCGCGTTCATCCTTAGACAAATTTCCTGTAAATTAAGGGAAACTTACATAAAAATCAATACAAAAAGGCTTTTGGACACAGACTAAACTTAAGGAAAAAGCATTAAAAATACTGTGAAACCAAGGTATATCAGTACACACAACCTGTGCTGGTACCTAAGTATGCCGTCATCTTCCAAAGAAAAAGACTCATTCATCTTAACCAACACTGATACCTTCATCTCCCCCAACACAGGATAAAGATGCAGACCCTTCTTGACTTTCAATTACTAAGGATGATTGGGAACTAGGATGAACTGAAACACCCCCACTAGTAGAGTCAACTAACTGCACCACCCAGTCTGGCCAGTCTATGTGTATCTTTCACCAAATCCTTCTTCCCATCCTCAATGTAGGCTATAGTTTTAATGCTCATCCTACTCAAAGAATAAGCTACAACATTAGTCTTACCTGGATGGTAGTGGACATTCATTTCATAGTCCTTCAACAACTCCAACCACCTCCACTGAGTTAGCTTCAACTCTCGTTGTGTGAAAACGTACTGGAGACTCTTGTGATCTGTGAACACATCCACATGCACCTCATACAAGTATTGCCTCCACAACTTCAGTGCAAGCACCATAACTGCCAACTCCAGGTCATGAGTGGGAAAACTTTTCTCATGAACCTTGATCTATCTGGACGCATAGGCTATCACCTTACCACCCTGCATAATAACACAACCCAAACAAACCCTGGACGCATCACCATAATCACTGTAATTCTCACCACACTTAGGCAAGGTAAGCATCGGGGATTAACTGAGTCTGTCCTTGAGCTCTTGGAAACTCTTCTCACAAGTCTCTGTCCATTCAAACTTGTCCTTCTTCTTAGTCAAAGCTGTCTGTGAGGCAGCAATAGAAGAAAAACCCTCCACGAAACTGCGATAATAACTAGCCAATCCCAAGAAGCTACGAATATTTGTAAGAGTAAGAGGTTTTGTGCAGTTCATAACAACCTCAATCTTCCTAGGATCTACCTCCACACCTTTGTCGTACAAAACATGACCCAGGAAGGTCATTGATTTAAGCCAGAATTCAGACTTGCTCAATTTGGCATACAGTTAATGTTTTCTAAGTACCTTCAAGGTTAGTCTCACATGTTGTTCATGATCTCCATTGGTCCTAGAGTAGATGAGAATGTCATCAATGAATATTATGATGAAAGAGTCAATGTATTCACGGAAGACTCTATTCATGAGATCTATAAATGCAGCAGGTGCATTAGTGAGACCAAATGACCTAACTAGAAACTCGTAAAGACCATAACGGGTATGAAAGACTATTTTAGGAACATCTTCATCCCTAACCCTAAGCTGGTGGTACCCTAAACGAAGATCAATCTTCGAGAAGAAACTATACCCTTGGAGTTAGTCGAACAAGTCATCTATTGTGTGAAGTGGATGCTTATTCTGGATAGTGACTTTGTTGAGCTGCCAATAATCAATACACATTCTAAGGGTTCCATCTTTCTTTTTCACAAACAACACTGGAGATCTCCAAGGGGATATGCTTGGCTGAATAAAATCCTTATTAGTGAGATTTTTTAACTACAGCTTCAACTCCTTGAGTTCAGCTTGAGCAATTCTATAAGAAGGAATTGAAATTGGTTAAGTATAGGGCTCTAAGTCGATTAAAAAGTCAATCTCTTAAGAGGGAGGAACTCCAGGCAAATCATCATAAAATACATCTTGGAACTCATTCACTATAGGCACTGAATGTATGGAAAGAATGTCATGATCTGAATCATTAATACTCACTAGATGACAGAATAACCCATTGGACATTATTTTATTTGCCTTAAGATTTGAAATTAAGGGATTACGATGGCTCAAGTTGTGCCCCTCACAGACTAGCTCTCCTTAATTAGGGAAAAAAAATCTCACAACCCTACTACGAAAAGCCATGCAAGTATAAAAACTATGAAGCTAGTCCTTGCCAAGAATGATGTCAAAATCGTTCGAAGGTAACTCAACCAAGTATGCACTCATAGTCCAACCACATACAACTATTGGGCAATCCTTGTACACTCTATCAACTCTTAAATTTTCTCCGAAAGGTGAACTAACAACTGTAGGATCATGCACAACCTCAGGAAATATCTCAAAAGTGAGAGCAAGTAAAGGATTTACAAAGGAAAGCGTAGACCCTGGATCAAGTAAAGCATAACAGAAGTTGAGAATGCTTGAAGCATACCAGTGACTACATATGCGGATTTCTCCTGCTCCTCCCTGCCGTTTAGGGCATAAAAGTTGTTCTTCTTAGGAGGATCGGCTAGTGCTGCACCCTGTGAATTAGGCCTAGGCTGAGCATTACCTCAAGCCTAACCTCTATTATTTGGGAAGTCTCTAACCATATGCCCACTCTTACTGGAACTGAAGCAGGCATTAGTGCCCTGTCTTCACTCTACACTCTGAGCGTTGCCACACTTTGCACAGTCCTTTCTAGGACGCTGCATATTACCTCCATTGCCAATATTGGGTTCATTTCTTCCTCCTCTAGGAGTTATACTCCTTTGATGGTTAGAGTTACCAGAACTCTGTTGCCCCATTTTGAACCTGAACTACTCGTGGACGTTAAAATTATTTTTGTGGCCTCCATTGTTAGGACCTTGAAGCTTAGGCCTTCTAGTATCAGGACGCGCGTCTTCATACATGTTTCCTCTACCTACTTGACATGCTCCATAGACCTTGAGAGGTCCATGTTATCGTGGAGTATCGCAGATAGACAATCCTTTTCAAGATCTCCATTGATTCCTCTGAGGAACCTACTCATATCATCCCTACTGTTAGATACAAGGGAAGTAGCATACCTGGATAGTTTAACAATCTTCAGTACTCATCTCATCCTTGCTATTAGATACTAGGGAAAGTAGCATGCCTGGACAGCTTAATATACTTCAGGGAAAACTCTCTGACTATCATGGATTCTTGTTTAAGGTTGATTAACTCCTAAAACTTGGCCTCCCTCATCTCCCTAGGAAAGAATCTCTCAATCAAGGCTTTCTTAAAAATCTCCCAAGTTACTAAAACTCCTCCCAAAACTCGGCTATCAGGCAACACGATAAACCTAGTCTGTGCAACATCCTTGAGTTGATAGGAAGCCAACTCTGCTTTCTCAGTATCGTTGGACCCATAGCCATAGAGATCTTATGCACCTCATCCACAAACTCTTGAAGATCCTCTTAATACTTAGACCTTGTGAAAATAGAAGGATTTATCCTCATAGAGTCTCTCAACCTGTCAGCCATACAACAAACTGGTGGGTTCTCCCTCGAAACATTCTGTCGGTTGACCTATTAAGTAATGGCCTAGGCCTGCAGAGTGATGTCCTGTGTCATCTAGGGATGAGATGCCCTCAACTTAGTATATGTCAACCCAGCAGGGTAAATCGGCATAGCCACTCCTTCAACTTGAGCCTGGGGTGGAACCTGATTGCCCCCAACAGCTGCTCCTCCTATACTTTGACAAATTGTTTTCCTAGTATTCATTTTCCGAAAAAGAACAAGGATTGATGTTATACACGTTCATAACACCAAGAAAATCAGACATTAGAAAAGTCACGATAACATCAAAAGAAGAGAAATTTTCCTACGCATCATGCAGTGTCTAATTCAGAAAAGTGGTGGAAATCACTACCATGACTTAGCAACTACTCTATGTAGTTAATGTGAACTTATTATCCTCGGAATATAACCTAGCACTTTGGTACCAAGTTTGTTATGACCAGAATTTAGACCCCAGACGAAACCTGCGTCGTTGACCTCTCAGAGGTCGCAGACAAGCCTACATACGTCATACTTACTTCATCTAAGTTAATTTTAGTCGAGATTTTGAATTTTTTGTTAACTCACATTCATATAATTAATTCTACTTAAACTCATAAACGTTCAGAAATCAACCATCTAATATAGAGATAATCAAATAAAAGAAACAGTTCATAATTGCATTAAAGTATTTTTGCCAAAACGACACTAATACAAAGTCAGAACAAAAGTGGAAAGAAAAACTAGTGGAACATGCTCCTCTAGCTATAGCCTACGTCTAAGCTAGATAATAACGATAGACATCCTCGAAAGCATGAGGGCCTACCAAGTCCAGATAAAAGCTCCACATCAGCATAGCTGCAACGTCAACCTATAAGCTCTAGCGTCCACCTGTGCCTGCACCTAAAATTGTAGAATTGTATGGGATTAGTACACACTTGTACTAAGTATGGGTATATACAAGCACACACCAAGGACAGACATGAGTAAGAACAACTCTTTCCTAACAACAATATTATCGAAAGTCAAGCCAGTGGACTTGCCAAATTTGGATTATGAATGTCATGCCATGAGAGTAACATGCATCATCATACTTAGCGTATTGCACACAGCACATAACATCTTGCATATAGCACATAAAATATTGCATATAGCACATAACATTTTTCATATCATTCATTCATATGCCATGAGACCTTGGAATCATGGACATGACATCAAGACTTCCCAAAATGAGGGCTCAACATATGGGACCTCAACTAGGGAGCCTTCTTTAGCAAACACAGAGTCTACTTCATTCATTCATAAGTACTTCATTTTATTTCATTCATATGCTAGTGTGAACACTAGCTATACCTAGGATGTAGTTTAAGACTTTCAACGGCTTCGTTGTGCAACGATCAAGAATTACCTAGTGTCATTACTTGAGTCTAGCTCACCTCTTGATTATCTTATCCTAACACCTTTGGTATCATTCATTTTATTATGTACATCATTTGAGGTTGACCTTATTCATTCATGGGGAAATTTAACTTTAACCGACATACATCATGTGAGCATTATGAAATCTAGTGTCTACCACCACACCAAAAATAGGTGAAATCACCGGCCAAATTGACCTAGAACATGCTAGCACACATGGGGATTGAATCTTGAAAAATCCTTATATTAGCAGTTTAGGTTAAAAGAGTAAGAGATATAACTAGACCCATACCCGGCATGCCAGACAGTCTCATATTATAAGAGTTACATGAACCTCCGCCCTTTCCTGAAAGAAGGCATCACCGCTCATAGCTAGTGTATCGGTGCTCAGTATGAAGTTTCATTACATTCAACTCATACGTCATAGAAGTTGGCTTCTAGTATGAGGACATCGTAGCTCAATAGGTGATTTCTCATCTCATCATTAGTATTGAGTGTGTTAATCTCAATACTTTCATTACAGTGTTCATAGAGACTGGTCTCTTGATTAACTTTACACTCTCATAGGGGAGTACGTTATTGTAACATTTACTTAGGCTCCCCCTTATCTTTTACATTAGATTCATATCATGTTGTCACCACATTCATTAACATTATCACCTTTGATCTTCATAATTACTAATCTTTTTTTACGTGAATGTTCATTTCATCTTATGCCAATGCACTAGGCCATTTAGTGTGTTTCACACTCTTACCTAACCCTTCTAGGGTTTCATAATTTCATTGTGCATTTCATTATTTCATTGTTCATTTCTTTATTTCACTGTTCATTTCATCATTTCATTATTCATTTCATCATGTTCCAATGCACTTGGTCGTTTAGTGTGTTTTACACTCTTACTTAACCCTTCTAGGGTTACATCATTTCATTTGATACATCTTAGGTTCACTTATTTTAAACGTATGATAGACATATGGGTCTATCCATACAAGCCATGAGGCTTCATTCATAGTTCGTTTAAATGATTCATATCTTCCTAATATTATGTGTTACAAGACTTATGCATCTTTTATGTATGCCAAGATCTCGATTTCGATCTAAGTAGGCAGCTTTATTCTTGAATATTTAATTTACATATGACTTATGTATCAGTACGGATTTCGGGCAAGGGAACCCGGTTTCGAATCCCTAGGACAATATTTACATTTTTCATTTATTTTATTTTGGTCCACACGGTTTGGTGACACTAGATCGAGCCCCAACACCTTTGTTTCCTTTTAATTTATTTCCTTTGAAATTTCTCTTCATTGGCCGACGAATTGTGGGATTGGACCCCAACAACCCCTTTTATTTTTTTTATTTTTCTTTACATTTTCGAGTTGACCATTAGGGTGTGGGATCGAACCCCCACAACCTCACTTTATTTTTCTTTTAATTGTCCTTTTCCGCCTAGAGGTTGTGGGTTCGATTCCCACACCTCACATTTATTTTATTTTTTATTTTTTTCTTAAACTTGACCGAGAGGTTGTGGGTTCGAATCGAACTCCTCTTCTTTCTTATTCTCATACATTATTTTCTAGCCAGGAGCACCCAAATTCGAATCCCCTTAACCCCATTTCTTCACTTACATTTTGTAGTGTTTTTTTCGCGAATGATGTCTCGGGTTCGATCCCTAATGACCTCATCTAGTTTACACTCATTTATAATTTCATATTTGTTAATCCATGTTTAGCCGAAACCAATCTTACAAGTTGCAGGAATTTTTGTCACGTTTTCAGCTCACTTTCATCAACATTTATACGTAAATTCACAGGATAATTTGTAGATAATTTAGTACGTTCTTAGGTGAATTTTAATGGATTAATTTAGCCAAGAGATTATCACTCAAATCAGCCACATTAAAAGTCATATGAACATCAGGATTTACATAAACAGTTGTACATGAAATAAAAAGAACTAACATACCATTTCAAGTCCTAAACCGTGACCAGTAGCCACGGCAACACACCCAAACAGACGTAGTCAAATAAGGTTTTATTAAATGAGAAAAAATCTGATTCCCTTTCATCTTAAATCAGCTAATCAATAATAAATATTTATTAATTACATTAATTTACCAACATAAATTAAAACCAAATTTAATTCATTGTTTCCACCTAGATTCAAACCCGGGTGGTGAAAGACTTCACTCTAAGAGCCAATTTTTTTTACCCTCTCTCCCCAAAATACCCCTCCACCTTGTTAATTAAAAAATTAATTATATATTTGGATAATTATGATACTACCCTTAGCTTGGAAAAAGCCCATTTTACCCCTAGACCCTCCAACCTAAGATTTTCTCTTTTTATGTCCGTTAAGGACTCCTTCGAGTAAATATTCATATTAGAGAGCCCTACATTGATGTAACCAACCTTTCCTAGCTCAATTAACTCCCTAAGTTAGTTGGTTTGGCTGTAGCAAGGGTTCAAAGGTCTTATCTATGCGCATTAATCCGTGTGAACCCGCTCTAATCATAGGCATTCTAGACACATTATGAATTACTTAGTATATCCATTATTAGGGTTGTTATACCTACAAAACTAGTAAATGAGAATCCAAGTTATCTTCAATGGCCTTTCTAGAAGCTCAACGGTAGGAACCTACATAGTTGTATCAACATAAATATGGGTTAGTACACACCTGTAGTAAGTATGAGAATATGAATATATAATTTATGAAGGAATGTATGAGAAAGGGGACATTAACTTTAGAAAACATGCTAAGTCATTTAGAAACCTTTAGTGCACATACAAGAGAGCATATACCACCTAAGGATCACAACAGCATAAATCATGTTCTTGATAAATACAACTTAAGATAAGATCCATGTATAACACAAGTCCAACATTATCATGTATTACTAAGTAAACATGACATAGCCAAACCAATTCCAATATCATGATATAATAACAAAGCATGCATACAAGTTCATAACATTACAACATACACAAGACCATTGCTCATAATCCAACATCCCAAGTAAAGCCCAATAACCTTACTCAATCAACTAAACCCAACAAAAAATAACAAATATTGTCTAACTTCATATAGCATAGAATCAAGAGTAATCATCATCACTCATAGCAATATAGGCAAATAACATGCTCATAAGTGAAACTAACTTCATATAGGTTCATCAACATGTATAGCCAACATATGTATGACATTTACTTTATATAATATAAGAAAAACCTTCTAGGACTTCCCTCAAAGACAACTAATTCAATGAATAGTTAGAATCCCATACCCCGACCTAGACTAAGTCAACCCCTCAAGTCACCCTAGATAGTTTTCACTTCTTTACTTCATTTTACTTTCGGTAACTAGCCTTAAAGAACAAAGACCAAATGAGCTAAATGTGGAATTTGGTTTCATGAAACCCTACACCGAAAGAAGGTGAACTACTTTCCAAGGTAGTACCAAAACATGAACATAACATTCTAGGAGGATCCACTAGCAAGTATTCCTATGGGGGCAACATAGTTCAAGAACTAGGAGATGTATTTGCGAACCTATTTATGCACATTGCATTATAGTCTCCAATATCATGAGTATCATGGTGAACCTACATTCCCACATTGGTAAGGGACACTTCACCCAATGCAAAGCTAGACGCCCTTTTTGAAATGTCTTTAAGCCTTTATTAATCATCATAACTTAGTATAGCCCATAGGAGACAAACCCCTTGTATATCCATATATTTAGATCATTAAGAATTGCATTAGAATATTCTTTCAATACAACCCTCATCTGTGAGATCAACACATTATCATCATCATGTCATAATAAGGCACATACGCAATTCATAACAAACCTTATATCATTAGATCTTAACATAATCTCACATCTTCACGTAATCAGAACATTTCAATTACATCATCATACAAAAAATTACTTAATACAATAACAATATATACTTCAATTGAACTTCCTCACAGATTACAAGCCATCACAATTGAAGTAAAGGTTTAAGATCACAATGTATTACCATTTCTACTTCAAAAGACATAATTGTTAGTATTATAATCAACCAAAAAAATTAAAAACATCAATAGGTGTAATAACATCATACAATAGTAAATAACACAAGAACTAAATCAATCGGATCAATACTAATCAATTCGACATGAGTTCATAGCCTAGGGTTAGGGAATTTGGGCCAATTCATGATCTATTCCACATACTTGGTTAATTCATCAAGAACTATAATAATTTATAAATAATACATCATAATATAATCATAATAACCAAATCAAACTATATGAAACCATCTTTTTGAAAAGTAATGTTGGAAGAACCCTTTGCGGAAATGAATCCAATAGGTGAAATGTTCCCATACCTTGATATTATTTGAAGATTGTTGGTAAAAGAGAACATATTTCTTCCCTATAACCCTTAAACCTTGGTCTTCTATGGAGTCTTCTTTGGGAGAGAGAAAGTAGAGCGAAGAAAGAGCAATTTGGGTTTGGAAAAAGTGATATGTTAAGTGGGGTTTAGGATTAGGTTACTTTATATAGGTCCTTAACTAATCTAATTAATCGACCCTTAAATCATAATTAAACCCCTAAATAACTAACTTAAAAAATAAACCAATTGAACTTAACTGGAAAAGTGCAGACTTGACCTATGAGACCACAACCTACAGTTTGTAGGTCAACCTATGCCTATTCCCCCAACTGTCATACATATCCATCGCTGGTATCAGAGACTGGTCATTTGGAAACTTTTGGAAAAGTGTCTAAGTGTTGGTTGATGGAGGCATCGATGCCACATCGATCCACCTACGCCTCGTCGCCTGCACCTCATAAGTAGACACTTCTTTTTTACTGCTTTTGACCAAAGTGGAAGGGTGGTTCTTGGGGAGTCGTACCCCAAAATTTTGGCCCTAAACATATTTTAATCGCGTTTAACACCTTCCCATAAAATTTCACAAAATTTTGACTACTAAAACATTGTGAAATAAACTAAGGCACACTAGCACATCTTTCACTAGTCTCCAGACGTGATGAATATTTGTTGACGTATTGACTATAAAACTTCTCACATGACTAATAAATATTATTTTTTACCTCAAAAAAGTGTTACAAACCTTAGAAACTCATGCGAGGATTTAAATTAGGTCTTGGCCTTTAGAGGGTTACACGGATACCATTGTTCGATACAATATGACTAAGAAAGCAACGACTTGCAACTAGAACTCACATTTGCTGAACTTAGCAAATAACTGGTGATCTTTAAGAGTTTGCTGAACAAATATCCAATGACTAGCATGTTCTTCCTTATTCCTAGAGTAAATAAGGATATCATAAATAAAGACGATAACGAATAAGTCAAAGTATTATTTGAACACTCTGTTCATCAAATCCATGATACCTGCAGGAGCATTGGTAGTACAAATGAGATAATTACAAACTCATAATGACCAAACCAAATTTTGATGGCTATTTTCAAATGTCACATCTGTGACTCTGAGCTTATGATAACCTGATTGGAGGTCTATCTTTGAGAAGTGACTAGCGCCCTTAAGATGGTCAAACAAGTCATCAATCCTGTGGATGGTATAATTATTCTTGATTGCGACATTGTTCAACTATCTATACTCAATGCAAATTCTAAGAGAACCATATTTCTTCTTTACGAACAACACTGGTGCATTCCATTGTGTAATATTAGGTCTGGTGCAACCTTTATCTATAAGGTCTTTCAACTGCTCTTTCAATTCATTAAGCTCTGTTGAAGACATTCTGTAAGGAGGAACAGAAATAGGTTGGGTATCTAGAAGGAGATATATTCTAAAGTCAATTTCCCTTTTAGGAGGAACTTCAAGAAGATCTTCAGGAAATATTGCTAGAAAAAAACTCACTACTCGAACTAACTCAAGATTCTAGGGATTTAGAGCTAGAATCGTTAACCCTAACTAAATGATAGGGATAACCCTTGGTGATCATCTATATGGCCTTAAGGTAAGAAATGAAATAACCTATAACCGCTAAGCTAATACCTTTACACTCTAAGATTGGTTCATCTGGAACTGAAATTGAAGAATCCTCATTCTACAACCATTGAGGCATAATACGAATATAACCAATCCATGCCTATAATAAAATCAAATTCTACCATTTTTAACTCTACAAGATCTACTGAGGTGACTTTTTGAGAGACAGTGACAGGGCAATTTCTTTATGCCCGTCTAGCTATAACTGGGTCACGAGTTGGAGTAGAGACTGATAAAGGTGCTGAGAGAATTTTTGGACTAACAACGAATTGGAATGCTACATAAGAAGTTACAAAAGAAAGAGTATCCCCTAGATCTAAAACGCATAAACATCAAGGTGAAGAAATCTTAACGTATTAGTGACTACCTCAGGAGAACCTTCCTAGTCCTGGAGAGCCTGAAGAGCATACAACCTGTTCTGGCGCTGACCGCGACCTGTGCTAGATGATTTACCCTATTTATTCAAGTGACTTGGTGGTGCTACTGGACTTGTAGATTGAGACCTACCATTACCGCCTCCTTGACCCTGTCTAGAAGGACAATCCCTCAACCTTTAACCATACTTACCGCTCCCAAAACATCCTTTCTTTCCTGTGAGGCATTCTCCTGGATGGTTCTTACTACACTTAGGGATAGTAGGGTAAGTCTTTGTGCCTTTAAAACTTTCTTAAGACATAGAGACTTTTGATCTAACCTTCTGGTCACACCTGTTCTTGGAGGATGGAACACTAGCTGATGAAGGGGCTGGGGCTGAAAACTTCTGTTGGCTCTATGAGCGATTTTCACCACCCGGTTTCTGCTGATAATATTCATAATTCCCAGTCCATCAATAGACAAGTGAAGGGCCATCCACCTATTGGTGGTCTCTCTCAGCAATGGCTCACACAAGAATTGGCCATCTTTGACAATTTGCCATCAGTAGTAGAACTAGACGGTGAGAGAGGTTCGGTTGGCATCAACATCCTCGTCGTATAGATACCGGCGGATGGAAGGCAGGGAGATATCAACCTAAATGCCACGTACTCGGACATGATCAAGTGGGGCCTGTTTGGCGGGGGCAGTCCGCCTATCAATAAGTGATCTGAGAGAAGTCACGTAGGAGGCGTAAAACTCTCAGACCAACTCTTCACTATAACGGCCCAAAGAACGCGCTGTCCACTCCAGTCGGTGTATGGTGAAGAGATTATGGATCTCGGGCAAAGTAGGGAGACTTACCGTAAGGACCTGCCTCTCCAATGTAAGGGTCCATGTGATGACTCATTTATCATTCAGAAACTTTGCGTCTGAATAAACTTGATACTGCCTGTCGACACACCACCGGTTGGGCTGGTCGGCAACCGGGGTGAGAGCACGAGTCGGTGAGCCGGGATTTGATTCAGCACTGTCAGCCTCATCAGATGAGGCAGACTGTGCAGCTGTGGTGGGTACAGGGACTTCAGCAGACCCGGAGGCTTCCTCCGACCACGAAACTCCTGAGGAGCCAGACGCTTCTTTTTTCATGATTAGCTGACCCTGAAGCTGTGCCGGTCAATGTGCGCTCCTCATAAGACTGGGAGGCAGTGACTACACCGTACGCTACTTTTTTAGGCGTATCTCTGGCAGCATGTGTAGCTCGGGATTGAGTGGCAGTGCTTGGGGGCACGTACTCGGGGTCACGCTCATCATCAGAGATAATTACCAGACGGCCAGACGGGGCAACAGACTTTTATTGCCCACTGTGTATACTCAATCTTGTTTTTGTGCTATAATATATAGTACCTATAAAGAATACATTTTAGTACGAGAAGGAGCGAACAAGACGAGCAAAAACAAAACAAAATAAATATAAGAGCTAAGTTGTAATGACTTTTCTGTAGTAACAGTGAACACGACGTATCACATGACGGTTCGTCATGAGTACGACGGACACTCATGGGGTCCGTCATGTCTTACTTCAACTATGTTGATGTGGAGACCCCTGAAGGAAAGTCTCTAACAAGTATAACGGATAAGCAGGATTGACCATTGTAAAAATGACGATCCGTCGTCGATGTCCATCATGGAGAACCTTAGGAGAGGGGTCTCTGACCATCATGATGGTGTTGCACGATGGACCGTCGAGGATGTGGGGGTCCGTTGTAGATTTCCGTCAGAGGACACTTATTAAAAGTGGGAGAGCCTTAGGACAAGGGTCTCAGACAACCATGACGCTTGTGCAAGACAGACCGTCTTGGTAACGACGGTCCATTATTGATGTCCGTCAGAGGACACTTATCAAAAGTATGGAAACCCTTAGGAGAGGGGTCTCTGCCCGTCACGACGGTTGTAAAGGACAAAGCGTCGAGAATGTGACGGTCCATCATAGCTTTTTGTCAGAGAACACTTAGAAAAAGTAGGAGACCCTTAGAAAAATGGTTCTTTGACAACCTGACATGACGGACCTTCCTGGGGAAGACGGTCCATCGCATGTATCCATTTGTGGACACTTGGAGTAAAACGTACAGTGGGATGTTGGAACTGACCATATGACGGTCCATCATCGGGGTCTCATCCTGTCATTCAGCGACAGAGTTGGGGATACCACAATAATTCCCTATGACTCATATTGAATACTTTGTGATAACCTATATGTTTCTAACCCAAATACCTAGTAAACTTGCAATGCTAAAGCACCTATTTATAGAGTTTTAACAAGGCAATTTTGAGGATTCTCAACCTAGGACAGACAAAATTTATATTAAAGAATTAACCCATCAATAAGAAATAGGCTAATACTAATTGATAAAGAAAAATGCTATGTAAATGGGTTGAAATTAGAGACACATACCTGAGAATTTGAGAAAAACAAATTAGGAAGGTACTTGGTGATCAAGAAGAGAATTACAAAAGAAGACTCTGACTAGTAGAAGGTAGATTTTAGGAATTTGGGAAGTTATCGGTTGATAGAGAAGAAAGGTAGAAAGTTGGAAGTTGAAAATGGAGGGAAATGGGAGAGAGAGGGAAGGAAATGGGTGAAATGAAGGAGTAGGGGTTTTAAAGGTTGCCAATTTTTTAAATTACCCCAACCAGGTCAGGTCGAGTATTTTTAGTAAAGATGCAACGAGACCCCGACGACAGTCCATCGCAGGTGCGACGGTCCATCATTGGTCCCTTCACGTGTGCCCTAGTGTTGAAAAATAATTGAAAGACGTACTTGGCACGACAGATTCATGTGATGGTCCATCGCGTGCGTGACGGTCATCGATTTGTCCGTCAGTGACTGTTGCATAGTGATTTTCTGTAGAACTTCCTAGTGATGTGCCGGCAAATTTAAAATCCATTAGTAGAAAATGCTACCATTACTAAAAAGAAAAACTATAAGTTTTGGGTTGCCTCACAACCAGCGCCTGATTTAGCGTCGCGGCACGACTGCGGACACTTAATTACTCAGCCTTCATCAAGATAGTATGCCTCGATCACTTCATTCACCGAGTAAGCATGCCCAAAATAGAGTTTTATTCGTTGTCCATTTACCTTAAACCGCACACCCTTCTTATTTACTAACTCAACTTTTCCATGAAGGAATAGTTGGGAAATTAAGTACGGGCCAGTCCCTTTGGAGTTGAGCTTGCCCGGCAGCCAACGCAACATAGAATTGTCTAAAAGCACCAAATCCCCTACCATAAACTCTCGTTTTTCACTTTTTAGGTCATGGTCCTTCTTCATCTTCTCTTCGTAGGATATAGTAGATACAGATTGGAGCTCACCACTCTGCCTCATGGACCAAATGTTGAAGGTCGATTCTGCATTGTTCAACCGAAATTTCATCTGCCCTTTTTCCATATCAACTAAGGCTATACTGATAGCAAGGAATGGCCTCCCAAGAATAATAGGCACTTCAAAATCGACTTCACAATCAAGAATAACAAAATCTTTTAAAAATATAAACGACTCCACTTTTACTAGTACATCGTGGAGTATCTGTATAGGCCTTTCACTGTTCGATCGACCATCAGTAGCCGCATCGCATTGGGCTTTGGGTCACCCAAACCCTACTTCTTGTAAATCGAGAGGGGCATGAGATTTATGCTTGCCCCCAGATCATATAATGCTTTCGCAAAATGTAATGACCCGACTGTACAAGGAATAGTAAACGCACCGAGATCTTCTCTATTTTGTACGAGAGTCTTGTAGCAATAGCACTACAATGCTGCATTCTATCGTCATCCTCGAAAGTGACTGATCTTTTCTTTGTAACCAAATCTTTCAAAAACATGTCATAACCGGGCATTTGTTCTAGAGATTCTACCAAAGGGACATTGTTAGAAAGTTGCTTCACATTGTTATAAAATGCCAATATTTACCATCCTCAATCTTTTTCACTAATCTCTCAGGAAAGGGTGGTGGTGGTCTAGGCATGGGAATTACCTTTATAGGTACTTCAACATTTTTTACATTGATATCTTCTACTTCACCACTACCATCAATCACCTTATCATTATTTTTTATCACCTTTTCCTCCTTACACGGCATATGTGGGTCAGTGGTCTGCATACCACCCCGAGCATTGATTATGATACAATGTCCATTTTCTTGGATTTTGGACAGTGTTTCTAGGTAGAGTGCCCGATTGCCGTATGTTCACAGTCGTAGATAATTAGGCCATTTGCAACTCAATCTGCTTAATCGATACTGTATGTGTATCGACTTTGTTCGCAATACACACTAAATCACTCCTTAACTCTTTAGTGTGCTCATCATTAGCATCGAACCTCCTCATCATTTTGTGCAACACATCCTCAACTCGCGCCATACTATTTCCACCATCCCTACGAGTAACTTCACGATTTCAAGGAGGGACATAGGGCCCATTCCTATCATTTTTGTTACCATAGTTACCCCTGTTCAAGTTGTTGTTGCGGTTGCAGATTCCATCTCGGACATAATGACCCTCACGGTTATAGTTACCATAGATAGGACCTTGGAATCCTTGACCTTGCCGCCAATTCTCCTTATTTGAGCCTTGGACACTTGGTCGGAAACCCCTCGTCTGTTCATTTACCGCTTAAGAGTTCTCCTCAAATAGCATACATCATTTTCTGGTGGTGGTTTAGACAAGTAATTGACTGCATTTATATTTTCTGCACCCCCAGCGACATGTTTTAATACCAACCCAAGCTCAGTTCTCATTCACGCATCTCATCTGTGGCTGGGTTGTGTGTGGATAGTACTGCAAAAGTATTTCTCCAAGTATCTGACTTCCTAGTACTCTAAGCTTTATTGTTCCGGGAGATGTTCTCTATGTTTTCAGCAATCTCGGCATAAGGACACTCCTCATAAGAACTACCCGCTACAGTATCCAACACCACTATATTATTATCATCCTGTCCCCGATAGAAGTATTCCTTCAGTGACTCATCATCTATGCGGTGATTGGGGACGCTTCTAAAAAACGAGTTGAATCTATCCCAAGAACTACTAACTTACCCTCCTAGTAGAGCCACAAAGTTGTTCACTTTGTCTTTGTGGATTAGTATCTTCTAGACCGGGTAGTAGCGTGCTAAGAAAATTTCCCTTATTTGGTTCCAAGTGAAAATTGAGTTATAAGGGAGATCAGTGAACCAAATAGCAGCCTCTCTCGTCAGTGAGAGAGGAGACACTCTTAGCCCTATTACATCCATGTCCAAGTCAGTCCTCCCTACAAATCTTTTACAAATGCCCTTACCTTAGCTATATAGGCATGTGGGTCCTCAGAAGGTATCCCTGAAAACAAACCTCTAGCAGTGAGCATTTGCATCAGGCTACTAGTTACAATGAAGGTGTGGCCTGGTGGTAGAGGGGGCAAGACAAGTAGCCCATCGGAGTCATCTATATTGTCATAGTCTGTACAGTATTCTTAAGGACGTGGAGTAGGATTTCGTCCCCTCTGTTGGTTTTTACCCGGAACATCGGGTAATAACTGGCCATGAATATCAACCGGAGCTGGGATATTCTAGTTTGGATCATCATCATTAATACCCAAGTTTCGATTTATGTTGCGTAGTGTACGCTCTAATTCGTGATAGTAGGGAAACACAGATTCTCTTCCTCTCCATGTATTTGGAATACAAGGAAGATAGTTCTACAAGAATCAAAAACAATAAACAAAGTAATATTAAGAAAATATTGACTAAACTATAGTAATAAGTTTACGTTAATCTAAAAGCTACTGTCCCTGGAAGCGGCGCCAAAATTTGATACGCTCAAACTTACTTTTCAAAATGAAGTAAAGCGGTCGTATCAAGTAAAGAACCCAACTAATAAGGTTGGTTTCGTTTCTACAAAGAAAATAGTTCAGACTTAACTTCAATCTATTATTACGATTATTTAGTCAATTATTTTCTTAGAAAACAAAGACAATAAAAGAGGGGTTTTATGTATAAATGAATGAAAAGAACTAGCTAAATTAAAGTAGACACCTAACTGATTCAAATGTTTGATTTTAATATATTAATAAAAGCAAGTAGGGTTTACGTGTTCCCCATAGGGTCTTAGTTTTATAATTCTAACTATGAAAATTCTTTCCTAGTATCTTGCATGCAAAGTGATAAGTTATATATTTCTAATTCCTAGGTCCGGCAGCTACAAAATTTCACTCAGCAACTTGGTCCGGCTACGTGTGTTTCTATACTAACCCTTACTTTTACCTCATATTATGTATTGTATTCAATATTCGACCAAGTTATTACCTCATTCCAATCAATACTAGCCTATTAGATGGTATACACTAAATGTATGTTGATAATTCTTTTCCGATTATCTACCTCCTTGGTCCGGCAAGTAGCATTAAGGCGAGCTCTAACGTTGGTCATTCGTTAAAAAGACTTCTAAGCGGTAGAATTATCAATACATGCAAGAAACTATTCTAATTGTTATTTTAGTTAGATTTTATCTTATTATTCACCCATGGTTCCCACAACCCTAGTCATGGAGTTTAGTTACCCATAGTCATAATCACAATATTCACATATATAATATAAGAATTCATGCACTTACTTCAATGAGAAAGAATAATATCAAGAAATTTACTTGATTAATCGACAAACTAACCAACAATCAACTCCATAGAAAAGTGTAACAATCCAAAGTGTAATAATCAAATAATCTACTAAAAAAGAATCTAACATAAAAGTTTCTAATAACCATGATTTTAACCCCCAAAACGAGGTTTTTATAACTACTTATAAAAAAACAAAAACCTAATAAAAGAAGGACTCTGATCACTGAAAATCAGTAAGAACGTGGTTGGGCCGACGGACCTCGCGACGGGTAGTCGTGGTCACGACGGGACGTCATCGACTCCGTCGTCCCATGCTTTGCAAATTCTTCTGCTTCTCTCTTCATTACCCTCGACGGCAAGTTTGAGGGATCGTCACAGGCACAACGGTCGGTCTAGGGTCTATGTTCCATAACACTTAAACTCTCAGAATTCGGGTATTGGGACTACTTCTCTAATCATCACGACGAACCAGCAAGATGGACTGTCATAGATACGACGGTTGATCATGCACTTCGTAACCCCAAACTTGGTAAGACTTCCCCATCTTCCTTCAGCAGCTTCACTACGATGCCACCTACGGACCGTCACAAGCACAATGGATCGTCAAAAGCTCCGTAGGTGGTAACTTTTCCTTATTTCTTGCTCAAAAACTTCCGCATTCGTCTTTAGACAAATTTTCTGCAAATAAAGGGAAACCTACATAAAAATTAATACAAAAAGGCTTTTTAACACACACTAAACTTAAGGAAAAAGCATTAAAAATACCGTGAAACCACGGTATATGAGTACACACAACCTGTCCTGGTACCTAAGTATGTAATTATCTCCCAAAGAAAAAGACTCATTCATCTTAATCAACACAGAGGCCTTCAGTTCCATCAACACAGGATCAAGATGCTGACCCTTCTTCACTTCAACTACTACGGATGATTCAGAACTAGGATGAACTGAAGCACCCCCACTACATGAGTCAACTAACTGCACCACCCAGTCTGTCCAGTCTATGTATATCTTTCACCCACTCCTTCTTTCAATCCTCAACGTGGTCTATTCTTCCCACGCTCATCCTACTCAAAGAATCAGCTACAACATTGTCCTTACCTAGATTATAGTAGAAATTCATGTCATAGTCCTTCAACAATTCCAACCACCTCCACTGACTTAGATTCAACTCTCTCTGTGTGAACACGTACTGGAGACTCTTGTGGTTTGTGAACATATCCACATGTACCCCATACAAGTTATGCCTCCACAACTTTAGTGCAAGTACAACAGCTGCCAACTCCAGGTCATTAGTGGGATAATTTTTCTCATGTACCTTCAGCTATGTGGATGCATAGGCTATTACCTTACAACCCTGCATAAGAACACAACCCAAACCAACCCTAGACGAATCACAATAAACAGTGTAATTTTCACCACACTTAGTCAAAGTAAGAACCGGGGGTTAACTGAGTCTGTCCTTGAGCTCCTAGAAACTCTTCTCACAATTATCCGTCAATTCAAACTTGTCATTCTTCTTAGTCAAACTTGTCTGTGAGGCAGCAATGGAAGAAGCTACGAATACTTGTTAGGGTAAGAGGTTGTGTGCATTTCTTAACAACCTCAGTATTCCTAGGATCTACCTCCACACCTTTGTCGGACACAACATGACCCAGGAAGGTCACTGATCTAAGTAAGAATTCACACCTGCTGAATTTGGCATACAACTGATGTTGTCTAAGTACCTGCAAGGTTAGTATCACATGTTGTTCATGATATTCCTTGCTCTTAGAGTAGATGAGAATGTCATCAATGAATACTATGAAGAAAGAGTCAAGGTATTCACGCAAGACTCTGTTCATGAGATCCATAAATGCAGCAGGTGCATTAGGGTGACCAAATGACATAACTAGAAACTCGTAATGACCATAACGGGTACGAAAGTCTGTTTTTGGAACATTTTGATCCCTAACCCTAAGCTGGTGGTACCCTGAACGAAGATCAATCTTGGAGTATCGCAGATAGACTCTCCTTTTCCAGATCTCAATTCATTCCTGCAAGGAACCTACTCATATCATCCCTACTGTTAGATACAATGGAGGTACCATACCTGGATAGTTTAACAAACTTCAGTACTCATCTCATCCTTGCTGTTAGATACTAGGGAAAGTAGCATTCCTGGACAGCTTAACAAACATCAGGGAATACTCCTTGACTGTCATGGATTCCTGTTTAAGGTTGATGAACTCCTCAACCTTGGCCTACCTCATCTCCAATTCAGGATAGTGGTGCACATCACTACCATGACTTAGAAACTACTCAATTTAGTTAATGTGAACTTATTATCCTCAGAATTTAACCTAGAGCGTTGGTACAAACTTTTTCATGACCAGAATCTAGACCCCAGATGAGACCGACGTCGTTGACCTCTCAGAGGTCGTAGACTAACCTACATAAGTCATACTTACTTAATCTAATATAGAGATAATCAAATGAAAGAAACAGTTCATAATTGCATTAAAGTATTTTTGCTAAAACGACACCAATACAAAGTCTGAACAAAAGTGGAAAGAATAACTAGTAGAAAATGCTTCTCTAGCTATAGCCTACATCTAAGCTAGATACTAACGATTGACATCCTCGAAAGCATAAGGGCCTACAAAGTTCAGATAAAAGCTCCACATCGGCATAGCTGCAACGTCAACCGGTAAGCTCTAGCGTCCACCTGTGCCTGCACCTATAATTGTAGAATTGTATGGGATTAGTACACACTTGTACTAAGTATGGGTATATGCAAGCACACACCAAGGACAGGCATGAGTAAGAACAACTCTTTCCTAACAACATTATTACCAAAAGTCAAGTCAGTGGACTGGCCAAATTTGGATTAGGAAAGTCATGCCATGAGAATAACATGAATCATCATACTTATCGTATTCAACACAGCACATAACATCTTGCATATAGCACATAACATATTGCATATAGCACATAAAATTTTTCATATCATTCGTTCATATTCCATAAGACCTTGGAATCATGGATATGACATCAAGACTTTCCAAAATGAGGGCTCAACATATGGGACCTCAACTAGGGATCCTTCTTTAGCAAACACAGAGTCGACTTATTCATTCATAAGTTCTTCATTTCATTTCATTCATAGGCTAGTGTGAACACTAGCTATAGCTAGGATGTAGTTTAAGACTTTCAACGGGTTCGTTGTGCAATGATCAAGAATTACCTAGTGTCATTACTTGAGTCTAGCTCAACTCTTGATTATACTATCCTAACACCTTTGGTATCATTCAATTCATTACGTGCATTATTTGAGGCTAACCTAATTCATTCATAAGGAAATTTGACTTTAACCGACATAGATCATGTAAGCATTATGAAATCTAGTGTCTCCCCCACACCGAAAAATATGTGGAATCATCAGCCAAAGTAACCTAGAACATGCTAGCACACATGGGAATTGAACCTTGCCAGATCCCTATATTAGCAGTTTAGGTTCAAAGAGTAAGACATATAACGAGACCCATACCCGGCATGCCGGACAGTCTCATCTCATGAGAGTTACATGAACCTCCGCCTTTCCTGAAAGAAGGCATCACCGCTCATAGCTAGTCTATCGGTGCTCAGTATGAAGTTGCATTACATTCAACTCATACGTCATGAAAGCAGGCTTCTAGTATGAGGACATCATAGCTCAATAGATGATTTTCTCAGATCAGCATTAGTATTGAGTGTGTTAATCTCAATACTTTCATAAGAGAGATTATAGAGACTGGTCTCTTCATTAATTTTACACTCTCATAGGGGCGTACGTTATTGTTACATCTACTTAGGATCATTTGAGATTGCCCTTATCTTTTACATTAGCCTCATATCATGTTGTTACCACATTAATTAACATTATCACCTTTGATCTTCATAATTTCTCACCCCTTTTTACGTGAATGTTCATTACATCTTATGCCAATGCACTTGGCCATTTAGTGTGTTTCACACTCTTACCTAACCCTTCTAGGGTTTCATCATTTCATTGTTCATTTCATCATTTCACTGTTCATTTCATCATGTTCGAATGCACTTGGCCGTTTATTGTGTTTTACACTCTTACTTAACCCTACTAGGGTTACATCATTTCATTAGATACATCTTAGGTTCACTTATTTTTAAACGTATGATAGACTTATGGGTCTATACATACAAGCCGTGGGGATTCATTCATAGTTCGTTTAAGGGATTCATATCTTCCTAAGATTATGTGGTACAAGACTTATGCATCTTTTATGTATGCCAAGATATCAATTTCGATCTAAGTAGGTAGCTTTATTCTTGAATATTTAATTTACATATGACTTATGTATCATGGAATTCGGCCAAGGGAACCCTGTTTCGAATCCCTTGGACAATATTTACATTTTTACTTTATTTTATTTTGGTCCACACGGTTTGGGGACCCAAGATCGAGCCCCAACACCTTTTTTGCCTTTTAATTTATTTCCTTAGAAATTTCTCTTCCTTGGCCGAGGGGTTGTGGGATTGGACCCCCACAACCCCTTTTATTTTTTTTATTTTTCCTTGATATTTTCGAGTTGACCATGAGGGTGTGGGATCAAACCCCCACAACCTCACTTTATTTTTCTTTTAATTCTCCTTTTCCGCCTAGAGGTCGTGGTTCGATTCACAAGCCTCATATTTATTTTGTTTTTCATTTTTTTCTTAAGCTTGACTAAGAGGTTGTGGGTTCAAATCCAACTCCTCTCATTTCTTATTTTCATTAATTATTTTCTATCCAGGAGCAACAAAGTTCGAATCCCCTTAACCCCACTTGTTCACTTACGTTTTGTAGTGTTTTTCACAGGTATGTCTCGGGTTCGATCCCTAATGACCTCACCTAATTTACACTCATTTATAATTTCAGAATTGTTCATCCATGTTTAGCCGAAACCAATCTTTCAAGTTGCTTGAATTTTTGTCACGTTTTCAGCACACATTCATCAACATTTATACGTAAATTCACAGGATAATTCGTAGATCATTTAATACGTTCTTAGGTGCATTTTAATGGATTCATTTAGCCAAGAAATTATCACTCCAATCAGCCACATTTCAAGTCATATGAACATCATGATTTACATAAACATTTGTACATGAAATACAAAGAACTAATATTCCATTTCAAGTCCTAAACCGTGACCAATATCCACGGCAACACACCCAAACACACGTAGTTACATTTTCGGAAAATATAACATAAGTCAAATAAGGTTTTATTAAATGAGAAAAAATCTGATTTCCCTTTAATTTTAAATCAGCTAATCAATAATAAATATTAATTAATTACATTAATTTACCAACTTAAATTAAAAACAAATTTAATTCATTGTTTCCACCTAGGTTCAAACCCGGGTGGAGAAAGACTTCACTCTAAGAGCCAATTTTTTGCCCTCCCTCCCCAAAATACCCCTCCACCTTGTTAATTAAATAATTAATTATATATTTAGGATAATTATGATACTACCCTTATATTGGAAAAAGACAATTTTACCCCTAGACCCTCCAACTTAAGATTTTCTCTTTTTATGTTCGGTAAGGACTCCTTCGAGTAAATCTTCGTATTGGAGAGCCCTACATGGATGGAACAAACCTTTCCTCTCAATTAACTCCCCAAGTTAGTTGGTTTGGCTGTAGCAAGGGTTCAGAGCTCTGGTTCTATGCGCATCAATCCGTGTGAACCCGATTTAATCATAGGCATTCTAGACACATTAAGCATTACTTAGCATATCCATTATTAGGGTTGTTATACCTACCAAACTTGGAAATGAGAATCCAAGTTATCTTCAATTACCCTTCTAAAAGTTCAATGGTAGGAAACTACATAATTGTAGAAACATAAAAAAATATGGGTTAGTACACACTTGTAGTAAGTATGGGAATATGAATATAAAATTTTTGAAGGAACGCATGAGAAAGGGGACATTAACTTTATAAAACATGCTAAGTCATTTAGAAAACTTTAGTGCACATACAAGAGAGCATATACAACTTAAGGATCACAATAGCATAAATCATGTTCATGATCAATACAACTTAAGATAAGATCCATGTATAACACAAGTCCAACATCATCACGTATAACCAAGTCAATATGTATAATAGCATACTTGAGTACATAGCCAAAACAATTCCAATATCATGATATAATAACAAAGCATGCATAAAAGTTCATAACATTACAACATACACAAGACCATTACTCATAATCCAACATCCCAAGTAAAGCCCCATAACCTTACTTAATCAAGTAAACCCAACAAATAATAACAAATATTGTCTAACTTCATATAGCATAGAATCAAGAGTAATCATCATCACTCATAGCAATATAGGCAAATAACATGCTCATAAGTGAAACTAACTTCATATAGGTTCATCAACATGTATAGCCAACATATGAATAACATTTACTTTATGTAATATAAGAACAACCTTCTCGGACTTCCCTCAAAGCACACTAGTTCAATGTATAGGTAGAATCCCATACCCCTACCTAGACCAAGTTAACCCGTCAAGTCACCCTAGTTAGTGTTCACTTTTTTACTTCATTTTACTTTCAGTGACTTGCCTTAACCGAAATAAGGTGAACTACTTTCCAAGGTAGTACCAAAACATGAACATAACATTATAGGTGGATCCACTAGCTAGTATTCATTTGGGGGCAACATAGTTCAAGAACTAGGAGATCTATTTGAGACCCTATTTATGCACATTGAATTATAGTCTCAAATATCATGAGTATCATAGTGAACCTACCTTCCCACATTAGGAAGGGACACTTATCACCACTAGTTCACTCAATGCTAAGCTAGAGGCCCTTTTTGAATATCTTTAAGCCTTCATTAATCATCATGACTTAGTATAGGCCATTGGAGACTAACTCCTTGTAAATTCATATAATTATATCATTAATAATGGCATTAGAATATCCTTTCAACACAACCCTCATCTGTGAGATCAACACATTATTATCATCATGTCATAATAAGGAACATACGCAATTCATAACCAACCTTATATCATTACATCTTAACATAATCGCATATCTTCATTTAATCAGGACATTTCAATTACATCATCATACAAAAAATTACTTAATACAATCACAATATATACTTCAATTGAACTTCGTCACAGATTACAAGCCATTACAATTGAAGTAAAGGCTTAAGATCACAAAGTATTACCATTTCTCCTTCAAAAGACATAATCATTAGTATTATCCTCAACCAAAACAATTTCATACATCAATAGGTGTAATAACATAATAAAATTGTAAATAATACAAGAACTAAATCAATCAGATCAATACTAATCAATTCGACATGAGTTCATGACCTAGGGTTAGGGAATTTCTGCAAATTCATGATCTATTCTACATACTTGGTTAATTACTGAAGAACTATAATAATTTATAAATAATACATGATAACATAATAATAATAACAAAAATAAACCAAATGAAACCATCTTTTTGAAAAGCAATGTTAGAAGAATCCTTTGGGGAAAGGAATAAAAGAGGTGAAATGTTCACATACATTGATATTATTTGAAGATTGATGGTAAAATAGAAAATCTTGCTTACCTATTAACCTTAAACCTTGGTCTTATATGGAGTCTTCTTTGGGAGAGAGAAAGTAGAGCGAAGAAAGAGCAATTTGGGTTTGGAAAAAGTTATATGTTAAGTGGGGTTTAGGATTAGGTTAGTTTATATAGGTCCTTAACTAATCTAATTAAATGACCCTTAAATCATAATCAAACCCCTAACTAACTAGCTTAATTAAATGAACCAATTAAACTTAACAGGAAAAGTGCAGGCTTGACCTATGAGACCATAACCTACGGTTCGTAGGTCAACCTATGCCCATTCCCTTAACCGTCCTGAATAACCATTGCTGGTGTCAGAGACTGGTAATTTGGACACTTTTGGAAAAGTGTCTAAGTTTTGGTTGACAGAGGCATCCTCTCCACTTCGATCCACCTATGCCTCATCGCCTGCACCTCATAAGTAGACACTTCTTTTTTACAGCTTTTGACCAAAGTTGAAGGGTTGTTCATCGGGAGTTGTACCCATGAATTTTGGACCCTAAACATATTTTAATCGCTTTTAACACCTTCCCCATAAAATTTAACAAAATTTCAACTCCTAAAACATTGTGAAATAAGCTAAGGAACACTAGCATCTCTTTAACTAGTCTCTAGACGTCATGAATGTTTCTTGACGTCTTGACTATAAAACTTCCTACATGACTTATAAATATATTTTTTACCCCAAAACAGTGTTACAAACCTTAGAAACTCATGCGAGGATTTAAATTAGGTCTTGGCCTTTGGAGTGTTACACGGATACCATTGTTCGATACAATATGACTAAGAAAGCAACGACTTGCAACTAGAACTCACATTTGCTGAACTTAGCAAATAACTGGTGTTCTTTAAGAGTTTGCAGAACAACTCTCCAATGACTCACATGTTCTTCCTTATTCCTTGAGTAAATAAGGATATCATAAATAAAGGCTATAACGAATAAGTCAAAGTATTGTTTGAACACTCTGTTCGTCAAATCCATGATACCTGCAAAAGCATTGGTATTACAAACGACATAACTACAAACTCATAATGACCCAAACCATGTTTTGAAGGTTGTTTTCAAAATGTCACTATATGTGGCTCTGAGCTTATGATAACCCGATTGGAGGTCCATCTTTGACAAGTGACTAGCACACTGAAGATGGTCAAACAAGTCATCAATCCTGTGGATGGTATAATTATTATTGATTTCGACATTGTTCAATTGTCTATACTCAATGCAAATTCTAAGAGAACCATCTTTCTTCTTTACGAACAACACTGGTTCATCCTATGGTGTAATATTAGGTCTGATGCATCATTTATCTAGAAGGTCTTTCAATTACTCTTTCAATTCATTAATCTCTGTTGGAGCCATTCTGTAAGGAGGAACAGATCTAGGTTGTGTATCTAGAAGGAGATCAATTCCAAAGTCAATTTCCCTTTTAGAAGGAACTTCAGGAAGATCTTAAGGAAATATTTTTGGAAATTAACTCACTACTCAAACTAATTCAAGAATTAGGGTTTTAGATCTAGAATAGTTAACCTGAACTAAATGATAGAGATAACCCTTGGCGATCATGCAATGGCCTTAAGGTAAGAAATAAAATGACCCATAGGCGCTAAGCTAATACCCTTCCACTCTAAGATTGGTTCATCTGGAAACTGAAATTGAACAATCCTAATTCTTCAACCACTGAGGCATAATAGGAATATAACAAATCCATGCCTATAATGAAATCAAAGTCTACCATTTATAACTCTACAAGATCTACTGAGGTGACATTGTGAGAGACTGTGATAGGGCAATTACTTTCTGCCCGTCTAGCTATAATTGGGTCACCGGTTGGTGTAGAGACTATTAAAGGTTCTGAGAGAATTTCTTGACTAACAATGAATTGGAATTCTACATAAGAAGTTACAAAAGAAAGAGTATCCCCTGGATCTAAAAATGCATAAACATCAAGGTGAAGAACTCCTAACGTACTGGTGACTACATCAGGAGAACCTTACTGATCCTGGAGAGCATGAAGAGCATACAACATGTTCTGGTGCTGACCGCGACAAGTACTAGATGAGTTACCCTATTTATTTGAGCGACTTGCTGGTGCTGCTAAACTTGTAGACTGAGACCTACCATTACCGCCTCCGTGACCCTGTCTAGAAGGACAATCCCTCAACCTGTGACCAGAGTGACCGCACCCAAAACATCATTTATTTCCTTCAAGGCACTCGCCTGGATGGTTCTTACTACACTTAGGGATAGTGGGGTAAGTTTTTGTTCCTTAAACACTTCCATGAGACTTAGATCCTTGTGCTATAACCTTCTGGTCACACCTGTTCTTGGAGGATGGAACACTGGCTGATGAAGAGGCTGGGGCTGAAAACTTCTGTTGACTTTGCGAGCAATTTTCACCACCCAATTTTTGCTGATAATAGTAATAATTCATAGTCCTAGCGTTTGTACTCAGATTGTTCCCTAATTTTATCATCCTCAACCTATTAAACATGATTCATAAGCCTAGAGATGTTCATATCTCCTAGTAACATAGCACTCCTGCACTCATTTTTGACCTAATCTGACACTCCATATAATAACTTATTCATATGAGCCCTGGAGGCCGAAACCATGTGAAGGACATACCTTGCGAGTTGGTTAAATTTGAGCTATACTCTTGGACCGTCATGTTACACTGCCTTAAGTTCATGAATTCCTAAGCCTTTGATTCTCTAAACTCTATTTTGAAAAACCTGTCCAAAAAGGTATCACTAAAGCACTCCCAAGTAATAGGAGCTTCATCTGTACCCCTATTTTTCTTTCATTGAGTGTACCAGGTAGGAGCAACATCTTTCAGCTGGTATGATGCCAACTCAACCTGATCAATTTAAGTAACCTGCATCACCTCAAAGATCTTCTTGATCTCATCCATGAACTTTTGGGGATCCTCATTAGTTTGAGATCCTAAGAACTCAAGGGGATTCAGCCTAACAAAGTAACGGACCCTAGCTGATGTTGATCCACCATTTTCGTTCATATGAGCTTGAACCCGCTGATTATTTTGGTTGACAATACTCTGAGCCAACATCTAAATGGAATTCCTTAATTCATCATTGGAGACTTGAAAATCTAGGACTAGAGGAGCTGTGCTTGCATTCTTGGCATCCACATTCCTAGCATAAGCTATACGAGGAGGCATTATCTCAAAAATAGAATGTCGAGTTAGAAATGAATTAGATTATATCTTACGCACGATAAGAGTAACAAAGAAGTGAAGTTTTTTCCTAGAACACTTTATAATATCCCTCTCAATAGATGTGGTGCACTTCACACCCATGAAAAGGACTCTTAAAATTTTGTCGGTCCTAGGAACATGAGGACTCACAAACTATCAAAACTAACAGAATGACCAACTATCTATGAATATGACATGTAAGAGTATCGTATCCTACATTAATGACACAATGTAGTAACAAGTATATATTAGTACATGAAATGTACTATTTTTAGGTTAATATGCATAAACAAATGTGATAATATGACGACTTTAAATATATGAGCTTTAGATCAACATTTACGCATTTAATGGCTTAAAGAAACAATGACATGTAAATCATAAGATATGGTAAATTGTCACGACCGAGGAGCACCCCCTAGAAATAAGATGGCGTACTTGACCTCGCGGAGGTCTTATACAAGCCCATTGTTATTATTCATTGCATTGTCAAAGTAAATTTGGCGGAAAATTTTGAACTTTTCATAGCACATCATATGATAGAAACATCACTTCATATATATAAAATATCATAAGTACATATTTAATTACTAGTTTGTTTTTTCCATCCTAGACTCAACATCATTAGAGTGTATTAGGGACACGACCCTTACAATTATAATCATAAGTATATAATTACAAGACTAAAAACATAACTTGACATAGGACATACTTGAATCTTAAGGATTCCTTTTGCTTGAGCTTGGCAAACATATAACAAGCTCCTCAACATCAAGACATCCTTTTAAGCATCCATAACCTACAGTTTGTCAAAAAAGTAGAGAAGAATGGAGTTACTACAACAATGCAATAAGTATGGAAACCATGCAAAAACATGCATTTAAAAGGGATATTTTACTTGAAATCATATTTCATACCTTTTTGTGAAAACTTCATAAAACCTTTATACAATAAGCATTATATCATTTACATACTTGATATAGGCATATTCAAAGGCCAAATATCATAAAAAATCATGCATATAATTTAAGGCATTTTAGAGTCACATTACAGTAAGAACTTTCACATTACAATAGGCTTTCTTCTCTTTACAATGACTTCTTTTTCTTAACTCATTAACCTTCCAAGTAACCTCTAGTGATACTTTGTGGAATCAATCATGTTAAAGCAACAAGAAAATCATGCATACATTCTAAGCAATTCATCACATACCATCATAGAAGTATAGCACACCACAAGACACCTTCAAGTCTAAGACCTTAAAAACATTACAATGAACCATAGTCAATGACCTAACTCACAATCCTATTCGAAGTCTACTAGTGCAATTTACAGGTGAAGCCCCATATTCTCACACATGCTTAGTAAACTTATTATAAGACAATAAGCATAAAAACATGTACTTTACACTTCAAGCATACCACTATAATCAACTATATGACACTCAAGTAGAATCTTCATTCACATACTCAATAAACCCAACATCTGACACATGAGAAAGGACCTCATCATATAAATAAGACTACAAAGTCATGCATATGAAACATATACATAGAAACATTCATTAGAACACCTTCCTAGGACATCCCTCAATAGCCACTTGTGCAATGCATAGGTGAAGTCTCATTCCTCCACCTACACTAGGAAACTACCTTTAGGTTATCCTAGTTAGGGTCCTTACTTTACTTCCATTATTTATTTTACTTTCGGGAAACTATAACCTTAACTGACACTAATACCATGTGGTCTACTTTGAATTTGGTGTTGTAGAGTCTTAAACAAAGGGATGGTGTTCTTAGCTAGCCAAGGTAGAACATTAACACATGCTAGCATACTAAGTGAAATAACTTGCTAGATCCTATGTGGAAATCATAGATAAGGAACTAAGGGATATACATAACCCTCTACATGCTCATTATCATTGAAGCCTCATCTCATGAGAAACCATGGGTGAATCTTCCTCAAGGAAAGTCAACACCTCATGTTGAACCATAGGTGAACGAATACCTTTCATTAGACACCATGAACCTACACTACTTGTAAGCATGCATGAAGTGTGAGTGTGTGTACAATCGTCAACCTGATCACACAATGGCTATCAGCAACACATTGAGGCATCCACGATCTTAGGTCCACAATACACATTAAAGCATAGACCACACAACACAATTTAGTATGGAAAACAAGTTAACTACAACACTTGTACTCAACACTTTTAACCATGGCTAATCACATTCATGTAGGGGTATATAGGTGAGGGGACATCAACCATCACAACTCATCAATGGAAGCACCTAAACAATTCCCTGACATAATTATACACATGCTTATAGAATAGTCTTACAACCTAAATCACAACTTGAATATGAGACTAGGCATAGACTTCACACTTGGTGATCATCACAAACACACATTCACAATATAATTGCCTTCAAGGACATGATCAAATCACATATATATTGACAATAAAGTAAACACCGCCGCAATAAGTTTACCATACCACACAATCCCATACAAGGCTTCATCAACTATCAATATTATAAGAAAGTAAAAGAGATAGGCATTCTTACCAATTTTTTACCCTTTGATCATCCTTGATCAATACTCCTTTTTCATAAACAATTAATGTATAGGGAAGTATCTAAATGTACTTTAATCATAAAAGAAACCATGTATAAGCCAGTACAAGACCATGCTACAAACTAGTACAATACATCACCAATATACTAGAAAGTAGAAGGACATAGATCATTAACCAAATTCACTTGCATTGATCTTTAATGATATATATCAATAGAATACATATAAGGAAGTAACTAAAAAAATAAAAATCAAGTATAACTCATACTTCATCTACCATAGAAATAAGATCACATCATGTATTAGAACATCCAATCTATAGACTAGAAGAACCTAGATCAATCCTTAACAAAACCCTTTTACTTTTATCACGAATGATACATACCCAAAATTTATCAATAACATAAAATTAATTCAGTAGTTAAAGAAATCATAACTTAAACGAAATCCTACTACAATTTCCATAAACTCGAGATTATAGTGAGCATGCTACATTAGGAATCCATGGAAGATAAAAGAACATAGTCTTATCAAACCTTGATCCACATTAATCACTCACAAAAAATTCACCATCAATATACAATATAAATATTAGATATAAGCAATTTAACTTTCTAGAATCATAATTCAATCAATGCCAAAGTCACGATCACAATACCCATACATTGGCTAATTTAAGAGTTGAAGGGGATATGGGTTCATCATGCAAATGGATTGAAATTTACTTTTTATTCAGTACATTATATCAATCTATCATGATTAAGCCTTTGAAATGTTTCGAGAAAGAACCCATGGCTAGATTGAAGAAGAGGAGATTTGATCGTAAAAGTTCTTTGAAAACATTGAAGGGAACTCTGTAGATGGAGGATTTACTAGAGATTAAGGATCATCATAAAATAATTAGAAGAAAACCACTAAAACTTTATGAAGAATCCATGTAAATCAAAGCTCAAAGCTATTCTTGAGCTTCACCTTCAATGGAGTGTCTAGAGAGAGTTTTGTTTGGGACGGAAGTCTAGTTTTTGTGAATTCAATTGGGAATGGAGTTGTCATGTTTTTTATCACTTAAATACAACAAAAATAACCAAATAAACCAAATAGGATCATTTTAGCACGTGGGGTGAATAAATGAAACAACGTGCATGGCTTTTGTTGCAACAACGAGCACAGTCGTCAGGGCGTCGTCTAGTCGACGAGCCATTTTTTTGCTTCGTCGTTTATGACTACAACTGCTTCCAGGTAGGATAATATCACATGTCTAAGTTTTGAGCAACGCCTTCCATCGACAGGGCGTCGACTGAAAGATGAGGCATCATGGGCTTGTCGATTGACACTGTCTCGACGGCTTGTGGGGCCTCCTTGAAGGCTTCTTGCAAGGCCCTTGGGGAGTCACATCCGGAACGTAGAACATAAATATAAACCTTAACATGTTTAAGACCTTCCATACAAGTTTCACCCAAAACAAACATGTAAAACATCTCAAGACACACCTTAACAAACATATACATCTTAAGAGCTAACATTCGAACGTCTTGGACGTTCTATGAGGTTTGACCTCTAAAATTGATGAAACTCAACATACAACCTATCAAAATCATTATTACTCATATAATGACTTAATAAGCTAATGACACACATGTAAGCACATGCAAAAATCTAATGCCTCTATGGTGACTAGTCGTCGAACGTCTTGGCCCTCCTTCGAAGATCAAGTCTATAGAAAATAATCCAATCCAAACAAAGCAACACATATACTTAGGCAACATGCACAATGTGCCATTTACTACATTCTTCAAAGTATTTCAAGTTTAAACCATATCATAAGACTATCATCATGCAAAGTCAAATAGTAGCATGTCAATCCAAAAAAAGACTCATTTTTAACCATCACAACTTTCAGCATGTTTTAACCATATCCTGACATACATTCCTCAACATAACATGTTATTTCACATAATTATCATATAACGTCACAAAGGACATCATATCATCAAAGGATACCAAAGTTCACTTTCGCACATACTCATAAAACCATAAAACCAAGATATGTATCAAAACACACCTTTTCTCCCTCGAGCATAGAGATACAATCTCTTTTAAGCAATCATATCTAAAAGACTACCGAATAAGAAAGCATAAGAGATAGATCTGATAGAGTTAAAATCTATGGCATGACAAGAGAATGATGAAAAAGGAAAAATCTATCGTAATATAGACTCTCGCTCATAGATGTGACGCGACTCACCACCGATGATCAAGACTCTACTAGATGTGGAAATATAAGACTTTGGACCCTAAAACAACTTTCATAAACCTCATGATCTGATACCATGTTTATCACGATGGGAGAGCACCCCGTAGAAGTAACATGTCGTACTTGACCTCTCGAAGGTCTTATACAAGCCCATAGTTATTCATCACATCGTTATAGTAAATTTAGCAAAAAAAATTTAAACTTTTCATAGCACATCATATGCTAGAAATTTCACTTCATATATATAAAACATCATAAGTACATATTTAGACTCTACTAATTTTTTCCATGCTAGACTCAACATCATTAAAGTATATTAGAGACACGGCCCTTACAACATAATCACAAGTATAAAATTACAAGACTTAAAACATAACATGACACAAGATATCCTTGAATCTTAAGGATTCCTTTTGTTTGAGCTTGGGAAACACATAACAAGCTCCTCAACATAGAGACATGCTTTTAAGCATCCATAAACTACACTTTGGGTAAAAATTAGAGAAGAATGTAGTCAGTAAAAGAATGCACTAAGTATGAAAACCACGCAAAAACATGCATTTAAAAGTGACATTTTACTTGAAATCATATCTCATGCCTTTTTGTGAAAACTTCCTAAACCCTTTATAAAATAAGCATTATATCATTTACATACTTCATATAGGCATATTCAAAGGCCAAAAATCATATAAAATCATACATATAATTTAAGGCATTTTAGAGTCACATTACTTCACATTACAGTAGACTTTCTTCTCTTTACAGTAACTTCTTTTTTTTAACTCATTAAAATCTTCCAAGTAACCCTCTAGTTATACATTGTGCAATGAATTACCTTAAAGCCACAAGGAAATTATACATACATTCTACATGAGCCATCACATACCATTATTAAAGTATAGTACACCACAAGACATCTTCAAGTCTTAGATCATAAAGACATTACAGTGAACCATAGTCAATGACCTTACTAATAATCCTATTCTAAGTCTACTAGTACAATGTACATGTGAAGCACAATAACCTCACACATACTTAGTAAACTTATGATAAGAACGTAAACATCAAAACATGCACTTTGCACTACAAACATAACACTATAATCAACTATATGCAACTCAACTAGAATCTTCATTCACATAGTCTGTAAACCCACCATCCTACACATTAAGAAAGACCTCATCATATAAAAAAGACTACAAAGTCATTCATAATAAACATATACACACACACGTACTTTAGAACACCTTCAAAGAACTTCCCTCAAGATCCACTTGTGCAATGCATAGGTGAAGTCTCATACCCCCACCTACACTAAGCACCTACCTTTAGGTTATCCTAGTTAGGCTCGTTACTTAACTTTCATCGTCCATTTTACTTTAGGGAAAATATAGCCTTTACCGATACTAACACCATGGGTGCTACATGGACTTTGGTGTTGTAGATCGTTACACCAAGGGAAGGTGTTCATACCTAGCCAAGGTAGAACATTAACACATGTTAGCATACTAAGTGAAATCACTTGCTAAATCATATGCAGCAAGCATAGTAATGGAACTAAGAGATATACTAACCCTCTAAATCATAACATTCTTCATAGACACATATATTACATTCATAGTAGCAGACACAAGTACCTGCTCCATCAATTCTCTATGATCAACAGGTATGACTCTATGCAGTAACTTCTTTAAATTTTGATAATAAAAAGATTATTTGTCCAAAGAAAATTGAACCTACATTACTTGTAAGAATGCATGAAGTGTGAGTCTGTGTACAATGGTCAACATGATCACATAATGGTAGTCAACAACACATTGAAGCAGCCACCCGCTTAGGACCACAATACACATTAAAGCATAGACCACACAACATAATTTAGTTTAGGAGTTAGGCTAACTACAACACTGGCACTCAAGACTCCTAACCATGGCTAATCACACATTCATGTAGGGATATACAGGTAAGGGAACATCAACCATCATAACTCATCAATGGTAGCACTTAAACCTATCCCTTACATAATTATACACATGCTTATACAATAGTCGTACAACCTAGATTATAACTAGAACAGGAGACTAGGCATAGACTTCACATGGTGGATCATCACCAACACACATTCAGAATATAATTGCCTTCAAGTCCATTATCACATCACATATATATTGACAATAAATTAAACACCACCACCATAGCTAGAGAATACCACACAATGTCATACAAGGCTTCATCAACTATCAATACTATAAGAAAGTAAAAGTTATAGGCATTATTACCAATTCCTTACCCTTTGATCATCATTGATGAATACTCCTTTTTCATAAACAATTCATATACAGGGCAGTATCTAAATGTACTTTAATCATAAAAGATACCATGCATAAGACACTACAAGACCATGCTACAAACTAGGACAATACATCTTCTTATATACTAGAATGTAGAAAGACATATATCTTTAACCAAATCACTTGAATTGATCATCAATCATATTTCATCAATAGAATCAATCTAGGGAAGTACCTAAATACATCATAATCAAGTCTAACTCATGCTTATTTAACCTAGAACTAAGATCACATCATGCACATTACAGCAACTAATCTATAGGCAAGAAGAACCTAGATCAATCCTTACCAAGACTCCTTTATTTTGATTATGAATGATTCATACCCAAAATTCATTAATAATGTCAATATAAGGCAGTAGTTAAATAAATCATAACTTAAATGAATTCCTACTACAATTGACATAAACTCGAGATTACAGTGAGCATGCTACATTAGGAATCCATGGAAGATAGAAGAACATAGGCTAATTAATCCTTGATCCACATGGATCACTCACCAACAATTGAGCATCAATATACAATATAAATATTTGATATAAGCAATTCAACATGCTATAATCATAATTCAATTAATACCATGTCACTATCACAATGCCCATACATAGGCTAATTAAAGAGTTCAAGGCGACATGAGTTCATCATCCAATTTGATTGAAATTCACTTTATATTCAGTACATTATATAAATTTATCATGATTAAGCCTTTGAAAATGTTTCAACAAAGAACCCATGGCTAAATTGAAGATGAAGAGATTTGATCGTAAAACTTCTTTGAAAATATTAAAGAGAACTCTCTAGATGGAAGATTTACTAACGATGAAGGATCACCGTACCTTAATGTAGAAGAAAACATCAAATACTTGATTAATAATCCATGGAATTCCAAGGTTCAAGTTGTTCTTGAGCTTCACCTTCAATGGAGGTTTTTGAGAGAGTTCGGTTTGGGAGGAACGTCTATTTTTTGTGAATTCAATTGGGAATGGGGTTGTCATGTTTTTGATTAGTTAAATTCATCCCAAAATTAACCAAATAAACCAACTACGGTCATCTTAGCAAGTGGGTTTCATTTACAATTCACCCCTTCAATGAAACAGCGTGCATGGATTTTTTTGCAGGCAGCATCAACGAGCACAGTCGATGGGGCGTCGTCTGGTCGACGAGACATCCTGATTCTCCATCATTTGCGACTGCAACTACTTTCTGGGAGGATAACCTCAAACTTTTAAGTGTCGAGCAACGCCTCCCATTTACGGGGCATCGATTGAAGGATGAGGCGCCATTTGAGCTCGTCGATTGACACTGCCAAGGCAGTGTGTCGACAACCTTTGGGTCCTTTTTGAGGGATTATTGCGGGGCCCTTGGGGAGTCGTACCCATAATTTTCCAACTTTTATAAAGACCTTAACATGTTTAGGACCTTCCATACAAGTTTCGCTCAAAATGAACGCGTAAAACATGTCAAGACAAACCATAACAAACATGCCCATCTTAAGGGATAACTTTCGAACGTCTTGGATGTTTGACCTCTAAACATCATGAATATTAGCATAGTACCTATAAACATCATTATTAATCATATAAGGAATTCATAAGCTAATAAAACACATATAAGAACATGAAATCATCTAAATCCTATTTAGTGACTAGTCTTCAAACGTCTTGGTCCTCCCCTGGCGTTTGACTTCCAAATAACTGCAAATAACCCATGCATACTTTTAAACACACATGCTAAGAAGATTACAGGCAAAAAGGAGGCTCTAGACACCCTAAATCATTTTGGGGGTATAATATAAACACATTTAAATTGAGAGACATAAGATCTCTTGAAGAACTTATTCTTATAGTGAGATATTAGCTTTAAATGACAATATGTCCATGAGATCTATACCGTGGAATTTGGAATATCCCTAATATCTGAAGAATAGAATTCTACTCGCCAAGGTAGAGTCCATACATATCATATTTTGCAAAGTAGATCCACTAGCTAGGATATTTAAGGCAATCCTACGGGGGCGTGCAGTTAGGGACAAAAGGTTGATAATAGACACTACCCAATTTGAACCTCCTTCTCAAAGTCATTTCACTACTAAGTTTGAATCCCAATGAAATATGTAGAATTTAAATATTAGTATAACATTCGAAATACATAATCTTCAAAAATCAAAACATAAAGTAGTTCCTTAAAATACAACTTTAGCACAAGTGAGAAAACCATTCCACCGACCTGAATTCATATGTGAGAAATACCTTCAAAGATTATGATCATTGACATGGATAATTTTTTCTAAAATCATCCTATCTTGATAAAAAAAAATTCATAATACACGCCTAACCTTCTAAAATTTATAACTTATATATTCATGGGTTCCACAAAGGTTCTTGGTTGAAAATCATGAATCATACATGATTCAAAATAATTTTAACTTAATATTATGCATTTAAGATTAAATAATTCATTAGTAGATTTACCCAACAATAAAAATCAGATTTGGATGAAACCCATGTAGAATTAAGAACTCTAGTTAGATCAATTGAGCATGAGATGGAGAAATTAAAAACCATGGGGACCCCATGGAAGAATGTACTTCATGGTTGAATACCCAAATACCTTGATTCTTAAAGCCGCAGTCTAACGGTGAATTGATTTCCTCGAATAAACCCTAGCTTTTTCTTCTTCCTTTAGTTGGGAAAGAATTTGGGAGATGAATTTGGATGAGTTTTGAAAAGTAGGAGAGTGGGTTTTAAGTGGGTTGTTTTAGCACTCAAAAGCTTTAAATATGGATTAGAATATAAGCAAAAATGAGATAGTATATGTAATGCCCCGAGACGCGCACATGGGTCTTAGGACCTCAAGTGATCCAAAGTTAACCTGTTGGCATGATTATAAGCATACTAAACATAATAAATTGATTCAGAAGTGAAATCATAATTTAAAATGAAATGATGGGGAATACCCATATTCTATAACTGAGATATTTGAAACTGATAACTTTATACAAAGAAAATATTAACACAATACTAAGTTGAAACTAACGATGTCTGAAAATAAGCCTCTAACTAACTAGATATGCTGGGATAAGCCTAAAGTGACTCTAGAAAAAATAGAAATGAAATGACTAAAAGTACTAAAAATAGACTAATGAATATTGTCCTCGGAGACTGAGGACTCGCCACTGATTCTGCTGAACTAGAGATCACGAATCGATCTAAGCGTGATTTCAATGCAGGGAGCCTGAACCTACATCACGAGAAGATGTAGGCCATGTATGTGTCAATACTTGAAAAGTACTGAGCATGTAGAATAGAGTAAAGATGAGACATAACCAATGTAGCACAAAAGCAATTATAGTATTCTTAACATGATATACTGAATTCTGATCTAACTGTATGCGATGACCAAATTGATAACGTTCTCAGACTGAATACTAATTGAATTGTACATATGGTTAATGCAATATAGTCTGGCTGAACTGTGGGAGTTACTAATAACCGATAATAAAACACCTTGAGCTAAATGTGGAGTCCAATGTATACGCCCCATCAAACAGACCCAATATACCCTGCCAGAGGTATAAAAGCATCTTGGCATGATCACTAAACTGATGCCCACAAAGGGAACTTACAGCTAATTGGCTAGTAGTTATGGGAGTATTTGGGTACGCTAAATCCTAGTCCAACTTGGTTTTATGCTACTCCCAATGAATTGAGTGATTAACATATTATGACTGAATTCCTATAAATACTGGATAACTCAAAACTTAACATGGTAACTAATGAAACAATTAATATGATAATGATTCATTAATAACTAAGGAATATATAACTCAATAGCTCAAATATTTGACCTAGCATGTCTAATTCAAGAACTAAAGAAATACGTAGCTAGGGTTCTAAAATTCATCGATAAATAGAGTAGTAACATGGTTATCTTATTTGGAACACATAACTAACTAATTCATGATATACTGTTGAAGTTCTAGAAACGCTAGGTCTAATCATGATATGGGAATCAAGAATCTGACTTAAAACTAGGGAGCTAATGGTAAAAAAGGAGTCCATTAGTAAAATCCCACATACCTGGTCAGGATATCCATGGAGAACTATTTAGATTTTGGGGTTGGAGCAAATGGAACCCTGCTTCTTTCTTGAACTAGGGTTCTTGACCTTTTTTCCTTTCTTGCTTCGAATTTTCCATGTTTTGATTAATGATTTGACTTAGGTAAGTTTTTGTTATGTTTCTAGGCTTAAACTAACTAAAATCACATGATTTAGAGTCAAAAAGACGTATCTTAGGGGTCCAACGAAGTAAGAAAAGACCAAAAGATCCCTTAGTTAATTGTTGTCAGAGGAATCGACGACCTGGACTAATGGGCCGTCGTTCAATCGACGGTCAGTCATTTGAGTCAACCTGATATACCTTAACTAAAATGGGCATAAACTTTTACTCGGAGGTCTAATTTTAGCAAACTCGGTGGCCCTCGAAATGTAATTCAATTATCTATCATATCATAGGTCATAGGACACATAATTCATTTTGTGCTAAGAGCTATGACCATTTGAAGGTTACCCAACAACATTTCCCCCCCCCACCCCACCCCACCCCCAACAGGCTGCTAACCTTCATCTACGATCACACCTACAGTCTTAACGTCTATCTACGGATTGTACTAGTTTATCATGGTTCATGTCAGGGGACGGGTAAATGGGTTCTTGATCCATGGACACAGACTACGGACCGTATTCTGAATTACGGACCGTGGATGCGTCTATCGGTCGAGACTTAGGCGATTTTTCTGAGCAGAGTTTGGGACGGGATGCAGTACCAATCTACGGACCTGCAGTATGGGCCATAGATCAGATTATGGTCCATGACAGTGACCGTCGATTGCACCTAAAATTTATGAAAAGCTGATTTTTGGTCTGTTTTGGATATAGGGTGTTATAGTATAGGTTTAAAACATTTAGGAAAATAACATCTCCAAAAATGTTACTGTCAGACTAGTCTACGATCTGTATTGCTAAATTGTACACCAGTAGTAGGACCTTAAAAACTACCAATTTTTTTTAAAATAACCCTACTACGGTCTGTAGGACATCCTACAACCCGTAGATTGTAACTGTAGAACTATTTGGACATCATTGATTTTCATATTTCTCTGCCCACAATCTACAGATGTCTTTTACGGCTCGTGGAATGCACTCGTACAAAATAATAGTAGTCCAAAAAAATTTTCCTTCCCTTATCCAAAATCTGAGGTATTACAATATCCCATCCTTGGGAAAATTTGTCGTCAAATGACACTCAAGTTATCATAAAAAGGTAGTGGAGAGGAAGAGACATCTAAGAACCCAACATGAATGCAATCATATAAATGCATATTGTTGAAGAGGAAATTAACTCCAGCCTAAAACATACTCAAAAAACAATTCATAAAACATATGTGCATGCATATGGAAACATTCGAAAGACAAACACATGAAACCAACAGGATGAACCATGAGGAGCTAAATACCTCAAGTTATAGTATGAATGGAGCTAAAGAGGCGAGGATATGAGGACATCATATCAGTATCGACCTCCTTCGTATCACCCTCAACCATTTGATTCCTCAACAACACTTTCATGGATGTAACTTCTTTATTCCTCAACTTTCAAACTTGTTGATCTATAATATAATTCGGAACATCTTTATAATAAAGGTGTTCCTTTATACTAAGATTATCTAATGATGTAATGGATGTTGGATCTCTAACAAATTTTAATTAGGACACATGGAAAACCGAATGCATTGATTCTATGTCATTAGGTAAATCAAGTTCATCAGAAACATTATCAACGCGTCACAAAATTTTATATGGGCCAATATGTGAGGGACTACAATTTCTATTCTTATCGAACCTCATGATAACCTTTGTAGGTGAAATCTTCATAGTAAACCTAATTATTAACATCATTATGAAGATCCCTTCTTCTAACATTGACCTAAGACTCTTCTTGACTTATAGTCATTTTCAACCATTCTCTAATAAGTTGAACTTTTTCCGTAGCCTCATGAAACAACTTGGGGTCTATCAAAACAACCTCACCAACTTATTAACCTATAGTATATCTACGCCTCCTAGGACAAATATCTTCATAAGGATTAATACAAAAACATGAATGTCACTATTATTATATGCTAACTCAGTTAAAGGCAAATGATCATCCATATTACCCTTGAAATAATTACACAAGCTCTCAACATATCTTTTGAAGTTTAAATAGTACACTCCACTTGCTGATCGGTTTGAGAATGAAAGTTCGTACTTAGCTCAACTCGACTACCAAGACATTTTCATCAATACTTCAAAAATTGAGAAGTGAATTGGATGCATTGATTAGAGAGAATCGATAAGGGCAATCTATGTAACCTAACCATTTACTTTAAATACAGCTTATCATAATGTTCCCCTAAGTAAGAAACCTTGATGGGTATGAAATGATCCGACTTCATCAAACGATCCACAATAACCCAACTTGAGTCATGTTGTCGCTACGTATGGGGTAAACCAACAATAAAGTCCACATTCAAATCTTTCCACTTCTAAGTAGGAATGCTAATATCTTGGGACAAACCTTCAAGAATTTGATGCTCAAATTTCTCTTGTTTACAATTAAGACACTTAGCCATAAATTTCATAATACCCTTCTTCATCCCATTCAACCAACAGACCTTGTGCAAGTCATGATACATCTTTGGGGTTCTCGGGTGAATCCAATACCAACTACTATGGGCTTCAAATAAAATTTTCCCTCTCAAGTCATTAACATTTGGTACTTACAAACGACCTTAATATCGAAGCACGTCATATCCCTCTTGGGAAAAAGACTTAACAAACTTTTTGAGCACCGCTTGCTTGAACATAATCAAAATTAGATCAAGAATTTTCTTAGCCTTTACATAAGAAACAAAAGATGATTTCGAACTATTTTTACCAACTACACTACCTACATTAGAATCAACCAAACAAACACCCAATCGGGCAAATATATGAACGTCATGAACTAACTCCTTATCTTTCTCAACATGGGAAACACTACCCATTGATAGACGACTAAGAGCATCCACCACCACATTTTCCCTAGCGAGTGATAGAGAATACTCGTGTCATAATCCTCTTGAAACTCAATCTACCTCCTTTGGTTAAGATTTAGACCATTTTTATTGAACACATACTAAAAGCTTTTGTGGTCAATAAAAACATCAACATTGACACTATACAAATAATGCGTCTAATTTTTAAGGTAAAAACAATCTACGCTAATTCCAAGTAATAGGTAGGATAACTCTTTTCATGAATCCTCATTTCCCATGAAGCATAAGAAATAGATAACTCTTTTCATGAATCTTGAGTTGACATGATACATAAACAACAAATTTCCCATTTTGAATAAAGACAACACCCTATTCCAATCCTTGAAGCATAACAACAAATGGTGAACCCATTGGATCTTTCTGGTAAAGTTAAAATAGGAGCCGAAATGAGTATATCCTTAAACTCTTGAAAACTCTTTTCATAAGCTCCTAATCATAAGAAATTTACCTTTTTTTGATTCAACATAGTCAATGGAAGAAAATCATTCCACGAACATTCTATACTAACTGGCCAAACCAAAGAAACTTTAAATATCTAAAAGAGATAGTGCTCTAGGCCAACTCTTAAAATCTTTCATCTTCTTGTGATCTACCTCATACCCTTACCGGAAACAATATGACCAAGAAAAAACGTGGATATTAACCAAACTACAAATTTACAAAACTTTTCAAATACTTGTTGGTACTTGATAACTTACACCACAATAATTAAATGATTAACATGGTCAACCTCATTCCCTGAGTAAATAAAGATGCCATCAATAAACAATATCACAAATATATCAAGGTATTGTATATACATTCTATTCATTAAGTCCATGAACTTGGACGAAGCATTAGTCAACCCAAATCAAATTTAAAAAAACTCATAATACAATATGGAGTTTGAAAAAACATCTTCGGAATGTAACTTTCTTTCACCCTCAATTGGTGATAGGACGAATTGAGGTCGCATTTATAAAAGTAACTTGCTCCTTAGAGTTGGTCAAATAAATCATTGATCCTTGGGAGAGAATACTTATTCTTATTGGTAACCATATTAAATTAACCTTAATCAATACATATGCAAAGTGAACCACCCTTATTATGAACAAAAAAATGGAGCAGCTCATCAAGAGATACACAGTCGGATGAAAGCTTCATCAAACAAATCTTTTTATTGTTTCTTTAATTCCTTAGGTATTGAAAGATATATACAGTAATGAGGAACAGAGATAGGATGCTTGTCTAGGAGAATGTATATACCAAAGTCTATTTCCCTTTTTGGAGGAACACCAAGTAGATAATTGGGAAACATTTCTAGAAACTAATTTACAACGGGGACCGACTCAAGGGTAGGGGTTGCGAAATTTGTCTCCTAACCCGAATAAGATCATACATGAAAACATTATAAATAATTTTTTCCTAGATTTAATACAAGACCAAACTAACTATTTGGCATATAATTTTTCTGCTCTAGGACGGATCATTTGGAAACTAAAGCTTAACAACTTGGATTCTGCAATCAATAGAAGAATAACAAGAATGGAGTCAATACATACCAAGAATGACATCAAAATTTAACATATCATTCTCTACAAGATCAACATGAGTGACTCTATGGATTAAGGAGATGAAACAATTTCAATATACTCTCTTAGCCATAATAGATTCATCATAGGAGTAGAGACAGAAAAGGGTCCAATAACACATCCGGATAAATATCAATCTCATAGAAACATATAGCGGAAAAAAGACAAAGTAGCCCCATAATCGAGCAAGGCATAAACATCCGGAAAAAAGACTTTCAATGACAGGTTACAACATCAGGAAAACCCTCTTGATCATGTCAAGTTTGATTTATATAGAATTGATTTTTCTTTAGAGAACTTGAATCTAAACCACTAGATTGAGCTTTTCTACAATCTTTTCCCTTATCATTTCAATATGGACAATATCTCAAGAGCTGGCCATTTTTACCACAGTTAAACAACTATCCATAACCATCAAATATTTTTCCGAATGACTCTTGCAATACTTTTGGCCTGCCGGAAACAAAGATCAATTTCCACCACTATTTCCTCCTTGGGGCTTAGGGTTAGACACCCTTTCTTCGTTAAACTTTATAGTCGAAACATTGGTGGAACCTTGACTAAAAAATCTTTATTGGAACTTAGAACTATCATATTCATCAAATATTGAATCTGAAAAGTCACCATCACTGGTGTTTTTCCTCTATGACTCCTTAGAACTTTTCTTAAGCTTCTCCTCATCAATTAGTTGATCATGAACCATTAAATGAGAAATTTGAATTTCCTTAATGAGCATGATGGTACGACATTTCTTAACAACTATATTTGACACTGCAAAATAAACTTGCTCATATTTTTCCTAGAATTGGCAAACATAAAAGCACCATACTTGGGAAATTTCATGAATTTCAAGGCATACTATGTCACACATATTCCCTTCTTAAAGGTTAATGAATTCAAGTACCTTTGCCTCCTTCTTTTAAAAGGAAAAGAACTTATCATGGAAATAAACTTTAAACTTCTCCTTATCAAGATTACCCACATAAACACCTTTTTATCATTCCATTGGTCAAACAAAACTTGAAATACACCTTTAAGTTGACAAGCATTCAATTCTACCTTATCCACCGATCCCACTCCCATGTTCATCAAAACCTTATACACCTCATCTATGAACTCATGAGGTTATTCCTCAACCTTGGAACCATGAAACTCTACGGGATCCGTCCTATTGAAGTCTCTCACTCTAGTTTCCACCATACCTACATTTAGTTTCATGGGAACCACAATCACCCTATTGGTTTGAGTCAACAAATCTTGAGACAATACTTGTAAAGTGGCTCGAAACTCTACATTATTCACTTGTTCGGAAAAAGGGTAGGCCAGAACATGTGGATTTTGAATGCATAATTATTACTATATTAATGTTTCATTATCAACTTGCATGTCAGTTTTAAGTTATGTAGTGTTATAACATTTCATTCATAACATGTTAATTTCATAATTGTATGGGAAGCTTAATATCAAGTCCCAGAACCACATGCCATGTAGGATGTAAATCCCCTATATGGGCATCATTTTAGCAATCATGCCAACATGCCTCTAAATATGTGACAGGGTATATTGGGTCCTCTCGATGAGGCGTATATATTCGAATCCACATTTAGCTCATGTAATTTATGTCGATTATGAGTAGATCCCTTAAAGTTAAGTCAGATTCTATTGAATTGACCATGTTTTCAATACAATCAATATTTGGTTTTTGCATGTTGTAAACTTGGTCATTGAATTCTATTTAGTCATGTAGAATCGTATCGGTATCTTTATCATGTTCAAATTTTGTTATTTAATTTATTCATTTATGTTATTATTCAATATTACTCAAAGATATCAGATGTTTCTTCGATCTAGAAGGTTATTATAGAAGGTTCGTGGAAGGATTTTCATCCATATCTCTCCATTGACTAAGTTATCTCAGAAAAATTTCAAGTTTTTATGTTTTTATGATTTTGAGAAAATCTTCACAGAACTTAAAACTATGTTGATTACAATTCCTGTTTTACTCTAGCAGTGGGTTCAGACTGTTATGTTAAGTATTGTGATGTGTCCATAGTCAACCTAGGTTATATGTTGATGCATAGAAGAAAGGCTATAGCATGTGCTTCTAGAAAGCGTACGGTACATGAGAAGATGATCTCAAGCTAGCAACACTAGTGTTTGAACTTAAGATGTTGATATTACTTGTATGGTGTTCACGTAGATGTATTCACAGACCATAAAAGCCTTTAGTATGTGTTCACCTAGAAATATTTTAATCTTCGCCAAAGTAGATGGCTTGAGTTCCTCAAGGATTATGATATGAGTGTGCATTACCATCCTGGTAAGGCTAATGTAGTATCACAAGATCTTAGAAGACTATTTAAAGGTAGTGAAGCGTACATTGAGGAAGAAAGAAAAGATCTAGCAAAAGATGTTCATAGACTTTGTCTCTTAGGAGTTCGTCTTATGAGTATATCAGATCGTGGTGTAGTAGTTTAGAATGGGCCAGAATCTTCATAGGTAGAGGAGTTTAATAAAAAGCACGATACTGATCTGATATAGCTTCAACAAAAGGATGCAATACATAACCAAATAGTTGAGGTTTTCTCCCGGGGGAGATGGTGTGCTTCGCTATCACGGTCATTTATGTTTTCCTATGGTGGGTGAGTTGAGACACCAGATTCTTGAAAAAGACCATAACTCCAGTTATTCCATTCATCCAAGAGACACTAATATGTACCATGATCTGCAAGAAGTATACTAGTGGAATGGTATGAAGTGGGATATAGCAGATTTTGTGGCTAGGTGAATGGTATGAAGTGTGATATAGCAATTTTTGTGGCTAGGTTCCCTAATTTTCTGCAAGTCAAGGTACAACATCATAAACCAGAAGGTATGACTAAAGAGATTGACATTCCTACTTGGAAGTAGAAGTGATTAACATTGATTTCATCACTGGTTTACCTCATACTCTTAGAAAGCATGACTTCATTTGGGTGATAGTGGATAGAGTTACTAACTTTTCACACTTTCTGGCGGTCAAGACTACAATTTGGTGGAGGACTACGCCAATCTTTACACTAATGAGATAGTCAAGTTGCATGGGGATTCTTTATCTATCTTCTCAGATTGAGGTCCTCAGTTCACTTCTCATTTTTGGAAGTCGTTTTAGAAAGGTTTTGGTACTCAGGTTAATCTTAGCACCATACTTCATCCCAAAATAGATGGTCATGCAGAGTGTACCATTCAGACTTTAGAGGACATGTTGAGAGATTGTGTGCTCTATTTCAAGGATAGTTTGTATGATCACCTTTCTCTTATAGACTTTGCCTACAATAATAGTCATCATTCCACATCATATATGAGGCATTGTGTGGGCGTAGGTATGGATATCTAGTTGGTTAATTTGAAATGGTTAGAGCAACCTTGATAGGTCCAGATTTAGTTCATGATGTTACAGAGAAATCGTAACTCATTAGAGATAGACATAAGACACGCCAGAGTCTCTAGAAGTTCTATGCAGATGCAAGGAGAAGGGAATAGAGTTCCAAGTTGATGATCAAGTTTTCATAAAAGTATATCTTATAAAAGGAGTGATGAGATTTGTAAATAAAGGAAATCTCATCTCTAGATACTTAGACACTTGCAAGATCTTGAAAAGGGTTTATAAAGTGGCATATGAGTTAGAGTTGCCAACAGAACTAGCAACATTGCATTTATCTTTTCACATTTCATTAATGAAAAAGTGTGTGGGTGATCCGGCATCTATTGTACCTTCAGAACGTGTGGCTGTGAAGGATAGTCTCACCTACGACGAGGTACCAGTTGAAATCCTTGATTGTCAAATTTGAGGTTTTAGAAACAACGAAGTCACTTTAGTCAAGGTCTTGTGGAGGAGTCAGTCCAGAGAGGAAGCTACTTGGGAAACAAAAGCATCCATGAAGTCAAAATATTCTCACCTCTTTCATTCCGATTCCATTCCATCTTAAGGCAATAATTCCTCTTCAGCTTTTAGCAACTTTTGTGCAGATTCAGTCTTAGCATCACGTCCCTTCAGTTTGTACTTTAATTTTCAGCGTATTTGCATTTTCTTGGAACTTAGTTTAGTTAGAAATAAGTTTTGAGAAACTTAGTGGTAGGGTGCAGCTCTTTCCCTCCATTTAAAATATCATTAAAGAATGAATATTCCCAAAGGGGTGATATTGTAAAACCTTGAAAACCAGACCCAGGATCCGTTAACCTGCACGTGAGTTGGACATTACCAATCCTAGATGTCAGACCACGGGACCCTTCACGGGACCCTTCACTGGTCATTAGTCTTGATGATGAGCCTTGGTGGTGTATGTCACGTCTAGATAATAGCCTCCTATCCAGTCTCTTAGTCCCCACTCCCAAGTGAAGACCAAGAGGACCTTCATGGTTCGTGGTCCTTAACACGAGTCATGGAATGGTCCGTGAAGATAGACCCTCAGAACACATGACCAAGTGAGCACCATAGGGATCTTCATGGTCCGTTGTGGAGTCCATGAAATAGACCGACATAACATAATAGTCACTTGACAACAAACCAAGACAAACTTCAGGATCTGTGGTCCCTTTCACAATCCATGATAGTGGTCGTGGTTAGCCCCATTAACACTTTGAGTTAGGGGCCTTTTCGTCTTTTTCCAATATAATTGTGCACCTAAACTATATCTTTTTAACCCTAAACTACGTGGTTTTGGTCTAGCCAAGAAACGTAACTAGAACTTACCTAAGTCAAATCATTCATCAGAACTTAGAACATTAGAGAGTAAAAGGAGAAAGAGGTCAAGCAACCCTTGTTCAACAACACAACAAGGTTCCTTCAATTTCAGCCCCTAAACAAAAATATTTATCCTTGGAATTCCTCATCAGGTATGTGGAATTTCACTTGTAGGTTCATTTCACCCATTAGGTCCCTAGATTTCAATAAAAATCTTAATTCCCTTAATGATTATCTAGACCTAAGGTTTCTTGAATGTTAGAATTGTTGGGTTTTAGCTTGTAGAATGATCCAAATCGTATTATCATGAATTCGACATTGTTATGTCCAAGTTTCATGGATAAAATCTAAACCCTTATTATGTAGTTGTTCAAGTTCATGAATTACACATGCTAGTGCAGTTAATTCAGTTATATATGAACATGCCTTAGTTTTCGAATACATTATTATTAGTTTGCATTCTTAGTTTGTATGTCAGTTTTAAGCTATCTAGTGTTATATCATTTCGGTCATAATGTGTTAATTTTTTTTCCTATGAGAAGTTTAACATCGACTAGACTAGGGTTAGTCACCCTCATGTCCCAAACTATGTTCCCGAAAGGATGTAAGTCCCTTTTGTGGGAATCATTGTAGTGATCACGCCAGCATGAAGGCGGAGTATATTGGGACCTTTTGATGGGGCCTATACATAGGAATCCACATTTAGCTTATTTGCTTTTATATCGGTTATTAGTAGCTCCCTTACATGTCTGCCAGACTCTATTGCATTGACCATGTTATGAGCATAGTACAATACTCTATCTCAGCATGTTATAAACTTGATCATTGTATTCATTTTATTCATATACAATACTTTTAATATCATTATCGTGTTCAGATCATGTTATTGCTTATATTCTTTAATTCAATTAGGTTATTGTTAAGCATTACTTTATCCAACCTTCTTCGCATATTCCAAGTACTGACACATACTCAGCGCTACATCTTCTCATGATATAAATTCAAGTACTCAATATTCTAATCATGCATACATTATTTCCAATCTTTAATTAAGCAACATCAATGGTGAATCATCATTCTTTGGAGACTAGTGACGTGAAAATTTTATTATTTTTAGCTTTAGTTTCAGTTTTACTAGACCTAACAGGGCATTTCCCAACATTTCTAGTCGGTCTAAAGGCTTATTTCAAACATAGTTAGTTCTAAATTTAGTCTTTGAGTTTGACTTTTCTTTTACATTCAAATTCTCAGTTATTTACATTCAAAATTAGTATATGAGTATTCCTCATCATTTAATTTTTATTATGATTTAGCTTCCGCACAATATTTTATTGTTTCAGTTTATCTCTAGTATGCTCATGATTTTGCTAGCCGGGTTAGCTTGGAGTCCCTCATGATCCTTATCCCGTGTCTGCATCCAGGTGGTAGCTCGGGGTGTGACAGTCCTAGGACCTTTCTAAAAATTGTGCTTTGAATACCAAGTTGGTCACAACCCAACGAATACCCTAAGTGTAACGTGGTGCATAAAACCACGAAAGGCCCTACACAAGCCACTTACTATGCATATTCATGGTAAAATAAATTAAAGATTTCAAATATAGCAATATTATATCGTAAGAGAGTTTGAAAAAGTAGAAATCTAACATAGTCTCATCAAGCTGTCTTAAACATCGAAGAAGTGGTTGAGACGTAAACCATGCACCACATACATAATAAGAGAACTAGAAAGACATGAAACAAAAAAAAAGGTTTGGCTCCTACATTAATTGAGACAAATTAGGGATAAGTATTATTAGTACATGGTATGTACTATGTATGGGAAAATATGCATCAATAGACATGATCTTATGAAGATTTTAGTCACGACTTGTAAAACTACCAAGTAAAACTAGAGCCTAATGAGTTTTCTTTTGAGTTTTGGTATGGAGTTTTAAGTTTTTTAATGATGTTTGGAGCTTAGGTTGAGGGTTATAGGGTTAAAACTCCATGCACAATCCCCCAAGTACCAACCAAGGGTCTTTGAGGAAGTCCCTAAAGTCTAACCCCAAGAAACCAAAAAACTATTAAAAAAAACAATTTAGTGACTCACGGATGGGACCTACGGAGTGCTGGTCCCGCCATACCTCGTGGAGAGGTATTGTAAGTAAGGCCCCAAATGGTGGCCCTAAGACCTAAATAACGGACCAGGAATATGGGGCGTCACCCCACCTATGGTCCGTAGGTCATGGGGTGTAGGTCACCACTACTTTTCAAGTAGGACTTGGCCAATGTAGCGGTTAAATGGTAAATTCCTTTTAAGGTTAGTTAAGTTAGAGGAGAGTTATTATTGATTTGTTAAAGTATTATAATGATTTTAAAGGCATTAAACTTCTTTTAGAACTGAATATTCCAAAACACTAAAAATTAGAAACCTCATCTCCTCAAAATATTCTCTCTTTAGAAACCTCTATTGAAGAAGAAAGAGTCAAGCTTTGAAGATCAAGATTTCACCTTTCTCAACATATTTTAGTGGATTTTATTCCATAAAAGCATTGTAGTCTTCATCCTTGATTGAGTTTCATTCAAGGAGCCCTATCAAAAGATAATTTCAAGTTTTCAAATTCCCCGTAGAACCTATGGTTTTTAATCTAAGCATGTATTAAATTCCAAATAGTTTTTAAAGTTTTATATGTGATGAATCATGAATATATTTTTGATTTAATGATGAATTATGATGTATTCTGAATAATTCTCTCATGAACCCATTTTTCCCCAAAAACATATAAAAGTGAATGTATGAGATTTGGATTGATTTATTAAGCAAATATATGAAGAGATTAAGTTTATGTTGATTAAGTTATTGAGTTATGTGACTAATCATGCCTACATTGGTGAATTTTATCCATGTCCTTGAAAGGCAAAGTATGATGAATTCATGTGTGATTGTGATGCTTATGGTTATGTTTGTGCTTTCAAGAAGAGTAATATGATTATAGCTATAATGCAATGGTGGCTATGAATAAAGGTTTTTCTCACAAAAAAATACACTCATGAATGAAAAATGAATCATGATTATATGATCAAGTTAATGATGATGTATTGATTGAAAGGTTGTTCTAGATCATACTCTAATGAATGACAATGACATGTTATGAAAGGTCATTATCACAATATAGGGATTAATAGTTGAAAGGTTATTCTCATCTATGAAATCCATGAGTTATCTGATGAATGAATGTTGGGTTTGAAATGAATACTAATCCAAGAGTTGAGGTGGAGTATCTAGTAACAATCTCTTATCCCGTAATAATGATAAAGTAATGAACGATAAGTACTCAATAGAGAATAATGGTAAACACCGACTAGATATGGATTGGGATGGATACTCATCTATGAGATGAGGCGGGATATATAGTATCTATCTCTTGAGATGGATGCTCATACGTAAGTTGAGGCGGGGTATCCAGTAGCAATCTCTCTATCTCATAAATGTGTGTCTACATAGGTTATTATTTAGTGGATCCACCTAGGCTAAAAGTAAATATCCTAACTTAGGAAAGTAGGAATCCCCTATCTGGTGTGGGTAACACCTTGATTCCATGAGTTGCTCATATGGTCTATGTCGGCTAAGTCTTACCCCCACGATGAATGTTAATGAACTATGCCTTCTCAATAATGTACTACTTAGTGCGGGTGGGGGGTATGGGACTATATTCATGCATTCCAAAACTAGGCTTTGAGAGTGTCTATGCTATGTTTCTCAAAGGTATAATTGTCTAATTAATGAATGTACTCTTAATGAAGCTATTGACGAATCTTGACTTAAATGGTTAGTGTAATGATGCATGCTTTACTTGGATACCATAATGAGTTACTTTCCCTGCCATGACTTATGAAATGTATGTGTTCCTTATGTATGATTATTGAGTAAAGATGAGTATGAATAATGGTAGGTTCATCTATGTGTGGCCTTCAGGTGGTACTTAGTAGGGAAGTAGAATGTGATGCTATTCTTACATTGGTCAAGTATAGCCTAAAGTTACCCATGGTGATGGATATAATATGTTGAAAATGGCTTATCTGATGATTATGTTGTATTTCATGCCTATTATTTTTATGTTCACGATATTTTCTCAAAATTGGCATATAGCATGTCTTCAAACAAAATGTCCTTTTTAAGCATGGGTTTTTCATGGATATCATACTTAGTACATTGATTGTGCTAACCCATATTTCATTTATTTTATACAAAGTATAGGTTCTATCAAGTGAATTGAGTTTATTCTACTTCAAGCTTGGATCAATTTATTCGAAGACTAGTGTTATGTCCTCATGGATTCGAGGACTATCAATTTTTTGTCATCTCCTGTTTCTTATTGTATTAGATTTTGTTAAGACTTTCGATTGTAAAAGGTCGTTCCCCTACTTTTGAATCAAATATATATTTAGATGTCCATGTGAGACTAGTAGACTTCCACTATTTTTAGTGATTTTGATTATATGGATTTAAACAAAAGTTTTAAATTTCAAACTATTTCTGTTATCTTATTTTATGACATTCTATGAGGCTTGTATAAGACTTTTCAGAGTATTGTATGTCATATTACATCTAGGGTGTAGGATCAGGGCATAACAAATATAGTATCAGAGCATAAGGCTCTACGATGGTTTTTAGGATTATATCTCAGAAGCAACGTCTAGTAGAGTCTTGTTCATTGTATGAAGCATGTCATATTTATGAATGAGAGGCTATTATACATTAGGAAACTACCTTATTTCATTACCCTTGAAGTCGTGCCATAGAGTCTAGCTCTATAAAATTCCTTTTCCTAACCCTTCTCTTGTATTTATAGGATATGAATACACGAAGGGTGAATATAAGAAGGATTGAAGAGGATAATGTGAATGAGCTTAGGACCACTATCCATATGATACCTTAAGACATGAAGACCAAAACTCAATCCCAAGTTATGATGTCTCAAGCAAATAGGGATGTTGAGCCTCATGTGATCCTAATGTGACTAATACATGATTTTTCAAGGATGCTCCCCTTCGAGTTTCTAGGTTCCAAGGTGGAAGAAGATCCCCAAAATTTTGTTGCTGAGGTTTTCAAGATACTTATTGTAATGGAGGTGTCTTTGGAGGAGAAGGTGGAGCTATACACCTACCGACTAAAATATGTAGCTCAAATATAGTATGAACAACAAAAATATGAGAGTACCAGAGGAACGGTCCCATAAAATTTGAGGTACTCGAAGAAGAACTCCTTGATAGGTTTTACCCTAGAGTTGAGTGAATAAAAATTGGTAGAATTCATGAACCTTCATCAAGGGGTATGAGTGTGAAGGAGTATTCTCTCAAGTTCACCCAACTATCCAGATATTCTCCAACCTTGGTGGCAAATTTGAGGGCTAGCATGAATAAATTTTTAATGGGAGCACCTGGTTTAGTGGATGAAGAATGTCGTACTTTAATTCTCCATCATGACATGGATATTTCAAGGATCATGGTATATTCTCAACAAATTGAGAAGACAAAACTCAAGAAAATAAGTAAGGAGGTAAAAAGAGTTAGACCAATTAACAATATCAACCAAGGTTCAAAAAGAGTTCCTCTATACAACATTCCCCGATGGTCAACAAGTATGGGGTTTCTAACCCTTCTCAAGGAGAAAATGGAGGTGTTATTCTTTTGAAAGATCCATATGTTCCAATTGTGGAAAATAACATTTGTGTAAGTGCTTAGCTGGCACGAATGGTTCCTTTGGGTGTGGAAAGAAAGGTCATGGTTGACAGATTGCCCAACACTCTCGGAAAATGAAGAGATTCCAAGCAAGATTTTAATGTTGGTACGGTTTCTATCCCTCCAAATTATGGTCATTTCTATGCACTTCGGTCTAGAGAGGACAAAGAAGCCCTTCAGAACGAAAGCACCGATAAGTGATGGTTCATTATTGTTGTGAATGTTGTATTGAGGTACCTATGTTATGAGTTCACCTTAGTATGGATTTACTCCAAGGGGTAGATGATAATAGTAAGGTTGTTGACAGTTCCAAAATTCGTATCTATTTCCTTCTATTCCTATTCAGCTTGAGACAAAGAGTTCTTTGTATCTTGTTTCATGTTTTGAAGTCAAGTGTGATTTTTGTTTCCATGGTCTCCTTATTTTATGCATGTTCTTAATTAATTCATGTTTAAATAAGAAAATGAGATCTCATGATTTATGTTCCTAATATTGATGTGCATTTTATATGAGTTGATTATATACTTCATGAGGTTGAATGTTGATGCCTAAATATGATTTCAACAGTAACTGCATATTTTCCTAATTACGTTAAATTGAGTATCATTCGAGTTTGATAAGTTAACTCCTTCGATTAAATAAGAAATGACGAAGTTTTCATTCATAATAAGTTTGTAGATGTAGTTCCTACCTTCTTGTGTTTCATGGAGTTTGTTTGAGATGGAGATGATATTCTTTTCTAGTTTTGTGCATCTTTTATGATGTTTCATGCATGATGGACTTCTAGTCTTGAGTCTTTATTTTCCTACGGTGTTCAAAGTGTTATTCGAGGATGAATGTTCCCAGGGGGGAATATTATTTACCACCCGTAAAAACTAGTAAGATAAGCTAGAATCTCACAACTTTGTTATTTAATTTGGTATGGGGCTTTGAGTTTTTTAATGATGTCCCAGGATTAGTTGAGGGTTTTAGGACTTAAACGTCAAGTTAAAAAACCCCTAGGGACAACAAAAGGGTCCTTGAGGATCACCCTAAAGCCTAGCCCCAAAGAAATAAAAAATCTGCAAAACAATTTAGTGACTCACGAATAGGACCTACGGAGCGTAGGTCCAACTATGCCTCGTGGGGAGGAATACTGAGTGAAGGACCCAAATTTTGAACCTCAGACTCAAACCACGGACCTTCAAGATGGGGCGTCACCCCACCTACGGTCCGTAGGTCATGGGACATAGGTCACCACTGTTTTTCTTATCAAGACTCAACAAATGTAGGGGTTAAATAGTAAATTCCTTTTAAGTCTAGTTAGGTTAGGGGGCGGTTATTATTGATCTGTCAAAGTATTTTAAATCTTCTAAAGGTAACTTCTTTTATAAGTCATTATTTCAATACTCTCAAAATTAGAAACCTCATTTCCTCAAAATATTCTCTCTCTAGAGACCTCCATTGGAGAAGGAGTCAAGCTTTGAAGCTCAAGATTTCACCTTTTTCAACAAATTTTCATGGACTCTTTTCCATAAAGGTTTTCTAGTCTTCATCTTTAATTAAGTTTAATTTGAGGATATATCAAAAGATGATTTCAAGTTTCCAAATTCCCCTAAAAACATATGGTTTTCAATCTAAGCATGGGTTCAATTCCCAAACGTTTTTAAAGGTTTACATACAACGAATTATGAATGAATTGTTGATTTAATGATGAATTATGATGGACTTTGAATAATTCCCCATGAACCCATGTTTTTCTCCAAAATACAAAAGTGAATATATGTGATTTGGGTTGACTGATTATGGAATTTTGTGAAGATATTACGCTTATATTGATTTACTTTATTGAATTATTTCACTAATGCCTACATTGTAGTTTGTAGGATGTGTTGGTGAATTACAATCCATGGCCTTAATCGGAAAAGTATGATGAATTGATGTATGAGTATGATTCTTATGTTTATGTGTTGTGATTTCAATAAGATTAATGTGATTATGTCCATAATGCAATGTTGGTGATTTTGAAAGGTTAGTCTCATATGCACATATGTAGAACGAATGAAGTTTATATTCTCAAGTTAATGATGATGTACTAATTGAAAGACCATTCAGAATTGTACTCTAATGAATAATAATGAAATGTTCTCAAAGGTCTTTCTCACAATATGGGGATTCATAGTTCAAAGGCTATTCTAATCTTTGAATCCATGAGTTATCTTATGAATGAATGTTGGGTTTGAAATGGATACTCATCCATGATTTGATGCAGAGTATCTAGTAATAATTTTTTATCCCCATAATAATCACAAGAAATGAATGAAAATTACTTTTTGTGGGGAATAATGCTAAACACCTAGTGGATATGGATTGGGATGGCTGCTCATTTGTGAATTAAGGAGGGGTATATAGTAGCCATCTTGAGATAAATTCACATGCATAAGTTGAGGTGGGATATCTAGTAGCAATCTTGTTAGCCCATAACTATGTGCCCACATAGGTTATTAGCTAGTGGATTGACCTAAGCTAAAAGTAACGGTCTCACCTTAGGTAATAGGTATCCTTTATATGGTGTGGATAACACCGGAATTCCATTAGTTGCTCACATGGTATATGTTATTTAAGACTTGCCCCCACAAAGATTGATAATGAACTATGGCTTCTCAAGAATGAACTATTTAGTGTGGGTTAGGGTATGGAACTTTACCCATGCATTATACAACTAAGATTTGAAAGTGTTCATGGTGTGTTTCTCCAAAGTCTTAATGTCTATTGAACGAATGTGCTCTTAATGAAGGTAATGAAGACTGTTGGTTTAAATGCTTAATATAATAATGCATGCTTTACTTTGATGGTATTACAAGTTACTTTCCTTGCCATGAAATGTATGTTCCTTTTATTTAAGTATTGACTAAAGATGAGTATGAATAATGGTAAGTTCATCTATAGTGGACTCAAGGTGGTACTTAGTGGGGATAATAGAATGAGATGATATTCTTACATTGCACAAGTAAGCCTAAGGTTATCCAAGGTGATGTTTTAATATGTTGAAATGGCTTATATGATGATTATGTTGTATTCATACATATTCTTCTTATGTTCATGATATTCTCTCAAAATTGACATATAGCATGGTTTTCAAACAAAATGTCCCTTTTAAGCATGGGTTTTTCATGCTTATCATACTTAGTACATTAAATGTGTTAACCCATATTTCTCCTATTTTCTACAAGGTTTAGGTTCTGGCAAGTGAGTTTAGTTTCCTATAGTTCAACCTTGAATTGAGTGTCCCCAAGACTAGTGGTATGTCTTCATGGATTCGAGGAGAAGTACTTTGTTGTCATTTTATGTTTCTTATTGTATTAGACTTTTGTTTAGACTTTCAATTGTAAACATTTTTGACTCTACTTTCGATTCAAAGATATATTTAGATGGCCATGTGAAACTAGTACACTTCTACTAATTTGAATGATTTTGATTGTATGGATTTAAAGAAAAGTTTTAAATTCTGCACTATTTTTATCATCGTATGTAATGACATGCTATATGGCTTGTATGAGACTTTTTCAATGTCTTATATGTCGGTTACATCTTGGCTGTAGGTTTTAGGTGAAATAATTTTAAGATATAACCAACATTTGAGAATTTAAAGGCTTAAAGAAGCAACGACATATACATCATAAGATATGGTAAATACATTTAAATCATCACCTACAGCCCTTTCCTCTGCCGGGGACTTCCACGAAATGAAAACGGGCGGCATCGTCGTATGCTCCACTTTTGTTGCCCTGGTTCAACCCAATAAGTTGGCAAAGCCAACACAAGATTAGGGCCGTCCCCTTCATTCTATGCTGACCCCGGCCCGGGCTGGCTTCTTGGGAAGCCCGTTCCCACCGCGCTCACGGCCCGGCTGGCCTTCCAGCTCGGTCGATCCGGAATGGATCGGTTAAACATTCCATTAGGTTGCCTGGTCTTGCCTTTGCTATTAAAGGAGAATGAGCCTTCTCTATCTCCGCAACTCTAATTGTAACATGATCTGGGGAAGCTATTCAGTAAGGAAAGATCGTATCCGCGTAGAGCAGCTAGGGCTAGAGCAGCAAAATTAAGAGACATAAGAAAAGATCTTGAATAACATATTCATTTTGTGGGATATAAGCTTTAACTGACAATAGGACCATGAGAGATATACCATGGAATCCACTATATCTCTCATATTGAAAGAAGGGTATTCCACTTTGCAATATAGAGTTTGTACATATTATATTTTGCTAAAGTGGATCCACTAGCTAGGTAATTTAAGATAATCCTAATGGGGCACATAATTAGGGACTAGAGGTTCGTACTAGAGACTACCCTGCTTGAGCCTCAACCTCAAAACCCTCCGCTACTATGTATAAATCCCAATGGAATAATTAAAATTAAAATTATATTATGGAATAGGAAAAATGATTAATGCCAATCCTACATCTTTAAAATCAAAACACATAGTAGCTCCTCAAAACAAAAATCAAGTAGAGATGAGAAAACCTTTAACCAATGTGAATTCATATGTGAATGACCATACTCCTACATGAGTAATCCTTTCACAACAACATGAATACTTTCATCTAAAAGCACCTTATCATCATAAACATCATTTTCTTAAGACATGCATAACCTTTCAAATAATTCATAGTTCATAGGTTCATGTATTAATAGTTTTAAATCATAAATCATGCATGATTCATTATAATTTCAACTAAATATCATGCATAAAAATTAAATATCTCATTAGATATCTTAATCATCAATAATAATCAAAGTTGGATGAAACCTGATTTGATCAACTGAATTTGAGATGGTGGAATTGAAAACCATGGGGGCGCTATGGAGGAATAGACTTCATGGGTGAATATCCACATACCTTGGTACTCAAATTCCAAGATAAATGGTGAATTTATGCCCTTAAATGAACTCTATATTCTTATTCTTCCTTAGATTGGGCGTGGGGGAAATTTGGTAGAATTAATTTTGTTGAGTTTTTGGGAATAGGAGAATGGGCTTTGAGTAGATAGTTTGAGAACTTAAAATCTTTATATATGGATTAGTATAGAAGTAAAGAAAACATATTGTAGGTTCAAAATAATAAGTAAAAGAACACAAAGCCCCTAAAATTTAATTGTCAAAATGTTCTACAGATTAGACCTACTTTTTACGGTTTATACTGGTCAATCATAGACCAAGTACTAGGACCATGAAAATTATCCAAATTTTTGTGGAATACTTTTATGGTCTTTAGTACTTCCTACGATCCATAGACCCTAACCATAGAACTTAACTTGGACCACAACTCGTAGTCCATTTGACAAGCTTTTCTGGTGAATGCAGAAAGAGGTACCGAGTCTTGATTTTCAAAAAATTTATTCTTCCACTTTCTATATATGTCTTCAACGATTTGAAGAAGATCTTGAACAAAAAAATAGGCCAAAACATTTCCCTTTCCTTATCAAAAATATAAGGTGTTATAGTTAGATGGTATAGTTTGAGCTCTAACACTAACGTCTTGATTCATCAAGCGAGTTTCATTCCTAGTTTCATCATGTTGGTTTTAGCAAGAACCTCTTCATTTGTAATATTCCTCTAGTTAGTGGTATGCTATGGAGGTATGATAAAAAAAATGTGTGAATCAATTACTTAGGAAATTTTTTTTAGAGTTAAACTCTATCACATGAACCAGAGTATGATATAAAGGTGGTATTTGATATGCCCAAATTACACTTCCCAAAAGAAGTATAAGTGGTCATTGCCAAATAAAGAACCCACTTGTATATTGGGGTCGATCCCACGAGTAATATTGTTTAGACCGAAACTTAACTCACTATTATCTCTTTTTAGTCAAACTATTTGTGAGAAAAGTAAACAAGGGATTTTCTAACTAATATAATTGATTGTTGAGATTTAAATGATTAAGTAACAATTAAAGAAGATTTACAATTTTAGATATCAATATTAGATGGAAACTATAGATATGTGTTCCAGACAACCTCTTAATGCAGTAATCATATCCTAGTGTTTACATGCAAGGTTGATAGGTTAGTATCCCGAAGTGAATGGTATTCATCGTAGGAACTTTCACTCGCGACTTAGTAAATCTACGAATGTGTCCTTTATTATCTCTTATAATTACCCCAGGTTTGTCATCGTGTAAGTTTAATTGAGTTTTCACCCTCACTTCAGTTGATTAAAATCAGACTATTAGATAGCAGCAAATCCTTAACTAAATCTCTGTTGTTAAATCTTTTTCTCATTGATTACCCCCTTGGTATGGTCAAGTTGGAACGGGGCGAGTTCTTACATTGTTCATTCGCTAGAAAGACTTTTAAATAATAAGATTCACAATACATTAATAAACATTATTATAAAATTACTTAATTATTATTCATACTTTTTTAATCAATCATTATTACCACAACCGTAGTTGTGGATTTACCTTCTCAGGCTTGAACGTTCACAATTCATAATTGAGTTAAAATAAATCATGAACTTACAAGTAGAATAGATTAAACCCGAAATCTTTAATTCAAAACCAATTTTGAAATACATAAACAAACTTTCGGAAATTAATTTTCTAAGTTTTGCACCAATAATTGCAACATACCAAAAACAAAAGTTTACAATATTTTCTAAAAATAAGAAGAAAAAAAGAACCCTAAAAAGTATTGACAATTTTATACTTTAATGCCCTGGGATTGATCTTCTCCTTCCAAAATAATTATTTCCATGAACTATTTATATAAATATAGAAAATTCTAAATAAAATAACTGAGTCCAAGTCAAATTAGAAAACCAAAATTAAAGGGAATTGTAATCCTTTTTTCACGTGAAATTGTTTTCCACCGCCTTCAGTGACTACAACTGGCAGTTTGGTTATTCAACTTCAATTCTTTTCTTTTTTCCTTAACTGCAATTCATATCAATTTAATGTTATTATATTCAATTCTATACATTAAACTGTCTGCTTGACTTCCTTGTTCAACTTTTATCTTTCATTCGTTTTAGCTCCAAACTTCTTCATCTTTACACCAATTTGCTTCTACAAAAAATATATCTTATTTCGAAAAATCCATAAAATTTATGCTCAAAAATCACAAATATAAATAATAAATATGAGGCAAATAATGATTAAAATATATATATATTGACCTCACGTCAGTATTCCATAATTACCTATAGCTTCCCTATTATAAGTGTAACGTACTTCACACTCATAACATGTACTCTACTAGATGCATATTTATTAATTTTATAGGATCCTTGAACCTAGGGCTCTGATACAATGTTTGTCATGACCCTGACCTACACCCTAGGTATGATCAATACTTGGAACAACTAATGGCCCGAGCAAACCCTTGGCTTGGATGCTACAAACTAAATGTTATAATAAAAGTTCAGAAAATTTTAAAGAATGAGCATGCAAAAATTTTATAGAAAGCTAACTCAATAACTTTATAGCTAAAAATATGAAACATGAATTAATAGAAATATTCGTAAAAAATAATTGAAATTATAACTCAATTGACTCAACTATGAAGCCACTATTGTACTAAAAATAGCAACAGGAGAAGATCCTTCAATACAAGAATGCTCTACTAGCAACACCTAATAACTACTAAACAATCTAGATAAATGGAGCCCTTTGAAAGAAAGGAGTCCTCAACAATATCGAATGAAACTTATACTAGTGGTGCATCCAATGTCAATCCTATATACATGAATTTGCATTACAAAATAGTAAAGAAGGATTGTGTACTTTAACAACAAAACTTTACAACCAAAAGTATGTGTCAATACAAATACTGATAAAAAATATATAGTACGTTTTTTGGGGGGATGAGCATCATGACGATATAATGTCTTTTCCATGTTGGAAAAGTCAATCAATACCTTGACGTAATATGGAACAAAGCCTTCCCTTATGGTTCCAAATTTGATCTATTGCTAGGGGGAAATGAGGAGTAGCCCGACCTAACGGCACGATCCTATCTTGATGGTATAGTTTTAGGGCTTGGGTTATTAGAACCATTAAACATGTCGGTATTGAATACTACTCTTAAAATGAAACAATAATGCTCAATAACTTCAAGGTGTTCAACCTTAGGGAAAAACTGATAATCTCTATCTTTGACTATATGATCAATACTTCCTTAAGCTGAACTTTATTTCCTTTAAATATGACTTTGCTTTCAAAAATTTGACTTTTATTTCTTTCTAAAATAATGCACTTGAAGTTATATATACTTTCTAGAACTCTTTCTTGAAATACTTCTATTGGAACTTAATAGTACTTTATACATGAAAGTAATACAACTGAATGCTAACAAAGCTTTCTAATATTACGCTTAAAGTCATGTGGTAAGAATGAACTGTCAGTCAAGAATCACCAATTATATGAAGTACAATATTCTCGGTATAATGAACAATGAGAAATTTGAAATAGGGATTGTTCGTAATCATAGACTTTGGAGTAAGAACCCTATATCTTGTTAGGAAACATTAGAATAACTATGGGAATGAAGTATAAGGCATACCTAGCCTTTGGAGAAAGTTTATCGTTTACTAGGGTTAAGAAATATGTTCTGCACTTGAAACATATATATTCGGGAAATGACTTAGAGTTTTATTTAAGTCATTTGGAAAATTAGTTTTTATGATTAGGATAATGAACTGTCATCTAAATCATAAACCATCACTAAGATCACAAACTATCGATTGAGGCATCTTTCTAGTCTATACGCCGTTGACAGATCCATCATTCTGGCCTATGGGACTGTTGACTGGCCTTTCATTTTATCAAAGAATTTGACAAGCATCTGGCTTATTTCTATGAGTGAATTTCAAAGACCACCACCTGGTCCACGGACTGTGAAGTATAAAAAATTTGGGAAGATAATTGAACAACGATCACTTATATAGTTCACTCTATGGACCATTCTTTGGGACCACAAACCATATGAGTGAACCTGTTTTTGGAAATAGTTTTCAAATAGTTCCCTCACAATGATAAATGAGACTTCATTTACATGGATTCATATACTCCCTAGGACATTTGAACCTATATCTTTGATATCAAGTTTGTCATATGACAACCCTCGGCTAGGTGAGACTAGCACTCGATGCCTTAACTTGTTCAACTGAACCAACTAACGTGACATTTCTATTGAAATATATTTCGGAAACCAATGACATGATTTCAAATTATAGATTAAAGTCTATAAAGAGAAATTCACCCATAAAAATATTTAAGGAAAACTTTTGATGAAATAAAAGTTTTAGTTATACGACATAGTGACTCCAAGGTCAAAACTATAGGTTTACTGAACCTTATAGAATTGTCTATCTATGAAGCCTCTAAAATGACTGAATAAACTCTCTATTGGAACAAGATCCCCTACATAATCATAAATTAAACAAACTAAATGTACAACTATGCTACAAAAACAAATAGAGTCCACCAACAACAACAATGTATACCTTAATATGTTGCTTTACCGCCCTAAATACCTAAGACTGCACCATTTAAATGTTGTTTCCTTGATAAATGAATGAAAGTACATGTACAATAATATTATTTTGAAATTGTTCAATGAAATATGAAGTAAAGTGTATAAATGAAAATCGTGGGTGAAACATAAAGTAAAATCATGACATTAGCCACGACCAAAAATCATTTTTCTTAAAATATCTACCTTTGATGGAAGAATTCCTCAAATAATTGACATAAAACCATGCCAGTTCATGATGTCTGGTCGTCGCTTCATCATTAAAATGACATGTGGATGCATAATAATGTCTTCATCAGAGGCACGTAGAGGATTCCTAGGCCAATGACACAATTCTTAACCTACACTGGAATATGTAATTTTGGGTATTCATTATATGAACTCATACATTATCGATTAATAATAATCCAACTAAAACATATCATGTGCTCAAAATAATCAGTTCACAAGCTAATAAATCATAATTAGCTCGAAAGTTCTTACATAACAATTCATAAATTTTGGAAGTTCATTTTTATTATAAAAATCATATCATAAACATTAAAGCCTAAGCTTTGAGAAAACCATGATATTCATAGTTTTGGTAAAAAATTATCAAAAATCAAATTTCTTTTAAAGAAAATCATAATTCATGTGTGTTAAGACTTGTTGTTGAATACCCTATAGACACCTGAGAATAAGAGTTAATAGCATCATATGACAATTCATAAACTATTCGTCATAACTCTTAACTTATTTATGTAGGAAAGCTCATAGACATTCATACTTTTGGTAGAAAATCATAAAAAATCATATTTTTTGAAGAAAACCATAATTCATGCTTGTTCAGCCTTCTAGTTAATAAAAGCATATACACTTGAGAAGAATAACATCATGAAGATTAAGAATAACCTACATCATGACAATTCATAAGCTCCTCATCATAACTCAAATTTATTGGGAAGCTCATAGACGTGAAAACATAGTATAGGAAATAGCAAAAGGCATGTGGTAGCGCCACTTAGGTGGGACTATGGTTCTCTTTATAAATATACTAGTAAAACTATCCGCGCTTCGCGCGGGAATGAAGTATCACAAAACTTATAAAGTATTACTTAAAGTATATCCGGCATTATCACTAAAGCACTATATTATCTTACATTCAAGATTACGTAATAACAAACATTAATAATCTAAAGGAAAATGAAAAAATTATTACATCTTACCATTATCCTTAATAACATAAGCATAAATTAATTTTTGTTAAAAGATATACCAGAATTTATACCATAAGCAATAGTCTTAGAGAGTCATTCAACATGAGCAAGTACACAAATATTTAATAGTGAATAAGGAGGAGGAGGAGAAGAAGGAGAAGAAATACGTACACAAATATTTAATTGTGAATGAGGAGGAGGAGGAGAAGGAGAAGGAAAAGAAATACTAAGAGGTGTAGAATTTTCGTAGTTTTATAATGAGAGGAAATCCCTCTATTTATAGACAACAAAGGGTAGTGTAAAAAATGGTTATTGTGCTTCATCAGAAAGGTTTCAACTATTTGGAAAAGTTTCAAACCTTTGGAAAGCTCACAACCTTTCATAAGACTTACAACTTTTCATAAAAGTCTCAATTCTTCATCAAAGTCGCAACTTTTCTAAAAGACACAACTTTTTATAATAGTATCAACTCTTCATTAAAGTTGCAATTTTTCATAAGAGTCACAACTTTTCATAAACTCACAACTTTTCATCAAAGTCACAACTCTTCATTAAAGTCATGATTTTTTTATAAAAGACATTACTTTTGACAAAATGGGAAGGGTAGTTTTGATAATAAAATATATTAAAAAGAAATCCTAATTTCTGGTGGCGCCACATAGGCGGGCTTAAGGTTTTCTTTTATATGTGTGTGTGTGTGTGTGTGTGTGTGATTGTTCCAAAACACTTGAAGAAGAACTCCAAAACAATCCGTTCTTAAGCCTTCAAAAGGGTTTTCTAGAAATATCCCAAGAATTCTATTGTAAAATATTGTTAACAATACATAATTACTAATTAGTAGCGTTTTTTAAAAATACTTAGGAATACATGCAAGGAACACTTAGGAAAACATAAAAGGAACTTACCTTGGTGTTGGAGGTTGAGAAGAGGCGATAAAAAAAACCTAGGGATTGAAAGAATTTCTTTTTTTAGAGAAAATATGTATATATTAAATCTCATCTGCCCCAATTATGTTTGATATGTTGGAGTATATCATAATAGGTTTTTAGCATATAAAATGCATGCTGCGGAAAATTTCTCCTGATATGTGTGTAAGAGATTATAGTGAAGTCCAATTGATTTGATGCTTCGGAAAATAGACTTAAAACCTTCAATTTGATAGGTAATTCACCTCTTAACTCATATTCTAGGAGACATGCTTTTTTGAAGTAAGAACTTTCACGAGCTTACATTAAAACTTAATTGATGATAAAGCTTCCAACACAACTTTATTTTAGTGTTTTCTTGTAACCTTAATTCTCATCAAATAGACACCCTATATAAAATCCTTGATTTCTTATCTTAAGCACAATAAGTTCACCGGGTTTTAATGCCTTTACATACATCAAACGGTTAAAATGATAGCCCAACAAATATATATACATATAAACAAGATTATTTGATGCAAAGCTCCCTCTCTCATCAAATTTTGATCTAACAATAATAGAACTGACGAAACTCTAGTGGTTGGGTACCTTATGTATCTAAAACTCTAATACTTATGGACAAGCCTCAGTGATTATGAGAATGCACCACAACATAAGTGTTCAGTTCTACGGTCTATACAGAGTTTTGCAAAGGTGGAGACAATGTCTTTTATTTAGAGTATCCTCCATCTTTCTCTATATCCCGTATCTCAATTGAAGAAGTTAATTGATCTTCAACATCAAATTTTGATTTGTAACAACATTTCATTAACAACATTTGAAATGTTTTGTAGCAGCCACTAGCTATTTTTAGTGCAATATGTTAAAGGTTAATTATTGTGTTGATGGTGTCAAGATTATTGTGTAATGGGCTAATTTGGAAACGAAAAAGGGGCCCCGGGAAGATTAATTGAGGCTACATCAAGAGTTAGTTTTGAGAGTTCACTTAAACCTGGGATATTTTTCAATAATAAGAAGGTACAAGAGGAGGTTGTGCACCTGAAAGAATTAGAAAATAGAGAAGGTGGTGCAGCTAAATGAATTAGAGAAGTGTTTGAATTTCAAACGGATACTTTGCAGTGATATACATGTGTCCTTCTCAAAAATAAAATTATATCTACAGATGATATTTTATTATAACAATATCATAAATTAAGAAAAGTTCCACATAAATTCCTAAGCAACTAAAGTGTAATTCAACATAAACAGAAGGTAGTTAAGACCTCATATTTTCATAATCAACTTCTCTCATTTCTTCATTTCTCTCTTGCTCAAAGGGATGGCAATGAGAAAGTTCGGGGTCGATTGAGCCTGATTTAACATTTCAAGCATACCTCATCCAATTCTAGGTGTTCAACTATTGTAAATCAGTGTAAAATCAAACTAAATGAGTCGGGGTCAAATCCTACATGGAGTGGTATATATTTCAGATTCAATCGGGAGGTATAAATGCGGTTAAATCTGCCATAGGAATAAAAATTATCAAATATATTCATCACTCAAATCAAAGGGTGACACAAATGTCAAGTGGGGGTTTTGATTTTTGATCATCAACTACAAACAATACGAACTAACAATAATGAGACGGATTCTTTGGATGTAATCGATTATAGACTAATATAGACATATGGGTAATTGCAACTATTGTAAATAGCTAGATATTAGTGAGTAGGCAAGGATGTAAGGGAGGTAATTTTTTCTCGAACACTTACCCTGAATCAAGTGAATTCTTTTTCTTAGTGAAAAACTTACTAGATAAAAAAAAATACAAGATTACAATTGAAAATAAAAAATGAAAAAAATAAATCTCTTCAAGGTTGAGCCGTGGATATCTCTCTCTCTTTAAGGAGATTCAAGACCATTGCAGCAAACATTTTCACCGGCCCAGCAGTAGTCCCCTTTGACTTGTCCCCTCCAGGATACAACAGCCTTCACAAATTATAACTCAATAACTCTGGACAAGAATTTGAGTCAAAAGCTCCTCAAAAAAGAACACCTCCGTTCAACTAATAAACACCCTCTCAGACTAACACTTTCACTTTATGTTTTTTCTCTTGTGTAGTGTGTGTGCCAAACCAAATGAAGACCACCACTATTTATACTACAAGAAGTCTTCCTAGCAATGAATAGGAAGATAATGGAGGCAGTAAATAGTGAAGATAATGGTCTTAGGAGATTCATAGGTTTCATAGGTTACATAGGTTACAATACGAGTTACATATGTTACATAGGTTACAAAAGGAGTTACATATGTTACAAAGAGTAATGGAGGAATTAATAATGAAATAAAGTGATGGATAACCAATGCTAATGGATGATGTAGAAGTTATCCATTCCAATGTTAATTGGAATATTTTTATATCACAATGAATTCAGCCAATAAAGCCAAAAGTAATGGCATTACATGGCTACCAAGTCAAAGATGAATAGCATGATTAAATTGGTAGTTTAAAACACAAATGTCTACCAATGGTCATTCTTATAACTGCAAAATAAAGCAATTTAATATGTTAAATATTAAAATTAAAATTCTAATAACCTAACAATCATCCACTCATTTTAATATTTAGATAAGAGAGTATATCAGTTGAAGGAAGACTACTATGCATAATGAAGGTGTGCTCTGCATTGAACCTCCACTTAGTGAAACAGTAACGTCTACTCCAGAGTCGTAGTGGTCTCAGACTTGAACTATGACTGCTTAAGGGAAATAAAATATCACTTCTCACACATAATAATCAAGGTGTTGACATGAGTTTTAACAGCCAACACGTTATGGCCATGTGTTATCCCGATTTCATGAGTGCATTTGAGAATAAGCCCAATTCTCATAGGAAGCGACCTACTTCCACACATCACATAGGTGAAATCTGTTGAGAGTGCTCCTGTAGGATTAACACTCCACCCATACGGGCTACAGATATTCATTAAGAGTTTATCAACTCGACCTTCACAAACTACATGAAACAATACACTCACATCATAGGGAGGGAAAAAATAGTGCATTTTCCACAACAAGTCATCATATGATTAGTTTTTCCTTTTGAACCTGGTTATAGGATCTCTAGTCCCCAGGTTTGGTTTCCTCATATATGACTCAAGGATTTGTAGGATTCAATCACATACCCCTCGATGTGCTCCAGACCTTTTCCCTTGTTAAGGCCTTCATAAGAAGATCTGCAAGATTATCACAAGATTTGACATAATCAACATTAATGGTACCATTTGTCAAATATAATCTTACATTATTGTGTTTCCTCCTTATAGGTCTGGATTTACCTTTGTAATAATGATTTTGAACTCTACCAATTGCAACGGCTATCTACCGACTTCTCCTTTTCATTGCCAACTTGGCTCTTTCCTTCGGAGCTTAGAACACTAGAACTTTAGGCAGTCTGATGAGCCACACGATGCACGTCAAGTGTTGTTGGAAATCCTCTTGTATAGGATTAAAAAAAGAATGTGAGAACACTAAATCTATGTAAACAAATCCCTAAATGAGTACAAATCCCGAACTCATCAATACCCTCACTTAAACTTTTGTCTTTCCTCAAGTGAAACCCAAGTTCCGTAGTTCCAAAATGATGTCTCAAACAGTGCTAAATAAGACTCAATCATGAATGCACACAACAAAACTCAACTTACTCATGCAAGGATCAGTTGCTCATGTTGCATCAAAATCACACATACAAGTGTACGCGGTCAAATAAGTGATATAGTGGCTCTTAAAAGAATCGGATTATCGAACCCAAAGGACTTGTTAATTAATTATTCTTACTATGTTATACTAATTCTAATTACTTATTTAAGGGGAGCATTTCAAAAGATTAATATATTAACTAAACTAAAAATATAGATAAATAATTAAAAATAAATTTAACTAAGAAAAAATAGATGTTTAAACAATCAAGGAATGAATTGATCTAGGATTATAATTTACTAACAATCATGTCAAGCATCAATTTCATCAACTTATTTGATTATCTGGTTATTGAATCACATGGTAAAATGTATGATCATGATGGAGTACCTCTAGATATTGTGAGAGATATCGAGGTCACCCCTTCATCCTCCACTGACATCCGACATATTAACGTCGAGTACATACGTAAGGAGGCTGACCGAAGGAGAACAGATGCAACAAGTACCTCTCCAGAGATTGATGTTGATTTGTTACCAACAGATGCATATGCACCCACTTCTTCCTCTAGGCCATCGAGTATCACCAATTCCTTCCTCCGCTTTGCAGGATCCTGGTGCTTCTTCCTCTGGCTAGCCAATAAAAATTACTCAGACCACGATCTTGAAAATAAGATGCTTTGCCAAATCAGTTGAGGCGAGGGTGGCCAAAATGGGCATAGAAGTTCCAGGGATGATCAAGAGTGGCATAGCTGCTGCACTCACTCCCCCTTCATACCTCTATCGATGCTTTGAATTTGAAATACCAGTTTAAAAGATGATGTCAGAGATCTCCGGAAGGATGATGATAACTTACTACCGTTGACTTCAACAATATAATGAAGTCGCTTAAGATAGAGGTGCCTCTGTGACCTCAGAGATTCCTCCAGCTACCACAGGAGATGTGCATATGGGAGATGTAGCACATAGATCTTCAGATGAAAAGATTGATGAGGGGTTGGTAGCAGCGCACGAGGAAGAGATATAAAATAGACAATAGGAGAGCATCTTTAGAGATTTTCCAGATCTGGTAGAAACAGTTGTACAGTTGGAGATCCAGACATCGCCTACCGAGACGTCCATAGCAGATCCTAGTGGATCTAGAACTGTTGTTCTTCGTGAGGCTAACCCGGGAACTGATACCCAAGCACAGACTACTGTTCGGAGTACTGATGCCCTGACATGTAGAGAGGTTTCATAGACAGGATCCTTCTTTACCTCTCTCTATCTTACTTAGACTACACTCCTGGATACTTTAATTATTCGCATTTGAGGATAAATATTTTTTTATGGGGTGAGACTCACCTTTTTGTTGTTTTAAATTCTATCTTGTGTATATCTTTATGTTGTCTATTTAAAATTGTTTTATGCTGCTTGTGAGACCGTTTAAGCCTATGGCATTTGTTGATTCTAATTGCAAAAATGGTTTTGACCCTTCCGAGAAATTTTCATTTGTCCAAATTATGTGTCACCTCTTAAGTTGAAAGTGGTTGTTCTCTTGCAAATATAAGATTCAATTTTGATCAATACCGATGACTTGAATATTGCTTTCAATTTAACAAACATGAGCGTGCCATTACGACGAGACCAATTGCAGTTGCTAGAAAATATGTGAAATCTTTTAATCTCGTTGTGATTAGCCAATTGTCAAATTGACTCTCTTGTAATGATTGTTGCACACTAGCGAAAGAGTAAAGTCTTGGTTAACATAAGTATTAATGCCTTGTGTGATAAGATTACCTTGAATTATGCATGACAACACCTAGAATTTGCCTCATTAGTCTAGTCAACTAAGTAATGATTTCCCTTGATATGTTCTTAGATAATTTTATTGAGCGTGAGCCTATTTGACATATACCTCTCTTGTGACCTATATTTTGACCTCCCTTGTGAGTGTGTTAACCTTCTTGAACACCCCTTGAGTCTAAATCTTCTTTGCAAGAAATTTGATGAAGACTAGACCTTTCTTGATCCATCTCAATTAATCCTCATGAATGATTGGTTTGATTGAAATATCCAACTTAGGCCAAAATCCTAAGTTGGGGTGTATGGTGAAAAGAAAAAGGTAAAGTCATAGAAGTGAAAGGAAAGTCTTCTTTAGAAGTAACAAAGATGAGTAAGGAATAAGAAACTTACGAGCACCACAATTCATGAGGATCGTTAGTCACTAAGCATAAAAGACCATACCTTTGCACTCAAACCAATACAAGCCTTAGAAATACCATTTTTATCTAGAGATAGTTGAAACAAATATTGACTAGAAAATAAGGGCAAACCTATGGTTGAAAGCATGCATAGCGTTCCTCTTTTCAAAGTGACGATGTATCTAATTCCTGAACATTAAATTAATTATACACTTTTGTGTGAAAATGGAATCATTATATGTGTCAGGGCATTCAAATGCTTTTGCTGAGCTTCAACTTGCAATTGAAGCAAGTAATGCGTGCTCGAGAATCTTTGATAGTGATGAGTCACAACTTGAATCTTTGAGTATACAATTGATCCTCGCATAAGTAATTTGAATCTTGTTATGTACATTTGCGATTGAGTTTTGTGAGCACTATGCGAGACACCCTTTTTGAACTATTGAACTTGAGTTTTACTAGAGCACAATCAAAAGTTTAAGTTGAGGGTGCTGGTGAGTGTCACGACCCGTGAGCACCCCCAAGTCGCCACACGGCGTACTTGACCTTTCGGAGGTCTTATACAAGCCCATAGAATTCATTCATCGCATTGTCATAAAATAGTACATAAATTTAAAACTCTTTACATAAATTATAGGGCTTAAGAATCAACATTTTTAAAGAAGTATTAATAATCAAGTAGGAAGTTAGTCTCACATAGGCCAACTTAGACTCAAATGTTAAGAATATCCAATTAGGTATATGGCCCTTACATTTAAATGAAACTAATGTCTAAAGTCTTAAATGAAAAAAAACTATAAAGAACATCCATGTCCTCGAACATATGAGGACATACCCAATCTTGAGAGAATTCTACTTCCCAAGTTTGAACTCTAGGGATCCTCACTTGCCACCTACAATTGTAGAAATAGAGCAAAATATGGAATTAGTACAATTAAACACTACGTACGGTGAACATGCAAGAAAACCATGTGAAAAGGGACATTTAGTTTGCATATGTTTTTCATGCTAGTTTGATAAAATCTTCATACTACAAGTATAAAAGCCATCTTACAATTCCATCACCAACATATAAGATACTATCCACATAATTTTCAAGGTAAGGCCACAATCAGTAAATAACCCATTTAGACATTTATACCCTCTACCTAAGGTTATCCGAAGATCCACCTAAGTAAGACATGAAGAGACCGACCATACAACCTCTTCAATACACACCTAAGTGTTCCTTAAGACTACCAAAGATAAGGATATTTCTTTTCCAACACAACCACAACCAGTCAACATTCATTATTAAAGATACTAAAGGGGACATTTATACATTTAAGGGACTTCACATAATGGTCTTAAAAGACCTAGGAACTCACTTTAGCATCTATAAATTCTACTCGTGACATGTGTATATAGTGTTCATTCCACTACCTACATGTTGTAGAACCTATCCAATAACTAGAGTGCACATCCCACATGATGAGAATAGAAATTAATTTACATAAACCATACTATTTAAGTTGGAATCCGGAGTCATAAAATCCCACACTGTGCAAGGTGTTCTACTTGCCAAAGGTAGAACTAAGTACACATCCCATGTATGCACATGGTTCATGGATATCAAAAGGCTTTTTTGTACTCTAGTCTCATACTTCAAGTAGCGCTACTACCTTAAGCATATACACTCAGTGCTTTGTCTTGGTTCTTATACAGTAAGTTCATTCACATAATAGTATCAGAAGGTACCGTATCTAAGCCCTACCAACTCATAATACCATTTCTAAGAAGGGTTCCACAAAGGTTGACAATCAAGGTTCATTAGGATATCTCAATCATGAAATGGGTACCATGCTAGGTCTATCTGATTCACTTCATTATAAACCTTTTCATATTCAAAATTTTATATTCACTTAGTGTTCTAGATTCATAAAGAAGGGGCAACATTCTTAGGTCTACCGGTTGAAGACATCCTTAACAACACCTTACTTATCATTCATGTATCAAGTAGGGACACTAGGTCTACCTAAAAAAGACATCATATCAACATATACAGAAATTTCATATTCTTTCATCATCACATACAAACATTTAGAGGAAACATGCTTTCATTCACAATGTCACATAGCCTTTTTGTAAGACCCCAAAATGAATTAGGGTGTCTAGAGCCCCACATGTGTATATAAGCTTGTTATCATGTTAATTAATTATTTTAAAGTATGTATTATTTATTTGAATTCATTTGGAAGTCAAATGTCCAAGACGTTTGAAAGTTAGCCCTTGAGAAATGCATGTGTGACTTCTGTGTGCCTAGAATGTTTGGATGTGTTGCGAGTGATTGTTTTTGTTGAACCTGCTGTGGAAGGTCCTTTACATATTAAGTTCTGTGTTTACGTTAGATACACTTGGGTATGAATCCCCATGACATCCTTAACAACACCTCACTTATCATTCATGTATCAAGTAGGGACAGTAGGTCTACCTAAAAAGACATCATATCAACATATACAGAAATTTTATATTCTTTCATCATCACATACAAACATTTAGAGGAAACATGCTTTCATTCACAATGTCACATAGCCTTATTGTAAGACCCCCAAAATGAGTTAGGGTGTCTAGAGACCCACATGTGTATATAAGTTTGTTATAATGTTAAATAAGTATTTTAAAGTATGTATTATTTATTTGAATTCATTTGGAAGTCAAATGTCCAAGACATTTGAAAGTTAGTTCTTGAGAAATGCATGTGTCACTTGACTGTGCCTAGAATATTTGGATGTGTTGCAAGTTTTTGTTTTTGTTGAACCTGATGTGGAAGGTCTTTTACATATTAAGGTCTGTATTTACGTTGGATACGCTTGGGTATGAATCCCCAAGACATCCTTAACAATACCTCACTTATCATTCATCTTTCAAGTTGGGACACTAGGTCTACCTAAAAAAGACATCATATCAACATATACAGAAATTTCATATTCTTTCATCATCACATACAAACATTTAGAGGAAACATGCTTTCATTCACAATGTCGCATAGCCTTATTGTAAGACCCCCAAAATGAGTTAGCGTGTCTAGAGACACACATGTGTATATAAGCTTGTTATCATGTTAATTAATTATTTTAAAGTATGTATTATTTATTTGAATTCATTTGGAAGTCAAATGTCCAAGACATTTGAAAGTTAGCCCTTGAGAAATGCATGTGTGACTTCACTGTGCCTAGAATCATTGGATGTGTTGTGAGTGTTTGTTTTTATTGAACCTGATGTGCAAGGTCCTTTACATATTAAGGTCTGTATTTACGTTGGATACACCTGGGTATGAATCCCCAAGGCCCCGCAAAACGCCCTCAAGGAGGACCCCAAAGGTTGACGAGACACTCGACGAGCCAAGTTGACGCCCCGTTCCTTAATAGATTCCCCGTCGATAGGAGGCATCAATCAACACATATAAATGTGATATAATACCCCTAGGAAGGAGTTTCAGTTGGAAATGACGGAGCATCAGGACAACTCGTCAACCAGACGATGCCTCGTCGACTGCCCTCATCGATGCAGCCTGCAACTGCACTACAATGCACGTTGTCTCATTAAGGGGTGAATGGGAAATTCACCCTTACATGCTAACCTTACACTGGGTAGTTTATTTGGTTATTTTTGGGTATATTAATTTTGTTAAAAACATGACAACCCCATTCGCAGTCCATGATTCAAAAATAGACTTTCCTCTCCCAAAATATCCTTTCTAGAAACCTCCATCGGAGATGAAGCTAAAGAACAGCTTGGATCTTGAATTCTCATGGATTATCCATCAAGTTTTCTATAATGAGGTATGGTGATCCTTTTTCTCTAGGTAATCTTTCACCTAGAGAGTTCCTTCTAAAGTTTTCAAGGAGAAATTATGATCAAACTTCTTCTTACTCAATCTAGCCATGAGTTCTTTCTCAAATTGATTTCAAAAATAATCTTATGATGAATTGTTGATTATAGGACGATTTTAAAGTGAATTCCAATCAAATTCCATGTTGAACCCATGACCCTTTCCATCTCGTTTTAGCCTATATATTGGTTATCATGATCTTGATGTTAGGAGGATTATAATGTGATTCAATTATGTCAAATTGATAGTTAGATACTGCCTATGATTTAATGTGATGATGAATTATGTTTTTTTGTTCCAATGTGGATTAATTCTTCAAGACTTGTTAAGAATTAGCCTATATAGCTCTACTTCCTATTGATTGTTGATGTATGGTATTCACTGTGATCTTGACCCTATAGTACATGAATGTAACGTTTTGTTTAAGTAAAGATACTTGTAGCTACTTCTCTATATTTTATTTTGATGAACTATGAAGGTTGATCATTGATGATCAAAGTAAAGGAGAATTGGTAGGTAGTCTACTTTCCTTCACATTCTATAGATTGATGATGTAGTGTACTTGATATGATCTTGATCTTGTTATGATTAATACATTATTTCGATTATGTTAGTGTAACTTTAGCTACTTCCCTAGATATCAATTCTTGATGAAATATTGGTATTTATCAATGATGATCAATGCCTCGGTAAATGGTTAAGATTGCCTACTTCCTCTACTTTTCTATAGAAATTGGTAGATAATTGGCCTTGTATGGCATTGTGTGGTACGCTCCACTTATGGTTGCGGTGTTTACTTTATTTTCATTACATATGTGATGTTATCATGGCCTTAAAGGCAATCTTATTATGAATATATGGTTGTGATGATCACCCAATGTGAAGTTTCATGCCTTGTCTTCAATTTAGTTGTGATCTAGATTGTATGGCTATTGTATAAGCATGTGTATAACTATGTTACGAATAGGTTTAGGTGCTGCCATTGATGAGTTGTGATAGCTGATGTCCCCATATCTACTTAACCCTACATTAATGTGTGATTAGCTATGGTTAGGAGTCTTGAATGCAAGTGTTGTAGTTACCTTGTCTTCTATGCTAAATTGTGATGTGTGGTGTATGCTTGAATGTGCATTGTAATCCTAAGAGGGTGGCTGCCTCAATATGTTGTTCAAAGCCATTAGCTTATCATGTTGACCAATGTATACACACTAAGACTTCATGCATGCTTACAAAGTAGTATAGATTCATGGTGTCTAATGAAAAGTATTCTCATATGCACTTGTGTCTACTACTATGCATGTAAGGTATATGTCTATGAAACATGTTATGTATTCCCTTAACTAGGATGACTTGATAAGTGTACTAGTATGAGCAAGGGTATGGGAAGTTGTTTATGCATTGCACATATGTGCCTTGATAGGATAGTTCCTAGGTTTGGTTTTCTATGTACATGAATGTGAATGCATGATTATGTTAATGAATGAACATGTGTGTTCTTAATATGTTGTGTGAAAGGATTTCACATATATATGTATACACACACACATGTATGATGATCTAGTCAATTGAGGGTCCTTGAAAGGTATTCTCAAGTGTACCCTAAACTAGATGGTGCTTGGATATGCTATGTCCCTGTGAAAAGATTCTCATATGATTTAGGTTGATGAGATCTCATAAAATACCTATATGCTAAACATATGAGGGGTTAACTCTCCTAAGCCTAATTTTATAAAGTAATGTTACTTTTCAATAAAGGGAACTTATCTTAGCACCGAATGAACTTGAAGATGAGTGGTGTCCCTCCCTATTATATGAAGGTAGGCTCACCATAGTCCTCAGGGGGTGGTTAAACTCGCATCCCAAATGGCTTAGAGTGATATTTCCAAAAAGTGGATAATCAATGCCTCATTTGTCATAAACAAGGTTTCCACATATACCTCCAAGTTCCATAAACTATGCTTCCCTTCTTTGTGTAAGGCTCTACAACACCAAATTTGATGTAGCACCCATGGTCATAGTGTAGGTTAAGGTTATAGTTTCCCTAATGTAAAATGAACAATTGAAGTAAAAAACTACACCCTAACTTGAATAACCTAAGCGAAGTTTCTTAGCATAAATGGGGGTATAGGACTTCACCTATGCATTGCACACATAACTATTGAAGGGAGTTCTAGGAAAGTGTCCTAGTGTATATGTATATGTTTATGTCTTTATGCATGGAATTGTAGTATTCCCTACTTATTGTGATTATATGCATGGTATTAGTCCTAATGGGTCTATATGATGAGGTCTCTCATTATGTGCATATAGTTGGACTTATTGGCTATATGAATGAAGATCATATTTGGGTTATATGTAATGGAATAAATTCTTATGTTAAGTGTAATGTGAAGTATTTGCCTTGTTATATGAAATGATCCTATGGATGCATGTGTTGATTTGAAAGGTTTTAGGTATGGTTTTCTTGTGGCCTTAAGGTGATGCTTGAGTATGGATATTTTATGGGACATTATCTAAACATTGCACCAAGTGTCACTAGAGGCTTACTTGGAAAAGTCAAGAAATAAGAATAAGAAGCTCACTGTAAAGAGGAAAAGAATGTTACTGTAAATAGGAAATAGCTTACTGTAAAGTGGTCCTAAATTGCCTTAAATGCAATGTGTGATTTTATATGAAGTATGACCATTGAATATGCCTATATTAACTATGTAAATGGTATGATTCTTATTGTATCAAAGTTTTATGTAGTTTTTACAAAAAGACATGATTCATGGTTTTAAGTAAAATTATCCCTTTTTAATGCATGTTTTGTATGGTTACCATACTTAGTGCATTTTGATACTAACTCCATTCTTCTCTTCCTTTTTATACGAAGTGTAGGTTATGGATGCTTAAAGGATGTCTTTAATGGTGAGGAGCTTTATATGTGTTTCCCAAGCTCAAGAAATGGGTTCTTGTGTTCAAAGGATTTCCTATGTCAAGTTTATATTAAATGTATTATAATAGATTAAATATTATGTTATGATGTTTAAAGGGTCGTGTCCCTATTATATTCTATGATGTTGAGTCTAAGATGGCAAAATAGACTTAGAGTCTAAATATTTATTATGACTTAAATTAATTATATATATATATATATATGAAGTGATGTGTCTAGCATATGATGTTCTATGAAAAGTGTTAAATTTTCCGCTAAATTTACTATGACAATGCGATAAATAATAACTATGGGCTTGTATAAGACCTTCGAGAGGTCAAGTACGCCATGTTACTTCTAGGGGGTGCTCCCCGATCGTGACAAATGTGGTATCAGAGCTTGTGGTTTATGAAATTGGTTTTAGGGTCCAAAAGTCTCATATTTCCACATCTAGTAGAGCCTCAATCATGGTTGTGAGTCGCAACACATCTATGAGCGAGAGGCTATAGGACGATAGAGTTTCCCTTCTTCATTATTCTCATGTTGTGTCATAGAACTTAACTCTATAAGATCTCTCTCTTATGTTTTCTTGTCCGGTGATCTCTTAGATGTGATTGCTTGGATGAGATGGTATCTCTATGCTTGAGGGAGAAAAAGTGAGTTTTGATGCTTATCTTGGTTTTATGGTTTGATGAGTATGTGTGAAGGTTAACTTTGGTTTATGTTGATGTGATACTCTTTGTGGATATATATTAGATCTACGTGAAATGGCATGTTATGTTGAGAAATATATATCATGATATGGTTAAAGCATGTTAGAAGTTGTTATGGTTGTAATGAGTCACTTTTTGGATTATAAGTTTCTTGATGACTTTGCATGATTATAGTCTTATGATATGGTTTAGACTTGAAATGCTTGAAGAATGTGGTAAAAATTTCAAGAATACATGTGCCTATATATGTATGTCTAATAGTTTAATGTTTCCTTACCTATGTGTAAGGGTTGAAATATTGCCCTTTGTGCATGTGTGCACCTTCATGGTTGCCTTGTATGGAATGGAGCCTTTTGTATAGAGTGGTCCTAGAAGTGAAGGTAGTGTGCTTACTTCGTAGGGTGATGATGTGGGTTTGATTGACCTAGAAGTTACCTTACTCTAGTATTGAAAGAAAAATAAAGAGGCCTTATGGCTAAGTTTTCTCTAATTATTTTCCCCTAATGTTGTATGATAAAACAGTTATGTGGTTGGGTAGCATTACCTAACTTGTGCTTTATGTATTTCCTTTGGGTGTTAGGCCTAGAGGGATGGTTATGATTGAGTTAGATCCTTGAGGTATTAGGAGTGGAAAACCTCAATAATACTAAACCTTTTTGAATGAAAAGTATGAAGGATAGGTTTTGACTTATCTTGACCTTGGTGTTCAAGGGGATGAGGTCAATAGGCATACCCCAAGGAGGGCATGGAGTGCCTAGACGATAGGATTTTATGCCTTTGATGTCCCTATGTTAAGTTACTATAGTTCCTTTTAGCTGGTAATCACTTTTAAGTGATGGTGAGAAGGTTGATAAGCTAATATCATCTAGAGGTTGAGTTAAGTTGCTCTTAATTGGGTTTACCCTAAGTGGGGGATGGTGATCTGAGTAGTAAGGTTGTTGATGTTTCTATCTTGTCCTTCTATTCTTACTTGAGCTTGAGCTAAAGAGCTTATAATAGCTTGTTCATGATAGGAGTCTTGCATTAAAGGTATGAATTGCATGTTCTCCATATGTTTTGTATGTCTTAGTTGGCACTATGTTATGCATGTTAAAAAGATTCTAAATATGCATTAAAAAGCATTTTTGATGAGATTCATGATTTTCATGTTGATTGTGCATCTTGCTATGATAGTTGTGCATTTAACTTCATGAGATAAGGTAAGAAGCATGTTTGAAGTCACCCTTATTGTGTAGTATTAGCCTGATAATGAAAAATTTTAAGTATCCTTGAAATGAAAATGATGAGTATCTTGAAGATTATGTGATTTTTATGATTTGGGAGCTATGAATTAAGGCTCACTCTTGCAAAGTGAAGGCATGTTTAGCTATTGTCCTTATGTGTGCCTATAAATTGTGAGATTTTGCCAAATCGATGCCTGCTTATGAAGGCTAGTGTTATGCTAAAAAACTAAATTTTGAGAAATGGCTTCTTATAGTTGTGATGTGTGTGGTGTGATTTACCATTTTTTTTTCACTAGGAAAAAAGTATGAGAATGTTTTGGTTAAAAGTTGAGAAATTATCATTTAAAATATATATACCTTTGCGCGTTGCTTGGGTGTGAACTCATGAGACGTGTAAGTGTGTTAAGGAGAAGGACATCCCTCCCTAAAACATAACTAAGCATGGTATGGTTGAGTTGACCACATGGAATTATGCTTAACTACTAAGAACCCCTTGTTCTCAACCTATTTGACTCAAGTCTATGTGCATTGGAGTATGAATGCCTAATTGCTTCTTGAGTGATCTTAAATCTGCCCAAGTGTAACTTAAATATGGTTGCATAATGAGATCTTAATAAATTGGAATTTAAATAACATGTTATGATTAGGAGAAGGATATTCTTTCTATGAACATGAGTGATGCCTTGTATTTGATGCATTTTGAAAGTGAGCGAATAAAATTTTGTGCTTGCTTCTGTTACATTGAGTGCTAAGTGGCTTGGAGGCTGGTGTTCCTTGTAAGTTTGGTACACTGAATTTTATGAAATGATTTTATGAATTTTATGAGATACTCTATAGGTCATTGAAGTCCTTGTTGTGATTAAAGTGTTCCAAGTGTCATTCGAGGACGAATGTTCCCAAGTGGGGATATTGTGAGACCCCCAAAACAATTTAGGGTGTCTAGAGACTCACATGTGTATATAAGCTTTTTATCATGTTAATTAAGTATTTTAAAGTATGCATGATTTATTAAAAGTCATTTGGAACTCAAACGTCCAAGAAGTTTGAAAGTTAGCCCTTGAGACGTGCATGTGTGACGTGAGTGTCCCTAGCATGTTTGGATGTGTTGCGAGTGTTTTTTTTATGAAACTGATGTGAGAGTTCTTTTACATATTAAGGTGAGTATTAACGTTGTAAACACCTGTGTACGACATCCCAAGGTCCCCACAAAGTCCCTCAAGGAGGACTCCAAAGGCTGTTGAGACACTGCCTTGGCAGTGTCAATCGACGATCTCGAGATCACAGTGAATACCATACATCAACAATCGATAGGATGTAGAGCAATATAGGCTAATTCTTAACAAGTCTTCAAGAATAAATCCACATCGAACCAACAACACATAGTTCATCATCACATTACATAGTAGGCACTACTAACCATCAATTTAACATAATTGAATCACATTATAATCCTCCTTACATCAAGATCATGATAACCAATACATAGGCTAAAACGAGATGGGAAGGGTTCAAGGGTTCAACATGGAATTGGATTGAAATTCACTTTAAAATCAACATATAATCAACAATTCATCATAAGTATTCTTTTGAAATCAATTTGAGAAAGAACCCATAGCTAGATTGAAGAAGAGAAATTTGATCATAATTTCTCCTTGAAAACATTAAAAGGAACTCTCTAGGTGAAAGGCTACCTAGAGATGAAGGATCACCATACCTCATTATAGAACAAAAACACTTAAAATTGATGAAGAACCCATGGGAATCAAAGCTCCAAGCTGTTCTTGAGCTTTATCTCCAATGGAGGTGTTTAGAGAGGATATTTTGGGAGAGAGAAGTCTAACCAAATAAACCACTAGGGTTAGGATAGTACATTGAGTAAATTTCTCATTCACCCCTTAATGAGAAATCGTTCTTGGCAGTGCAGTTGCAGGCTGTATCCATGAGAGTAGTCGATAGGGCGTCGTCTGGTTAACGAGTCGTCCTACTGCTCCGTCATTTACAAATGAAACTCCTTCTTGGATTATGGAGATCACACTTCTAAGTTTTGAGCAATGCCTTCCATCGAGGGTGGTCGATTGAGGAATGGGGCGTCAGTAGGATTTTGTTTAAGTAAAGATACTTGTACCTACTTTTATATATTGTATTTTGATGAATTATCAAGGTTTATCATTGATGATCAAATTATGGTAGAATCGGTAAGTGGTCTACTTTCCTTCACATTCTATAGATTGATGATATAGTATACTTGATATGATCTTAATCTTGCAATAATTAATTCAGGATTTTGATTATGTTAGTGTAGCGTTAGGTACTGCCCTAGATATGAATTGTTGATGAAATATGGGTATTGATCAATGATGATCAAGTCCTTGGTAAATGGGTAAGATTGCCTACTTCCTCTACTTCTCTATTGAAATTGCTCGATAATTGGACTTGTATGGCATTGTGTGGTATGGTCCACTTATGGTGGCAACGTTTACTGTATTTTCATTAGATATGTGATTTTATCATGTACTTAAAGCCAATTGTATTTTGAATGTGTGGTGGTGATGATCACCCAATGTGTAGTCTCGTGCCTAGTCTTCTATTTTAGTTATGATCTTGGTTGTTTGGATATTGTATAAGCATGTGTATTACTATTTTAGGGATAGGTTTAGGTGATGCTGTTGATGATTTGTGATGGTTGATGTCCCCTTACCTACATAACCCTACGCGAATGTGTGATTATTTATGGTTAGGAGTCTCGAATGCAAGTGTTGTAGTTACCTTGTCTCCTATGCTAAATTGTGGTGTGCGGTCTATTTTTAAATGTGCATTGTGGTACAAAGAGGGAGGATGACTCAATGTGTTGTTCATAGCCATTAGGTGATCATGTTGACCAATGTACACACACTCACACTTCATGCATGCTTACAAAGTAGTATAGGTTCATGGTGTCTAATGAAAGGTATTCTCATATGCACTTGTGTCTACTACTATGCATGTAATGTATGTGTCTATGAAACATGTTATGTATTCTCTTAACAAGGATGACTTTATAGGTGTACTTGTATGGGCAATGGTATGGGACCTTGTCTATGCATTGCACATGTGTGCCTTGATAGGATAGTTCCTATGTTTGGTTTTCTATGTACTTGAATGTGAATGCATGATTATGTTTATATATGAACATGTGTGGTCTTAATGGGTTTGTGTGAAAGAATTGCTCACATGTATGTATATACACACACTTGTATAATGATCTATTCAATAGAGGGACCTTGAAAGGTGTTCTCAAGTGTACCCTAAACTAGATGGTGCTTTAATATGCTATGTACATGTGAAAGGGCTTCTCACATGACTTAAGTTGATGAACTCTTATCCGTGACCAAGAAACTAAGCATTTAAGGGATCATAAGCCTAATTTTATAAAGTAATGTTAATTAAGGCTTTTCAATAAAGGGAACTTAGCTTAGCACCGAGTGACCTTGAAGATGAGGGGTGTCCCTTGCCATTATAGGAAGGTAAGTTCACCATAGTCCTAACGAGGTGGTTAGTTTCATAGCCCCAAAGGCTTAGAGTGATATTTTCATAAAGTGGATAACTACAATGCCTCATTCGGCATAAAGAGGGTTTCCACATATACCTCCAAGTTCCATAAAACTATGCTTGCCCCATAGGATCTAACAAGTGATATTACTTACTATATTAGCATGTGTTAATGTTCTACTTTGGCTAAGTGGAGCGCTTTTCTTTTGTTTAAGGTTCTAAAACACCGAATTTCATATAGAACCATGGCCTTAGTGTCGGTTAAGGCTATAGTTTCCCTAAAGTGAAATGGACAATGGAACTAAAGAAATAGACCCTAACTAGGATAACCTAAGGGGAGTTGCTTAGATTAGGTGGGGGTATGGGACCTTACCTCTGCATTGCACAAGTAACTATTGAAGGGAGTTCTAGGAAGGTGTTCTAGTGTATATGTATATGTTTATGTCTTTATGCATGGCATTGTAGTATTCCCTACTTATTGTGATGATATACGTGGTATGAGTCCTAATGGGTCTATATGATGAGGTCTCTCCTTATGTGCAATAATGTTGGTCATATAGGCTATATGAATAAAGGTCCTATTTGTTTTACATGTAATTGACTAAAGTCTTATGTTAAGTGTAATGTGAAGTATCGGCCTTGTTATATGAAATGATCCTATAGATGTATGCGTTGAGTTGAAAGGTTGTAGGTATGGTTTTCTTGTGGCCTTAAGGTGATGCTTGAGTATCGATAGTGTTATGGGACATTATCTAAATATTTCACCAAGTGTCACTAGAGGATTACTTGGGAAAGTCAAGAAGTTAGAATAAGAAGAAGCTCACTGTAAAGAGGAAAAGAAGGTTACTGTAAATAGGGAAGAGCTTACTATAAAGTGGTCCTAAATTGCTTTAAATACAATCTGTGATTTTATATGATATATGACCATTAAATATGCCTAACTTAAGTATGTAAATGGTATAATTCTTATTGTATCAAAGTTTTATGAAGTTTTCACAAAAAGACATGATGCATGGTTTTAAGTAAAATTGTCCCTTTTAAATGCATGGTTGTCATTCTTAGTGCATTTTTGTACTAATTCCATTCTTTCTACCTTTTTACAAAAAGTGTAGGTTATGGATGCTCAAAGGATGTCTTTAATGGTGAGGATCTTCATATGTGTTTCCCAAGCTCAAGAAAGGGGTCCTTATGTTCCAAGGATTTCCTATATCAAGTTTATATTCAATGTATTGTAATAGCTTAAATATTATGTAATGATGTTTAAAGGTTCGTGTCCCTATTCTATACTATGATGTTGAGTCTAAGATGGCAAAAGAGACTTAGAGTCTAAATATGTATTATGACTTATATTTTAAACATATATGAAGTGATGATTCTAGCATATGATGTGCTACGAAAAGTTTTAAATTTTCCACTAAATTTACTACGATAATGCGATGAATGATAACTATGGGCTTGTATAAGACCTCCGACAGGTCAACTACACCTCGTTACTTCTAGGGGGTGCTCCCCGGTTGTGACACTTATATAAGTTTGTCTTAATGTCATATAGCAAACTCACAATTTGTTTATCTTCCACATAACAACATAACCAACCTCTAATTTACATCATAGAGCCATCAAGATCACAATAAAATAAGACAATAAGTAAGCACCTCCACTAGAGGTGGATCAATCCATACCCAAGAAATCCTACTATACTAAGTTATTCAACCAATTCACACATTCTTCAATATCACAATTCACCATTATTCACCTTCAAATATAACAAGTGAATTTTACCAATTTTCATGCCCATAAGGCCAAGATCACAAACTCATCCTTGTATCCTCAATTCATCGTATATAGAGATAGATAACAATAAGAATCTATACTATAAAGAAATCTAAATATAACTCCATTCATTACCAATCGCAATTATCAAACTCATTTTACAAGAAAAACCTAGAGAATTACGAAGATCATGGGATCATGGAGTTTTTTATCATAAAACCATCAATTAAAATTAAAAACATCATAAATCATCCATTTAAATTTTTTAATGCAAGAACCCATGCTTTAGAATTCAAAATAGGGTTTTTAGGATTTTCTAGATCTTTTGAAAAGCCTTTTGAATTGGATCCTTGAATGATAGAAGAATCAAGGATGAAATCGCCATACCTTTTTGAAGACCTATCCTCGAAATTAGGGTTGAAACCTTTGAGAATTTATCCTCTTCGTTGGATCTTGGAGGTTCTTTAATGGAGGATTTGTGTAGAGAGAAAATTTTAGAGAGTAGTGAAAGCAATTGGGATTTTGATTGGGGGATTTGTTTTGGTGTGGGAATGTTTGTGAAATGACTCAAATTCAATATATAATACACCCTCAAAATATCCAAAACACCCCTACAATAGTCGGACCTTTTAATTAAGTCAAACTTGACTTCTATATTGGGAATTTTTGTCGCGGAACAAGTCCTCGTCGCGGAGGTGTTCCCTGAAGTTTCTGGAAATAAATTTTAGGTCAGAGAGGTCTGGAATAGCTCCGATGAAGTGGACCAACTTTTTTGTCTTCGGTGGAATAGGTCCACGACGCAGACTAGCTTCCTGTACCTACTGTCCACACGCTACCTTGGCAGCTTCTTTTCCCAATGTTTGGGTCCTTCTCAAGCACCCTTAAGGTGGTCCTTGAGGATACTTACCCAAAGGTTTTGACCCTAAACACAATTATTAAGAAACTAGGGTCACCTCCACTTATTTTAGACTCCAAACAACACACAAAAATACATACAACAAACAAGGACAAAGTAGCACACAAAAAGACTAGTTTTCAGACATCTTGATCGTTCCTTTTGATGTTTTGACCTAAAATTCACTCATTCCATCCCTTGGTTATTGTTTATAATTAATTTATCAAGTCATTAACTCAAGAAAATCACATGGAGATCTAATTTATCCTAGTTCATTTTGAGGGTTGTAATAATGAGTCCACAGATTGGACTCATTTAGGGATATATTTTAGTATTAATAGTGTCCTCTAATGCTTATTTTATCTCAATGTCTAATAAACACTCTTAAGTTTCAGGAATTTGAAGTTTGATGGAAAAGCATGGAAACTATATCACATAATGGAAAAAATGGTTGAGAAGAAATGAAGAAATGGAAGTCTGAGGATCGCTGAGTCCACTTGGCGGATTGCCAGAGCGGCATACTTCGCCTTTTCTTCCAGTGTATTGGGTCCTAAAGAAAAGGATCAAATCGGCAGAAGAAGGGAGTAGTCACCGTATCACCGAGTAGTTCTGCGAAATAGTACGATATCTCCCAATGGTTGACGACACGAGGATGTCCCCCTCCAGGTCCATTTACGGGAATGAGGCATCTTAATTTTATTCAAAGAGAGCTCATACTAACAAGTTCTTTGCATAACTTTAACTTGTATTTTGGAATCGTCTAGATTATTATATATGCATGGTTTTCACTTATGTAGATAATTTTGATGTGAAATAATTCACTCTCTACTTCCTCATGAATCCATTTTTATCTAACATCAATATGTTTTTTTCCGTCCTTGTTTGGTACAAGAATTCTTCCTCAAGTTTATTGCACTTTGATTATCACAATAGACAATATATTTCATCGGATGCAAACCAAGCTCTTGAAGAAATTGCTTGAGCCATATCATCTCCTTGCCGGCTTTTGTGGCCGCAATATACTCGGCTTCAGTTGTAGATAGTTCAACACACTTCTACAACTTCGACTGTCATGATATAGCTCTCCAAAAAAAGTACACAAATATCCACTAGTGGATTTTCTATTATCACCTACCATATCAGCCTATGTATAGCCCTTCATGATTAGATCTGATGCTCCAAAACACAAACATTCATTTGAGCTTACTATAACGTATCGGGTATCCACTTCATTGATTCATAATTCTATTTTCTCAATTTTTCAAGAAATTTTCTTAAAACACAAATTGTGTGAGAAATATCAGGTCTAGTGCATACCATTGCATACATTACACTTACGACGATTGAAGAAACTTTGTCCATGATCTATTTTTCACCCCTAGATTTAGGACACATCTAATTTATCAACCTCACATGACCAGCAAGAGTGTACTAACATGATAAAAACTCTTTATGTTAAAACTCTCTAGTACAAGTTCAATGTACTTCTTCTATGACAAATAAATCTTCCATTCATCTTTGGGACAAGTATTCTTATGCACAATATTTTATTAGCATGACCCAAGTCTTTTATAGCAAAATACTTAAAAACTCTTACTTCAACTTGTCAATCTTGGAAGTATTCTAGTCCATAATTAACTTACTATCCACATAAAATAAAAGGATGATAAAATCATCGTCATAATTTTTTCGTACATATATACAATTATCTCAAGAAGTATTTTTATAGAATTGCTCCCCCATAATAGATAAAAACTTAATGTCCCGTTGTCTAGGAGCTTGCTTTTTTCTATAGACTCTTTCTGAGTTTGCACATGAAATTCTCTTTACCATCTACTTTGAAGTCCTTAGGTTGTTCAATATAAATCTCTTATTCAAGGTTAGTGTGAAGGAAATACATCTTCACATCTCTCTACCAAATCTCTAAATTGAGACTAGCAGCCAATCCTAAAACCTTATGAATGGAGGACATTTTCATCACGGGAGAAAATATATTTTTAGTCAATACCCTTCCTTATCCCTCAAAAACTAACCTAGCTTTGTACTTGAGCTTCAAGTTGTGTTCCTCAAACTTAAATTTGAACACCTACTTGTTATTCAAAGCTCTTATGCCCTTTGGCGATTTCACAAACTCATAAGTGTTGTTCTCATGCAGAGACTTCATCTCATCTTTCATGGCTTCAATACATAGATATTTGTGATCATCTTCCATGGCCTCCTAATAACATGCAGGATCACCCCCATCAACAGTAACACATATTTATTGGGTGAATAACAAAAGTGTCACACCCCGAGGCTACCCCCGTTGATGTAAACATGGGACCTAGGATCAAGGTGACCCCAAGCTAACCTTGTGTTGTCATATCACAAGCATACTGAAAGTTAACTAAAAATAGATACTATGTATAAACTTAAAACATAAGATAATTAAAAGTGGGGAATACCCAACTAATCTGAATGTATAAAATACTATGAGTTTTAAAAATACTAAAGGATCAAACTAAAATCTAAAGCTGAATCTAATACTATGTCTGAAAAATCCTCTACTAACTAAAGTTATTGGGACATGTCCCCAACTAACTCTAGCAAAAAGGAAACTAAAATGAAATACTAAATAGTAAATGAAAACACGCCTATTGTCCTTGACGTATGAGGACTCAACACTAAAGTTGCTGAAGTGAAACCAATGTATACGTGATTTGAATGTTGAGTACCTAAACCTATATCATGAAAGGATGTGGAGCAGAGTATGAATCAATATTTAGAATGTACTAAACAAACTGGATATTAAATATAGCTAAATGAAATACATAAACTAAACAATAAAATATAGGTGAATAAAATACATAAGCTGAACTAAGCATATTGAGCAATGATATAATATAAATTGAATATAAATACTAAAATATAAATACTAAGATAGACGCAATGACCAAGTACTAATCCTAAACATGACATACTAAGACTACATATTGAGGTATAACTGAAAACCTGTTAACTGCACTAATTTCTTATTATGGGAACTACTACTAACTGACATAAATCCACATGAGCTAAACATGGAGTCCGATGTATAATCCCCATCGATAGAACCTAATATACCTTGCAGAGGGTATAAAAACATAACAGGCATGATCACTAAATTTGATGTCCAACATAGGGGATTTGTAAACCTAAAAGGGCTCATAGTTCTGGGACTATGAGGGTACGCTGAGCCTTAGTCCAACTCGATCTAATCCTACTCCCAACTGAAATGTGTATAAACAATATAACTGAAAGATTGGATTGCTCAATGTTCTGACATGCAAAATCTAAGAATGCAACACTGCAACATTTAAATATTGATAGTGCAACATTCGTAACTGGAGCATGTAATTTGTTTAATTGACCTAGCATGTGTAATTCATAAACTAAGAGAATAACTAGGACTCTGATTAAGAATACTATAACATATATATCACAACCAATATCTAAAGTTTTAGAAACCCTATGTCTGAGCAATATATATATATATATATATATATATATATATATATATATATATATATACTCATCGAATTAAGAATCTAACTTAATTCTAGGGACCTAGTGGGTAAAAGGAATCTATTAGTTAAATTTCACATACTTGGTGGTGAATTTCACATAGAAATCTTTCAATTTCGGGGCTGGAATTAGAGAAAACCTAATGCATTCTTGGAGAGGGCTTGGTCAACTATTTCTTCTCCTTTATCTCTACTTTAGGCAAATCTTTGCGAATGGATCTATTAGAGTGAGTTCTGATTAAGTTATTAGGCTTAAAATTATCAAAACTACGTAATTTAGAGGTTAAAATGACGTCGTTTAGATGTCCATCACAAAGTGTAAATGACAAAATTATCCCTTACATAAAATCTAATGAGGCTAGACCGACGTTCCTTCCTGGAAGGCATCATTTGGCAGTAGAGACTGGGTTTAAGGGGCCACGGTCTATGGACATGGACCACTGATCGTGGAACCACATTTGGACCATAGTTCCACCCGTAGAGTGTGCCTTTCTAAAAATTTTGGATAAAGTTGATGTGGTCAACCACGGACTACACCTACAATTTGTGGTTCAGACCACAGGTCGTGGGTCGGCCTCGTCGGTGGCACCTTCAAATTCTAAAATTCTGCATGCTTGGTCCTTTTCCAATACGGGGTGTTATATTATCTACCCTTAGGAACATTCTTCCTCAAATTAAAGCTGAATTATTTGGGTATGGAGGGAAGAAGTTGCAATCCCTACCACCAAGTGCTAAAAATTGTTTTCTCACAGAAGTGAGTTCCAAGAACAAACAAATATGTTGAAAATGGAAGAACTATTGATGGAACATGATATTAAGACTGAATTTAGGCAAGAGTAATCTAAGAGACTGGAGGGGAAATATTACCTCAACCTCAAATAGAATTCTGCTTCCCAAGTAGCTATCTCTACGGACTGACTCCTCCACAAAACCTTCACTAAGAATAATTTATTTCTCAACCAACAAACCTAACGGTCAAGAATTTCAACTGGTACATCTTCATAAGTGAGACTATATTTCACAGTCATACTCTATAATGGTATTATTGATGCTAGTTCACCCTCACACTTCTTCAACAAGGAAACGTGAAAGACTAGATGAACTGCCGCTAGTTTTACCGGCAATTCTAACTCATATGCCACATGACAAACCTTTTTTAGGATTTTATAATGACCTACATATCTAGGACTAAGATTCCCTTTATTTTCAAATCTCATCTCCCCTTTCATAGGTGACACCTTTAGGAAAACCCAATTATCGATTTCAAACTCTAAGTTCCTTTTCCTCACCTCTACATAAGACTTCTAACAATTTTGATTTGTATTTATTCTATCTCTAATGAGTTGTACTTTTTACCTGCCTCATGAAGTGGATCTGTCCCAATCAATGTTGTTTTACCTACTTGAGACCAATCAATCGAACATCTACATCTACGCCTATATAGTGTCTGATAAGGGACCATTTTAATACAGGAATGGTATCTATTGTTGTGGGTGAATTCTGTAAGAGGTACGTGATCATCCCAACTACCCTTGAATTTGATCACACAAGATCTTAAAATGTCCTCTAAGGTCTGAATGGTACGCTATGCCAGACCATCTGCTTGTGGATGAAATGTTGTGCTAAGATTTACCTGAGTACTAAGACCTTTCGGAAATGATTTCCATAAATAAGAATTAAACTAAGGATCTCTATCTAAGAATATAGAAATAGGAACCCTATGAAACCTGACTATCTCATTAATGTAGAGTTTTAGATAATACTCCTCCGAATTTGTAGTCTTGACAACCAAGAAGAGAGTGGACTTAGTAACTCTATCTACTATCACCCAAATGGAGTTGTGTTGTCTGTGACTACGATGTAAACTGTGATAAAGTCCATGTTTATCACTTCCCACTTCCATATAGTAATGTTATTATCTTGAGTCATACATCCTAATTTCTGATCTTTTACCTCAACCAGTTGAAAATTAGGACACATAGCCATGAAATCTGCAGTGTCTCCCTTCATTTCGTTCCACCAACAGACTTCCCGAAGGTACATTATAGTGGCACCTTGATCAATAAATATCTAGAATTATGGTCTTCTGTAAGGAACTAATTCCATAACTCACCTATCCTGATAACATGAGCGACCTTGATAAAAAAGCACACCATCTCTCTTTTAGGAGAAAACCTCTACTTTCTGCTCATGGACTGTACCTTTCAACTGATGTAATATAGGATCACTCTCTTGTTTTTCCTTAACCTCCACACAATCAAGATTCATATTGATTCTGAATTATTACCCCTTATTTTTCATGTCCATAAAAACAATACTAAGATAGCAAGCCGACGAACCTCTTTAGATAATTATTTTCTTATTTCCTCAACATGTTCTACACTACCCACAGATAATCTGCTAAGAGCATCAGCTCTTACATTGGCCTTACCACGATGATAAAGCGCATTTGTATCATAGTTTTGAGGAATTCAATCCATATCCTTTGATGAATATTCAACTATTTCTAGGTTAATAGATACTAAAGTCTCTTATAATCTGTGAATACATCAGCATGCACACCAAACAAGTCGTGTCTCCAAATATTTAGGGCAAACACTAAAACTGCAAGCTCGAGGTCATGAGTTAGGTAGATCATCTCATGAACCTTAAGTTGTTTAGAAGCATAAGTTATTACCTTACCTCGTAACATAAACACACAACCTAGACCGACCATGGATGCATGACGTTAATCACATAACCATCAGAACAATCTAATAGAGTCAAGACAAGAGTTGTAGTAAACCTAGTCTTTCGTTCTGAGAAACGTTTCTCACACTCATCTAACTACTGAAACATAACCTTTCTATGTCACTTAGTCAATTTAAAGGTTATGGATTCAAATCTTTCAAGAAATCTCCTATAATAACTATCGAAACCTAAGAAACCTTTGATATCTGTTGGAGAGATGGGTATGGCCATTGTTCACTGCCTTTATTTTCTGAGAATGCACCTGGATTTCTTAGCTAGATAACACATGACCAAGGAAAGTGATTGAATGTAATTAGAATACACATTTTATAAACTTAGAGAATAATTGATGATCTTTGAGGATTTGTAGAATGTCACTCAGATGAGTCATATGTTCCACCTCATTTCAGGAATAAATAAGGATATCATCATTAAAGACAATAACAAACAAATCCAAATATTTTATGAACACCATGTTCATTAAGTACAAGAAAGTTGCATGAGCATTTGTTAGTCCAATAGACATAACTAAAAATTTATAATGACCATGCCAAGTCCTGAAAGTTGTCTTTGGAATGTCACTATCTGACACTGAGTTAATGATAGCCGGCTCTGAAGTCTATCTTACAAGAGAAACTCGAACCCTGAAGTTAGTCAAATAGGTCATAAATCCTGTGGATGGGATACTTATTCTTGATGTTGACCTTGTTCAACGTATGATACTCAATGCACATTATAAGAGAACCATATTTCTTTTTCACAAACAACGCTAGTCCACCTCATGGGAGGAATACTAGGTCTGATGCAGCCTTTTATAGAAGTTTTTTCAACTATTCTTTCAATTCCTTATGCTCAACCGGAGTCATTCCGTAAGAGGAATCAAAATGGGTCAGGTATTTTGAAAGAGATAAATTCTGAAGTCGATTTCTCTTTGGGTAGGAACTCAGGGAAAATTTTCTGGAAATTCATTTACTATTGGAACTGACTCAAAAGTTGGGGATTTGAAGTTTTAATCCTTGACCCAAACAATATGGTAGATATATCCATTGGAAATCATTTTTCTTACCTTAAGGTAAGAAATTAATCAACCCGTAGGCACCAAGCTACTACCTGTCCATTCTAAAATTGGTTCAATTGGAAACTAAAATCAAACAATTCTAATGTTAACAATTGAATGAGGCATAACAAGAATGTAAGAAATACATGCTTAGAATGATATCAAAATATACCATTTCTAACTCTACAAGATCTGCTGAAATAACTTTAAGAGAGATTGTTATAGGACACTTTTGTATATCCTTTTAGCTATAACTAGGTCATGAATTGGAGTACAGACTAAGAAAGGTTCTAAAGTTTACTACTATGTAACGAGTTACAAAGGAAAGAGTCTCCCCTAGATCTAAAAAATCATAAATATATAAATAAAGACATGTAATTTACCAGTGACCTTATTAGGAGAATCTTCATAGGCCAGTTGAACCTGGAGAGAATATAACCAGTTTTGGCACTAACTGCCACATGTACTAAATGAAGCACCCTGCTAAGTTGGACGACCTGTTGGTGTTACTGGAATTGTAGAATGAGCCTTATTATTGTTACCTCCTTTCCCTTTCCTGGTAGAAAGACAATCCATCAACGTATGGCCAGATTGACCACACACAAATCATCATTCCTCGCTTGGAAAACACTCAACCAGATGGTTCTTACCACGCTTTGGACAAGTTGGGAAGGTCCTGTTACCTGAATTACTCCTGTGAGACTTAAAGCTTGACTCCCTACCCTTCGGATCTTGTCAAAAACCTGGGGATGGAGAACTAGTTGATAAAGGTGTTGGGGTTTAGACCTCTTCTTAAAATGGGAGCGATTTCCACCACCCGATTTCTGTTGAGAGTACTCATAGTTGCATTTTCTCGGCTTCATGTTGTCCTTAACCATTTCCCTAAGCTTATTTCCCTCAACATGGTGAGAATTAGCCATAAGCCTAGAGATATTCACATCCTTTAACAATATAGAATTCTTGCATTCTGTCTCACTAAGTCGGATACCCCAAACAAAAACTTGCTCATTTGTCCCCTTGGATCGGGAACCATGTGGGGAGAATACCTAGAGAGTTGAATGAACTTCAGCCCATACTCTTTGAATGACATTGTATTTTGTCTCAAATTCATAAACTTCTTATCTTTTTCCTCTTTCAACTCTCTCAGGAAGAACCTTTCCAGAAAAGCTCCAGTAAAACACTCTCAAGTAATAGGAATTAAATTTGTATCCCTGTTTCCTTTCCACTAAGTAAACCAAATGTGAGCTACATCTGTAAGATGGTAGGATGCCAACTTTACCCTATTATTACCAGTTACTTGCATTACTCCAAAGATTTTTGTAACCTCATCAATGAAGTTTTTTCGTCTTCACCAACCTGTGACCCTAGAAACTCTGGGGGATTCATTTGAATAAAATCTCGAACCGTGGTTGTTGATGAGGTATTTATAAGAATTAGTAGGAACTAGGGACTACTGATTGTTCTGGTTAGCCACACTTTGAGCTAAGACCTGGATAGCATTCTGAAACTCTATATTCGAAACCTCATGGTCTAGGACTAGAGAAACTGTATTGCGTGCATAGAATTCCTTGAGTAAGTTGTACTAGGGGCATATATTGAACTGCATAAGGACGAATTAGAAGGAATATCTATCCTGCGCATGATAAGAATAGTAAAAAAGTGTAGTTTGTTCTAAAACACTTCTTATCCTCCATCTCAAGATGTGGTGCACTTCATACACATGAAATGGACTCTACTTAGTGCGGCTTTCATACATCCTAGAACTCTTAAACCCTAATTCTAGTATACTAAGTTTTTCATGCGCTGAGGATACCCCCTTGAGCTGGCACACTAGCATACTGAAATATAACCAATAAGTAATACTATGCAGAAGCTTAAAACAAAATGTGGGTAATACCCAACTGATCTGAATATATAAATTACTATAAATTTTAAAAAAATTGAAGGATCAAACTCAAATCTAAAGCTAAATCTAATATAATGCTTGAAAAGATTCTAACGACTAACGTTTCTTAGACACTTCCCTAGCTAACTCTAGAAAAACTGAACTAAAATCATATGCTGAATCGCAAAACAAAACATATCTATTGTCCTGGAAGTATAAGGACTCTCCACTAAAGATGTTGAAGTAAAGATTGAGAATTGATCTATGCGTGATCTAGATAAGGAGTACCTGAACCTATATCATGAAAGGATGTAGCATGGAGTATGTGTCTGTACTTTAAATGTATTGAGCATGCAGGATATTGAATATAGATAAATAAAAAACATAAACTGAACAAAGCATATTGAGCAGTGATATAATCTGAACTAAATATAAATAATGAAGTATACTAAAGATTAATCTAAATTGAATGAGAAAGTACTAATCATGAACATGACATATTGAGACTATAACTAAAAACTTGGTCAACTGCACTAATTTCTGACTGTGGGAGATACTATTAACCGGCATTAGACCATGTGAGCTAAACGTAAATTTTGATGTATACACCCCATTGAGAGGAACCAATATACCATAAAAAGGGCATAAAGGCATGACTGGCGTGATCACTAAATTTGATTCCCCATATAAGGGACTTATAGACCTACAAAGGCACGTAGTTTTGAGACTGTGTGGGTACGATGAACCCTAGTCCAACTCGCTCTAAGCCTACTCACAATTGGAATGTGTATAAACAAATATATTATAAATACTATATAACTTAATGTTCTGACATGCAAAATCTAAGAATACAACATTTAAATACTGAAAATGAAACATTCCTAACTAGAACATGTATATTTATTTAACTGGCTTAGCATGTATAATTCATGAACTAAGAGAATCTACACAACTATTATTCTTAGTTTAATGCAAGGAACTAAGCAATGATTTCACAAAAACATGATAATCTGATTTAAAATACTATAACATCTAAATCACAACAAATATCTGAGGTTTTAGAAACCCTAGGTCTAAGAAATATATAGCAAATCAAGAATCTCACTAAATTCTAAAGACCTACTAGATGAATGGAATCCACTAGTGAAATACCATATACCTAGTTACGAATTTCATGGAAGGTTGGAACTAAAAAAAAACTATTGCAATCTTAGAGAAAGCTTGGTTGACTATTTCTTCTCCTTTTGCTCTACTTTTGGTAAAAGAGAATGAATCACTTAGGGTAAGTTTTGATTAATTTATTAGTCTTAAGATGACAAAACTATGTAGTTTAGATGTCCTATGGATAGGGGAAATGACCAAATGACCCTTTACTTAAAATATGATGAGGCTAACGGCTGGCCCGACCGACACTTTATCTTAGAAGGAGTCATATAAGTCAGGGACTGGGTCTGAGAAGCCATGATCCATAAACCCAGACCATGGACCATGGTCCCACCTACGATCCGTAGGTCTGATCTTAGGTCGTGACTTTCTAGAAAAAAATTAGAGCAAGTTGAGGTGGCCAACCACAAACAATACCTATAATCCATGGTTCAAACCACGGGCCGTGGGTTGGCCTCATTGGTGGCATATGCAAATCTTGAAAAACTACATGTTTGGTATTTTTTTGAATTTGGGGTGTTACAAAGAGGTAGTAACACGCTGTCTTGTGGACATCGTAAGTGGAATACTTGATTCATCCACAACTTTGTGAACATGAAAATCATCAATCACAACATCATTGTTATTATCAGCATCAACCTATTGATATGATACATGATTAGTGGTGTCACTATGATCATCAAGCCAGAAAACATAATGCACACTTGAGTGAGGAACTTCATAAATATTAACTATACTATCAACACTTAAAGATTCTAGCTTCTCCGTTTTGTCTATATCTTCAATAATTTGATTCTCCATGAAAACAATATCACGGCTTCTCACAATTTTCTTCTCAACTGGATCATATAGATTGTAACCAAATTTATCAAGTCACATGTACAAAGCTTTGCAACCAAATACTCTCAAATGGTCATAGCAAATATCATTTCCATGACAAACTTTATCACAAACATCAACTTTCAAATCAATAGCAGGAGATACATTGATAACATGTGCATTGGTCGATAAAGCCTCACCCCAAAATGACTTCGACAACTTTGCTTCAAAAGGCAAATCTAACTCTTTCGATCAAAGTCATGTTCATCCCCTCAGCCAAACCATTAAGCTAAGGAGTCTTAGAGGAGTCTTCGTGTGTCTAATACATTGAGGCTCGTAGTATTCGTCAAATGGTCCACAATATTCACCATTGTTATTAGTATGAATATATTTTAGTTTTTTCTAGTTCTCTTTCAATTAAAGCCTAAAAACTTCTTGAAGACACCTATCACTTGGTCTTTAATCTTCATATATAAACCCTATGTTTTTCGAGCAGTCATCAATACACATGAAAAAGTAAAGTGCATCTTCTAATGTCCTTGTCTTCATTAGACCGTGAAAAATAAGAGTGAACAAACTGAAGAAACTTCTTATTTCTTGAAAACTTAAAGATATTGAGTGTTATAATTATGGCATAAAAGCGCACATAAAGAAGTTTTACTGGAAGGTGAAGAGAGAGAACAAGGAAAAAGAGGAAACTAAAGAAGATGGCGATCAAAATTGCCTTGCCACCGTCACTATTGAAGATCTTGTTACCATCCTTCATGTAGATTTGATAAATATTGCTTGTTATAGGCCAAGCTAGGTTATGGACATTGATGATACATCTCACGTAACATCAAGGAAGGGTTTTTTTCTTTTCCTATACTCCAAGTTATTTTGGAACCTTGAGCACGGATGATGATATTATATACACATTGGTTGGTATTGGTACAATTTACTTGAAAACCAGTAAAACTAAACTAGTTTTGAATAATGTGAAACATGCTCCTCACGTTCGTCTGCACCTAATTTTTTGTGGTGTTTTGGATAATGAAGTATATGTTAGTACCAACGGTGATGGAAAGTAGAAACTCATTAAGGACCTTGATTGCCGCTCCTGGAAACAAATGGTGTGGTTTATATTGGACTACATCTTCTACTTGTTTTGATATGCTGAATGTAGTGTCGGCAAAATGAGCTCATATTTGGTAAACCACCCAAATTTTAATAGGTTGGATGAGTGAATTTTTACATAGATAAAATATGGGTTGATACTCATATTTAACCCATAAAAATATGGGTAAAATATTGGTTAACTATGGGTAAAATATGGGTAGATATGGATTAGACGAATGGGTAAAGCTTCTAATTTTTGTTCACTCAAATTCATGATATCAATAAAAATACTGTAACTTCTTTTCCTTTTCATGTTCTTCTATAGAACTAATAATTTTTCTCTATAATTGAAAAGGTAAAGTCTTTGGATCTCCAAAAATATATTTTTTAAATGTACATTTCTTAAATATTTTTTATTTTTATAATTTTATATAGGATAATAAATAATAGTGTAAATAAGTAAATCATGTATTAGTATTAACATTGCTTAAAGTGCATTAAACATATTTTAGTCCTAAAATGCAAATATTCAATTACTTTGTATTAAAAATATTTTTCCCTTGTCATTACATAAATTTATTTTATATTGTGTAACACCCCGTAATCCAGACAAACCAAAAACCAGCTTTAAAGAAAAAAAATCTGCAGGTCAACCAACGATGGCATCGACGGTCCATAGGTCATACGACGGTCCGTCCTGCACAACCGTCGATGGGATCAGAAAGTCCCAAAAATTTCAGCCCAAAAAATTTGTTTAGTCTTGGACGACGGACGGACTTACGGTCTGTACGTCAGACAACGGTTCGTGCTACACAACCGTCGATAGGATCAGAAACTGCCAAAAATATTAGCCCAAAAAATGGGTTAAGTCTTGGACGATGGAAAGACTTATGGTCTGTAGGTCAGACGATGGTCCGTCCTGTACAACCGTCGATGGGATAAGAAACTACCAAACATTTTAGCCCAGAAAATTGGTTAAGTCTTGGACGACGGACTAACTTACAATCCATAGGTTAGACAATGATCCATAGTCTGTGACCGTATATCGAGACCCCCATTCACCCACTCTCTGACAAGAGCTACGGATGACCAGCATGGTCCGTAAATGGACCTACGGTTCGTAGTTCTGATCGTAGCTGGAAAATTTGCACACAGTTATTGGAAATGCTGTTGGGTCAACTTCAAATGGTCATAACTCTTAGCACAAAATTAATTAGGTGTCTCATGACCTACCCACGGATAAATAATTTAATTATCTTTCGACAGCCACTAACCTTGATAAAATCAGACCTCCGAGTAACATGTTATGCCCATTTTAGTAATGGCTTGTCGAACAGGCCCAGTCGACGGGCCAACGACGAGGCGTCGGTTAGACGACAGATCATCAGTTTGTGCCGTCATTTGGTCTGACAACAACTTACCCAGGGGTATTTTGGTCTTTTCCCACTTCATTTAAACCTTAAGTTACGTCATTTTGACCCTAAATAAACATATTTTAGTCAGTTTAAGCATAGAAACATAATTAAAACATATCTGAGTCAAATCATTAAATCAAAAGTTAGAAGTTCCAGCCCCGAAACCTAAATATTTTTGTGTGGATTTCATCACTAGGTATTTGGATTTCACTAGTATGTTCCTTTCACCCATTGGCTCCCTCGTTTTCAGTCAAATTCTTGATTCCCATATCATGATTAGATCTAGGGTTTCTAGAACTTCAATAGAACTTTATGAATTTATTAGTTTTATGTTCCAAATTAGATTATCATGTTATTATTCAGTTTATTGCATGAATTTCAGAACCCTAGCTTTGTATTTCTTTAGTTCTTGAATTACACATGCTAGGTCAGATATTTCAGACACGTCATATATATATGCGTCAGTTATAAATGCATAATTACCAAATTAATTGTTGCATTCTCAGTTTGCATGTTCAATCTCGAGCTATCCAGTATTTACAGAAACTCATAATAATCAATTAATTACATAACAAATAGGAGTAGCATAATACCGAGTTGGACTAGGGTTCAGCGCACCCAATAGTCCTAGAACTACTAGTTGGTTGTAAGACCCCTCTATGGGCAATCAGTGTATTGATCACGCCAGCATGCCTTTATACCTTTGGCAGGGTATATTGGGTCCTCTCGATAAGGCGTATACATCGGACTCCACATTTAGCTCATGTGGTTTTATTATCGGTTATTAGTAGCTCCCAAAGATCAGTCAGACTCTCTGCATTGATCATTTATCAGTATATTCACTATTTAGTTTTAGCATATTATAAATTTGTCATTGCATCCAGTTGGCTCACAATTCAATTCATCATGTCAGATTATTATACTTGCTATTATGCTTGTTCAGTTATGTTTTATTTCAGCTTTACTCTATCCTACATGCTCATTACCTTTCAAGTACTATGCATACGTGCGCTACATCTTCTCGTGATGTAGGTTCAGGTTCTCAGCATCCAGGTCATGCATAGATTGACTTCCGATCTCCAGTTTAGCAGGTTCAGTGGTGAGTCCTCATTCTCTGAGGACAACAGTCATGAGTGTCATTTCATTCTTTAGTCATTTAGTTTAAGTTTTTGCTAGATTTAGCTTGGGGCTTGTCCCGGTATTTCTAGTCCAGTTTAGAGGCTTATTTCAGACATAGTTAGATTAAGCTTAGTATTGAGTTAATATTTCCTTTGTATTAAACTCATTGTTTTCAAATATATCGGTTATAGATATGGGTATTCCCCATCTTTTCAAATTTAATTATGATTTAGCTTTCGCATTAGCTTATTATCTTTAGAATGATCATGATCATGCAAGCAGGGATCACTTGTGGTCCTAGGTTTTGTGTTCGCATCTCGAGGGTAGCTCGGGGCCTGATAAAACTTGGTATCAGAGCACTAGGTTTAAGTGTCCTAGGATGTCTGAAAACCGCACTAAGTAGAGTCCTTTTTATGGGTGTGAAGTGCACCACATCTAATGAGAGGGAGGCAATGAAGTGTTTTAGGAAAAACTTCACTTTCTTGGTATTCTTATTGTGCATGAGGTACGATTTTATTCCATTCTAAATTGCGTTCTATGTTTCAGATCATGCCTCCTTCTAAAGCTAATGTTAAGAATGCGAACAGCAGGAATGCAAAGGCAACTCCTTTAGTCCCAGATCAGGAAGCCTCTAATGCTGAGTTCAGGAATGTCATACATATGTTGGCTCAGAGTATGACTAACCAGAACAATCGGGTTTATGCTCATGTGAATGAAAATGGTGGATTAGTGGCTGCAAGGGTTTGTGACTTTCTTACGATGAATCCTCCTGAGTTCTTAGGATCGCAAGCTAATGAGGATCCTTAGAATTTCTTGGATGAGATCAAGAAAATCTTTGAGTTAATGCAAGTCACTGGGAATGATTGGTTTGAGTTAGCATCATACCAGTTGAAGGATGTTGCTCATATCTGGTACATTTAGTGGAAGGAGAATAGGGGTGCAAATGCGGCTACTATCTCTTGGGATTGCTTTAGTGCGACTTTTCTCGACAGGTTTTTCCCAATAGAGTTGAGAGAGGCAAAGAAATCAGGAATTCATGAACTTAAGGCAGGGTAACATGACAGTCCAAAAGTATGGACTCAAGTTTAACCAACTCTCCAGGTATGCTCCTCACATGGTTGCTGACTCCAGGGTTCATATGAATAAGTTTTTGTATAGAATGTTTAGTGAAAATTGAGTGCAGAAATGCGATATTACTTAGAGATATGAACATCTCTAGGATTATGAGTCAAGCTCAACAGGTTGAGGGTAATAAGCTTAGGGAATAGTCTAAGGAAAATAAGAAGGCTAGGACTGTGAACTATGAATATTCTAAGTAGAAATCAGGGTAGTGGAAATCGCTCGCAGGGTCGGCAAAAGTTTTTGGCCCCAGCCCCTTCAACAGCTAGTGTTCCATCCTCCAAGAACAAGTATGACCAGAAGGGTAGAGAACCAGGCTCTAAATCTCAGGGAAGTGTTTCAGGCACCAAGACTTACCCCACTTTCCCTAAGTATGGTAAGAACCATCTAGGCGAGTGTCTTGCAGGAAAAGAGGGATGTTTTGAGTGTGGTTAGTCTGGACACAGGTTGAGAGACTCTCCTTCTAGACAAGTTCAAAAAGGTGGTAATGGTAGAGCTCAGTCTACAACTTAAGAATCACCAGCAAGTCACCCAACTCAGCAGGTTAACTCATCTGGTATAGGTGGCATTCAGCGCCAGAACAGGTTGTATGCTCTTAATACTCGCTAGGATCAGGAAGGTTCTCCTGATAATGTCACTGGTATGTTACGTGTCTTTGACCTTGATGTTTATGCATCACTAGATCCAGGGGCTACTCTTTCTTTTGTAACTCCTTACATATAAGTCCAATTCAATGTCAGTCCAGAAACTCTCTCAGAACCTTTTTCAGTCTCTACTGCAGTCGGTGACCCATTTATAGCTAGACGGGTATACATAAATTGCCTTGTCAGAGTCTCTTAGAAAGTCACCTCAGCAAATCTAGTAAAGTTAGAATTGTTAAACTTCAATGTCATTCTAGGCATGGATTGTTTACACTCATGTTATGCCTCAGTCGATTGTAGAACTAGGATTGTTCGTTTTCAGTTTCCAGAAGAACCAATCTTAGAATGGAAGGGCAGTAGCTAAGTGCCTATGGGTCGATTTATTTGTTATCTTAAGGCAAGCAAGATAATATCTAAGGGTTATCTCTATCATCTAGTTCATTTTAAGGATTCTATCCTTGAAACCGCAAATCTTGAGTCCGTTCCAGTAGTCTGTGAATTTCTAGAAATGTTTCCAGAAGATCTTCATGAAATCCCTCCCGAAAAGGGAAATCGACTTTTGAATTGATCTCCTTCGAGATACCCAGCCTATTTCTATTCCTCCTTATAGAATGTCTCTACCAGAGCTTAAGGAATTGAAAGAGCAGTTGAAAGACCTTCTAGATAAAGGTTTCATCAGACCTGAGCAGTTGAAAGACCTTCTAGATAAGGGTTTCATCAGACCTAGTATTTCACCATGGGGTGCACCCGTGTTGCTTGTAAGGAAGAAAAATGGTTCTCTAAGAATGTGCATTGACTATAGACAGTTGAACAAGGTCATAATCAAGAATAAGTATCCCATTCCCAGGATTGATGACTTGTTTGACCAACTTCAGGGTGCTAGCCAATTCTCAAAGATAGACCCAGATCGGGTTATCATCAGCTCAGAGTCAAAGATAGTGACATTCCAAAAATAGCTTTCAGAACTTGGTATGGTCATTATGAGTTTGTAGTTATGTCATTTGTACTAACTAATGCTCCTGGAGCTATCATGGATTTGATGAACAGAGTTTTTTAACAGTACTTGGACTTGTTTGTTATTGTCTTTATTGATGATATCCTCATTTACTCAAGGAGTGAGGAAGAACATGCAAGTCATTTGAGAGTTGTTCTGCAGACTCTCAAGGATGGCCAGTTATTCACTAAGTTTAGCAAATGTGAGTTCTGGTTGCAATACGTTGCTTTCCTTGGTCACATTGTATTTAGCAAAGGGATCCTAGTGGATTCACTGAAGATAGAAGCAGTGAAACAATGGCCCAGACCTACTTCTGCTATAAATATCAAAAGCTTCTTAGGCTTAGGGGGCTATTATATATGGTTCGTAGAAGTACTTTCATCCATATCCTCACCATTAACTAGGTTGACGCAGAAGATGGTCAAGTTCCAAAGGTCAGATGATTGTGAGAAAAACTTCGCATAATTGAAAACTAGATTGACTACAGCTCCTTTCTTGATTTTACCAGAGGGTTCAGATGGTTATGTGATCTATTGTGATGCATCCGTAGTTGTCCTAGGTTGTGTGTTGATGCAGCAAGGTAAGGTGATAGCTTAAGCCTCTAGGCAGCTTAAGGCGCATGAGAAGAACTTTCCAACTCATGACCTCGAGCTTCCAGCAGTGGTGTTTGCACTCAATATATTGAGACACTACTTGTATGGTGTCCATGCAGATGCGTTCACCGATCATAAGAGCCTTCAGTATGTGTTCACCTAGAAAAAGTTAAATCTTCGCCAAAATAAAACGCTTGAGTTCCTTAAGGCTTATGATATGAGTGTGCATTACCATCCTGGTAAGGCGAATGTAGTAGCCGATTCTCTTAGTAGATTATTTATGGGTAGTGTAGCGCATGTTGATGAAGAAAGGAAGGAGCTAGTGAAGGATGTTCATAGGCTTGCTCTCTTAGGAGTTTGCCTTATGAGCATATCAGACAATAGTGTAAAAGTTCAGAATGGGGAAGAATCGTATTTTGTAGTAGAGGTTAAGGAAAAGCAAGACAGTGACCCAATCTTGCTTTAACTTAAGGGTGTAGTCTATAATCAGAGAATGGAGGTTTTCTCCCAAGGGGGAGATAGTGTACTTTGCTACCAGGGTAGATTGTTTGTTCTTGATGTGGGCGATTGAGACAGAATATTCTTGCAGAAGACCATAACTCTAGGTATTCTATTCATCCAAGTTCCACTAAGATAGACTGCTATCTCCGAGAAGTCTATTGGTATAATGGAATGAAGAGGGATGTAGCAGATTTTGTGAGTAAGTGCCCCAATTGCAGCAAGTCAAGGTAGAACATCAGAAACCAGAGGTATGACTCAAGATATCGATATTCCTACTTGGAAGTGGGATGTGATCAATATGGACTTCATCACAGGATTACCGCGTACTCTCAGACAACATGACTTCATTTGGGTGATAACGGATAGGATGACTCAGTCTTCCTGTTTCATGGCGGTCAAGAGTACATCTTCCGCTGAACACTATGCAAGGCTTTACATTAATCAGATTGTGAGGTTACATGGTGTTCATTTGTCTATCATCTTTGATAGAGGTCCTCAGTTTGCCTCCCATTTCTAGAAGTCATATCAAAAAGGTCTTGGTACTCAAGTTAACCTTAGTACTGGATTTCATCCACAGATGGAAGGGCAAGCAGAGCGTACCATTCATACATTAGAGGATATGATGAGAGCTAGTGTGATCGATTTCAAAGGTAGTTGTGATGATCACCTTCCTCTTATCGAGTTGCCTACAATAATAGCTACCATTCAAGCATTCAGATGGCCCCTTATGAGACTTTATATAGGCGTAGATGTAGATCTCCTGTTAGTAGGTTTGAAGTAGGTTAAGCAGCTTTGATAGGACCAGATTCAGTCCTTTATACTATGGAGAAAGTGCAACTCATTAGATATAGACTTAAGACAGCCCAAAGTCGTCAGAAATCTTATGTAGATGTATGCAACAAGAAGGGAACTAGACTTCCAAGTTGATTATTGGGTTTTTCTGAAGGTCCCACCTATGTAAGGGTTATGAGATTTGGAAATAAAGGGAAGCTCAGTCCTAGATATGTAGGCCCTTACAAGATCTTGAAAAGGGTTGGCAAGGTGGCATATGAGTTAGAGCTGCCAGCAGAATTAGCAGCAGTGCATCCGGTCTTCCACATCTCACTCTTGAAGAAGTGTGTGGGTGATCAAGCCTCTATTGTGCCATTAGAGAGTGTGGCGGTGAAAGATAGTCTTTTTTATGAGGATGTACCAGTTGAGATTCTTGACCGTCAGTTCAGAAGGTTGAGAAACAAGGAATTTGCTTCAGTCAAGGTTTTGTAGAGGAGTCAGTCCGTAGAAGGATCTACTTCGGAAGTAGAAGTAGCCATGAAAGCCAAGTATCCTCACCTCTTTCCTTTCAATTCCACTCCAACTTGAGGTAATAATTACTCTTTAGTTTTCCAGTCATTCATGCGTCAATTCAGTCTTAGAACCATGTTCCCTCAGTTTGTACTTGCATTTTAAGCGTATTTGCATGTACTCGGAACTCAATTCAGTCAGAAACTCAGTTCTCAATGTTTAGTAGTAGGGTTTGCAGCTCTCTCCCTCTATTTAAGCTAATTTAGTCTTCATTCGAGGAAGACTGTTCCCAAGGGGGAGATAATATAACACCCCGTAGTCCACACAGACCAAAAAAATTACAGAAAAAAAATCTGCAGGTGCAACCAACAGTGGCATCAACGATCCGTAGGTCAGACGACGGTCTATCCTGCACAACCGCCAATGGGATCAGAAACTCCCAAAATTTCAAACTAGAAAATTGGTTAAGTCTTGGACGATGGACAGACTTATGGTTCGAAGGTCAAACGATGGTCTGTAGTCCGTGACCGTCGATCGAGACACCCATTCACCCGCTCTCTGATAAGAGCTACAAATGACCGGCTACGGACCATAGGTCTGACCGTAGGTGGAAAATTTGCAGAAAGTTAAGGGGAAAAGCAGTTGGGTCCTTCAAATGGTCATAATTCTTATGACAAAATGAATAGGTGTTCCATGACCTACCCATAGATAAATAATTGAATTATCTTTCCATAGTCACCAACCTTGCTAAAATCAGACCTCCGAGTAAAACGTTATGCCCATTTTAGTAAACGCCTATCGAACAGGACCAGTCGATGGACCCAACGACATGGCGTCAGTCAGATGACGGACCGTCAGTCCTCGCCGTCATTTGGTCCAATCGAAACTTACCCACGGAACTTTTTTGGTCTTTTCCCACTTTATTTAAACCTTAAGTTATGTCGTTTTGACCCTAAATAATCAGATTTTAGTCATTTTAAGCCTAGAAAAATAATTTTAACATATTTAAGTAAAATCATTTAATCAAAAGTTTGAAAAATTAGAAGCAAGAAAGGAGAAAAAGCTCAAGAACCCTAGTTCAAGAATGCAACAAGCTCCAGCAGTTCCAGCCCCGAAACCTAAGTATTTTTCCGTGGATTTCATCACCGGGTGTGTGGGATTTCACTAGTGGGTTCCTTTCACCCATTGGGTCCATAGTTTGCAGTTAGATTCTTGATTCCCATATCAAGATCAGATCTAGGATTTCTAGAACTTCAACAGAACTTTGTAAAAGTTATTAGTTTTATGTTCCAAATCAGATTATCATGTTATTATTCAGTTTATTGCATCAATTTAAGAACCCTAGCTTTGTATTTCTTTATTTATTGAATTACACATGCTAGGTCAGATATTTCAGAAACTTCAGATATGCATGCCTCAGTTATAAATGCATAATTACCAAATTAATTTTTGCATTCTTAGTTTGCATGTTCAGTTTCGAGTTATCCAGTATTTACACAAACTCAGTCATAATCAGTAAATTACATAATTCATGGGAGTAGCATAATACCGATCTGGACTAGGGTTCAGCGTACCCAATAGTCCCAGAACTACTAGCCAAGTAGGTTGTAATTCCCCTCTATGGGCAATCAGTTTAGTGAACACGCCAGCATGCCTTTATATCTTTGGCAGGGTATTGGGTCCTCTCGATGGGGAGTATACATCGGACTTCATATTTAGCTTATGTGGTTTTATTATCGGTTATTAGTAGCTCCCACAGATCAGTCAGACTCTCTGCATTGACCATTTATCAGTATATTCAATATTCAGTTTTAGCATGTTATAAATTTGTCAATGCATCCAGTTAGCTAATAATTCTGTTTATCATGTCAGATTATTATACTTGCTATTATGCTTGTTCGGTTATGTTTTATTTCAGCTTTAATCTATCCTACATGCTCCGTACCTTTCAAGTACTGACGCATACGTGCGTTACATCTTCTCTAGAACGATTTTCGATCTCCTGTTCAGTAGGTTCAGTGGTGATTCCTAATTCTCCGAGGACAACAGTCATGAGTGTCATTTCAGTCTTTAGTCATTTAGTTTAAGTTTTTGTTAGATTTAGCTGGGGGCTTGTCCCAGTATTTCTAGTCCAATTTAGAGGCTTATTTCAAGCATAGTTAGATTCAACTTAGTATTGAGTTAGTATTTTCTTTGTATTAAACTCATTGTTTTCAAATATCTCAATTATAGAATATGGGTATTCCCTATCTTTTCAGATTTAAGTATCATTTAGCTTCCGCATAAGTTTATTATCTTTAGTATGCTCACGATGATGCCAACAGGGTTAGCTTGGGATCACTTGTAGTCTTAGGTTGTCCGCATCTCGGGGGTAGCTCGGGACATTACATATTGAAAAGTTAAAGGATATTTTTATTTTACTTTTTTGATATAATAAAGGAAGAAGTATTTAAATTGGTACATTTTAATAAATAATTACTTGTATTTAGCAAAACTTTTATTTATTACCATTTATAGCCATACATAGAAATATTAAGTTAAATCTGCAATATGAATTAAAAGTGAATTACATATGCAACATATATGTATTATAATAATTTTTTTATAATATATTATGTTTGTTTTGTAAGAATTTGACACATTGTATTAATAGTGTATTAAAATGTGATTTTAATGTATTATGCATCAATAAAACCTGTATTATGTGTGAATAATAATTTTTTTTTGTAATATGTATTAAGCATGTATTATAAATGCATTAAAAGTTATCAAGTGAAAAAAATATTATTGCTATAAATGGTAAATATTTTTTATTATAGTATATTTATATAAGTTTCCTTATAACAAAACTAAATGAAATATTTTCAACATTTTTCTTCTATCTAAAAAATTACTAAAATATTTTTTTTCATGTTGAATTCTTAAGTAGAGTACTATTTACTCATAAAAATATGGTTAAACTAGTATTTTACCCAACCCATTTGTTATCCAATCCATTCTTACCCATATTAAATATGGTCGGGTTGAATTACTATACAATTTTTTGTTTCCCATTTGATCAAACCCGTCCATTTGCCACCACTAGTCGAATGTAGTTGAGAGCAATAGCTTTTCAACGTTGTGGAACAAGGACTTAATGTTATTCACAAGAAAAAATTGTTGTCAGATTTCCAAAGTGCTACATTTGAAAAGTATGAGAAGTGCTTTTCTGGTAAATAAAATAGAGCTTCCATTAAGTCTAACCCTCCTTCAACAAAAAAAAAGAGTTGCTTGAGTTAGTACACTCTAATTTATGTGATCCAATGAAGAAGAGGACATTGAGTGGTGCACTTTACTTTGTCACTTTTATTGATAACTGCTTGAGAAAAATTAGGTTCTATGTCTTAAAGACTAAAGACCAAGTGTTAGATGTCTTCAAGCAATTTCAAGCTTCAGTTGAAATAAAAACTAGAAAGAAATGTATTTGTAATGATAATGGTGGTGACTATTGTGGATTATTGACAAAGACTACATGCATCAAGGTTTGGCTGAGATTCATCAGCTTAATGGCGGGCTACAAGGATGACAAAACCTTTATGGAAGGACTTAGATGTTTTTCTGAAGTAAATTTCCGAACTCATTTTGGGGGGAGGCTTTATTATCCGCTACATATGTTATTAATGTATATTTTGTTGTTTATGTGCAAAGTGATGTTCAAAATAGATTTTGGTAAGGAAAGGATGCTTCCTCTGACCATTTGAGAGTATTTGATTGCAAAGCTTTAATTACATGTGCCAAAAGATGAGACGTCAAAGTTCTATATCATGACAAGGCATGCAGTGCATTTTCTTTGGATATGGACTTGATGAATTTGATTACAAGCTATATGATCTAATTGAGAAGAAACTTGTGAGAAGTCATGATATTGTTTTCATGGTGAATCAAACTATTAAAGATATTGACAAAGCAAAGAAGATAAAATCTTCAAGTTTTGATGGTATAGTTCATCTTGATAAAGTTCCTCACACAAGTGTGCATAGTGTTATTGTCGCATCCGGGAATACCCCCTAGACGTAACCAGCGTCGTCGTCCTCTTTGAGGACTAATACTAGCATGTCATCTTACATCATTACATTCATGGGTCAAATTTAGCGAAAAATTTGAAACTTTTTACTACTTCTACATTGAGGTTTACATAGACCTTTACATACATGAAATAGATATATATCGAGTTACATAGACCCTTCATATAGGAAGATCACTTAGTCTTCTAATTTTATTGGATATAAGTATATAAAATATAACATAGTCATAATATCATCTCATAATCATCTAATAAGAGTATACCAAATTGGGCCTAGCCCATACACCAATAACAAGACCACATATAGGTCATACAAATATTTAGTACTCAATGAAAGGAAAGAAACATAAGATTAGTCTTAATACTAAAAACAACATCATGGCTTGATAGTGGCATCGCCCTCGGAAATTAAGGTTCTACCCTACTTGGATGAATAAGAGATCCAAGTCTTCTTCAAGTCGTCTCCATAGGCACTTAAACGACCGGAACCTAAAATATTGGGGGGAAAAGAAGAAATGGGGTTAGTACACCACTTGTACTAAGTATGAGACCATATGCACACATACTTTGGAATCATACTAAGAAAAACAGGCATTTCATTAAGTATGCATTTTTTATTAAAAACCTTTATGCACACTCAACAAGACCATACCAAATCAATAAGACATTGTCTTTAAGTCATAGGCATGTACATCACATGACTAATAACATCAAAACTACTCAAGTCAACATGCATATCAAGTAATTATACATATAGTCAAAGCAACTCTATCATAAAGTCATAACCTAAACAAGCATGAATAAGAGTTCATTATAACATAACCAAAGTAAGACAATTTCCTACAACCCCTATCAAGTAAACAAGTACAATGACCAAGCAAAGTCTCATAACTTTTCTCAATCAAGTAACTCAATAAGAATCATGACCAACAACCTACTTCACATAGCATAGCATTTAAGAGTACATAATATCATACTTTAGCAGTATAGAGGAATTACATGTTCATAGGAGTAATGGACATCGCATATTATCATTAACATGTAAGATCATCATATAGATATCATTTACATTTATAAGCATATACATACATAAGAATATCCTCATAAGACTTCCCTTAAGGATAACTAGTGCAATGTATAGGTAGAGTCTCATACCCCTACCTAGACTAAGCTAAAACCCTTAGGTCATCTTAGTTAGAATTCAATCATTTAGTTCATTTTACCTTTTTGGGAACATCTTTCTCTAACTGACATAGATCACATGAGAAAATGTGGAAACCGGTGTTATGGAAACCTACACCGAAAGAAGGCATACTACTTGCCAAGGTAGTACAAAAACATGAACATAGCAACTACGTGGATCCAGTAGCTACTATTCCTATGAGGGCAACATAGTTCACGAACTAGGAGATATAGTTGGACCCTCTTTATTATACATACATTGTAGTCTCAAATCTCAATAGTACATTAGTTATCCTACTTACCTATGTGGGAATGGACACTCCTCACTCTAGTTCACTCGGTGCTAAGCTAGAGTCCCTTTTGAAATGTCTTTAATGTCTTTATTAATCATCATAGCTTAGTGTAGGTCATAGGGCCTAACCCTTGTATAGACATCATCATCATAATCATAGCTCAATAACAATTGGATGAGTTAAATCCTTTCATTACAATTCGTATAATTGAGATTAGCACATTTACATATCACTTTATAATAAGGCACATTGGTAAATCATTCAGCATCCTTATAACATTTACATCTTAATCCAACACCTCACAAATCATAGTCAAGATATTTCAATTCAACATCATACCAGCCTATAAATCCTAATACAAGGCATACTCCAATACAACATCATGACTTAATCACAATTAACCACAATTTGAAGTAAAGGATAGGGATCATAAGACTTACCAAGTCTCCTTCATAGTTCATCATCAAGGTCTTACCATAAACCCTTAATTCAATCCCAATTAGGGTATAAAATCATCATAATTCAATGATAAACATGATAATATGGCTAAAAGAATCACTACATCACAATACAATACTACTTCATAGCTTAAGACAAGATACTTAGGTAAAACTCATAAAATAGTTCCTAACCTAGATCAATTCTCAATAAATAGCATTAAAGGACTACAAATCACCCTAATTCATTAATTATTTTCATTAAAACATAATATATTATTAATTCAACCAATAACCAAGTCAATTGAATCAATATAACATAATTCATATCAAGATCATAACCTAGGGTTAAGGGTTAGAGGTCATCTTCTATAAACTAGACCAATCCATCAATATATATCATAATTGAGTTAGAATTTATGTTAATATATGAATAATATCCAAAATAAATCATAAATAAATCAATTCATAATATCAATTCCGAGATTGGATGAAATCCACTTAAAATATCAACTTTTGAAATCAATTTGATGGAACCCTTTGAGGAAAGAGGTCTCAATGGTGAAAGAGATACCATACCTTGTTAATTGCTGAAGATTGATGGTAAAACTTGACTTTTTTCAGACATTAAACCCTCCCCTATCTTGATCTTCAATGGTATTCTTCACTAGAGAGAGAAAGAGAGAGCAGGAAGAGAGTTTTGGGTTTGTGAGTTATGAGAGTTTAGTTAGTCTTACTTAGGTTAGGACTTTATATAGGGGGTTAATTCACATAATTTAGACTTTACCTAAACCCTAATTAAATACCTAAATAATTCAACTAATTAAAAGGAACAAGTCAAATGTCCATTAAAACACAGGCCCCATCGACGAGACCACGATCGACGGATCGTTGATCCACCAACGGCCAATGCCTCCTTCTGTGCTACACATCCGTGGTTTTGGTCAGAGACTTTGCCAAAAGACTTCCCAGAAAATTGTCTAAGTATTCATCGACGGGTGTCATTGACGACCCTTCGATTCACCGACAACCTGTCTGTGGCATCCGTTGGTGACACTGTCTCTTGACAACTTTTGCCAACTTTTGTAAGGATCCTCCTCAAGGGCCCTTGGTTGATCCTTGGGGAGTCGTGCCCAGATGTTTCAACTATGAATCAACGTAAACACATTTTAGACACCCTTCCACAAATTTTCATCATTTTCCGACTTCAAAAAGTTGGTCAAATAGGCTAAGGTACACTAGAACCTCATTGAACTATATTTCGGACGTCATGGATGTTCTTGGACATTTTGGTTTCTAGACTTCCTAAATGACTTATAATCATTCAAATAGACCTTAAAACAGTGTCTAAACCTTACACTTATTTTAGACTCTAGAACATGTCTTGGATTTTTGAAGATTTACAGTTATTGGGCTTGATGATCAAGGTGACGCCCATAATCATAAATTGAATCAACATATTGATGTTGATAGTAAAAATAATGTTTTTATTGATGATTCTTCTACTCATAAAGTTATGGATGAATCTAGTATTCCAATTATGAGGTCCACACGACAGCAGGTTCCTTTCTCTTGTTATTCACTGAATGAGTATGTGTTATGCACTAACAGGGGAAAACTGAATGTTATGAGGTAGCCATGGAAGCTGTTCACAAGGATCAAATGGATTAAATCTATGCAAGATGAGAAGAATTCTCTACATGAGAACCACACATATGAGTTCGTGAAATCTCCCAAGGGCGTGAGAGCTTTGAAGAAAAGTGGGTGTTCAAAGTTATAAATTGAAGAACAATACTTGAAGCCTAGGTAAAAAATCAATTGTTTGTTAAAGGATTTGGTCAAACGGAGGACATTGACTTTGATGAAATATTTTCTCGTGTCCATGAAAATGTCCTCCATTTGTATCTTTTTGGGTTGGTTGCTATCTTAATTTACATATTTAGCATACAGATGTGAAGATGGTTTTCTTTTCGATAACCTAGAAGAAGATATTTATATGTAACAATCTAAGGTCTTCAAAGTAGATGGTCAATAAATATTTTTGTGCAAACTCAAAAAGAGTCACTATAGCATAAAGCAAGCTCCTAAGCAATGGTACAAGAAGTTTGAATATATTTTAGGGGGGAGGCTATAAGAAGACTTCTTCAGATTATTGTGTATTTGTACAAAAACATTAATGATAATTTTATCATCCTTTCACTCTAAGTGGATGATAAGTTAATTATGCGTAGGAATACTTCCAAGATTGACGAGTTGAAATAAATATTGTGTAAGTCTTTTTGTATGAAAGAATTGGTCATTCAAAGCAAATTTAGGGCATGAGAATTACTCATCTCAGAGATGAAAGGAAGAATTATTTGTCAAAGAAGAAGTACATTGAACATGTACTAGAGCGCTTCAATATGAAGAATGTTAAGCATGTTAGTACACCTCTTGCTAGTCATATGAAGTTGATCAAAGATATATCCTAAATATAGAGAGGATAAAGAGAGCATGGACAAAGTTCCATATTCCTCCATGGTTAGAAGTCTGATGTATTTAATAGTATGAACTAAACCTGATATTGCTCAGGCAGTTGGTTTTGTCAACAAATTTCTTGACAATCTGGGAAAAGAGCATTTGGAAGTTGTGAAGGGGATATGTAGATATTTTAGAGAAAGATAAGATTAATGCTTGTGTTTTGGATCATCAAATCCAATCTTGAAGGTCTATACATATGTTGATATGGCAGGTGGCCTTGATAACAGAAAATCTACTACTTGATATTTGTTTAATTTTTTAGGGGGAGCTATATCATGGCAGTCAAAGTTGTAGAAATGTGTTGCACTACAACCAAAGCTTGAATATATTGCAGCTAAGAAAGTCGACAAGGAGAATATATGGCTCAAGTGAATTCTTCAAGAGCTTGGTCTGCATGAGATCGAGTATATTGTCTATTCTGACAACCAGAGTGCATAGACTTGAGTAAAACCTCCATTTACCATTAAAAGGACATAACACATTGATGTTAGATATCATTGGATTCATAAGGAAGTGGAGAGTGAATCATTTCACATCAAAAAGATACATACAAGTGAAAATCCTCTAGATATGCTGACAAGACGATACCGAAAGACAAGTAAGAGTTATGCAAAGAACTTTCCGGTATGAGCTCTACCTAAAGAAAATAAACATGTCTCATTCCGGTGAATGGATATGGAGGGGGAGATATGTAGGACCCATACCCATTATAGATAAAGCAAAAGGAAGTTGAGGCAGCAATTGTTGAAAATGAATATCCTACAAGAGTTAGAAAAAATATAGATTTGGTTGTTGGAAAATTTGTAAGACTTGCAACCTTCGTAAATTTGTCACGACCCAGGGGTACCCCCTAGATGTAACAAGGTGTAAAAGAACCTAAGAGGCCTCATACAAGCCTCTTAGCATATCAAAATATAAAGTAATAGAAGTGAATGGGAATCTAACATTATTGTCTCAAACCATATAAACATGAATAATTAAATCTTCGAATACAGCTCATACAATAGTTCAACACTTAAAAGAAAAGCATAAAAGAAAGTGGTGATCACATCAGTCTATCACGCCCCTAGGCTAAACCTTTGACATAAACATAGGACTTAGGATCACGAGTCACCCCAACCTAACCCTGAAGCTGGCATATCATAAGCATATTAAAATAATCTAAATAAATGATGCTATGCATAAGCTAAAATTAGTGATAATTGAAGGTGGGGAATACCTAACTGCTATGAATATAAGAAATGTACTATGAGTTTCATAACAACTGAAAGATCAAACTCAAGTCTAAAGTTGAATCTAATAATCTTTCTAAAATAACCCCCTAACAAACTAAAGATACTATGACATGCCCCAAGCTAACTCTAGCAAAACTGAAACTAAAACAAAGAAAGACAGAATAGAAAACATGCCACTCGTCCTCAAAAAATGAGGACTCACCATTGATACTGTTGAACTAGAGATCGGGAACCAATCTATGCGTGATTTGAATGGTGAGGACCTAAATATATATTGTTCAAATTTATTCTATCATGCATGCTTAGTGCAGCATGAGAAGATGTAGCACAAAGTATGTGTCAGTACTTGAAAGGTACTAAGCATGCATGATAGGATAAAGTTGAATAATATATAAATAATTGAACAAAGTAATAAGAGCAATGATATAATTTAAACATAATGTAAATACTGAAATATATTGAATACGGAGCTAACTGAATGCAATGACCAAGTTCATAACATGTTGAGACTGAATACTAAATTGTAACTGGTAACCTGGTCAATTCACTAGAGTCTGACAATGGGAGCTACCATTAAGCGACATAAATCCACGAGATCTATTTGTAGAGTCTGATGTATACGACCCATCAAGAGGACCCAATATACCTTGTCAAGGTATAAAGGGATGACTGACGTGATCACTAAATATTATGCCCATAAAGGGGACTTAACCTACGGAGGCACATAGTTCTGGGACTATAAGGATGATTGGCCCTAGTCAACTCGGTGTTAAGACTAATCCTAACTAAATATGTAAGTAACACATTATAACTAAGTTTATGTAATACTTACTATCTCAAAATACTGACATGTTCACTAAAATGCAACATTAATGTACTGATAATGAAACATTCTTAACTGGAGCATGTATATCTGAATAAAATGACCTAGCAAGTGTAATCATGAACAAAATGAATCTACACAACTAGGGTTCTGAAATTCATGCACGGCGTTCAGCAACAATTACTCAAAAACAAGATTATTTGATTAGGATTAGTCTAACAACTGAATCATAACACATTCTAAAGTTCAAGAAGGACGAGGTCTAAACATGATGTAGATAATAAAGAATCTGACTAAATTTTAGGGACCTAATGTGTGAAAGGAACCCACTAGTGAAATCTCACATACCTGGTTACAAAATTCACTGAAAAATCTTTCAATTTTTGGGATGGAACTGAAGAAAACTTATTGCTTTCTTGAAGAGGATTGGTTGACTGCTTCTTCTTGTTTTTGCTCTAGTTTGATCAATATTTAGTGAATAAAGGTATTGGTTATGTTCTAATTAGGTTATTAGGTTTAATCTGAGAAAACGATGTATTTTAGGGTTTAAATGACCTAGTTCACGTGCCCAACACATAGGGGAAAGGACAAAAACAACCCTAACATAATTTTGGTGAAGCCCATCCACGGAGGGGATGACGGTCCATCATTTGACCTACTGTCCGTTGATTGGGTTCATCATTCATGATCTGCCCCATATGGCTTCACTAAATTGAGCATAACATTTTACTCGGAGATGGGATTTTAGAGAACTCAGTGGCGTTAGAAAGACGGTTCAATTATCTATCATTTGGTAAGTCATGGACACCTAATTAACTTTGTGCTAAGGTTTATGACCATTTGAAGTTGACCCAATAGACAATTCCCTTCAATTGGTTAATGACCCTCCCTTACGGTCTATAGGTCCAACCACGGACCCTACTGGTCGACCGTGGGTGGGATCATAGACTATTAAAACTTGGACCTTAATGATGGAATGGCACCTGCGTCTGTGGTCCTACCTACGTTCCATGGGTGGTTCCAACTATACTAGCACCAAATTTCTGAAAACTAGGATTTTCTTCGTTTGGAGATCCAAGGTATTACGACATCCTCGAATCTAATGAGGACTCACCAAATCTTCACTCCTTGATCAAAAAAGAATCTATACATAAGTATGATAATCTATATCATCGGACCCTACATTTGATAAGAATGTAGGCAAAGTATGTGCTAGTTTAATCAAGTACTAAATGTGATAGCTAGCATAAACAACAAAAAAATCTTGGTTAGTCAATATAAATCACAAGCATAATCGTGCCTATAAATCATTCATCATAATAAGAAAGGAATACTTCTCAAGCAACCTTACTCATCCTGAGTCAAGACATGGGTCATCCACCTCTAGTCAACCTTACCATATGGAAGGCACCTCTAAAAACAATCCATGTTATTCATTCTTTACATCATAATCTTATTACTCATACTTACTTTTAAAGACATGGGGATTCGCCTCTTTTCCTAACTTATAAAGTCTAATAGTCATTCGCCTCTTGTCGTACTTACTTTTAGATTGCAAGTACTCGCCTTCATAACCTCTTCACATTATGCGGGTACACGCCTCCACAACTTTCATCATATAATGAGGGTACTCGCCTCCACATTATTTCATAGGGATGATGAATATTTGCATCCATGTACATTCAACATCATAAGAACATAGGGACTCGCCTCTTGTTAAATTCTAAGGAATAAGAGAATCGCCTCATATCCTTTCATATGGAGGTCAAGGGTGATTGCCTCTAGACTCATCGATTACATAGTCGTTTATTATAGATTCATTTTAGGTGAGAAGTCCTTTGAACCTAAAATCATTCATGTGAGAAAGCCTTTCACATTCATACATTTATAATTAGAAATTCATGTAAGAAGTATCCCTTCCACAGCAATGAAATCTATCACCAACAATTCCTATCATATTCTTTACTCTCACACCCTAGATTTCTTGATCATCATCTAAGCATCATTCTCAATCATTTCTATTTATTATTGATCGATGCTATAAGGATACATCTAAACCCACAAAGTTTCCCTTCATGGTATATACCCAATTACCTCAATTCTAGGTTAAAATCATAGGATAGACATAGATACATGTGATTTCATTCTAAAAACATGTAATTAAACAAATTATATCATAAACAATCATATTCCACTCAGTTGAATCCATAATAAATATAACCCGCAAAAATTGAAGAAACCCTAGCTAGAATTGAAGAATTCTTCATCCAATTGGAGGAATTCTACGGGACTCCGTGTATGGAAGATGAACATGGATGAAAAGTTATCATACCTTGGTTACTATACCCTCAAAAGCTTGCAAATTGGAGCTTTCATCTTGACCTAGCTTCCTCTTTTTCCTTCTTCTTCCAACTTCTAGAGAGAGATATTTGAGAGGATTTACTTTAGGGATTTAAGAGAATGAGTTGAGTGAGGGGTTTTGGGGATTAAAAAATCTTATATAGGTGTCCTAGTTTTAGGAAAAACAATGCCACTTAGTTCTAATTAAAATCGAAAAATACCCTTAAGTCCATAAAATAACCGACCAATCACTAACCATGAGACTACGGCTGACGGACCGTCGATCCACTCACGATCCGTCATGGTAGACCGTGGTTCCTTTTCTGGGACTCGATTTTGCCTCTACCTTCGACCATGAACTGTGGTCTCACCGATGGACCATTGGTCAGGTTGTGGTTTTGAGGTCCTAAATCGACCCAAGGTGGCCACGAGTCGTGGTTGGCTGGTGGTGGTGGTACCTACAATTTCCCTAAAATACTTCCTACTCCTTTTCGTATACAATGTGTTACATTATCTCCCCCCTTGGGATTATTAATCTTCAAATGATATTCTAACAACGTTTCTAGAGAAAAAAAAACTCAAGACTAGAAGTCCATAATGTTTGCAACACATCAAAATGCACACAACTAAGGAGGTCTAGCAACCCAATATGCATGATAGTTTAAGATTTCATATATTAAAGGAGGAACTACCTTATCCATCTAAAAACATGTTCAACACAATCTCATGGAGCTCTTATGCAATTCAATCTCAAAAGCATATTTACACATGTTTATCAATTCATCTAATGGAGTCTATAGGCAACTTATACTCAATGCACTACAATATGAGGATAATCAATCACATAAACTCATTTTCGTTCAAAACACAAGTTCTCATGAACATGCATAACATTGTGAAATCATGGGGACATCTAAACTATACATGACTTCAAATCATAAAAGAAATCTTGAGGAATCTCATTACTTCAAGTTAGAAAAGAAGGAAAAAGATGAGGATATTAGGACTTCATATCGACCTCGGCCTCCTAAGTAGCACCCTCAACTAAGTGGTTTCTCCACAATACCTTATATCATCAACTTCCTTGTTTCTCAATTTGTTAACTTGCCGGTCTAGAATCTCAACCCAAACTTCTATATAAGAGAGACTTTCATCAAATCCCAATCCTACTAGAGTAACTATGGTTTTCGCATATCCAACACACTTTTTAAGCATAGAGACATGGAAAATAGGATGCACTATTTCCAAATCATTTGGCAAATCAAGCTCATGGGCAACCTTACCAACACCGTCTTAAAATTTGATACGCCTACGTATTGGGGACTAAGTTTCCCTTTCTTCCAAAATCTCATCACACCCTTCATGGGTGAGATTTTCAAGTAGACCCAATCACTAACCTCAAACTCAAGGTCTCTCTTTCTAACGTTGGCATAGGACTTTTGTTGACTTTGGGTTGTCCTCAACCTCTATCTGATAAGCCAGACCTTTTCCCTAGCCTCATGAACTAACTCGGGCCCAATAAAGGCAACCTCACCCACCTCAAACCATCATATGGGAGATTTACACCTTTTACTATAAATAGCTTCAAAGGTATTATTATAAGCAAATTCTATCAATGGAAAGTGATCATCCAAACTTCCGTTGAAATCAATGACAAATGCTAAAAATATCCTCTAAAGTTTGGATCGTTTGCCCCACTCGCCCATTGATTTGTGGGTGAAAAATTGTGCTAAGTTTCACCTTGGTACCAAGACCCTTTTTGAATGACTTCCAATACTAAGAAGTAAGTTGAGTACCTCTATTGCATATAATGGACAATGGAACACCATTCAATCTTATCATTCCCCTCAAATACAACTTGGCATAGTCTTACACCACATAAGAAACTTTGAGGGGAACGAAATAGGTTGATCTCGTCATGCGGTCTACTATAACCCGAATCGAATCATATTGGCACGGAAAACATGTCAACCCCACTATAAAGTCCATATTCACATCTTCCGCTTCAAAGTAGTAATGATAATGTATTGTGAACAATAAACCTCCCGGTTTGTGATGATAAACCCTCACTTGTTGGCAACTCGGACACTTAACCACAAATCCCGCAATATCCTTCTTCATTCCATTCTCCAATAGACCTCCAGCAAGTCACGATACATCTTAGTGGCTCCTGGGTGAATAGAATATCGAGAACTATGGGATTCTGCCAAATTTTGTTCTCTTATCTCATCAACTTAGAATACATAATCGACCTTAGAATCCAAGTACCCCATCTCCCCCTTGGGGAAAATCCTCAACGGACTTCTTGAGTACTGCTTTTTTTAATTCTACCAAAATTGAATCAAGACATTGTTTAGCTTTCACATCACTCACCAAAGATGATTCATAACCATTATGGACCATAATATTACCCTTGGAGGAGTCGACCAATCGAACCCAACAAGGCCATTTTATTCACATCTCGTGCCAACTCTTTTCTATCATCACTTGTATAAGCAACACTACCCATAGACAACCTACTAAGAGTATCTGCTACTACATTTGTCTTTCAACGGTGATAAAGGACACTCATGTCATAATCCATCAATAAATCAAGCCACCTTCTTTTATGAAGATTCAAATACTTTTGACTAAACACATATTGCAAGCTCTTGTGGTCAGTGAACACATCTACATGTACCCCATGTAAATAATGTCTTCATACTTTTAAGGAAAAAACCACTGCCACTAATTCAAGATCATGGATCGGATAATTTTTTTCATGTACCTTAGGTTGTCTTGAAGCATACGTAATAACCTTCCCTTTTTTCATGAGCACACATTCCAACCAAATTCTTGTGGCATCAGAATATACCACAAATCCATTTGTACCTTCTGATAAGGTCAAAACTAGAGAGGATGTAACTCTATCTTTTAGTTCTTGATAACTTTTCTCACATAATTCGAACCATACAAACTTATCCTTCTTTCGATTCAAGGCTGTCAATGGAGAGTCAATGGAAGAAAACTCCTCAATAAATCATCGATGATAATCGTCCAAACGCAAGAAAATCCTAATGTCCAAAGGTGATAGAGGTCTAGGCCAAGTTTTTACCGCATATGTCTTCTAAGGATCTACCACTATACCTTTATTTGACACAATATGATCAAGGAAAGCTACCAATCTTAGCCAAAACTGATACTTTCTAAATTTTGAAAAAACTTGTTGTTCCTTGAGGACTTGCAATACTACCATCAGATGGTCAATATGCTCATCCTCACTCGTTGAGTAGATCAAAATGTCATCGACAAACACAATCACAAACGTATCAAGATATTCTCTAAACACCATATTTATCAAGTTCATAAACGTCCCCAGAGCGTTAGTCAATCCAAATGAGATTACTAGAAATTCATAGTAGCAGTATCGGGTTCTAAAAGCCATTTTCAAAATATTTTCCTCTTTTACCCTCAATTGGTGATAACCTGATTGGAGATCAATCTTAGAGAAATAACTTTTCTCTTGAAGTTGGTCAAACAAATCATCAATCCTGGGGGAAATACTTGTTATTAATAGGCACCTTGTTCAATTGTCGATACTCGATACACATTCTGAGTGAACCATCCTTTTTCTTAACAAAAAACATTGAACCACCCCAAGGTGAGATGCTTGGTCGGATGAAACCTTTCTTTAACAGATCTTCCAACTATTCCTTCAACTCCTTAAGTTCCGCCAAAGCCATTTCATAATGAGGAATAGAGATAGGTGTATCTGGAAGAAGGTCAATATCAAAATATATTTCCCTTTCGGAAGGAATACTAGGTAAATAGTGTAGGAACACTTCAGGAAACTCTTTTACAATAGGGACTAACTAACTGAAGGGGTTTCGGATTCTACATTCCTTACCCTCACTAGATGGTACAAGAAACCCTTAGCATTCATCTTTCTAGCTTTAATACAAGATATAAACCAACTCTTAGGTATGGAATATCCTTTCCTTCCCCTTACACTCTAGGGTAGGCTTATTTGGAAATTGAAACTTAACCGCTCTAGTTATACAATTAATAGAAGAATAGCATGAATGTAACCAATCCATAACAAGGATGATATTGAATTCTAATATATCAAGTTCTACTAAGTCAACAAGAGTAACTCTATGGAATAAGGAGATGGGAACCTTATATATACCCCTCTCAACCAACACAGAATCACCAATGGGGGTAGAAACAGATTAAGGCTATAATAGAACATCAGGGAGCACATCAAACCCCATAGACACATAAGGAGTCACAAAGGCAAAGTAGGATCGGTGTCAAGCAAAGCATACACATCAATTTGAAAAACACTTAATATACCAGCCACTACATTGGGTGAACTCTCTTGATCAACTCTAGTTTCAAAAGGATAGAATCGGATTTTCTTAGGAGCACTTGCATCCGAACCATTAGGATCAAATAAGGAGTTGGGTTGCACACTTAGACTAGTATCTCCCTCATTCTTAACAACCGAGGGCAATCCCTTATCTTATGACCTTTCCAAAGCAAGCATTGGATCTTGCTAGACACATACCCTCATAATTTCTCCCACATTTAGCACAACTAGGCATTGAGGACTTATTACCATATACTTAAGGTTTAGGGTTATACAACCTTTCATTGTTAGACCTTGGAGGAGAATTTGAATAACCCTACCCGAAAAACCTTTACCAAAACATTGAATGACCATTTCCACCGAACCTGGAATGTAAAAAGTTACCATCACTAGTTTTTGCCCTTTTTGCTTCATTAGATCACTCCTTAAGCTTTTATTCCTCAATTTGTTGGGCATGCACCATAAGGCGAGAAATATACATATCATGAACAAGCATGGTTGTGAAGCATTCTTTGAAAATCATGTTGGACACTCTTGACACAAACTTACTCATCTTGGTCCTACAATCTGTCGTAATAGAATGAGCATACTTAGATAGTTGAGTGAACCTCAAAGATTACTCCCTCACACTCATATTTCCATTCTGAATGTTAATGAACTCAAGTATATTGGCCTCTATCATCTCTAGAGGAAAGAACCTATCAAGAAAAGCATTTTGAACCTTTCCGACTCTATGAGACTGCTCCTTCGAGCCTTGCCTCTTTCCATTAATTGAATCAAATCTAAGAATGTCATTTGAGTTGATAAGCATCTAATTTCGCCTTCTATACCAGAGTCACCCTCATGATAGAAAGTATATAATGTACCTCATCAATGAATTTTTGAGGATATTCCTTATGTTTTGAGACATAAAATTTTGGAGGGTTAATTCTTGTAAAGTCCCTCACTCTTGCCTCCGATGTACCCACATTTGGGTTCATGGGAGCTACCACCTATATATTGGCTTGGGCCGTCATGGTTTGAGCCAACACTTGGAACGCCGACCTAAACGCTACATTGGTTACATTCTCAGTCACAGGAGGAGCTTTGGAAGGAACTTTTTTATCCACATTGTCTTCCTCTATCCTTCTAGCATTATCCCTTCTAGTAGTCATATCCTGAAAACCATCGGGTAAGGATTAGGAGAAAGACTGCATGCTAAACATTTAGTAGCCTCTCATTCATAAATATGGCGCATTTTACACTTACGAAAAAGACTCTACTTGACGTGGTTTGTGACATCCTCGAACCATTCTAAACTTTGTGCTCTGATTTTCAAGTTTGTCACGACCCGAGGTTACCCCCTAGATGTAACAAGGAATATAAGACCCTGAGAGGTCTCATACAACCCACTAAGCATATCATAACATAAAGTAACAGAAATGAGCGGAAAGTTAAAACTTTATCAATACAATCAAAGTCTTTATATATAAAACGAAGCGAAAAACTAACATCAGTTTCTCAAACCGTCTAAACATGAAGAATAAAATCTTGGAACACAACCCATACAATCATCCAAGACTTAAGAGAATAGCATAAAATAAAGTGGTGATCATATCCTCGAATACAGTGATTACTAACCAAATCTTCACTACTTTATCAACAAAGAATCTAACCATGAGTGTGAGAATATATGTCGCGGGACCCTACATTTGATAAGAAAAATGTAGGCACGGTATGCGTTAATACAATCAAGTACTAAATATAATAGCTATCATAGTCAATATAAACTATAAGCATAATCATTCATATAAATAAATCATCATAATAAGAAAGGAATACTTTTTAAGAAACCTTACTCATCCTTAGACAAGACTTTGTGCCATCCGCCTCTATTCAAGCTTACCACGTGGAAGGCACCTTTAGAAACAGTCCAAGTTATTCATTCTTTACATCATAGTCTCATCATTCATACTTACTTTTAAATACATAGGTATTCGCCTCTTATCCTAGCTTATAAAGTCGAACAGGTATTCGCCTCTTGCCTTACTCATTTTTAGATTGCGGGTACTCGCATCCACAACCTCTTCACATGATGCGGGTACTCGCCTCCATATCATTCGTCATATAATTTTGGGTACTCGTCTTCACGTTATTTCATAGGAATCATGAGTATTTGCATCCATGTTCACTCAACATCATAAGAACATGGGGACTGACCTCTTGTTAAATTCTAAGGAATAGGGGAATTGCCTCATATCCATTCATATGGAGGTCAAGGGTAATTGCCTCAAGCCTCATCAATTACATACTCCTTTAGTTTAGATTCATTTCAGGTGAGAAATTCTTTCAACCTAGGATCATTCATTTGAGAAAGCCTTTCACGTTCATACATTTATAATTATCAATTCATGTAGGATGTATCCCTTCTACAACAATGACATCTATTAACAACATATCCTATCTAAAGATTTACTCTCAAGACCTAGATTTCATGATTATCATATAATCATAATTCTCAAACAATTCTATTCATAATTCATCAATCCTATAAGGATACATATAAATCTACAAAGTTTTCCTTCATGGAATCTACTCAATTATCTCAAATTCTAAGTTAAAATCATAGTATAGGCATAGATTCATGTGATTTCTTTCTAAAATTTTTAGTTATACTAATTCTATCATAAAAAATCATAGTCCACTCAATTGGATCCATTATCAGCATAACCCACAATAATTTAAGAAACCCTAGCTAGAATTGGAGAATTCTTCATCAAATAGGGGGAATTTTAGGGGACTACGTGAATGAAGATTTTCCATGGATGAATAACTATCATACCTTGGTTACAATGCCCCCAAAATCTTGCAAATTGGATCTATGATCTTGACCTACCTTCCTCTTATGCCTTCTTCTTCCAACTTCTAAAGAGAGAATATTTGAGAGGATTTTCTTTTTAGATTTGAGAGAATGAGTTGAATGAGGGGTTTGGGGGGTTAAAATTCCTTATATAGGTGTCCTGGGCTTAGGGAAAATGACACCACTTAGTTCTAATTAAAACCGGAAAAGACCCTTAAGTCCCTAAACTAACCGCCAAGTCACCAACCACAAAACCATGACTGGTGGACCATCGATCGACTCACAGTCCATCCTGGTTGACTGTGGTTCCTCCTCTAGAACTTGATTTTTAGCCCTCGACCTACGGACCTTTGACCACAGTCCATGTTTCAACAGATCGTCGGTTGGTCCATGGTTTGAAGGTCCTAAATCGAACCAAGGTGTCCAATCCACAGACCCCTACCTACGGTTCATGGGTCTGTCCACAAGCCATGGTTTTCTGGTCGTGGATGGCACCTGAAATTTCCTTAAAATACTTCACTACTTCTTTTTAGATATGGGCTATTACATCATGCATAGTTTTATATTTCTATAAATATAGACTTCTTGCTCATTTGTAGAACACACCAAGATAGAGAGAAAATATAGTTAAGAGAAAAATGAGGCATTTGATAGATTATATGAGAACAAATAGAGTCTTAGCGATATTTTAGTAAGGTAGTAAATCAAAAGAGTGTTATTCCTTTATAGTATGTTGTATTCTCTTTGAATATTGTATTTGTTACTACAAAGTTTAGAATTTGATGCTATAGTAATATCAGTTGCTTCTCTTGGTTCATGGTTTTTTTAATTTAAAAAGGTTTCCACGTAAAACTTTTGGTGTCATTGTAATCCCATTTTATTTTTATTATTTCTGATCATATATATTTCTTTATTTTCCTCTTTGTCTTTGTTGTCCCTCTCAACTTCCGGTAAACCTTCTTTGTGTGGCCTTTTAATCCACAATGATAGCACTCAATATCCTTAAGTCTGCCTCTAAATTTGGTCCTGTTTCATTCTTTATTTTGAGAACCACAAATTTTGTTTCTCCCCCTAGGATAGTCACTACGACATCCGGCGAAGAATAACCTAGATATTTTCCTATCATCTCTTCATTCAAGACACTACCCTTGGAAAAATCCATAGAAAAACACCATCCGGGTAGAAATTGATAAAGAATTTCTAAATGTTTCCCAAGAGTCTGGTAGGGAAAAAAGAAGAAAGTCTTGAATTTGTTCATCGAACTTGATGCCCATAGCAAATAATCAATTTATGATCCCGTGAAAATTATTTAGGTGATCTATCATTGGAAAACCATTATGATATTTTAAATTTAGCATCTACTTTAGCAAGAATATCTTATTATTTCTACTCTTCCGAGCCAAATTTCTCTTGAGTTTTTCTGTTCTAATCGAGATTAGATTATTCAAGCATGTGTTTCTCAAGATATATGGTTTATCACATTATCGTCAAGGCATTGCCTAATAAATCCACAAACTTGAGCAATAGATTCCACTCTTGGTTTATTGTATTTTCAAGCTACATCGACATAAAATAGCTATATTTTCCTCATTTTAAATGACATAATTAATACCATTCAAAGTAACTAATTTAACTTTTGTTGGCTTCCATCCATTTCCCTAAAACATATAGTTATTGCAAACCAAAGTAAATCTTTTCTAATGTGCAAATTCAGGTTGTGCTGCAACCACAGAGCATACTCGGATAAAACCTTGGCTCTAATACTAGTTTGTTGGAATAATATGGACTAGCATAAAAACTCTATGGTAAAAAATAATGAAATAATATGGAAAAACAATAAAACCAAGAATTTTACGTGGAAACCCTTTTAAATAAGGGAAAAATCACAGGCCAAGAGGAGCAACAGATATCACTATAGCGAGGAATTTTTATGTTGTATAGTCACGAATATAATATTCAAAGTGATTACGACACACTCAAAAAGAATACTCTTTTGATTTATCACCTTACTAAAATATTACTCACTCTATTTTTCTTATATAGTTTATGATATACTTCACTCTGCTCTCAAATATTCTTTCTCTCTATCATGGTGTATTCTATAAATAAGCAAGAATGCTCTATTTATAGGAATATAAAATCATTCCTATGTCACTAGCGAAATAGGCAAATGTAGCAAATTTCAAAAGGTTGGAAATCTTATCAATTTTCCAACCACAAAATCTATCATTTTTTCAAACTCTTGCAGCAATTTGTTATACAACTTACTGCCTTAACTTCCTTTTAGTTTATCTATAATGGGTATGGAACCTATAAAATTTATTTTGTTGTGGAAATTCTTGATGTCAAGCGTGTGGATAGTGTATGGACTTGCCAATTAAGTATATGGTATTAATGCACAAACTTATGCTAGGAAAATGGATGGCTTGTATATGCCATTGTTTGCCACATTCATATGGGCAATATAAGGTCCTATTTACTTCATTATGAAAGATAATCAAGATGCAAAGTAATATATATACAGTTTGTCTGCTCTCTATTTTATTGTAAAGCTTAGTAAGTTACTTTTTATTTTGTGGCACATTATCTGCATGAGACTCCACCAACTCGAACTACTCTAAGTACGTAAAAAGGGTAAGGATTTTATTTATCTAAGATTGTCTAATATTTCTAAAATTGGATTTTTTTTTCCTTGGATATATTAGATAAATAATACTTGGCATGTATACTAGACAATGAAATTCACCTGCATTCTATGGGTCTGATAGATACCATCAAAGATAATGATCAGGCATCCAGCCAAGATCTGGCCAAAGCTATGATATTTCACTGCCCCTATCTTGACGAGGGATTGAAAATGTAATACATCACTATTAAAGAGCCCCTTATATTGTGAAATAATTTGAAAGATAGATATCACTACCTGAAGTTGGTCATTCTTCCACAGGTGAGTCATGATTGATCCAATTTCTGGTTACTTAAATTTAAAAGTATAACTGAATATAATTCTTCCATGTATAGAATTATATCACATTTATATATATGCGTAGAAGATGTTAGTGGACATGCTAAGATTGAAAAAACATACTCCACATTTCTTACCTTGAGTATGCTACTACGGCAGCAATATTGAGAAATGAGTTTTAAAAAATATTTTGAATTACTTCACATCTTCTAATGGTTGAACAACGTAATGACCTTTTGATGAAAAATTATGAAAGAGGTTGCGGCTCAGATCGTGGTTGTGACCCCAGTCGTAACCGTGACCATGATCGTAAAATAAATTATAATCATGATATTCTCTTTCACCAAAAAGACCAGCAATATAAAAGGACAGGTAAAATACAAGAAGTGATGCAAAAAATATTTTAGAAAGTGTATGTCATAGAAGTAGAGGAATGGGGTACTAGTCACGTGCCTAACGATCATCTAAGCGTTTAGTTTAACTCTATCACACATCCTTGAAAAAGGAGTGATAATAGTCTAGAAGCAAACTTTATCTTTGAAGATAATATTGAGCTCGTACATAAGATGGATAATAATGAAGAAGCAAATTTCATCTCTGAAGATAACGTTGAACTTATGCATCTAGATGTAGCTGATTTCTTTGTATTCCCTAAAGGAGAACAATCAGTGATGAGCCTGCCATAATTTAGATAATTTCCTTTTTTGTTTGTTCTGTACTAGTTGGTGTGTTTATGCTTTTCCAATCCTTGTAAATATAATATCCCTGTTTATAGTAATATTTGACATTGTTTCTATCCTTTTTTGAAGAAAATATGGATATGTCCTAAATTTCATGTGGATCAATAGTCGATCATGCAGATACTTGTGTAGTTGACAGTGAAACAACACATTCCATATTTAATGATGAGAAATATTTTTCTTACTTGCTTAGGAGAAAAGTATATATTACTGAATTCCGGTAATTCGAAATTAATTTAAGGCTCCGAAAGAGCTACTATATTTCTGCCTAAGGGGACAAAACTTTTCATGGAAGATGTGTTGTTCTCTTCTAAATCCCCAAGAAACTTGTTAAGTTTCAAAGATATCCACTAAAATGGATATCATATTGAGTCACTATCTTATGCCAGAAATGTATTTTGAATAAATTACCAATTTTATCTTCTGACCCATATTATGCAGAAATTAGTACAATCGAAGCATTTTCGATTGTAAATAAGAAGTTTACTGATTTAAATGTGTTTTTGATTGTGTTACCATATAGATCATCATGTATCAATAATCATGAGACAAATCATGAAAGTTCAAATGGACATCCTTTAAAGGACCTGACAATTCTTACAAATGATGAATTTTCATATGTTGCTTGTTGTCAAGGAAAGTTGATTACTAGGCCATCACCAATGAAAGTTAACATTGAATCCCCTCAATTTTTAGAACATATATGTGGGATTTATGTGGACCTACTCACCCATCTAGTGGGATTTTTAGTTATTTAATGGTCTTCATAAATGCATCTTCAAGGTGGTCGCATCCGTGTCTTTAATCATTTTGCAACCTGGCATTTGCAAAGTTATTGGCACAAATAATAAGATTAAGAGAGCAATTCCAAGAATATCCTACTAAGGTCGTTCGCCTTGATAATACTGGAGAATTTTGACGTTCGAAGCTTTTTTTAATTATCTTTTATCAATTGGGATAAGAATCAAACATTTTGTTGCTCATGTTCATACTCAAAAGTCTTGCAGATTCATTTATTAAATGCTTACAATTGATAGAGAGATCTCTTCTTGTGAAAACTAAGTTTCCCACTACCATTTGGGTCATGCTACCTTACATACAACATTACTTGTTCATCTAAGACTGGCTCATTATAATAAATACTCTCTGTCACAATTGGTGTTTGGTCATAAATCAAATATTGCTCATCTATGAATTTTTGGATATGTTTCATATGCCAATATCCCCAAAGAAGGTTAGATACATATGTTGGGTTTGATTCACCGTCCATAATTTGCTACCTTGAACCATTGACGCGAGATTTTATCACTACAAGATTAGCAGGTTGTTATGCAATTAGGGGGAGAGAAAAAGGAACTTAAAGTGAAATTGCATGAAAAATCTCATCATTATCTTATTTTGATCCACATTCCCCTATATTTGAACAGAAAGTTCAGAAGATCGTCCATTTGTAGAATATAGCAAATCAAATGCCAAACGCATTTACTGATTTCAAAAGAATAACTAAGTCTCATATTCCCGCAGAAAATTGCCTATCTAATTGATGTTCCAACAGGACCATCTAATAGTGTCATACCTTCTGAATATCATACACGTCTGAAGTGTGGAAGACCATTGGATTCAAGGGATTAAAAACCCTATAAAAAAAAGTACGAAAAATGACACTATAAAAGAATCCCACTAAGAGATTCAAGATCTGATTAATCATGATATTTCTGAATAAATCAATGACCTCGAGCCTCAAGTGAAAGAACTATTAATAAGTTCTTCGGATAATGGAATATAGTGGAATCGATCAAAAATTATGGTGGATAATTTTTTTGCTTATAACATTGCACTCAACATTATGCAAGACAATGAAGATCTTGAATCGAAGAGTGTCGATGAAGATGTGATTGGCCTAAATGGAAAGAGGAGATTCAATAACGTGAGGTTTTTGGACCTGTAGTTTAAACCCCAAATGGTGTAAAATCGGTTGGCTATAAATGGATTTTTGTGCGAAAGCGAAATGAGAGAATTGAAATTGTAAGGTACAAGGCATGCCTTGTTACACAAGGATTCCCTCAAAGACCCGGCATCAACTATGAAAAAACATATTCCCTCATTATGGATGCAATAACATTTCGATGTCTTATCGATTTAGTTGTACATGAAAATCTTAATATACATCTAATGGATGTGGTTACAACTTATCTTTGTTTCTTTTTGACAATGAAATTTATATTAAAAATTTAGAAGGACTTAAAATGCCTAAAGCATATAGTTCACAATCTCAGGAAATGTTCTCAATTAGTTTACAAAGGTCATCGTATGGTCTGAAGCAACCTGGGTTTATGTGGTATAATTGCTTTAGTGAGTACTTGATAAGTAAAGGTTATAAAAATTATGTCGTTTCTCCATGTACTTTTATTAAGAAAACGGCATAAGAATTCGTTATACTTGTCATTTATGTTGATGACATAAATTTCATTTGAACCCTCAAAAGGCAACTGATCTAAAGTAAAATTTGAGATTAAAGACCTAGGAAAGACAAAATTTTGCCCTGGTCTACCAATTGAACATTTACTAGTCGGAGTCTTCATCCATCAATCTGCCTATACTAAGAAAATTTTGAAACGATTTTACACAAAGCACATCCATTAAGTACTTCAATGGTCGTTCGATCACTTGAAGTTATTAAAGATTCGTTTCGACCTCAAGAAGAGAATGATGAACCTCATGGTCCTGAGATACCTTATCTTAGTGTAATTGGTGCACTTACATATCTTGCTAATGCTACGAGACCTGGCATAGCATTTTCTATTAATTTATTAGAAAGATATAGTTCTTCCCCTACACAAATACATTGGAATGGAACTAAAGATATATCGCGAGATCTAAAGGGGACTAGTGATATGTGTCTATTTTATAATAACACAGATAGTGCAGATCTTGTTAGTCATGCAGATGCAGGTTCTTTATCTGATCCACATAAAGGTTGATCTCAAACAGGCTATTCGTTCACACATGGAGGTACTACTATATCTGGCGATCTACAAAGCAATTCATTATCACTACTTCTTCAAATCATGTTCAGACAATAGTTATTCATGAAGAAAGTAGAGAATGTTGTGTATCGTTGAGATCGGTAACACATTTCATCAAAGAAAGATATGATTTGAAGTGTAATGTCAAGGTAACCGCAGTGCTCTTTGAAGACAATACTACATGCATAGCTCAACTAAGAGAAGGCTTCATAAAAGGAGATAGAATGAAGCACATTTCACCAAAATTATTCTTCACACATGATCTCCAGAAGAATGGTGATATTTATGTAAAATAAATTTGTTCATGTGATAATCCAGTAGGATTATTGCGAAATCTTTACCAGACTCAATTCTTGAGAAGATGGTACACAAATTTGGTATGTGAAGATTTAATAATATAAAACGTGGTCCTCATCAAGGGGAGTAGAATAAGCATAGTACTCTTTTTTCCTTAGACTAGGTTTTGTCCGATTTGATTTTCCTAGCAAGATTTTTAATGAAGCATCAACCAAATGCGTATTTAAAGATATATGTCCTCTTTTTCCTTCACCAAGGTTTCTTTAGTTAGATCTTATTTGAACATCCATGGAGGAGTTTTGTGGAAATTGTGGATGTCAAGCGCGTGGATAGTGTATGGAGTTGCCAATTAAGTATGTGGTATTAGTGCACGAACTTGTGCAAGGCAAATGGATAACTTGTGTATGCCATTGTTTGCCACGTTCATATGGGATACTGTTTCTCTGGTCTCTTTCTTATTATAAAGCTTAGTTACTTTTATTGCACATTTGTAGTTATCGCCATTTACTATATTCAATAGTCCTTCATTGTTGCTTCATTGCTTTGGCAATTTAACACACCTTACGCGTAACAATTAACAAAGGGGTGGAAGCATAATACGAATGAAAAGAAGTTTAACATGGCTGGATAAATGAACAGCCATACTTCAAAAAAGGTTCAGTTTATCCAATAAACATACCCTTCGGTGGGGGTAGAATATATAAAGTTGGTGCATTCACTCAACTAACTTGAAAATGAACTCTACTAGGAGCCAAGGAAATGTTGCAATACACTATACATGCACTGCTTATAGGCATGACCTACGCGCCCCTCTACAGGTCTATATTTCAAATTCATCTTGTTTCCCAGTTGTAGGAACATTGAGTACACACTGCTTACATGCGTGACCTTGAAACTGAAGACGTAGAAGGAGCACTCTGTAGCACAAGGAATGATATACCAATCAGTAATGATTTAACATATGCATAGATTAATATGACAAGCAATCTGAGTTAAAATGAATGCAATTAACAGCAGTCAGCGGCAATGTTTTGTCCCAGATTGACCACATATCGACGATGTTGACAGATAGGGACAGTGCAACAATTACATCATCATGTCCTTTCCCTAGTTCATTATCCCTTCAAAACATGACTAAACAGCCCCTTTTTTTTGTTTGGTTTGGCAACAGTGGAAGCTCAGAACTGGGGACTACTAACTAGCTATTGACACTTACCAGTTGGTAATCAATTATTGAAATTTCAACTGTATATGCATATTGATTATCAAAATTAATAGACAGAATGAACAAATTTGAAGCTAAGATACAGTGGACAGCTTGAAAGATGTTAAAATGCATAATGGCAATGAGTCAAGTTCTTACCAAGGGAATGCCCTTTGTTGCTCTCTCTTCCAAGAACCTTGAGGGCTTGAAGAAATTACCATATAGTTCTGACCACTTCTTAAGACTTCTATAGATATGTCCAGCACCAACAGTGTCAGCCCAGAAAACAATACCACCTCTGCCAAAAACAGCATCATTGTCAAAATCATTTTGTAGATGATTAAAATTTTAATAGAGATAGTATTACCAAATACGAAATGTTAGGACGGGCGTTTAAAATACAAGGTCATGATTTCTCATCCTTAGGTTTCGGGAGTAGAGGAAATATAGTGGTAGCTGTTTTAGTTGAAGACTTTTCTCAATCCTTTTGTTCTTTCCACTCAGCTCTATCTTAAGGATGCACAAGCACTCCTATCTTATTGAAAGCTTTCTAAAGATTTCATGTTAGCTCCCATCGTCCACACATCTGAATCAGTAGTAATTCGCCCATGAAAGCAGGATCCACCTAACCCATTCTGGCCCGCCCATTTATCAATTCATTCCATCTTGACTTGCTCAATTCAGCAATCAAAGTTGGTCTGATATAGCTAAAACTGACCCATGAGAAATCTAATCAAAATATTTGTAAGACAACATTTTTTTTTAATTGATATTTTGTAGATATCCATAATAAACAAAATATTTATTAGGCACTAAACAAAGTAAAAGAAATTAAACAAAGAAACTAAAAATATATATAGTAAGAATTGTCGAGCTGGTTATGACACGTTTCTTGACCTGGAAGTATCATTGACCAACCCACTTGTTATCTCAGCTCATTTTGACCCCCCAAATTTTGCCCTAACTCGCCCATTTGACATCCTTAGTAGTAACTAGTAATCACTTGGAACAAGTTTCAAGACGTAATTTGACTTTAACATGGAGGGTGACTCTAATACAGAGGGTAACAAATTAGTGTTGATTTCCATAATAGCGTAGACAAACTAACCGGTAAGATGGAAAACTCATTCCAAGGACAGATGTGACATCAAGGTCAGAGGCTCGGACTACTATCCCTTCATCCAAAACACGACATGCCTCATTCACAACTGGAAAGAGTATCATCTCAACAATTTCTTGGTCAGTGATAGATATTGGCTGCGAGAAAATTCACAAAAAAGACAAACACTGTTATTCTCATTAAGTTAGAACCCAACAGGCCCCTCTGAACATATAGTCCATTCCTGCATCTTTAAACCCATTTTACTTAAAGATTTTTCCTTTGCAAGAGTTTTTCTTAGATAGATATACCTTTCCTCCAGGCATTATGTTGGCGAGCCTTCTTGATTCCTCAATAATTGGAAGCACAGTAAAATCAGGTCTTGGTTTTCTTCCCTTCTCATAAATATAGTAGCCTTTTCCGTTGTTTTTACCTGCAAAACCAGTATCAATGGTGAAAAGCAAGACAGTGAAGCAACAACACAAAGCATACAGACTTGCAACATTACCATTTCTACCACTTTTTATTAGAAGGTCGATCAACGGAGACTTAAAAGTGCGATCAGAAAAAGCAGAACGAAATTCCTTCCCTACAGCAACAGCCACTCCATATCCTGTTAAATCCTGAAGCCTGCAAGATGCTTAAGCAATTATTTTCATGCCAAACTAAAATAGCTATGAATAGGAGTACAAAGCATGCCATTTGAGCCAACAATCACCTTAATATAGCAACTAAAAAAGAAGATGACTGTTTCCCTCTGTGTTCCTTGCAAATTTCTAAGCAAACAAATGCAGTATATTGTAACAATCATCAAAATCTAACTAAAATAAAGGGGCAGGAGGCGTGCACCTATTCAATTTCACAACCTATAATATATAACAGAAGACAACTGCTTCGTTCTCTAACTTTTCTTTTGTACTATGATAGCATGGGAAGAACCACTTGTTGACATGCCAGCTTTTTTCAAAAAAATATGCCACCAGGACCAGCTTGTGTTTACCTAAACTAATTCCACTAGGTAACTGCTACCTCACCGGCATAGATGCTTGAACAGATGGAAAGGAATCACCTAGTGTTTTTTTCTCCGCTGGGATTTGAACCTGAGAGCCATGATTCTCAACCCACTTTTATGACCACCAGGCCACACTCTTGGTGCTTTTAAATCAATCAGTAAAAGCCTCTTAACAAGTCAAGAAACATGGCACTCCCTTTTGATGTATAGAAAACTGAATCTGAACAATATTTTTCACTGATATTTCTGTCTGTGGATGCATTTAAAAATTTGTATCATTGAAATATAATATTCCCTTCATTCCATGTTGTATGTTGGTGTTTGACTAAGTACAGAGTTTAAGAAAAAAAGAAGACTTCTGACACATAAGCTATATGAATATTACCTACCAAAAATATCTCAAAATCTTGTGATATCCATCATGCCACATCATTCTTATCGGAGCATGACATTAAAGGTCAGATGGGAATGTGCATATTACAGCGTTTCCAAATATAGAAAGATGTCAATGAATTAAAAAAACCAAAAGGATGGAGTGTTACATAGAAAGGAACACAAGGACTAGTCATCTTAAAGCTGTTATAAGCTAAAGAAATGAAAAATAATTGCATCAGCAGAGATCAGCTACCCGGTTTCGTTTTGATATGTTTTATCTTGTATGAAATGAAAATGCAGCTACATATGGTAAATTTAGATAAGGAAGAGAATTACTGGAAGGGACCCATAGGGAGACCAAAGCTGGCAATTTGTGTGTCAATCCTGAATACATTCACTCCTAGATTGACCAGAATATGTGCACCCTGGGAGTAGGGAAAGAAGGTTCTATTGACAGCAAAACCAGTACAATTTCCCACCACAACAGGTACTTTTTTAATTGCCCTTCCAACAGCCATAAGGTCAAGAATTGCTTGGGCAGATGTCTTCTCAGTTCGTACTATCTCCAGCAAAGGCATAATGTGAGCAGGACTGACCATAACAATAACCAAGTTAGCAGTTGGAACAGGAAAAGATGCTGTTGTAGTAAATTGGTAACTGCCTGCATCTACATTCAAAGATTTGTTACGTAACTTGAAGATAACCCTCTTCTAGCAGAATCATTACGTTGCTATTCATTTATCTGTATTCAGATCCAATAATATGTTTACTAGATGTCAGTTTAATTTAGCTTTTACTTCTAAAAATCTCATCTTCCACATCCACTAAGCGCAAAAGATAAAGAGGAATTGAAGTATAAGATACATGAAAAACAATCCTGTCCCTCGAAGCTGTCTCACGAGCAAGTATTCAATATCAAATTTTTGTTTCACATTGTTATATTTCTATTTTTAAAATTGCACGTTTACCCTTCTCTTTTAGTGGTCATATTTCGCAGATTAATCACAACTATACAAAACTTTGCCATGGATGACTTCATACCTGAAAAAGTGGGCCCCGATAATCCGATCCTTGGATGTGGTATTTTCTCCAATAATGTTGAGGTCAATAGTAGATGTGTTTGTTGCCAAAATACAATGTGGAGGACATACCTTCTCAATCTCGCTAAATATTTTCTGTTTTAGTGGAACATTTTCAATGACAGCCTGCAAACAAGATGAGAGTGAGACCGCCAGAATTACAACAAATCAAGAATCAAAATTCTGATCATCCCCGTTGTTGCAATAGTAGGTGTTAAATAGTTGTACTTAATTAGGACAGATATAGACTTTCACGGCCTTCTTTGAGAAGTTAATGCCAGTTATTGACTTATTGCTAGTGTTGACAAACACAGGAGCAACGACAAAAGATGTTTCTAGTTCTTACACTAGTTGGACTTCCTAATGACCTTGATTCCTTGCGCAACTAGATTTTCGCTAGTCCTACTGTTTCTACATGAACTATTTTTCTGATTTCTCCTTTCTCCATCACCCGATCGCAATGATCTCATCACCAACCATTGCCTCCTCTCTATTCTCGCATCTCAAACAATGAAAAATTGAACATCTCAGATCATGGAAAATCGACGGAAGGAGGTCGTCTTGCAAGATCTTAACTAAATTCGGTTAGTGTACATAGACTTTGCACAGTTGACCCCCAAAAATACTTTATGTTTTATTTATATGAAGAAAGATATAATGAATTCTTTTAAGTATTGAGCTAGTATGCAGACATCTCCACAAGTAGCCTCTATTGTTCAGACTAGTACCTTTTTGCTGATAATTTTGTTGCTTGTATTTCACACTCCAATACTCTTTTGAGGTCATGAACTCATCCCTTTTCTGATGACAAATCACTTTTTTCAAATTTCAGCTATTCAAACTCTTCCCTTAGTTAATTTAGTCAATGGGTTTTAAGCAAAAACAAAAGAAAATGGACAAGACAATCCCATATCCTCGGTCATTCTAAGTTATATTTTCTTTATATTTTTGGTGTCCTTTAAGACTTGCATTTGTTAGCCATTTGATTCTACCCTCTTTTTAACGACCTTTTATTGTGTACATATGTGTGTGTGTATAGAGACTAATAATTATAAGCATGAATGAAAAATATGAACAAAGAACTTGAAAAAAAAATCGTGAAATATTAATTGCTTGTGTTGCCTCTTCAAAAAAGGCTCAGCAGTAAGGAGAAGTATGTATTAGAACCTTGATGACAACACTGAAGCACACATTAAGTGAGGCGAAGTGCTCAACATGTTTAGAGCTTTGCTTCAAGGCTTATGCGCACCCTTGAAAGCTCTGCATTAGATAGTTATACAGAATATCCCACTTTGGTAGATAGGTGTTATGTATTCTGTGAAGACTGTATATAAATAGGGCTCAATATATACTTTATGTATTTGAATACTAATATTTTTCCTGAGTCTTGATTTCTCATACTAGGGTGTTCAAGAATCCACGTGAAGAGAAATGAGAAAAAGAGGAAAAGATTATGAACATTTAACAGCAAAACATAAGTTCAGCAGCTCACCTCTATGACCATATCCACATCCTTAAAATCTGAATAATCCAGTGCACCTTTAACCATTGAAAGGGCTTTATCTGCTTTATCCTGTGGCAAATTCTTTCTAGCTACCAGTCCGCTGACATTTGCTGTAATATATGATACATCCTCATAAGTTTCTACACATAAAGGACCACTAAGGGACTGTCAAGAATAACAGGCATCATCGACTAAATGACTAGAGGTATGAAATTTAATTGTCATAAAAAATGTGTTACGACAACCTTCAATAGCTTTCATCCCCTTCTGAAGAAACTCAGAATTAATTTCCTTAAGTATAACAATTGTGTTGCTAAGGGCAAGGGCTGTAGCTATGCCTGAACCCATTAAACCTCCACCTATTACAGCAACTTTCTTGACTGTCCTAGGTTTGAGGCCAATATCAGTGACATTAGGTACCTGGTCAGTTATGAAACCAAAGGTCATCATACAATAAGAATAGATTGACTCGGAGGGAATGTAGACGTCTTAGTACATTTCAAAAATTCAAAAGTTGGGAGCGGATCAAAAGCTATTAGTATACAAACTTAAAGAAAATGGTATAAAATATAAACTAGTAACTGTACAAGTTCATTACATGAAACAGATTCAAAGAATCTATATCACCATAGGAAATTTTTCTGATAACAAACTTTACACACATCAAGGAAACCCATTCCAACATCAAATCTCAAGAAGAATAAACCAAACTAAATTAGCAAAGAAAAGGATCAACGAGCTATAGCTTAATCACACGTGTAATCATTCTTTATAGAGACTTTTTATGTAAGCAGATAGTTTTGTATGTCACGGCTAATGCATTAATCTCTTAAATATGGAATTACTGATACATAAATTTTAAAAAAAATGACAATCTGCAATCAAGAATCCAGTTTAATAATAAACAGTAGTTTAAAGAAAATGAGTCAAAGCTAAAGCAGCTAACTAGAGGATAGGTAAGACTTGGAGGGTGCATAAGTTGTAGTCATCCCAGTAAACTTCCTATTCATTCTTGCCTGCTCAAATAAATATGCTTACAAGGAACTCCAAGCTTCATGCAAGCATCACAAATCTAAACAGTGTAGATTCATACCCTTCACGGTTCAGGATTTACTGTACCATACCTTCGAAGTTGCCCGTTGGGAAAAAAATATATGAACAAGACCCTTTGATGTATCTGACATTAAAAGGTCCTTGAATACTTTAGCTTCCTGCAAAACATTCAAAAGAGTTGTTATGCCATCTTGAGAGAAGGTGTTTACGACACAAAGATATTGTTCTTGTTGACTAGGAAAAGATACCTTGAGAACCCCATTATATCCTCCATGAATGATGCCTTCTTCAATTACCTCAATGCACGCCATGTGCTGAGGCATATTCTTAACTGTCTGTTTCACTTGTTCCCTAGCCACCTTCAGTATTTCATGTGCTTCTGAAAGGGAACCAATTTTGTCTGTCTTGTGAAGGGAACGCATCCAAGGCTTGCGCCTTTCTGCAATATCAAGTGCCCACCGTCTAGATACTTTTAATAACTCTGCTGAAGGGACAATGGCATCAATGAGACCAAGCATCTTCCCTTCCTCCGACATTATTGGCTTAGATGTCTGCAAAAATTGTTTGCAATATATAACGCCATTTCGATGATTCACTTGATTGATTTACAAAATTTAAGTAAGAACAGAAACAATCTGATAAGCAAATATTGGAAACTAAATAGAGGTCATTGTCAGGATGAGCATATAAACTTTAGAACACAGAGAGCAGCAAACGATCAGAAGTCGAACCATGCTCACATCTAAGGACATTACATCATAATTTTGCTCCATTTTGTTTAGGAGTTGTGAACAAAGAGATATCCAATCATAATATAGTGACAAGAATAACTGTAAACAGTTATATTAACATGGTCCAAACAGGACATGCATTGATCCCCAACAGTTAATTTGGAAATGAATTGATAGATCAAATAAATTAGCCTGGGAATCTTACACAGTTAAAAATCAGGGGAAAAAAAGTCACAAGTTCCAGTTTATTTACTGAAAAGAAGACAAATGACTTACCATCATAAGTTCAACAGCTTTAGACAACCCTATAAGCCTTGGAAGACGCTGTGTACCTTAAGAAGAAATATTTTCTCTATGCTTAGTTAGTTGGTAAAGGAAGAGAATTCAAAACCTGCACTCAAGTGCGACAAGCATTATGTTGCAGAGTTACCTCCAAATCCAGGCATGACTCCAAGACTGAGCTCTGGCAACCCCAGTTGTGCTCGTGGTGCAGCAATTCGTGCATGGCATCCCTGCAAAAGCATACACTACTTAATTGAATCTCCAAGAAATAGATACAAGATGGGACAAGTTTATAGAGATCACAAACCAATGCCAATTCTAAGCCACCTCCGAGTGCAAGTCCTTCTATAGCAGCAACTGCAGGCTTTTTACCATCTAAACTTACAAAAATAACAGGATTGAGAGATTTGTAAATGACAATGGACTATAGAATGATAGTGAGAAGCGCCGGGAGAGAAAAGAGCTGTATAATGGATATGAAATTGTAATTTAAACAGTGTCAACTACCTTCCATCATGTTAACCACAAGATTAACAGAAACATCAGGCATCTGAGATGTATCCCCTGCAACAATCCAATTCCATTTTTCAACAAGGATATATTCACTAAGACACAAGTTGAAATGTACAAAGATGAAAACAAAGTAATCCTACCAGTCGCATGAACCTTCTGAAAAACATTGATATCAAAACCACCAGAAAATCTCCCCCCATTTCCTGCATAAAAATACAAAGAAGATAAACATGAGATGCAAAGGAAGACTCAAACGCAAAACACATATACGCCTCAATGAATACTACAACTCCAATATGATTTCATCATATTATAACTAATTACCAACCTCCTTTATTTAGGCTGACCTTGTACCAGCTATGCAAAACTCACCACATAATTCAACTTTAAAAAATCCATAAAGCAACATATCACAGTAACAGTTCATATACAAGTCCCTTAGAAAGTTAAATTTATTTTATAGTTGAAAACAATTGCCGGAGGTATGTATAGGGGGATTAGGCATTCTTAAATTAGTATAAAATGAGTCATTAAACCTCATCAAATTAGGAAGAATTAATTAGTGAGAACTGACCAGTCAAAACAATAGCTTTAACATCGTTTCTCATCGTCGCTTCAGTCCACTTCTCCTTCAATCCAGCGATAACTGAAACAACCAGAATCAGAATCCAATCCAAACACATGAATTGAAATTGGTAGAGAAACGAATTAGCTTACTTGGAATAGCTAAAGCATTGACCGGAGGATTAAAAATGGTGATCACTGCAACGCCGTCGATTCCCACCTCCATCGTCACCTTAAGAGTAGCCATTTTTCAACTCCCGTGTGGAGTATTTAGGGCGATTGAGGAGAAAGAGAAAAAGAAAAAGGGCTCGAATAAGGAAGTTTGGTAGTGGTGATTGGTGAATGTATGTATTTAATGGTGAGGTGAGTGGGTGTTTTTCGTGGGCAAGGAAAAGTTGCATGTCTTGGCAAGTAATTGAAGAGCAATTTCCCAATACTTACTAACTTTACAATTTCATCACTCCTCGCTTTCAATTCATTTTCTACTTTTTTTTTCCTCCGTCCATATTTGTTATATTAAAAATTAATATTTGTCTAATTTAGAAAATTCAATTTTTATGCTTATTTTATGGTGGCAAGCTAACACATTTTTTAAAATATTAAATTTAATAAAATCAAGAATAAAATAGTAATATTATTTCTATAGTTTATTATTTATTAGGGATTGTGTTAAGTCAGTGACAACTATTACTTTTTTTTCTAAAAAGTTAGCATTCAACCTTACTTATTATTAGACATATAGAGTATAAAAATTTTAGTTTTCCTTTTTTTTTCAAAAAATTAACATTCAATCTCACTATTATTGGACAGAGATAATAAGAATTTTAATTTTGCTTCTTTTTTTTCAAAAGATCAGCATTCAACCTTAACTCGTTAAAAAATATTCAAATTTTAAACTAAAAAATCGACTTTCTAAAGTCGATCATATAAAGAATTATTTAAAAAAAATAATTGAGGATCAATTTGCTGAGACCAATTCTATATATAACTAATAAAAGAAAGATAAATATGAATTTTCTTCTAAAAGTTAATACATTTCGACCTCAAGAAGTTGGTATAAAAAATTTGATTGATAAGCTAAAATTTGGCTTAAATAATACTAAACCTATCTTTTCAGATCGATTTGATAATTTAATTAAAGTTCTTTTCAATCTATTATTTGAGGTCAAGTTTTTGTGATGACCGACTTTGGAGGTTTTTGTCTTTTATTAGTATTGTGAACTTCATTTAAAACTTTATTGACCATCTTTAAAAAGTTTCAAAGCATGGATTTTAAAAATCAGATTTTGTGAAATTGTCATTTGTTAGAAGTTGGCGTAATTGTAAACTTTTAAAATAAAATTTGAAAGTTTTTATGTTTTAGAGATACTTTAAAGAAGATTAAAATTGATTTTGGCTGGAATTCCGTATTAAAACTCAAACCAGAAGACCAATAAATTGCTTCTTATTTGTATGTCCAATGTATCAGTATAATTTTAGGGAAAGTTTCTCAGAAAATTAATATAACATTAGGCCATTAAAAGAGAAGTCATACATATAAAGGGAAATTAAGCAAATACCTTTTTTATATTTATATTTTATTAAATACTTACAGAGATCTCATAAGTACACTATATGTATGCACTTTCAACGAATTTTACTTAACTGATATTAAATCAGTATTATATATTGTATTGATATCATTAAGGCTGATATTTTAGCTTAATTAATACTGATGAGTAATATTTGAATAAGAAACCTTCATGCTACCAATACAGTAAATATATACTTATTTAATATCAATTAAGCAAAATTATCAGTCTTCATAGTACCAATACAGTATATGACATTGATTTATATTAGCTAAACGAAAAGTAACAACCTTAATAAATCGGGGTATGGGCTATAATTTTTTAAATATTTTTTGAAAGTGAATATTTCTTAAATTACTTTGAGTTGAGATATGAAAATCTAATTATTTTTATATTTTATGGCTTATTTATGTAATTTTATCTATAAAAAGTTTCATAGTCTAAATTTAAAAAAACAATACCTTTAATCAAATATGAAGGAGTCATATCTAAGTAATCATAAACCATGGTAATACACTAGGTATGAGTAATTGAATATTGAACAAATACTATCAATAAATAGATAAGTAGATGAGTAACATAATAATATAGTGTTGATTATTAAAATTTTGATCAATATTTTATTTTTTAAAAAGAGATTTAACTTTCTAAAGAAGAAAAAACAGCTATAGTTGACCACTAGTTTCTTTGCACTTCAACACCGGCTGAGTTGAATTTGACTTAGAATCAACCTGCCTTACAAAAAGAAATATAGGCGGCATCACATAGATTGATGGATTCAATTTAATAATTTTTTTTATATTTATATATAAAACTAGATAAATAATACATATATTAACAAAATTATTTAATAACATTGAAAATATTTTACATTTATTATTTTTAAAAGAATTAAAACGGTCAAATTCTTAATCATGATTCGTGCGATAATAAAGTAAAACAAAATAAAACATCATGAGGGCTAGCAGAAACAAAAAAAGAAAGCATATAAGTTTATGCGGGAAATTTCAGCCAAATTGTAGGCTGGCAAATAGTCTACAAATGAATAGTGTTGGTTGTTAAATGTAAATCACTGCGGGTTTCAAAAGCTGACGGACGACCAAGTTGGAACTTATTGGTTGTTACACATTTTTTGTTTAAACTTGCTTTTGTCCACAAATATTTTCCAACCCAGAGATGTAGCGTCGTATCAACATGAGTTCAATATATATTGATTTTTTAATTTTAATTTATGTAATAAATAAAATTTGAAGATCAATAATTTTATATGTATATCTAAAATATGTATATTTGAAGTTATTAATCTATTGTGATTTATAATATTTTTTTTACATTATTTTTAAATAGTATATGTTATTTCTGTTCCAATTCACGTGATTAATCATAAATATATTCAGTTTCTAACTTATTGCGATTTTTGGAAATTTTAATATTTTTTCAAATAATATATGTTACTTTTTCTATTCAAATTAGTCAACCAAATTTGTTATTTGATTTTAAAATATTTGTAATAATTAAATTATTGTGACTTATAACATCTTTTATGTAACTTTTAATAATAAATTATCTCATTTGTTCAAATTCATATGACAATAATAAAAATTCAAGAGTCAAAGAGAAAAAAATTAATTTCTTAATTAAAAAATATTTTAAAATATTTTCTAATTATCGTAATTTAAAGCATCTTTTATGTAACTTTAATAGTAAATTATTTCTTTGTTTAAATTCATACGATAATGATAAAATTTTAAGAGTCAACGAGATAAAAATTTAATTTTCTAAAAAAAAATGTGTCTCTAATATATTTTATAGCTAAAATATACACTCTTTGTCCACTTTTATATGTTATCTTATATTTTTTGAAAGTCCATTTAAATAATTTTTAAAGTTAAATTAGATTACGCTAATTTGAAATTTTAAATAAAAAATTTAAATATTTAAAATTATACAAAAATTATTATAAATTACAATTTTCTATATATCAATATAATTAAAAAAATATATTGCAAAAAAGCTCCTGTAATTTGATTCACAAAATCGTGATAACTAAAAGAGGACAAAGACAGAATAACAAGTGGAGTAATTAAATTTGAAGAAATTTAGGATTAAAATGTTTGGAAAATATAATTAGATAGGAGCATATACTGAAAACATATAAATGCAAATCAACAAAGACATGAAATGAGGGAAAAGTAAATGGGCCCAGACAAGAACCAACTTTTCGGCTAATAAGGTAACTAATGGTGTTAAATTGTCCAATAATTTACAGGTACAACCATAAAACAAGAAAGCACAATACTGTTTAAGCGTAAACATTACCCAAACACCAAAAATACCCTTGGATAGGAAGCACACAGGTAGTTTAAACACATGTCTGCTTCCCAGCCTCTTATAGTAATACCAGATATTAGGTGTTCATGTCAGCGTGAGTTTATATATGTTTTTTGTCTCAAACTTAAATGATATATATAAAATTTAGAGAGCTAATTACTTTTTATATATTTTTTAAAAATATTTAAGTTGTTAATTTTGTTATAATTTGTAATATTTTTTCCATTATTTTTATATAATATATGTTATTTCTTTTGTTCTAATTTATGTGACACATATGAAATTAAAAGAGTCAACCAAACTTTTAATGATATATGTTGTTTCACATTCAAATTCATTTGTCACTAATAGAATTTCAAAAAAAAATCTATTTACTTGTTAATATCGTAATTTATAGCACTTTTTAACATCATTTTAAATATATAATAAAATATTTTAAATCATTACTTATTGTGATTTATAGAATTTTCAAAACATAAAACGTATGTTTAAGAGTAGTGGGTTTGTAATCTCTATTTAAATTGTTCACTGTTGTGGTTTATAATATATGTTGTAAAAATGTTATACAATTTCATTCTTAAAATTGTACCATCCATTTCAATTATTTAATCCACATTTTCAATGATTCTTTTTCTATCTAACAACTTTTTTTAATTTTTAATTTTTCACATAGTAAATTTAAGAGCATAATGTTAAAGATATTTTAATAAATTGACATAATTTTTTATTTTAAATCACAAAACATAAAAATACTCTTATTTTGTAAAACTTTACCAAAAAAATAATCAAACAAGTTAGAACAAAATGGAATATAATATATCAATTTTTATCATATTTTTATAGATGAGGAAAGGGTCAGGTATACTGCACGACTTTGTCATTTAGAATTGTGTCACGACCCAAATCCGGGTCGCGACTGGCACCCACACTTACCCTCCTATGTGAGCGAACCAACCAATCTAAACCTTAACATTTCAAGGTAATATCAACATAAAGTAATGCGGAAGACTTAAACTCATTAATAAAATCAATAACTATTATTATTCCCAAAATCTGGAAGTCATCATCACAAGAACATCTATAATCAAATTACTAAACTAAGAGTATTCTAAGAAGCTAAAAAAATACATAAGAAGCTAGTCCATGCCGTAAGTTCAAGGCATCAAGACTTGAAGAAGAAGATCCAGTCCATGCTAGAAGCATTAGCTCACCCTGAATTTCCGATGTAGTAAGACTGGCTTGAGTTACTGTTGAGTCGAAGATGACGGCACGTTTGCTGCATTCCACAAATAAACAAGAAGAAAACAATAAAAGTAGGGGTCAGTATAAAACACGGGTACTGAGTAGATATCATCGGCCAACTCAAAATAGAAAACAGTATGTATTAAGCAATATCATTAAATCAACTAATATCCTTAGCATGCAGCATTTACAGTTACCATAACCCTTGGTTACAACACCAAGCACATCAATGAGGACTCACCCTCCTCATCATACTCATTTGGAAATTTAGTTCATTAGATTGGATATATTAACATATTTCAAGATTCATTATCTTTATTTCCCTCGTGTCGGTACGTGACACTCCGCTCCTCAATATACTATCCTGGTGTCGGAACGTGACACTCCGATCCTCATTCTATCCTGGTACCGGAACGTGGCACCCGATCCACATTCTATCCTGGTGTCGGAACGTGACACTCCGATCCTCATATACTATCCTGGTACCGGAACGTGGCACCCGATCCATATTCTATCCTGGTGTCGGAAAGTGACACCCGATCCATATTCTATCCTGGTACCGGAACGTGGCACCCGATCCATATTCTATCCTGGTGTCGGAACGTGACACCCGATCCATATTCTATCCTGGTACCGGAACGTGGCACCCTATCCCCTAATCTCACCACTTTCGTTCATCAAGCCTTCTTTTATACCAAGGCATCATCATTAACAAAGTAGATTAGGGTTTCTTTTCAAGATTTGGGATTCAATAGCTTCATCATGCTTATTTATTCACAATTACATAATCACATCATTCATGCAAGCATACAATTAAGCATATAGAAGGTTTACAATACTACTAACACATATCATTCGCTATCAAGAGTTTACTACGAATAGCATGAAAACCATAACCTACCTCCACCGAAGAATTGAAATCAAGCAAGTTAATCCTCAAAGCTTGGTGCTTTCCTCTTCTCTCGATCGTTTCTCTCTCTCCCTTCTTGTTCTTTCTGTTTTCTTATTCAAACCCTCTTTCTTTTACCCAAACTAGTATATAATTAAGAATAAAAGATGGCAATAATACCCCACTAATTAACTTAAGGTTACCTCTTTTAACCCTCAAGAATTTGAGTTATTAATATAAACCCACGAAATATATAATTATAGCAGGAATAGTCCAAAACGCCCCTTTAAAACTTAACCAGAAATCCGACTCCAACTGGGATTATGCAAACTGTGACGGGCCGTCGCGCCTGCGACGGTCCGTCCTGCTGTCTGTCGCATAGTTCAGAAACTTGATTTTGGGTGAATGGCCTGTGACAGTCCGTCCTGCCACTCCGTTACGAAGTTCAGAGAGTCGATTTTCAGTACCCAATTTCAGATTTTCTAAGTGTTTTGAAACGAGACCCTGCGACGGTCCGTCGTGCCCTTGACGGTCCGTCGTGGGGTCCATCGCTTCTGCCAGTTTTTCCAGAATTGAAGTCTGTTGCTCAAAACGACTAAACAGGTCGTTACAAGATATACCACTTGTTATAAAAATAATTTATATATACTCCTATTTAAACACAAATAGCTCACATATACGTTTTCCTTTAACGGAAATGAAAAAAATAGTTATTTTAGTTTTTTTTTTAAAAATATAATCCCATATGGATATATTTAATCCTCCTCAAACATTTTTATTTTTATTTTTTTTGTTTGAATGACTAATTTAATTTTATACTTCGATGGTCAAATTTATTTGTGTTTCACAAAAGTTATTATAGATGACCAAATTTTTTTCTTCAAATACAAACATAAATTATGATATAGACAAAAAATAATAATTTTAAATTATAATATAGCCACAAAAAACAGTTCAATTGTTTTTATTTACACTAAGAAATGAAAGAAAACATAAAATAAAAATAAGAAAATCAAATCATGATAATCAAAGAAATCAAAAATAAATTACGTACGAATGATTAAAATATACCTTAAACTCCATCATAATAATCATATATACGCCTAAATAATTTTTTGAAAAAATTAAAATAAAAAATATAAATTTTAAACTAATTTTTTCATTTCCATTAAATAACGGATATATATAAGCTCATTTTATAACAAAATATATATAAAATCATTTGTACAATAATTAAGATATATAAATCACTTTCTTAATATATAGCATCTCAAACTCCAAATATTGAAGTTAAAAGATATATCAAGTCAATTTTTTCGTTTATTGATTAAAATAAAAGCGTACATCTTCAAGGAGCTGTGAAATATTTAAAAACATAATAGAATATTAGAATTCTATTAAAAAAAAAGTGATGGGAGGTCCCACAAGTATTAAAAGCAGATAAAACAAAGACGAAACAAAGAAGACATCATAAGTAACATTAGCAGCAAAAGAGCAACACGTGTAACGTCCTTTATGTCCAACAAAAAAGAGTACACCTATGAAGCAATATCATACAATTCTTTTTAAGAACAAAAAAATATAAAATACCATAAATGCCTTTGCCTGGAAAAAGGCATGTGGTCCAGAACCTGCTTATACATACACATTTGAAAGAAAAAAAAACTTGTGGTTTGGCCATATGATTTATAATTATTTGACGAAGAAAGATAAATAAAATTTTAAGGTAATGAGTACTTTAACGATGTAGATAAATAGAATTTTAAGGTGGATGGTATTTTAAAAGTAATGGAGTGAAAATATAAAAAATAAATATTAATAATGAAATTCAAATTTTGATTATATAACACTAAAAGAGTGTTAAAAATCCACCAAGAGTCATTGGATCAATTAGATCATTTATTTATTGGATGCTCTACGTTAATTTTATACAAATACTTTTTAATTTCTATATGAATATACATATTTCGTAAGAAAATTATAAGTGGGTGCTCAAACACCTGAGAGACTCCATGTGGATCTTTCCCTTTGACAAATATCTCAAATTTTCAAATATTAAAAAAAATTAATATGTAGATCAATTCTAATATTTGAGAGTCTTTAAAAATTTAAAAATTATCTCAAAATTTATATTTTATAAAAAACATATTATTTATAATTTTGGACTAAGGTCGATGTGAAGATGAATGGTTCAAACATCAAATTATTACTCTATTTAAAAATTCTCTTAATGGTTTTTAACTATAATGCTCAGATCTAAAGTCTTGGAACTTAATTGGTTAAATATGCTTTTCGATTCATATGTCTTTCATTTAAAGAAAATATGAAAAAAAGCATGAAAACTATTTTAATTTTAAATGAAATTATTGTTATGATATTAAATTTTATAAAAGATTTTTTATCGAATTTAAATTAGTTGATAATGTATTTTAAAGGTATGTATGTATCACGTGGACGCATTACTATTTATAATGATGCAATAATTATATTATCCACGTGGTATGTATGTATCTTTAAAAATACATTATTAAATATTGTTGGAGGTAAAAGATCAACAATTCCAATTAAAATTCTGATATATTTTAGAGCTTTTTCCCAGAAAACAACTGAGATCTATATCTCAGTCCTACTTTATTGTATAAAATTTATACATTTATATACATAATTTTTATTCGAACTTGCTCTCTAAAGTCACTTCCAATTACAATTAGCAATTTTTCATATGCAAAATCCATAATATTTCTCTATAATTTTCTTCATATTAATTTGTTCGTTGTAATGACTTTTCATGAAATATATTCCGTATAAAATGACAATACAAATTTATAAATATTTATAAATTTTTAAACATATAAATATAAACTATATATTTTTTAAAAATTAAATATTCTTAAAATTTATAACAAACGCATGATAAAATTTCACTCGAAAATAACTTACAAAAATATTTTGAATTTTTCACCAAACGATATTATCCTAGTCTAAAAGAAAAGGTAGTGTTGGTTGTTACCCAATAAGATATTATAAATCTAATCCCTTGGAAACAAAAACGAAAGGAAGTTTTTAAATCGTTGAAAGAACTTCAACAAAAAATTAAATAGATAGATAAATAAATATTACTCTTTATTTGAAGTGGGACTTGAGGGCGTAAAAATACTGCTTTATGCAGTTGTACAAATGCACTGATAGATGGTTTTTCTTAAAGGTAATTTAGTCTTATTATTTTGTATTATTTCTATGGGAAAGCGTGTACAACAGGTGTGATGATAATATTCTCCCTACACTTTTCTATTCTAACACCATCTTCAACCCAACTTTATATTAACAAGTTGCCATTTTATATTGGTCACATAATTTTTTTTACCCAATTAAAAGATCTAATCCAACCCAATACCTAGACCCATTTCACTGATGATTGAAACATTTTTCTCTGTTCTATTTTCCTCTGTCTTTTTCTTCAAAAAATGGTAGATAACTTTCAATAAAAAAAAATAACAGCTAAACTGCAGGCATTTAACTCGGCAAAACCAATTAAATGCAAATCTTAAGGCTCAAAATAGCAACTTTCAACCCAACAAACAAACAAGTAAAATGAATACTTGAAACTCAAAAGAAAGAAAAAACAGCTAATTAAATTGCAGAATTTAAATCCAAAAATCACAGCTATAACCCAATAAATAGCAGTTAAAATGTATAATAGTACGGCAAAAAGTACACCATCAAATAAGGATGAAATGGTTTTCATTTAAACATCAGTTTAAAGCCTTACATAGCAGAAATCTTGTGCATTTCAAAACCAAACTAACTTTAGAATTGTACTAAAAAATTTATATACATTTGGTAGTAGAACAAGCAGAACTACCTACCCTCTGCACTTCATACATGATTTGACGACTTAGTTTCAACAATGAGTTGTGGTCCAACCTTACCTCGACAATGACGAATCCCACTCATCGTCCGTTGGAGAGTACAAGTGAGGATGTGCTCACAAGTACTGAACTGAATTTTGAAGTTCTTCAATTGAAGGACATTTCTATTTCCTGCAAAGAGGTTTTTGAACACTCACAAGGTTCCTTTGGAAGATCAATGTTGGCTTTGGTATTTGATTCGGTTTTTTAATAGAAAAATGTAATGATCCGAAAGGTCATTTTTTAAAATTTTAAATATTAGTGTAACTTGACTTAATTAATCGATAGTTAAAAGGCTAAAGTAATAATTTATTTAAAACCATGGGTTACTTGACCCATATATATTAAAATAAGTTAGTTGATTTTAGCAATTATATTATTATAACTTGAAAAAAAAAAAAAAGAAGAGCATGAGATGCCGTAGGTCAAAGAGGACAAACACAGGTACTATCTGACCCTTTTCATTTTTTTCCCTTTTCAATTGTTTATGTTAGTAACATGCTTAAGAAATTGAGGGTTTGAAATATATATATACCAATAATGACAATAAAAGTGACATTTACTAATAAATTTGGAATTTGAATATATAAGGGGTAGAGTAATTTATAAGTTATGTTTGTGATCCGTTGGTTTAGGGGAGCGTAAAGTTTAACGAGAATGATGGCCAAATTATTAGCCAATCATTAGGAAAAGGATACGATAAATGATGACTTTAGCATATAATTAATTTCAGGCGTATATAGATTTTGTGACTCAATTCTAGGGGTCTGTGGTTTAGGTATTGCCTTGTTACTTGACTAAATTTGGATTTTTATTGATAATTATCACATTATAATTAAGGTTTTGATATAGTAAGATAGGTAATTGAATATTAAGAATATGATATTATATGAATACCATTCGAATTATAATATCGCAAAAAAACTGGGACTTAACCTTAGGCTTAAAACTTGAAAAATATGATTGTTAAAATGTTAATTGGCATCAAGATTTACGAATTTGATTATAAATTTGGGTGAATTTTTGTATCAAGGATAAACACTTAAGTAACGTGGGTGTTGTTAATGTTAAAATCTTATTGTGGTATATTGTTTGGATAGATTGTTTTGATTTGGAGCCCATTGAAAGGGGGGAAGACTTAAGTATCGAAAAGATTGTTCGACTAAATGAGAAAGTGGATTTCTAAATTCTTGTTAAGTGTATGGAATGCGTGTATTTCCTTGTGGTATATGTTTTGGAGCAACGGGATTGGTGATGGGTTGACTTGTCCACATTAATTAATTCTAATGATAAAAAAAGGATAACAAAAGGCAATGTGATTAATTGTTTATGTGTGATGTGTTGAGAAAGGTTTGATGGCTTGTTGAATCATTGTTGATGTGATTTCATGTTTGTGTGATTGTGAACTGTGCAATGTTATGAAAATGGTCATCTCCTCATTATTTGTGTGAACATGTCATTTGCATTATTCTGAGATATGGTTGTGAAAGTGTTATGTGCATTGAGAAAGAATGATAACTTAAAGAGGATGTACCATTTCGAGGGACGTATCGCGTGCCGCGATGGATACTATATTTCAAGGGACGTATTGCGCGCCGCGATGGTTACTATTATCAAGGATCGTGTCGTGCGCCGCGACAGATGCATGGACAGATATGTCCCCCATGGGTCCCGGACTGAGAGACAGCGGGTGTGTATCACTAGGTTAGACATGCATCATTATACTTGACATTGCATTCCATTACATTGCACATACTTATCATTAGTGAACTTGATATTGTGTTTTGTTGATCTAGTGATTGCCTTTTTGCGGAACTTGTGATTGTTGAATACTGAGCTTGTTATTGAGGATATATAATTTGTTGAAGTGTTGTTGTTGAGGATATGTAATTTGTTGAAGTGTTGTTGTTGAGGATATGTAATTTGTTGAAGTGTGTTATTGAGGATATGTAAATTTTTGGAACTGTTGCTATTAAGGATATCTAATTTGTTAAAATGTTGTTGGTTAGGATATGTAATTTGTTAAAGTGTTGTTGTGGAGGATATGTAATTTGTTAAAGTGTTATTGTGGAGGATATGTTATTTGTCTAAATGTTTTTGTTGAGTTACGTGCTATGTAAACTGTGAGCTGTTAGGTTTGGTTGATTTTAATGCAGGTTGTAGTTGTGGAGGTTCGGTTGGGGGTGGTAGGAGTACCCGTATTTCATCCCCTTAGATTGTGTTTAGAGGTTTACTTGTTGAGTACCGCGTGGTTTGGTACTCACCCCCTGCTTCTACAATTTTTTTGTAGGTTGTTAAGCCTGAATTTTTGTTGTACTTGTCATTCTCTTCTTTTCCAAGGCTTCTAGGAGATTTGTGAGGTAGTTGTTTGTCATCTCAGCGAACTTTCCTACTCCTGTTTATGACTTTGTTTTTACTTGAAAGACAACTTCATTTTAGACTTCTATTTTATTTCAATTCTAATATTTACATTAGAGGCTTGTGCACGTGACAACTTGGTTTTGGGAATTGAATTAATATGACTTGGTTTCATAATGGAAATTATTGTTGGATTGTCATTTACTTCCGCACTTTGTTAGATATTGAATTTTAGGCTGACTTGTCTTGGTGGGATAAGACGAGTGCCATCATATTCATTTTTGGGTCGTGACAAAAAATTACCTAATTACACATCATTATCATATTTTTCCTATCATTTTAAAAAATATCAAAAATCCTTTTTTTTTCTCTCATCATTCCTTTTCTTTTAGATATATTAATTTGAGATCTTCTAATCATAATTTTTCCCCCTTTTTTTCACTCCACAAATCTCTCCACAGTCACTTTCATTAATCTATTTTTGAATTTCAAATATTTTCTCTTTCCAATAAAAAATTTCAAATTATTCAAGAGGTAGGTTTCTTTCATCCACTTTAATTTTTTATTTATTTTATTTTTTTATCTTAAAAAATTACTAATCTTTTAATCCCGGTCTATTAATGGAAGAGAGGTGGAAAAATCTTGTTAATGCACATAATACATCTTGGAGTGCATTTGAAATGGTTTCAGAAATTTCTAATGGCGGTCTTGATACACTTCATTTCATTCATTCATTTTGTTAGTTTTTTTTACCTTATTTTCAATATATCTCGCTTATTTTGATTTTTAAATTAGTCCTTTTTAGTGTTATCATTGATTCGATGCATCACTGCTACAATAACTTTGTTTTATGCAATGTATCATGTTCATATTTAAGGTAATGCTACATAACTCTAGTTGTTGAATCTATGATTAGTGTTTATCATGTTTAATATAAAGGTACTTGATACATAAACTTTATGTTATACATCACACAAAAAAATGTTATTTGGAACAATTACATGTAAAATATTTTTTTTTAAAAAATAAAATATTGTATTTTTCGAACAAAAATAAGATAGATAGATAATAATATATCATGCACTAATTTTTTAGGCATGATATGTAAATTCAAATTCATACTAAATGTATCCGACACAAAACAATTACCAAATAATACTGTATCAATCTCAATAAATACAGTTCATACATAAACTTAATATTCTGTATCTAAAACACTGTGTATCAAATTAATTGATAGGTGCATGATACATAATATATATCAAATTCAACAGTTTTACAAACTTTATTATATATATAATTATATGTATCAACTGATCACTGTTGTTTTATGTATCCCACACAAAAAAATGTTATTTAGAATAATTATATATATTATGTTTCTTTTTATAAAATACAATATTTCTCAAACAAAATAGGATACATAAATAGTAATATATTATGCACTAATTTTTTAGACATGATACATCAATTTAAATTTATATTAAATGTGTCTGATACAAATCAATAACCACACAAACATGTATTCATCAAAATTATGTATCTCTTCAACCTTTTTATACATTGTTTCAATGTGTTGTGGATACACATGAATAATTTCATAGCATCAACATGGACTACCCATGGCTATTACCGGAAGGAAATTTGTAAAAAGAAGATATCATATATTTTTAACCAACCCAGTTGTCCAACAAGTAGGCAGAATCAAGTGATGTTGCCCCTCCCACTTCAAAATTCACACCTTGCCTGAATTTTAAAATATTTATTTCATTTTTTCCTTCCAAATATGGTGCCACTAATATATGAGAAATTTAATATCTTCGCATAAACATTCAAGAGGAGTCCGGATACTATAACACGAGAGCACAATTAACAATGGACAAAAAATAGTTAATTCTTCATCCATTGAGCAATGTATTAATTATCCAAATTTGTAGATACACATACCGATAAAACAAGCTATTGTTTTCAACTTTTTTCAATCTATTACGATTTGAGTGAGAAATGAAAGAAGAAAATTTGCATTGTTTGAAACTAGACGGATTTGGAATAGAATTGAGAGAAGAAAATTTTAATTTTGAATTGAATCTGATGGATTTGGAAGAGAACTGAGAGAAGAAAATTTGAATTCTGATTTGACTGAATGTTTTAAGATTTGAGAGAGATTGAAATTAACTAAATTAGTGTGATTTGGGGAACTCACATCAATTTTATATTCTCTTTCCTTTAAAAGTGTAACTGATTTTGTTTTAATGTATCATATTTAATGTATCCAACTTCTTTGCTATGCATCAGAATAACAATAATTTTGAGGGATTTTTGTAAATTGAAAAAAAGTAGTGATAGAAAGTAATTTAGGTCCTTACACAATGAGATTTATGTAAGTTATACTTTTTAATTGAGTAAATAATGATGTGGACCAATATAAAATTGTCATTTGTTTAGCTAAATCTCATGTCATATTTCTATTAATTAATGAGTATTTTTTAACCTTAAAAAAATGTTAAGGACATTTTTAAACCAATAAATGAAAGGAGAGCATTTTTGAAAAATTTCCAATAGGTTATGAGCATTTCTGAACCCTTTCCCTTTAATATATTGTACTTTCATCTCGAACTAATAATATATTTTTAAAATTTTCATCACTTTGTGATACAATTTGATATTATTATTAATTTTCACTATGAAGAACGCACAATACTTAAATTATAAGATACAAATTTTAGCTTAAAAATATAATAGATAACATAATAATTTAAATACAAGACAACAATACAATACATAACATAATATTTTAAAAATCACAATAATAATTTGGTAATCCGAGAGTTTGTTTCTAGATTAAGAAAAGACATAAAGTTATCATTCATGTTGTGCCGAATTTTTAAAAAGACACCTTAACTTTGCAATCATCCTATTATCCCACTAAACAATTTTGAACATACATTATTATATCATTTTTCGTTCACTTGACATAGATAGTGGTGTGCACTCTCTCAAAGAGAACGAGCAACCTAAAATAACTAATATAGTTTTATTTTTTCAAGTATTTTAGTATAAAATATATTTTCTTTTTTTTCTTATTATTTCATATTGTTTTCCTTTTGATTTATTCCATTTCTTTCTTCTTTCTTCTTAAAAAATTTATTGTCATCTCCACTGAAGTTTTTCACTTTCAACATCACCATTTTTACCACAATTTCACCTTTCTTTTTTTACTACTATTAGTTTTACTCTCTTTAATTTTAAAATTTTATCTAAACATTTTCTTACATTTCAAATAATTTGATAAGCCCATTAGATTTCAAGATGATTAGGAAGTATCATATAGTATTTTTATTCGGTTTCAATTAAGTTCTTTCAATTTTCGAGGAACTTATTGATTCTTTTAAAATTTCATTTCTAATTTTGATGATATGATAAAAGTTAGTTGATGATACCTTCAAAAAATTTAATTTTTTTAGAAAAATAATTAATTTTGATATCAATAATTCAATAAATTCTAAAAATTAGTATGAATTTTATAAGGAATTTGACAGAAGAAGATGAAAAAAAAAAAGAAAAAAAAGGGAGTGGAGTTCAACTTTACGTGGGGGTGGGTTGAGGGTGAGTGACAAAGAAAAAGAAAGAAAATGGAGGCCTAGATCACTTGAAAATGAAGATGGAAGATGAAGTAAAATTTAAGATGAAATTAAAATAAGTCAAAAATTGAGAGAGCGATAAAGAAAAAAATTTAAATGAAAAAAAAGTATAAATTAAATTAAATTAACACTTTTCATGTAAAGATTGATGTGTGAACACACTTACTTCTTAAAATCTGGGGCTGATAGAAAAATAATATAATATATAATATCTGTTATGTAACGACTCATTTTGTTATTTTGAGTACTAGAGCTTTTTATTTCATAAAATAATTTTTGATAGATTCTAAATGGATATTTTTGACTATTCGTAATCACAATTATAGAATTAATAGGATAGTTTTAATAATTCATTTAGTTGGTGATAATTCAAAATAACATTAAAATAAATAGTGAATCACTTTTACTATTTTTATAATAATTTAGGTATACAATTAGGATAATAAAAGTTAAATTAAATTAAAGGGAAATTATTAAATTTCTATTTCAAAATAAATTATGTACGGCACAAACCCTTAAAGAAGAGAACAACAAAATTATCGCAGGTAAACAAATTTTTATTGAAATCTATTCCTTGCAAATGTTGATGGTTGCATGATTGTAGTATTATTATTATTATTTAGTTGAAAGGAGATTTGAAATTTAAAAAATGATTTCTGTGCATCATCAATTTATTGAATTGGGTGTATTAAATTGTTGAATAATGGTCTTTCGTAATGATTGTAAAATAATTAAGATTGATATTGAAAGAATAATGAGGATGGATGGTTTTTTTTTTATTCAAGTTACCGTATGTAACTTGAAGATAAAGTTGGGGTTTCATATTTTATTTGTTATTATTGCTTTAAGAAATTAAGTGTTTGATACTACTCTTTTTATATATAACTATATATATGAAACTAAGTCAGTTGTTGTTTTAGTTCTAGGCTATACAATAACATATTATTATATCTTGAGTTGGAAAGAAATTGTGTGTGGATTATTATTATTATTTTTACTAAATTATGAATTGGTTGGGTTGCGTTAGCACATGGAAAGGAAACGACTAACATAGTACTCTGAGTGGAAGGAAAACGGTTACTTGGATTAACTTATGAAATTTTGATAACAGAAGTGTAATGTGGTCCTTTATGGACTTAAGGTATAATATTTTGTCGGACAGTAATGACTTAATGATAACTAAATATATTAAGGGCTGTTGATTATAGGTTGTTCGATTAACGTGAATTTGTATTTGCAAGTGTTCGTTTTGTTATCATAATATGATTAAGTTTTGATATAGTGAGATAGATAATTAAATATTAAGACATTAGGTATGTAATAGAATTGAGATTTAACCCTTGACTAAAAATTTAACGAGTACGAGTGATCTTGACCTGTTTATTGGCATCAGGATTAGGAACTTGATTATAGAATTGAGCGTGTTTGTTTACGAACATTATATACTTGATAGATTGAAAACGTTATGAATCATGGAAAAGAGAAAATGCATCGGAGAAGTAGCTTGCTTGATTTCAATTCTTCGATGGAGGAAGGTTATGACTTATGTTATTTGATAGTAAACTCTTAATAGTGATTGATATGCATTGAATGATATTGTGAAGTTTTCTATGTACTTGGTTGTGTGTTTTGTGAATGGTCTGAAATTCTGAAACCGTGAAATTATATTCTTAAACCCTCTTTATCTAAGTGATATCTTAAATAAAGAAGGCTTGATGAAATATCATCAATAAATTGAAGTGGTGATAATAAATGATAAATTAATGGTATAATTGGATCGGGGTGTCATATTTCAACACGATATAATTGGATCGAAGTGTCACGTTCATGTGAACACCTAATTTTTTACCAAAATAGAAAAAGTCAAACACCAATTTTTAAAAAAGGGTTATATTTAAAATAAATAAATTGTGTAAATTACTTTAATACTAAAAATTATGAATTTATGGTATTTGTTTTTGTCACGACCCGAAACGAGCCGCGAGTGGCACCCACCTTTATCCTCCTAGGTGAGCGAACCAACAAATCTAAACCCCAACATTTATCAGTATATCAACTATAAATAACATAAACAATGCGGAAGCTCCAAAACTCATTAATGAAATTAATTAAATCAACTTCTAAAGTTAAATACTTATTATTCCCAAAATCTGGAAGTCATCACACCAAGAACATTTATCCTCGAATTTCTAAATCTAAGAGTATTTAAGAAGCTAAAAATAGTAAAAAGATGGTCCATGTCCGAACTTCAAGACATCACGACGTGAAGGAGAGAATCCAGCACGAGCTAGGAATAATAGCTCACCCTGAAATCTGATGTGCTGAAGACTGGCTAGAGTTGAGGACGAGTCGAAGTCGATGGCACGCTTGCTGCACTCCACAAATAACAAAGAAGAAAATTACAAGTAGGGGTCAGTACATGGAACACGTACTGAGTAGGTATCATCGGCCAACTCAGAATAGAAAGCAATATGTACTGAATAATACTATAAAATCAACCATAATACTCAGCAGGTGATAATCAACAAGTATAAGAACTATTGACAACAACACCAAGCACACCTATGAGGACTCAAGCCTCCACACCATACTCATTTGGGAAATAGGTTCTTTGAATTTGAGTACATTAACATAATTCAAGATTCATTCTCTTTATCATTATCGTGTCGGAACGTGACACCCGATCCCCTAATACTACCGTGTCGGAACGTGACACTCTGATCCCCTAATACTACCGTGTCGGAACGTGACACTCCGAACCCCTAATACTACCGTGTCGGAACGTGACACCCAATCCATTCATCTCATTATTTTAGTTCATCAAGCCTTCTTTATGTCAAGGCGCCATCTTAATAGAGAGAATTTAAGATTGAAGATTCAACAGTTTCATCATTCTGACCATCACAATTACACAATCACAACATACAAACACACAATCAAGCATATAGGAGACTTTACAATACCACTCAATACATATCGATCGCTATTTAGAGTTTATCTATCACATAGAAATAAACCATAACCTACCTCCACCGAAGAATCGAAGTCAAGTAAGCAACTTCTTCAATGCCTTTGCTTTCCTCTTCGTTCTCTCTCTCTCCCCTCTTCCTGTTCTTTTTATTTTTCTTCTGCAGATTCTTTTTCTTTTACCCTAATTATCATATAATCAATTATAAAAGATGATAAAAGTAACCCACTATTTATTTCAAAGTTACCTCCTTTAACCCTCAAGTAAATAAATTATTAAACTTACCCCGCTAATTCCATAATTATAATCATGAATAATCCAAAACACCCCTTTAAAACTTTTAGCAGAAATCCGACCCAGTCGGGGTTACGCAGCTTGTGACGGTCCGTCGAATCTATGACGGGCCGTCCTGTAGGTCCGTCACAAAGTTCAGAGAGTTAAATTCAGTAAAGAAATTTGTGACGGTCCGTCGTATCTACGACGGTCTTTGCTGCAGTTCCGTCGCGGAGTTCAGAGAGTCGCTCCCAGTACCCAGATTTTCAGAGTTGAAGTGTTTTGGAACGGAGACTCTCGACGGACCGTCATGACTGTGACGGTTCGTCCTACCTGCCATCGAGGTTAATGAGGAGAGCAACAGAAGAAATTACACAAGTATGGAACGACGGAGTCCATCACGGTCCGTCGCGACCGTGACGGTCCGTCGCGTGATCCGTCGACCCAGTCAGTTTTTATAAAAAATAGTTCTACTGCTCGAACCGACTAAATAGGTCGTTACAATAGATATCAATTTACCCATCGTTCGTCCCCGAACGACCACAAGAAGAAAAGCAAGGGCGAGAAAGAGTACCTGAATCTGTAAAAAGATGTGGATATCTTTCTTGCATATCAGCCTCATTCTCCCAAATGGACTCTTCAATTGGCCGATTCTTCCACCAAACCTTGATAGATGCAATCTCCTTTGATCTCAACTTGCGGACCTCGCTACCTAAAATAGCAACAGGCTCCTCCTCATAAGACAAATTCTCATCAAGGAGAACTGAATCCCAACGAATAATGTAGTTTCCATCCCCATGGTATTTTTTCAGCATAGACACATGAAATACCGGGTGCACTCCTGAGAGTCCTGGAGGCAATGCCAATTAATAAGCCACCTCCCCCACACGCTTCAGAACTTCAAATGGACCAATATACCTCGGACTAAGCTTACCTCGCTTCCCAAACCGCATCACCCCTTTCATGGGTGAAACCTTCAGCAAGACTTGTTCACCCTCCATAAAATCTAAGTCCCTAACCTTTCGATCTGCATATTCTTTCTGCCTGTTCTGAGCTGCTAGAAGATTTCCTGAATGAATTTTACTTTATCTAACGATTCCCTCAAAAGATCAGTACCCCATGGTCTCACCTCAAATGCATCAAACCACCCAATGGGAGACCTACGTCTCCTCCCATACAGTGCCTCAAATGGGGCCATATTAATACTTGAGTGATAGCTATATTGTATGAAAACTCTCCTAAGGGTAAGAAGTTATCCCAATGGCCACCAAATTCTATCACATATGCACGAAGCATATCATCCAACACCTGAATCGTTCGCTCAGACTGACCATCGGTCTGAGGGTGAAATGCAGTACTAAGATCCAACCTAGTACCTAATTCAACATGCAATGTTCAACAAAACTTAGAAGTAAATTGCGTACCTCTGTCTGATATGATGGAAAGTGGAACTCCATGCAACCGAACAATTTCTGAGATATAGAGTTTGGCTAACTTCTTTGCATTGTAAGTCACCTTGACAAGAATGAAGTGAGCAGACTTAGTTAATCTGTCAACAATTACCCAAATAGAATCAAATTTACCCAATATCTTTGGAAGGCCAACCACAAAATCCATTGCAATTCTTTCCCATTTCCATTCAGGAATGGGCATTTTCTGTAGTGTTCCTCCGGGCCTCTGATGTTCATACTTTACCTGCTGACAATTCGGGCATTGGGCAACAAAATGTTGCTTTAGGTCACGATACATCTTGGTTGCACCAGGATGTATAGAATACCTTGAACTATGAGCCTCTGTAAAAATAGTGTAAATCAAATTATCAACACGGGGCACACATACCCTTCCCTTAATTCTCAAAATGCCTTCCTCATCAATTATTGCTTCTTTAGCCTCTCCTTGTAATACCATATCTCGAATATGGCTTAGCTTCTCATCAGTAAACTGTTTTTCCTTAATCCTGTCAAGAAAAGAAGATCTTACCTCCACACAGGCCAACAATCCTCCCTTCTCTAGTACTTTCAGCCTCATAAAGTCATTAGACAGAGTCTGAACCTCTCTAACCAATGGGCATCTAGAAACCTGTAAATGAGCTAAACTTCCCATGCTCCCTGCCTTTCTACTTAAAGCATCTGCCACAACATTAGCTTTTCCTGGGTGATACAAGATAGTAATATCATAGTCCTTCAGTAATTCCATCCACCTCCTCTGCCTTAAATTCAAATCTTTCTGAGTAAAGACATACTGTAAACTACGATGATCTGTATAGACTTCACACTTGACCCCCATATAGATAATGTCTCCATTTCTTTAATGCAAACACGACTGCAGTCAACTCCAAATCATGGGTCGGATAGTTACGTTCATGTACTTTCAATTGCCTCGAAGCATAAGCAATTACATTTCTCTCTTGCATTAGCACTGCGCCCAACCCAGAATAAGATGCATCACAGTAAACAATGAAATTCTTACCTTCCACTGGCAAGGTAAGAATTGGTGCAGTAGTCAACAAGGTCTTGAGGCTCTGAAAGCTTTCTTCACATTCGTCCGACCATACAAATGGAACATTCAGCTTAGTCAAATTTGTCAATTGGGAAGCGACAGAAGAAAATCCCTTGACAAATCGACGGTAGTAGCTAGCTAAACCAACAAAGCTCCTTACCTCTGTAACATTAGTAGGTCTTACCCGATTCTTCACTACTTCAATCTTAGATGGATCCACCATCACTCCATCCTTGGAAACCACGTGCCCCAAGAAGGACACTGAATCTAGCCAAAATTCACACTTGGAGAATTTGGCATAAAGCCTTTTCTCTCTCAACAAATCCAATACAATTTTCAAATGCTCCTCATGTTCTTTCCTACTCTTTGAGTATATCAGTATATCATCAATAAATACTATAACAAAGAGATCCAGATATGGCTTAAAAATCCCGTTCATCAGGCTCATGAACGCAGCAGGGGCATTCGTAAGCCCAAAAAACATTATTAAGAATTTATAATGCCCATACCTGGTTCGAAAAGCAGTCTTTGGCACATCTGCTGTCCGTATTTTCAATTGATGATAACCATATCTCAAATCGATTTTTGAAAAGATACAAGCACCTTGTAACTGATCGAACAAATCATCAATGCGAGGAAGAGGATACCTGTTCTTAATAGTTACCTTATTTAGGTTCCTGTAGTCTATGCACATCCGAAAACTTCCATCCTTCTTCTTCACAAATATAACAGGAGCACCCCAAGGGGATGCACTTGGTCTAATAAAGCCTTTACCTAACAACTCCTGAAGTTGGGTCTTTAACTCCCTTAATTTGGCTGGGGCCATTCTATAAGGGGGTATGGAAATGGGGCGAGTACCCAGCTCTAGATCAATACAAAAATCAATATCCCTATCTGGTGGCATACCAGGAAGGTCTGCAGGAAACACATCCAGAAACTCACGGACTATCGAAACAGACTCAATCGAAGGTACTTTGGAAGTATCATCCCTGAGATGGGCCAAGAAAGCTAAACAACCCTTACTAACCATCCTCTTAGCACGAAGAAAAGAGATACTACGAACTGGGGTGGAAATATAGTCACCCTCCCACACTAGCGGATCTGTCCCAGGCTTGGCCAATGTCACAGTTTTAGCGTTACAACTTAAGATTGCAAAATTTGGAGAAAGCCAAGTCATACCCAGAATTATATCGAAATCAACCATCTCTAGAATAATCAAATCTACATGAATATTTCTCCCCATAAAATCCACAAGACAAGACCTATACACCTTATCAACTATCACAGACTCACCCACAGGAGTAGAGACACGAATAGGCATGTCAAGCAAATCACAATGTAAATCAAGACCAGTAGCAAATGAGGAAGATACATATGAAAATGTGGATCAGGGATCAAATAATACAGAAGCCATGCAATCACAAACCAAAAGATTACCTGTGATAACAACATTAGATGTCTCTGCTTCAGACCTCCTGGGAAAAGCATAACAATGGGCCCTATCACCTATCTGCCCGTTGCGCCTACCATGTTGTGCTGCAGTAGTTCCAACTTGCCCGCCACCCCGGCTGATTTGGTGACCACCATTACCTTGACCTCCACGTCCTCCAGAATGACGGCCTCTCCCATGACCACCTCTACCTCTAATTATTGGGGGTCTGTAACTCTGTTTTGGACAATACCTCCTAATATGTCCAGTCTCTCCACATCCATAACAATCTCTGGAGTCTAGCATAGGTCTCTATGAGAATGACGAAGTCTGGGGATAACCTCCAAACTTAGAGAAATGTTGACTGGTCTGCGATGGACCCCCAGCTACAGGCTATAGTGAAGACTGAATAGGTCGGGCTGGGTAACCTCCTGAACTCTGCCCTCTAGAGTAAGCACCTCTAAACTCACCTCCCATACGGAACTTCTTAGAGGTCGAAGCCATGGTGAAGTTGTCTGGCTTCACCCCCTCCACCTCTATCACAAAGTCAACCACTTCCTGAAAGGATTTTGCTGCAGCAGCTACCTGTAAGGCTGGGATCTGCAAATCTGACCTCAATCCTTTCACAAAGCGGTGAATCCTCTCTTGTGGAATGAAGCAAAGCTGGGTGGCATACCTGGATAACGCACGAAATTTGTCCTCATAAGCGGCAACAGACATCCTTCCTTGCTCTAGGCTCAGAAACTCATCTCTCCTCTTGTCCCTCAAAGTCTGGGGTATATACTTCTCCATAAATAAGTTAGAGAATGATGCCCAGGTCATAGGTGGTGCCTGTGCTGGCTGACACTCAACATACGACCGCCACCATATTTTGGCATTCCCCTGAAACTGGTAGGTCACAAACTCAACACCGAATCGTTACACTATGTCCATCTTATGTAGCAGTTCATGAAAATCAACCAGAAAATCATAGGCATCCTCAGATTCAGCACCCTTGAAGACTGAAGGTTTCAACTTTAAGAATTTAGTGAAAAGTTCATGCTGATCACTCGTCATTATAGACCCTGTAGTCAATCGAGGAAACGTGCCTACTTCCAATGAGGCATCCATGCGGGGAGCCACAACAGCTGCATGTTGTACTCCCGGAACCTGAGGTGCTGGTACAGGAAACACTGGAGGTGTCTGGCCCCGATCAGATAATTCGCTAAGATAAGTAAGTACCTGGTTGATCATCTCTGGGGTAGGTTGGGGTGGTAATTCCTCATCTTGCACTTGTTCATTTTGCCCCTTCCTCACCCTTACTACCTCTTCAGTCGGTGGAGGAGTCACCGCCCTATTACTAGCAAGACCAGGTGTTTGTCCTCTACCTCTAGAGGACGTCCTCCTGCGACCTCTACCACGGCCTCTCGCCACTGCTCCTCCTCGAGCTACAGCCCCATTGTTTGGCTCAGACGCGCCCTGTCTTACCGGTGTTGGCGTTGGCACAATTGTTGCTCTAGTTCTAACCATCTGCGAAATAGAGTGAGGATGTCAGGTACCAATTTGTATCAACTAGATACCAATTGGATCCAAGTAATAGAACGAAAGAATGACAGAATGGAATTTTCCTAAAGTCCTATAGCCTCTCAAAGAAAAGTAAGGGCGTCCCCACCTCAAGACTCTACTAGACTCGTTCTTGTGTGATGAGACCAACGAACCTAACGCTTTGATACCAAGTTTGTCACGACCCAAAATGAGCCGCGAGTGGCAAACGAGCCGCGAGTGGCACCCACCCTTATCCTCCTAGGTGAGCGAACCAACAAATCGTAACCCCAACATTTACGAGTATATCAACTATAAATAATAAAAATAATGCAGAAGCTCCAAAACTCATTAACGAAATTAATTAAATCAACTTCTAAAGTTAAATACTTATTATTCAAAAATCTGGAAGTCATCACACCAAGAACATCTATCCTCGAATTTCTAAATCTAAGAGTATTTAAGAAGCTAAAAATAGTAAAAAGATGGTCCATGTCCGAACTTCAAGATATCACGACGTGAAGGAGAGAATCCAGCACGAGCTAGGAATAATAGCTCACCCTGAAATCTGATGTGCTGAAGACTGGCTAGAGTTGAGGACGAGTCGAAGTCGATGGCGTGCTTGATGCACTCCACAAATAACAAAGAAGAAAATTACAAGTAGGGGTCAGTACAAGGAACACGTACTGAGTAGGTATCATCGGCCAACTTAGAATAGAAAGCAATATGTACTGAATAATACTATAAAATCAACCATAATACTCAGCAGGTGATAATCAACAAGTATAAGAACTATTGACAACAACACCAAGCACACCTATGAGGACTCAAGCCTCCACACCATACTCATTTGGGAAATAGGTTCTTTGAATTTGAGTACATTAACATAATTCAAGATTCATTCTCTTTATCATTATCGTGTCGGAACGTGACACCCGATCCCCTAATACTACCGTGTCGGAACGTGACACTCCGATCCCCTAATACTACCGTGTCGGAACGTGACACTCCGATCCCCTAATACTACCGTGTCGGAACGTGACACTCCGATCCCCTAATACTACCGTGTTAGAACGTGACACCCGATCCATTCATCTCATTATTTTAGTTCATCAAGCCTTCTTTATTTCAAGACGCCATCTTAATAGAGAGGATTTAAGATTGAAGATTCAAGAGTTTCATCATTCTGACCACCACAATTACATAATCACAACATACAAACACACAATCAAGCATATAGGAGACTTTACAATACCACTCAATACATATCGATCGCTATTTAGAGTTTATCTATCACATAGAAATAAACCATAATCTACCTCCACCAAAGAATCAAAGTCAAGTAAGCAACTTCTTCAATGCCTTTGCTTTCCTCTTCGTTCTCTCTCTCTCCCCTCTTCCTGTTCTTTTTATTTTCCTTCTGCAGATTCTTTTTCTTTTACCCTAATTATCATATAATCAATTATAAAAGATGATAAAAGTAACCCACTATTATTTCAAAGTTACCTCCTTTAACCCTCAAGTAAATAAATTATTAAACTTACCCTGCTTATTCCATAATTATAATCATGAATAATCCAAAACACCCCTTTAAAACTTTTAGCAGAAATCCGACCCAGTCGGGGTTACGCAGCTTGTGACGGTCCATCGTATCTATGACGGGCCGTCCTGCAGGTCCGTCACAAAGTTCAGAGAGTTAAATTCAGTAAAGAAATTTGTGACGGTCCGTCGTATCTACGACGGTCCGTACTGCAGTTCTATCGCGGAGTTCAGAGAGTCTCTCCCAGTACCTTGATTTTCAGAGTTGAAGTGTTTTGGAACGGAGACTCTCGACGGACCGTCGTGCCTGTGACAGTTCGTCCTACCTGCCGTCGAGGGTAATGAGGAGAGCAACATAAGAAATTACACAAGTATGGGACGGCGGAGTCCATCACGGTCCGTCGTGACCGTGACGGTCCGTCGCGTGATCCGTCGACCCTGTCAGTTTTTATCAAAAATAGTTTTACTGCTCGAACCGACTAAACAGGTCGTTACAGTTTTAAATCTTCAACTTTTAATTAGTTTAAAAATAATGGTAGAAGAAGAAAAAAGGGGAGTCCTAAATATTCAAATTACCTTCCCCTTATCCTTATTATTCCCAACTTCCTAACTTATTTTACTAAAAAATCTCATCCCATTAATTTTTTATTTTTTCTTTTTCTTCTCTCTCTCTCTCTTTGGACGTTCATTTCACTTTTTTAATTTAATTTTCTATTATTTTTATTATTTATTTTATATCCATCCTTATATCAACCCCAATCCCCTCAACAATATTTCAAATTAAATCCTAATCCAACTCTATTACGTTCCTTTTAATTAGCACCAAACTCTCAACCAAAATTATTATAAAAAGACATGTTCAGTTGAAATATAGAGAACACACAGATACAGAGAAATACAGAGAGGAAAAGAGAGAAATACAGAGAGAAATATATAGAGCAAACACAAAGAGAAGAAAAGTGAGTCATTCTTTTGAGAATTAGGTCAGAGTTAGAGTTTTTTTTGTCGTGGTTCCAAATTCGTGGCTCAAATCAGTAGATCATAGAAGTTATTTTTCGTTATATCCATCTACGCAGCGAGGTAATTCTAAACTCTCGCGTTATTTAAATGTAATGTTGTATGAAAATTTGAATCTTATAATATGAAGTTCTTTGAATCGTATGTTATCATTATGCAATATCAATATGTGATGCATGTTAAAAAATTTTTATTTTTTTTTCTCGATCTGAAAAACGAAAAAGAAAAAAAAATGTTTCTTGCTAAAAGATAATATGAAAATAAAATATGTATCATACATTTTTGTATTATTATTATTGTCTAAACTTTTATTAGATGCAATTTAATTGATTTTGTAATTTAATAAGTTAATGTTCTTCTAGAGCCTAGTTTTTCACTAAAAATAAAAAATAAAATTTATAAACTTGTTAGATTAGGATGTAAACTAAAATTTTTTAATTGATTAGTAATTAAAAAAAAACAACTTATGTGTAATGCATTTTTTTTACACATTATTTGGATTAAAAATTATCTTTAGAATAAGTACAAGATAGTTATCTAATTCGAATTATCAAAGTTTATCATTAAGAAAATACATAAATATTATTCAGAGTCATAACTAAAATTAAAAATAATGAGAAAGAGTAAAAAAAATGAATGAAAAACCATAGGAATAAAAAGAAAAAAGAAAAAAGAAGGTAGCATAAAAAAAAATAATAGAATTTGAAAAAAAATAAAAAACAGAAACAGAAAAATAAAAAAAAAAAAAGAAGAAGAGGAAAGGAGAATGAAAATAAAAAAAATAATATAAAACTAATAAAATAAAAAGTAGAAACTAAAAAAAATACGTAAAATAAAAAAAGGAAGTAACAAAAAAGAAAAACCACAAGAATAATAATAATAAAAAAAAGAAGACAACATTAAAAAATAAGATAAAAGAAATAACAGAAATTTTTTATGTATATAAAAAAGAAACAGAAAATAATAGAAAAAAAAAAGAACGTGAAAAAAGAAAAAAAAAAGAAAAAGAAGAGAAGCAAAAAATAAAATGAAATATATAGAACAAGAAAATAAAAAAAATAATGAAAAAAAAAGAACGTAAAAAAAAAGAGTAACAAAATTTATAAAAAAAAATAAAAAAGGAGAAGAAGACAAATTTTATAAAAAAAATAAAAAAAATTAATAGAACAGAAAGTTAATAAAAAAGAAAAGGAAAATAGAAATAAAATAATAACAAAAAAGTTAACAAAAATGTAGTTTTTTATAAAAATAAAGTAAAAAAAAGAAAGAAGATAAAAAGTGAGTTCAAGAGAATGTCAACCAAAAGTAAAAAATTATTACTTTATTATAAAAAAAAATAAAAAAATTAAAGATAATTAAAAGAACGTGCAGCATTAAAAAAAAATTAAAAATTTTCTTTGTAAATTAATAGTAAATCTCTTAAAATCTTACCTCTTGTTTAAAAATGTAACTAAACAAAAATAATCCTAAAATTACTCAAACACTAAAATCTCTTTCCTATATAAATTCTACTTTCAAAATATAAACACACACACAAATACACACAAATGTTAATAAAAATAAATTAAAATAAACGGATTTTTCAAGTTTAAAATTAATGGACGTATGCATAAAAAAAAGAGATCATTTCAAATAAATTAGTCAGTTTCAAATAAGTTAAACAATAATTTGGGTAAATAAAAATTTATTATTAAGTTTAAATAATATAATATCTAAAATTAAGTCAAGTCATATCAAAGTTAATAAAGCAACCGTGCTAGAACCACGGGATTCGAGGGGTGCCTAACACCTTCCCCTCGGTCAACAAAATTCCTTACCCGAATTTCTAGTTTGCAGACCAATAAAAGATAGAGTCAAATTTCTTTTTGATTAGGGATTTAAATAAGGTGACTTGTAACATCAAAACTCATTTCCAAGTGGCGACTCTGAATAGTAATTATCCCTTTTCACAATGTCACTTTAATTGGAAAAACTCTTTTTTTTCTTTCAAAAAAATTCAAAACAAATAAAAATAAAAAATATTGAGATTTGAGGAAAAAAAAGGGGTGTGACAGATGGCGACTCTGCTGGGGATTAACTAGAATTCGAGCTTTAAATATTAATTTATGTATGACTATGACCTATGTATTTACGCTTTTTGGATAATGTATTTATTTTAACTTAATATGCTAATTGTTTATTTATTTAATGTTTTAATAATATTTGAATTGCTTCTCTTCCGAACCATTCTGAGTTTTCAATAAAAATAGGATGGGAATTGCAACTATGCACCCCATTTATGTCAAGATAGCCAGTGGATCTTCGATCCATGGTGAAGGATATGTAGTCACACCATTTTAGGATAGGGATCACCCATGCACAAAGCCGGAAAGCGCTGCTACCGGTACGTTGCTACTCCCTGACTCGAGTTGTCCGCTCGTTTTACAGCCAGTCTAGATATCTTACCTTAGTAGAATTGAAACTTTCAGACATGATATGCTTACTAGGTTCCGATTTATTTGCATTGTGTGCGTGTAACTTAGCGAAATTTAGCATAGGGGCCCAATTTGACTAGGACATATATCTATTGGTGAGATCATCATGTGCATTTTTGTGCTACTTGTTGCATCATGTGAAGACTGTAACAAAATGTTGACCGGCTTTAGGATAATCGACTAAAGAAATAAATATCTATTTTCTACCCATTTTCAACCAATGATTCAAAATAAATAAATTAATACACATATATATACATTCACACCTAATCCTCAATTTTATTTTTCACTTTTATTAAAATAATACATAGATAATAAATATAATAATATTAATAATATATGTTGTCTTTTAAATTGTACATATACACCTCCTTTTATTTTTCTTTCTTTTTATCAAAATTGTTCCTTCTTTTCAAAACAACCTGAATCAGTAATCACTTCAGACATTCCGAATCATTTTTATTTTTAACTACTCCAATAAATAATTTCGAATTATAAAAAATTTTCACAGTTAAAGTTGATTTTAAAAATTCCGATTTTCTTTTTTCTCATCCAGGTAATCATGAGATCTATGAGGTGTGAGGAAAGACCAAGGGATGAACAGTCAAAATGGTCAATGATCCCCCAAAATTTATGATTACAGATAAAACCCCACAATTACTAATGAATTGGTGGAACGATATGCATGAATTTAGGCGGACTGAGATATTCAAACATCTTGGTTTCCTTACAGATATCATGAGAGTTAGTCCTGACAGAGGTTTGATCGAGGCTTTGATTCCATTTTGGGATTCCACAAATAATGTGTTTTGATTTAGTGATTTTGAGTTGACGCCTACATTAGAAGAATTGAGTGGTTTCACAGGCTTAGGCCAAGATCTTCGAACTAAAACACTGATAGCCCCTAGGAGTGTCAGCAGAGGTAAATTTTTAGAACAGATGCACATCATCTATACTCATAAGGAATGTGAGTGTTTTGATAATGGGTTGGTTTCTTTGGAGTTCTTGTACTCAAGATATGGAAAGAAGGAAGGATTTTCAAGCTATGGGAAGCAACTTAAAAATGGACAACACCTCCCTACTTGGGAAAAACATAGACAAGAAGCATTCATTGTAGCATTCTTGGGAGCTATGGTTTTTACAAGGAAGGATAAAAAAATCGATATTCGTTTGTCAGGGATAGTCACTGTTATGATAAAGAAAAAAAAATTCACTATATTGCCGATGATGTTGGCTGATATTTATCGTGCTTTGACTAAATGTAGAGAGGGGGGGGGAGATTTTTTGAAGATTGTAGCATTTTACTGCAAATGTGGTTTTTAGAGCACCTATATCGCCATCGTTTTGCGACGAATTTCAAATCTGATTGGACGAATTATATTTTGAGCCACCCAGAAAGGATGAATGAATTAGGAGACAAATTGCCAAAAGGTGTCAAAGCATGGAGACATTATCTTCTTAAACCGACGACATCTAAAATTACATGGAACTATCATAGGTTTCCTGCTAGTGAGGTAATTGTTATGTCTTCCTATCGTCCATTCTTCGTTCTGACAGGCCTTCGTGGGTTCCAACCATACATACCCCTCCGAGTTCTACGCCAACTTGGACAAAAACAAATTTTACCTGAAGCCGAGGATACGCGGAATTTTATGTGGGAAGTATCATTTGAAGATCGATATCGAGAATCAAAAGCTCAAAAGATTTGGGGTGGTAGTGGAACTTTAAGTTCGAAAGCTATGGTTGATGATCGTGTTGAAGGAGAAGTTGACCTCTTATACCTCCATTGGTTCTTTGATCAAACCCCTCTCAAAATAATGCCCGAAGGATCTGCGCGAGAAATCATAGATCGAGAAGAGGAAATTGAAGTAAGAATCAAGCAGCCCGACTCGAGTTGGAAAGAAATTATAGGTCTACTTTAGATATCTTAAGCAATGACCTAAAAAATGTTAAAGAAGAGTTGGCTCGACGTGATGCAATATTCGAGGAAAGAGTTACTTTGATTGAAAAAAGGGTTGAAAAGAAGCATCTATCTACTATTCGAACCCTACATGAAGATTTGAGCATTGTCACAGGTGCTATGGAGCAACAGGAGGAAGAATATAAGAAAGAAAAGAGCCTCTTAATACATGCGCAAGCTAGGTTACAAAATCAATTAAAAGCCTCTATGGGACGAGAAAGGGACATCGCAAACCGTTTCACATTGTACCAAGCAGAAGTGGCGACCGAAAGAAATCAATGGATGGAAGAGCGTGAAGAATTTCATAACCAAATTGAAGAGCTTCAAGCACATGAAGAGCATCTGAGTGATACAGTTATCACTACTGAAGAATGGTTGCAGAATTGTCACGAGAATATGGACGAGGCTAAAGGACAAGTGCTTCAGTTGACAGAGAGCTTGATTGATGTTTATAGTGGTCATCTCCATCGAAGTGATGAGAGCCTGGGTCAAGAGGCGCGTGCATTAGCCCCACATCTGCTGAAAGCTTTGTTCAAGGTCTACTCTAGCCTAGGGGGCAATTGATGATCAAGAAATGTCGGAGATGGATTTTTTTTTATTATTATTTTTCCCTCTTTTTAGTTCGTCATTTTTTTAATAAGTACTTTGATGTTTTATTTTGGTTATTTTGATTTGAATGGTATTTTCAAGTTAAACAAATGTCGTATTTTTCTTTTGGAAGAAATTTATCCACATGAACTACGTAACGATCTGATTCATGTTTAAACATGATACGTAGGCAACCTTTAATAGGTTCAATCAAAATGCATTCAAATTATTCAAGTAAGTAAAGTAGGAGACCAAATGACATAAGCAAGTTGTCCAAGGCCGGGATGAAACATAAAAGTCTTCCAAAACACATTATAACATATGAAAATCTAGGTGCATAAGATACAACGTGAATTTAATATTCTTAATATGTTGAATCCTAACACATATTTTTTATATATATATGAGAATTTAGAGAGTTTAAAAGGTGGTTGGTTTGTGAGGAGAGTTGGGATCTCATCAATATAATACAAGATCAATAGGGAAAGAGAAAATGACACGTAAAGATGAAACAGAGTTGGAAAATGACGACGCACAAACCCAAATGGTTGCGCAAGAATCGGTACCTATAGAAGAGGTGAAAATGTTAAGATAACAGATGACCGAAATGTACGAAGCTTGGATGAATGGGCAAGCTCCTCCGCCTTCAATTCGAGAATATTTGAATGCGAATATTCCATTCCTCATCCAAGTCTCAACAAGTGACCCAGTTTATCCACCTGGATTTGGACCCTACATTAACACATCTAATATTGCTGAAACTTCCTCAGTAAACCCGTTAAAACCATCAATGATGAATAATCCACTTTTCATGCCTACTGTCCAAACTAATACAATCCCTCAACCGACACTGGTACAACAATCCAATGAAGACCCTATACTCAAAGATCAATCGGCCAAGGTCATGCCACTAAATTAACTTTCAATGTTCCTAACTGTTACCACCACCAATACAGTTCTCCCGTTGAAGTTGAGAAAAACAATAAGAATAAGGAACATGAAGAAATTGCAAGAAAAATGATGAGTTTGGAACAAAACATAAGGAATATGCAGGTCTGGGAGGACACAAAAGTGTCTCATCTAAGGACTTGTGCATGTTTCCAGATGTTCACTTGCCTCTAGGGTTCAAAACTCCAAAATTTGATAAATATAATGGTCATGGTGATCCAGTGGCTCACTTGAGAAGATTCTGTAATCAGTTGAGAGGAGCCGGAGGAAAAGAAGAACTTCTTATGGCTTACTTTGGAGAGAGTTTAACGGGCGTAGCATCAGAATGGTTTATCGATCAGGACATTTCTCATTGGCACGTTTACGATGATATGGCACAAGATTTTGTCCAACAATTTCAATACAATATTGATATTATTCCCGATCGCAATTCCTTAGCTAATATGAAAAAAAAGCCATCAGAATGTTTTAGGGAATATGCCATAAGATGGAGGGAGCAGGCGACTAGAGTCAAACCGCCGATGAAAGACTATGAGTTAATTGATGTTTTTCTCCAGGCTCAAGAACCTGACTACTTTCATTATCTTCTCGCCGCAATGGGCAAGACTTTCGCTGAAGTGATTAAGATCGGAGAAATGGTAGAGAATGACATAAAGTTGGGTAAGGTTGTGAGTCAAGCAACCATTAGAGCTACCACACAAGCAATACAAAGTGGATCTGGTAATTTTACCAATCGAAGAAAGAAGGAGGAAGGGTCCATGTCGGCATCTGGATCAAGAGGTGTTCAAATAGGCATGAACAGTCCTTATTGTCAAGTCCAACAAGAACAATATAATTCTCCTCGGCATTATTACCCGTCCCAATATGCAGTTCTCAATACTCAGGCATATGACCGGCCTCCTTCGCGCCAACAATGGCGGGGTACTGCCCCACAAGTTTCTCGCCCACAACAACAAAATTTCCAGGCGTCATATAATCCACGTCCCCGGTCAAACTATACTAGAGAACAAGGTCAAAAAGAAAATTTTACCCCAATTGGGGAATCGTATACGAGTTTGTTACGGAAATTGATATAATTGAGACTGTTGAACCTGTCAATCTGTATGTTGTCAATCCAAATGCAAGAGGTTTTGATCCAACTGTTATATGCGAGTATCACGCCAACGCTCCAGGTCATAGCACAGAGAATTGTGAGACCCTAAAAAGAGTCATTGAGAAGTTAATTGAGTATAAGGTGATCGAGGTACGCAATGAGGAAGCACCGAATGTCACCAATAACCCACTCCCTGCTCATAATAATGAGCGTGTTGTGGGGATGGTTGGCATTTTTGAAGATTATGAGCAAACAAGTAGAACAAAAATGGAAAGCAAGGTTTTAAGAGAAGAGTCTAGTATGGTTTTAGAACACATACAAAGGGCACCGATAATTGTTAAAGGTGCACGTTCGAATTCTGGGAACTCGAGGAAGCTAGTGTTGTATGTCCCTGAGTCTATAAAAAGAGGAGATGTACCTTTGAATGGACCAAAATGCTACATTCCTTGTAAATTTTCAATGTTTGATCAAAATCAAAAAGGTATGAAAGATCCAGTTGTGATACAAATTGCAGCACAACTTCCTATCACAAACACCAAGGCCGTTCCGTGGAACTACATTTAAGTCGTCGTTACTCACAAGGGAAAAGAAATTGTTGAAGAAACAAATGAAACAAGAGGCTTAACTCGTTCCGGAAGATGTTATGCTCCGGAAGAATTAAGGAGGGACAAACAAATCAAAGAAAATCAGTTGCCGATGAAAAAACCAGTCACTGAGGAAGATGCTGAAGAATTTCTGAAAAAGATGAAAGCTCAAGATTATTCTGTTATAGATTAGTTGAGGAAAACACCTGATCAAATCTCTTTATTGTCATTACTCATACATTCTAAAGAACATCGTGAAGTGTTGACCAGAATTTTGAATGAGGCACATATTAGAAAATATTACAGTAGGTCACTTGGAAAAGATGGTCAATCGAATTTTTGAGGTAAATAGAATCACTTTCACTGTTGATGAATTGCCATTGGAAGGATCTGGACATAATAGGGCTCTAAATTTAACCCTGAAATGTGAAGAACACTATGTGAAGAGAGTCATGGTCGATGGAGGATCAGGTGTAGACATATGCCCTCTTTCCACTCTACAAAGCTTGAAAATCAACACTGATAGGATTCGTACCAACAATGTTTGTGTACGTGCATTTGATGGTGCAAAACGGGATACTCTTGGTGAAATATACTTAATAGTTACAATTGGACCAGCGGAGTTTGGAATCACTTTCCAAGTTATTGACATGGACACGTCTTACAATCTGCTTTTGGGTAGGCCATGGATCCACATGGCTAGAGCTGTGCACTCTACTCTACACCAAGTGGTTAAGTTTGAACATGACAAACAAGAAATCATTGTCCATGGTGAAGATGATCTCCCGATCACCCGAGATCCTTCAATACCATGCATTGAGGCTAAAAGAGGTTGTGAATCCCTCAACTATCACGCTTTAGAGATAATAATGATTAATCAGTTCTTAGAAGGAAATCCTATCCTCCAACCTCTTCTGTCCTCTACTTACATCATGGTGGTGGCTCAAATGGTACAAAATGGCTATGAACCAAGAAAGGGGTTAGGTTTGTCGTTGCAAGGGATTGTGAATCCTATCAGTCCAATGTGTAATCAAGATACATTCAGTTTGGGTTCCAATCCAATTAGATTTGATAGAAAATGGGCAAAATATCATAAAAGAAATGCTTGGAATCTGTCGAAGTCGATCCCCATATTGCTTAATCTTTCATTAAATCTCAAGGTGAACCGTGTCCAGACTTACCAATCCAAAATGATGTGGATGAAATGCGTTAAGGTATCAAGGAAATGTTTAATGAGGTAAATATGACTCAGAAGGGTGAGGGCACTAGTCATATGGATGTGCATTTTATCGGCCCGAATGTCCAACTCAATAATTGGAAAGCCACTCCTCTCCCAACAAAAAAGGAGTCATGGTAGTTTTTTTTGCTGTTTTTTTTAATTTTATTTTCCTTGGATTATTCTCAGGGTTGTAATTCACACATTCTAGTTGTTTCGCTTTATTGTTAACCCTTCTATCCTTTACCATTTAATGCAATAAAGTTCTAGTCATCTTCTGTGTTCCTACTCTTTCTAATATTTGCCATTTTATTTTCATTTCAGTTATGTTAACTTTAATAATATGATATGCATGCGGAGTTTACAATTAGATCCTAAAAAGTTGTCTGATCTCATAACAATGAATCCTAATTCTAAGGAATATGATAAAGATGAAGCTGATGAAGAAATTAAAAGGGGTTTGGATCAATTTGAAAATAAGCCTAAACCTAATTTAAGCGAAACAGAGGTGTTTAATTTGGGAACTCCCGAAGAAGTGAAAGAAATAAAGATAAGTATTCATGTCGATCAAACTATTCGAGACGACATAATTCAAGTTTTAATTGAATACAAAGATGTCTTCGCTTGGTCATATGATGACATGCCTGGGTTAAGTGCTGATTTGGTAGTTCACAAACTTCCCATACATCCTGATTTTCCACCTGTCCAACAAAAGCAGAGAAAATTTAAGGCAGATATGAGCGATAAAATCAAAGAGGAAATCATGAAACAACTGAATGCAAAAGTGATTAGGGTCGTCCAATACACTACTTGGTTGGCTAATGTTGTGCCAGTACCAAAAAAGGATGGAAAGATCAGAGTTTGTGTTGATTATCGAGATTTAAACAAAGCAAGTCCAAAAGAAAATTTTCCACTACCCAAAATTCATATCTTGGTTGACAATTGTGCTAAACACGAGATTCAATCTTCCGTGGACTGCTACGCCGGATATCACCAAATTCTCATGGATGAAAGAGACGCAGAAAAAACTGCTTTCACTACCCCGTGGGGTACATATTGTTATAGGGTCATGCTGTTTGGTCTAAAAAATGCAGGGGCAACCTACATGAGAGCTATGACCACAATATTCTATGACATGATGCATAACGAAGTTGAGGTATATGTCGATGATGTCATCATTAAGTCTAGAACGCAAATTGACCATGTGCGTGATCTAAGAAAATTTTTCGAAAGGTTGAGAAAGTACAATCTCAAGCTTAATCCGGCTAAATGTGCATTTGGAGTTCCATCTGGTAAGCTTTTGGGTTTTATAGTTAGCCGAAGAGGCATTGAATTAGACCCCTCCAAGATAAAGTCCATTCAAGAATTGCCACCTCCAAAAACCAGAACTGAAGTCATGAGTTTTCTGGGAAGATTAAACTATATCAGCCGATTCATCGCTCAACTCACTACTACATGCGAGCCGATATTCAAGTTATTGAAAAAGGATGCTGCTATTAAATGGACAAGTGAGTGTCAAAATGCTTTTGAAAAAATTAAGGAATATTTAGCAAATTCTCCGGTACTGGTCCCCCAGAGCTTGGTAGGCCTTTGTTTTTATACCTCTCGGTAACAGATAATTATTTTGGTTGCGTTCTAGGACAACATGACGTCACGGGAAAAAAGGAACAAGCCATGTATTACTTGAGCAAAAAGTTCACATCCTATGAAGCAAAGTACACTCTATTAGGAAAAACATGTTGTGCTTTAACTTAGGTCGCCCAAAAATTGAAGCACTATTTTTTGTCCCACACCACTTACCTCATATCTCGAATGGATCCTCTGAAATATATTTTTCAAAAAGCCATGCCGATGGGTAGGTTGGCAAAATGGCAGATTTTTCTTACCGAATTTGATTTTGTGTATGTTACTCGCACCGCCATGAAAACACAAGCATTGGCCGATCATCTGGCAGAGAATCCGATTGATGATGAATACGAACCCTTAAAGACATACTTCCCTGATGAAGAGATCAACTCTATTGAGGAAGAAATTCCTGATAATGACCCCGTATGGAAATTATATTTTGATGGGGCTGTCAACAAAAACGGAGTGGGAATTGGGGCAATTCTTATCTCACTAAGCGGTTGTCATTATCTTGCCACAGCACGACTTCAGTTCTTTTCTACCAACAACACAACAGAATATGAAGCTTGCATCATTGGTTTGAATATGCAATAAATCTGGGTGTACATGAGCTCTTAATCTTAGGGGATTCCGACTTGCTCATTTGACAAACTCGAGGCGAATGGGAAACTCGAGACATTAAGCTCATATCGTACAAACAATGTTTAGAAAATCTCATCAAAAAATTCAAGTCCATTGAATTTAGATATATTCCCAGGTTTCACAATGAGTTGGCTGATGCTTTGGCCACCCTAGCATCGATGCTTTCATACCCAGGTAATACCTCTATTGACCCGTTGGAAATCCAAGTTAGGGATCAACATGGTTATTACAATATAATTATGGTAGAGGAATATGGTGAGCCTTGATATCACGACATCAAACAGTTTATAAAAGCTAGAGAATATCCACTGCATGCTGATAGAGATCAAAAAAGAACTATTAGGCGACTCGCCAATGTGTTCTTCTTAAGTGGCGATATCTTAGATAAAAGGACTCCGGATTTGAATTTATTACCATGTGTGAATAATCAAGAGGCGGAAACAATTATGAATGAGGTACATTCAGGGGTATGTGGCCCACACATGAATGGTTACGTTCTAGCAAAAAAAATTATTCGGACAGGGTACTATTGGTTGACCATGGAGCGAGATTGCTTCCAATTTGTTCGCAAGTGCCATCAGTGCCAAATTCATAGCGACTTGATTCACTCACCCCTTTTAGAGTTGCATCCTATGTCTGCTCCGTGGCCATTTGTTACATAGGGAATAGACCTTATTGGGCCAATAGAGCCAAAAACATCTAACGGTCATCAGTTTATTTTAGTTGCCATCGATTACTTTACCAAATGGGTAGAAGCTGTCTCATTCAAATCAGTTACCAAGAAAGCGGTGGTGGACTTCGTTCATTCCAACATCATATGTCGTTTTGGCATACCAAAAATAATTACAGACAATGCAATGAATCTCAACAGCCATTTGATGAAGGAAGTTTGTGAGCAATTTAAAATTGTTCATCGTCATTCAACCCCTTATCGTCCCAAAGCAAATGGGGCTGTTGAAGCTGCGAATAAGAATATCAAGAAGATTCTTAGGAAAATGGTGCAAGGATCTAGGAAGTGGCATGAGAAATTACCCTTCGCTCTCATGGGATATCGCACGACTGTTCGTACGTCAGTCGGTGTAACTCCTTACTTATTGGTTTATGGAACTGAGGCTGTCATACCCGCAGAAGTTGAAGTCCCTTCTCTTCGAACCATTGTTGAAGCAGAAATCGAGGATAAAGAATGGGTTAAATCGAGGTTAGAACAATTAGCACTGATAGAAGAAAAACGATTGACATCAATTTGTTTTGGTCAATTATATCAGCAGAGGATGGCTCGGGCATATAATAAGAAAGTACGCCCAAGGAATTTTGAAGTGGGTCAACTTGTTGTGAAACGTATCCTTCCCCACCAAGACGAGGCCAAGGGAAAGTTTTCTCCAAATTGGCAAGGCCCTTATGTTATTAAGCAAGTGTTATCCAAAGGAGCTTTGGAATTGGCGGATATGGAGGGAAAGGCAATTGACACAATTGTCAATGCAGATTCGATCAAGAGATACTACATTTAGCTCTCCTTCTCATTCTTATGATGAGAAGATAAAAATGTATCCTCTTTTATCTCAAACACCACTGGTCTGGTGTTTAAAAATAAAAATAAAAACTAAAAAAAAAAGAAAAAAAAAACTAAAAAAAAAATTATTAAAAAAAAAGCACGGAAAGTTCATTGAACTACGTTTGACCTGATTTCTAAAAGGATACGTAGGCAGCCCTTCATTAGGGTTCGGTCTAGTCACTCAATAAAAAGATAATCATGTTCTTCAGTTCTCTAAAGGTAGAGACATTATGTTGGTGAACTATGGAAAAGATGAAGAAGAGAGTGTTGTGAAAACCCTTACGGGCACTATAAGACGATGGTTTGGTGAAAAATCATGAAAGATGTTACTGATCAAATGATGACATTTTGTCTGGACATGAGCGCAATCATGATAAAAGTCAAGCTTAGACTGAAAGGTGCAACATTGTTTCCTGAGATTCAGACAACTCGAAAAAGATCAAACGTTCGGTCCAATTGCATGTCATGTTTCAAAGTTGTCATGTACTTTCAGATAAGATTCTTTTCACTCATTTAAACATTTTCTTATTTATCTTCTACTTCTAAAGACACAATTTTCCTTCATAACCCTTTTATTCGTGTCATTATTGCTTGTGTTTCTTTGAGTTTTTATTTTTCTTTCTCAGTATCGACTCGTGTCAAGTGAGAAAATCAAATTAAATCAGCAAAATTGACTACGGTATTTCCAGTTGAATGTTGGGAACATGCACCATATTGGCTAGGGTTGTGAACCTATCGAGATAATAAATATCATAAATCTATACCGAGTGAAAATATATAAAGCAAAAGAGTCGCTTGGGAACGAATGAACCACACAACATGCACAAAATGGTGATGAGTTAGAATGTCCATGAAAAGTGTTTCAAGGAAAGATAAGGACTGTTTTGAAAACATCTACAAGATATTCGCACAATCATCAATGGGATGAATCTTCCAAGCGGGGCGGATCCAGAAGTCAAGCTTTACAAAATATTCAAAGTCATGAACCAACCACTATGTAGGAAAATTAACAATACATTTCTTTGACTTAAAACAGGTATAAGGCAAAATCATGTAAATAGTTTGCGAGAGACAAACGCCGCGATGGTAAGTTCTTGAATCTTTACTTTCCATATAATATGCGTGATAAAATAATAATAACAATAAAAATGATTTTTTTATTGAATCTGGGGCATATTATATTATTTTTAGTTTGTTCAATGTACAAATAAAAATAAAATAAAATAACGATAACCCCTGGTTGCATATAGGGAACAATAACCCCTATCCTAATTTTTTCTTCACAAGGCACAATAACCCCTATCATTTTTTTTTGTCTTCACAGGGCCTAATAATCCCTGGTTTCATATAGGGCACAATAACCTCTATCCTATTTTTCATGTCTTCACAGGGCACAATAACTCCTGGATTGCATATAGGGCACGATAACCCCTATCATTTTTCATGTCTTCACAGGGCACAATAACCACTGGATTACATATAGGGCACAATAACCCCTATCATTTTTTTTTATGTCTTCACAGGGCACAATAACCCCTGGTTGCATATAGGGCACAATAACCCTATCATTTTTTTCTTCACAGGGCACAATAACCCCTGGATTACATATAGGGCACAATAACCCCTATCATTTTTTTTATGTCTTCACAGGGCACAATAACCCCTGGTTGCATATAGGGCACAACAACCCCTATTTTATTTTTCATGTCTTCAGAGGACACAATAACCCCTTGATTGCATATAGGGCACAATAACCCCTATCATTTTTCTTCAAAAGGCACAATAATCTCTGGTTGCATATAGGGCACAATAACCCCCTATTTTATTTTTCATGTCTTCAGAGGGTGCAATAACCTCTTGATTGCATATAGGGCACAATAACCCCTATTTTAATTTTCATGTCTTCACAGGGCACAATAACCCCTGATTGAAATTTGGGTACAAAACTCCCTTTGGTCTTTTTTTTTTACATTCTGTAATAGGCTATAAAAACATTATTTTTATTATTAGTATAGACTTTTATAGTTTTCATCAATAACTCACAAAATTTCCTAGTGCAAACTAGGTAGAAAAATTTGTTTTGTGTGCAGGTTTCTACATAGCACACAAATTTGCAGTTCAAAAATAATAGAATTCATCCTTTCAAGAAAATAAGTTTTCAAGAATATCATGCGGAAAAACGTCAGTAGCTGAAGTCAAGTCATGAAGTTTCAAGTCTTAAACTCAGAAGTCCAGAGCAAAGTTCGGAATAGATGAACCTACCCAAAGAGGGTGAAGCGACATCTGAGAATCCAAAATGAAGACTTAGCACTATCGGAATAGATAGGATTTCGTATCTTTCCTTCTACATTTTGTTTTTTTATGTAATAGCTGGAGCTACGAATCGGAATCTCGACAAAACCTCACTCGACTACCTAACTCATTGGAACTACGCCTGGCTCCTTATCATCTCAACATATGATAGGTAGTTTTTAAAAGTTAGGACACAGTCAAACCTCTTCTCTACTGTAATTTTTTCACATAAATATTTCAGTAAAACATTAGTCACATTGTTCACGTCTTTGCATGAAAACTCTTAATGTCTTCAAGCAAACAGGGGCATACTGTGAACACCTAATTTTTTACCAAAATATAAAGAGTCAAACACTAATTTTTAAAAAAGGGTTATATTTAAAATAAATAAAAAATAAATAAATTGTGTAAATTACTTTAATAATAAAAATTATGAATTTATGGTATTTGTTTTAAATCTTCAACTTTTAATTAGTTTAAAAATAATGGTAGAAGAAGAAAAAAGGGGAGTCCTAAATATTCAAATTACCTTCCCCTTATCCTAATTATTCCCAACTTCCTAACTTATTTTACTAAAAAAATCTCATCCCATTTATTTTTTATTTTTTTTCTTCTCTCTCTCTCTTTGGACGTTCATTTCACTTTTTTTTATTTAATTTTCTATTATTATTATTTATTTATTTTATATCCATCCTTATCTCAACCCCAATCCCCTCAACAATATTTAAAATTAAATCCTAATCCAGCTCTATTAAGTTCCTTTTAATTAGCACCAAACTCTCAACCAAAATTATTATTAAAAAACATGTTCAATTGAAATATAGAGAACACACAGATACAGAGAAAAACAGAGAGGAAAAGAGAGAAATACAGAGAGAAATATATAGAGCAAACACAAAGAGAAGAAAAGTGAGTCATTCTTTTGAGAATTAGGTCAGCGTTAGAGTTTTTTTTGTCGTGGTTCCAAATTCGTGACTCAAATCAGTAGATCATAGAAGTTATTTTTCGTGATATTCATCTTCACAGCGGGGTAATTCTAAACTCTTGCATTATTTAAATGTAATGTTGTATGAAAATTTGAATATAATAATATGAAGTTCTTTGAATCGTATGTTATCATTATGCAATATCAATATGTGATGCATGTTAAGATTTTTTTTTTCTCGATCTGAAAAATGAGAAATAAAAAAATGTTTCTTGCTAAAAAATAATATGAAAATAAAATATGTATCATACATTTTTGTATTATTATTATTGTCTAAACTTTTATTAGATGCAATTTAAATGATTTTGTAATTTAATAAGTTAATGTTCTTCTAGAGCCTAGTTTTTTACTAAAAATAAAAATAAAATTTATAAACTTGTTACACTAGGATGTAAACTAATTTTTTTTAATTGATTAGTAATTAAAAGAAAAACTTATGTGTAATGCGTTTTTTTACACATTATTTGGATTAAAAATTATCTTTAGAATAAGTACAAGATAGTTATCTAATTCGAATTATCAAAGTTTATCATTGAGAAAATACATAAATATTATTTAGAGTCATAACTAAAATTAAAAATAATGAGAAAGAGTAAAAAAAAATGAATGAAAAACCAGAGGAATAAAAAAAAAAGAAAAAAGAAGGTAGCATAAAAAAAAACAGAAACAGAAAAAAAAACAGAAACAGAAACAAAAAAGAAGTAGAGGAAAGGAGAATAAAAAAAAATAAAAAAATATAAAACTAATAAAATAAAAAGTAGAACCTAAAAAAAACGTAAAATAAAAAAAGGAGGTAACAAAAAAGAAAAACCACAAGAATAAAAAAAACAAAACAAAAGAAGACAGCATTAAAAAATAAGATATATAAAAAAGAAACAGAAAATAATAGAAAAAAAAGAACGTGAAAAATGAAAAAAGAAAAAGAAAAAGAAGAGAAGCAAAAAATAATTATAAAATATATAGAACAAGAAATTAAAAAAAAAAGAATGAAAAAAAAAGAACGTAAAAAAGAAGAGTAACAAAATCTATAAAAATAAAATAAAAAAGGAGAAGAAGACAAATTTTATAAATAAAATAAAAAAAAGTTAATAAAACAGAAAGTTAATAAAAAAAAAGGAAAATAGAAATAAAATAATAACAAAAAAGTTAACAAAAAGGTAAGTTTTTTATAAAAATAAAGTAAAAAAAAAAAGAAGATAAAAAGTGAGTTCAAGAGAATGTCAACGAAAAGTAAAAAACTACTTTATTATAAAAAAAATAAAAAAATACCAAAGATAATTAAAAGAACGTGCAGCATTAAAAAAAAATTTATTTGTAAAATTAATAGTAAATCTCTCAAAATTTTACCTCTCGTTTAAAAATGTAACTAAAATAAAATAATCCTCAAATTACTCAAACACTAAAATTTCTTTTCTATATAAATTCTACTTTCAAAATATAAACATACACACACAAATACACACAAATGTTAATAAAAATAATTTAAAATAAATGGATTTTTCAAGTTTAAAATTAATGGACGTATGCATAAAAAAAATAAGATCATTTCATATAAATTAGTCAGTTTCAAATAAGTTAAACAATAATTTGGGTAAATAAAAATTTATTATTAAGTTTAAATAATATAATATCCGAAATTAAGTCAAGTCATATCAAAGTTAATAAAGCAACCGTGCTAGAACCACGGGATTCGAGGGGTGCCTAACACCTTCCCCTCGGTCAACAGAATTCCTTACCCGAATTTCTAGTTTGCAGACCAATATAAGATAGAGTCAAATTTCTTTTTGATTAGGGATTTAAATAAGGTGACTTGTAACATCAAAACTCAATTCCAAGTGGCGACTCTGAATAGTAATTATCCCTTTTCAAAATGTTACTTTAATTGGAAAAACTCTTTTTTTTCTTTCAAAAAAATTCAAAACAAATAAAAATAAAAAATATTGAGATTTGAGAAAAAAAAGGGGTGTGACAGTTTCGACACGGTATTTTTGGATCGGAGTGTCACGTTTTGACACGGTATTCTTTAATCGGAGTGTCACGTTCCGACACGATAATGATTGGAACAAAGTGTTACGTTCCGACACAGTAACATTAAAGGAAAAGAATATTGAATTAACTTAATAAACTCAATCTCAAAGAACCCATTTCCCAAATGAGCGTGGCGTGGAGGCATGAGTCCTCATGGGTGTGCTTAATATTGTGATTGATTATGTAGTCATTTGTTCATGTTGTTTGTTGTCTACCACCTGTTAAGTGTCATATTTGAGTTCATACTATTATTCATTGTATATTAATTTCTATTTTGGGTTGGATGATGATATCTACTCAGTAAATATTGTCTCGTACTGAGCCCTTTGTTTTCCTTTTATAGAGTGCAACGAGTGTACATTATGACTTCGAATTGCCCTCAGCTTTAGTCAACCTCCAGCATATCAGGTTCAAGGGTGAGCTATTCATTCAAGAGCTTGTTGGATTCTCTTGGTCATGGAATAATGTCCTTAGTTTTCAAACATAAACTATTTTATTCATTTACTTTGGTGTCTTTGATACTCTTAGACTTTGTAATTGGAGATTAGATGTCCTTGTTGTGATGACTTTTAGGTTTTGGAAAACAATATTAATCAGATTTTGAGCTTCCGCATTATTCTTGTATAATATAATTTAAGGTTAAATTCATTGGTTCGCCCACTTAGTTAGTTAAGTATGGGTGTCACTCACGACTCGATTTGGGTCGTGACATGTTTGAAATTATTTAGTGGGGGTAATAGGACGGTTGCAAAGTTAAAATGTCTTTTTAAAAATTCGAAACAAATTCAGTGGTTACTTTATGTCTTTAATATTCGAAAAAGAAAGTGTGTAGTGTATGCTTTAGAGAAGTTGTGATTATGATTGTGATTGTAATTATCAATTTCTTTTTCAATTATTCGTAGTTGTACTTTAGAATTTTAGAATGAAATATAATTTAATAATAAATAAAGAATTTCAATTTTTTTTATATAAAATGAAAATTATATAGGATGACTATTTGGAAAAAAACAAAGAAAAGATTTAGATTATAAAATGAGAAAATTAAAACAAAATAGAAATAATAATGTTACATTGAGAAGAGAAGAAAATTATTTTTTAGAAAGTAAGATAGAGAATAGGTTGGAGTTGGTTGACTAAAAAACATAGAACTCTATATTTGGAGTGTAGGGTTGTCTGAGAAAGGATTGATTGTCCAAGTTTTTTTTAATTCCTTGACTCTTTCAGTTCGTTGTTCTCTGAATTTACCTTTCACCATTGTCTCTGTTTACGCTCTCCCTTAATTTTTATATGTGATAACATTCAATTCTAGTGGATGTGTTGTTTCAGTTTTAGAAATTAAGGTTTAGTTCTGTTGTAATATCAATAAGAAGCTTTTATAGAATAAAATTGACTTTACTGAAGGCTATTGTGAATTCGTCTAAGTCTTTGACTCTTTTATTAACATACTTTTTACATGTGACTTTTTTTGTCAATTTTCTTGGCATTAAGAAAAACTGGTAGAGAATACAAGAAAGCTATGTCAGCAAAATTCTCACAAGTTATTACGTAATATACTTATATTTTGTCAATTTGTGAAATTATCATATTTTGCTTTTTTTTGATTTCCCCCTTCTTTTGATGTAAGTTCACTACATAGACTTCTCTGTGCTAAAATTAAATGAAAGGAGAAGTCCTCAATGATTTAAGTAATTTAGGATTTTTGTAATGTTTACTTTGGGGTTATACTTTTTCTAGATGAATTTGCAGCGTATTGATTATTATGCCTAGTAAAATATCATAATAATGCCTAAAGCAATTTATATATGCAGTAATAAAAATACAGATCAATGATTTATGCAAGTCCTATTACAGATGTTATAAACACATAAATTTATATCTGAATCTAAAAGAAAGTTGATTAACTTTTTGGAATTAATTTCGAATTCAGTAGGTCTCAATTGGTTAGAGACCCATGCTGATAACGTGTTGTAAAATAAGAGGAAGATACAATAATACTAAACAAGAAATGAAAGATAAATGTTATTGAGAAGTATAAAGTGGAGAATATTATTTAAACTCTTCAAGTTTATCATTCACAAGGGTGAAGCATGCCCTTTTATAGGATGTAAAATCATCCGTTTACAATGCTACACAAAATACATTAAAAGATAATTAAGTAATGCATTAATGAGACATTATGTTAGGAATAGATTGAATAGAAACATTCACACAATTAAATTAATCTATAACAATTTTAATTTTTTTTTACCAAACGCTATCATCCTAGTCAAAAAGCAAAGGTATTGTTAGTTACCCAATAAGATATTATAATTCTAATTCCTTTGGAAACAAAAATAAAAAGAAGTTAAATTGTTGAAAGAACATCAACAAAAAATGAATAGATATATAAATAAATAAATGTTACTCTTTTTTTTAGTTAAACGACCCTTGAGGTGGGTCAGGGGCTGAGCAATACCCCCCGGTTTTATTATAAATAACAAAAAAAAAAAATACAAGGAGGGGGGCATAAACCTTACCTCCTACCTAAGATGGTTTGGAGTCAACTTCCCAAAGTAAGTCAACTCTTCCCCTTACAAAAAGATGTAATCAAAATACTAAGCACTAATGAGAGGACTCCTCCCAATACACCGTATCTAGAAAACATAAACTAGGGAGACTCTCCCTTTACAAGAAAACCTATAATTAAATTAGTCTATTCAAAGTAGCTATAATTTTAATTATAGCTAAGTTGAAAAGAAGTGAGAATAATCAAGGAGGTTATCTTTTGGTCTTCTTCCTTCTAAAGCTACGCATCTGCAACAAGTCAAGGTGATAGTATGATCTTGCTTCCTTAGGCATTTGTTGGATGTTGAAGTTGTAACGACTTGTTTAGTCGTTTTGAGCAGCAGATTTTATTTCTGGAAAAACTGGCTGAGACGACGGAACTCACGACGGACCGTCGAGGCGGTCTCGTTCCAAAACACTTAGAATTCTGAAATTTGGGTACTGAAATCGACTCTCTGAACTTCGTGACGAAGTGGCAGGACGGAATGTCTCAGGCATGACGGGCCGTCACAGGCATGACGGGCCGTCACAGGCCCTTCAGTAAATTCGAGTCTCTGAACTCTGTGACGGAAGCAGCAGGACGGACCATCGCAGGCACGACGGCCCGTCACAGGCTGCGTAATCCCAGGCGGGGTCGGATTTCTTTAAATGTTTTAAGGGACGTTTTGGACTATTCTTGCTATAATTATAAATTTAGTGGGTTAATGTTAATAATTTAACTACTTGAGGGTTAAAAGAAGTAACCTTGAGTTAGTTAGTGGGTTAAACTCATCATCTTTCATACTTAATTATATGCTAATTAGGGTAAAAGAAAGAGGTTTTGAATAAGAAAAAGAAAAGAACAGAAAGAGAGGGAGAAACGATCGAGAGAGAGAGAGGGAGACGAAGAGGAAAGCAATGATCTTGAGGAAATTGCTTGCTTGATCACGAATCTTCGGTGGAGGTAGGTTATGGTTTTTATACTATTCGTAGTTAACTCTTAATAGCGAATGATATGTGTTGGGTTGTATTGTAAAGTCTTCTATATGCTTAATTGTATGCTTGCATGAATATGATTATATAATTGTGATGAAATAAGCATGATGAAGCTATTGAATCCCAAATCTTGAAAACTCCAATCTTGAAAATCCCTTGTTAATGATGATGTCTTGGTATAAAAGAAGGCTTGATGAACTAAAGTAATGAGATTGATGATGCCTTGGTATAAAAGAAGGCTTGATGAATTAACAGAATAAGATTAGTGGAGCGGGTGTCACGAACCGACACGTAGAATTAGGGGATCGGGTGTAACGAACCGACACGTAGAATTAGGGGATCGGGTGTCATGAACCGACATGTAGAAGTAGGGTATCGGGTGTCACGAACCGACACGTAGAATTAGGGGATCGGGTGTCACGAACCGACACGTAGAACTAGGGGATCGGGTGTCACAAATCGACATGTAGAATTAGGGGATCGGAGTGTCACGTTCCGACACATAGTAGTAGGGGAGCGGAGTGTCACGTGCCGAAACAAGAGGAATAAAGATAATGAATCTTGGAATTATGTTAATAAATTCGAACGAAAAGAACCTATTTCTCAAATGAGTATGATATGGAGGCTTGAGTCCTCATGAGGGTACTTGACGTTATTTATCAAAGATTCTTGTACATGTTGTCGCTACAAATTCAGTATTGTAGTTGATTTATGATATGATATGATATATATTGTTTTCTATTTTGAGTTGGCCGATGATATCTACTTAGTACCCGTGTTTTGTACTGACCCCTACTTGTATGTTTCTTTCCTTGCTATTTGTGGAGTGCAGCAAACGTGCCGTCGTCTTCAAGTCAACCGCAACTCTAGCTAGTCTTCATTACACCGGATTTCAGGGTGAGCTAACGCTTCTAGCTTGGACTGGATCTTCTTCTTCATGTCTCGATGCCTTGAAGTTCCGGCATGGACTAGCTTTTTATTTATTCTAAGCTTTCTAGATACTCTAGCTTTAGTAATTTGAGGATAGATGTTCTTGTGATGATGACTTCCAGATTTTGGGGATAATAATAGTTGTCGAGTTTTTAGAAGTTATTTAATTGATTTTCATTAATGAGTTTAAGTCTTCCGCATTATATTGTGTTATTATATTCGAAATGTTGGGTTTTGTATTGATTGGTTCACTCACATAGGAGGGTAAGTGTGGGTGCCAGTCGCGGCTCGATTTGGGTCGTGACAAACTTGGTATCAGAGCATTAGGTTCGTTGGTCTCATCACACAAGAACGAGTCTAGTAAAGTCTTAAGGAACGGTAGGGGGACACCTTTACTTTTCTTTGAGAGGCTATAAGACTTTAGGAAAATTCCATTCTTTCTTTCCTTCTTTCGTGCTATTACTTGGATCCAATTGGTATCTAGGTGATACAAATTGGTATCTGACCATCTTCACTCTATTTCGCAGATGGTTAGAACTAGAGCAACAACCGCGCCAACATCAACATCGGCAAGACAAGATGCATCTGAGCCAGCCACTGAGACTGTAGCTCAAAGAGGAGCAGTGGCAAGAGGCCGCGGTAGAGGTCGCGGGAGGACGTCCTCTAGAGGAAGAGGACGAACGCCTGGCCCATCTAGTACTAGGGCGGTGACTCCTCCACCGACTGAGGAAGTAGTAAGAGAAGGGGAGGATGGGGAAAATGAACAAGTACAGAATGAGGAATTACCACCCCAACCTACCCCAAAGATGATCAATCAGGTTCTTGCTTATCTTAGCGGGTTATCTGATCAAGGCCAAGCGCCTCCAGTGTTTTCTGCACCAGCACCTCAGGCTCCGGAGGTACAATATGCGGCTACTGTGGCTCCCCGCATGGATGCCTCATTGGAAATAGGCCCGTTTTCTCATCTGACTACAGGGCCTATAATGACAAATGATCAGCATGAACTTTTCAGTAAGTTCTTGAAATTGAAACCTCCAGTCTTCAAGGGTGCTGAATCTGAGGATGCCTACGATTTTCTGGTTGACTGTCACGAGCTACTACACAAGATGGGTATAGTAGAATGGTTTGGTGTTGAGTTTGTGACTTATCAATTTCAAGGGAACGCCAAAATGTGGTGGCGGTCACATGTTGAGTGTCAACCAACAGAGGCACCACCTATGACTTGGGCATCATTCTCTAGCTTGTTTATGGAGAAGTATATCCCCCGGACTCTGAGGGATAGGAAAAGAGATGAGTTCTTGATCCTAGAGCAAGCTAGGATGTCGGTTACTGCATATGAGGCTAAGTTTCATGCATTATCCAGGTATGCCACCCAACTATGTTTCAGTCCACAAGAGCGGATTCGCCGTTTTGTGAAGGGGTTGAGACCAGAGTTGCGAATTTCATCCTTACAGGTAGCGGCTACAGCGAAATCTTTTCAAGAAGTGGTAGACTTCGTGATAGAGTTAGAGGGAGTGAAGCCAAATGACTTCACCATGGCAACGACATCAAAAAGGTTTCTAAAGGGAGGTGAGTTTAATGGTTCTTACTCTAGAGGACAGGGTTCAGGAGGTTACTCAGTCTGACCAATTCAGTCTTCACTACAGACTGTAGTTGGGGGTCCACCTCAGACTGGTCAACACTTCTCTGAGAGACCTATGCTTGACTCCAGGGAGTGTTATGGATGTGGGGAGACTGGACATATTAGGAGGAATTGTCCAAAACAGAGTTATAGACCCCCAATAGCTAGAGGTAGAGGTGGTCATGGTAGAGGCCGTTATTCTGGAGAACGCGGTGGCCGAAGTAATGGTAGGCACCAAAACGGCCGGGGTAACGGACAAACTGGAGCCACTACAGCACAACATGGTAGGGGCAAGGGGCAGACAGGTGATAGGGCCCATTGTTATGCTTTCCCTGGGAGATCTGAAGCGGAGACATCTGATGCTGTCATCACAGGTAATCTTTTGGTTTGTGATTGCATGGCTTCTGTATTGTTTGATCCTGGATCCACATTTTCTTATGTATCTTCCTCATTTGCTTATGGTCTTAATTTACATTGTGAATTGCTTGACATGCCTATTCGTGTTTCTACTCCGGTGGGTGAGTCTGTGATAGTTGAAAAAGTACATAGGTCTTGTTTGGTGACTTTTGTGGGGAGCAATACTTATGTAGACTTGGTTATCTTAGAAATGGTTGATGTTGATGTAATTCTGGGTATGACTTGGCTTTCTCCGAATTTTGCGATCTTGGATTGTAATGCTAAAACTGTGACGTTAGCCAAGCCTGGGACAGATCTGTTATTATGGGAGGGCGACTACACTTCCACTCCGGTTCGTATCATCTCCTTTATTTGTGCTAAGAGAATGGTTAGTAAAGGGTGTTTAACTTTCTTGGCACATCTCAGGGATGACACTACCCAAGTACCTTCAATTGAGTCGGTTTCGGTAGTCCGTGAGTTTCTAGATGTGTTCCCTGCAGATCTTCCTGGTATGCCACCGGATAGAGATATTGACTTTTGCATCGATCTAGAACCGGGTACTCGCCCCATTTCTATACCCCCTTATAGAATGGCTCCCGCGGAGTTAAGAGAGTTAAAGGCCCAACTTCAAGAGTTGTTGAGCAAAGACTTCATTAGACCAAGTGCATCTCCTTGGGGTGCTCTGGTGTTATTTGTGAAGAAGAAGGATGGGAGTTTTCGGATGTGCATAGACTACCGGCAGTTGAACAAGGTAACTATTAAGACCAAGTATCCCATTCCTCGCATAGATGACTTGTTCGATCATTTACAAGTGCTTGTGTCTTCTCTAAGATTGACTTGAGATCCGGTTATCATCAATTGAAAATACGGGTAACGGATGTGCCAAAGACTGCTTTTCGAACCAGGTATGGGCATTACGAATTTGTAGTAATGTCTTTTGGTCTTACGAATGCCCCTGCTGCTTTCATGAGCCTGATGAACGGGATTTTTAAGCCATATCTGGATCTCTTTGTGATCATATTTATTGATGATATATTGGTATACTCAAAGAGCAAGAAGGAACATGAGGAGCACTTGAGAAGTGAATCGGAAATGTTGAGGGAGAAAAAGCTTTACACCAAATTCTCCAAGTGTGAGTTTTTGCTAGATGCGGTGTCCTTCTTGGGGCATGTGGTTTCTAAGGATGGGGTGATGGTGGATCCTTCTAAGATTGAGACAGTGAAGAATTGGGTAAGACCTACTAATGTGTCAGAAATAAGGAGCTTTGTTGGTTTAGCTAGCTATTACCGTCGATTTGTCAAGGGATTCTCTTCCATTGCTTCCCAATTGACGAACTTGACTAAGCAGAATGTTCCATTTGTATGGTCGGACGAATGTGAGGAAAGCTTTCAGAAACTCAAGACCTTGTTGACTACTGCACCAATCCTTACCCTGCCAGTGGAAGGTAATAATTTCATTGTCTATTGTGATGCATCCTATTCGGGTTTGGGTGCAGTGCTAATGCAAGAGAAGAACGTAATTGCTTATGCTTCAAGGCAATTAAAGGTGCACGAACGTAATTATCCGACCCATGATTTGGAATTGGCTGCGGTAGTGTTTGCCTTAAAGCAATGGAGACACTATCTATATGGGGTTAAGTGTGAAGTGTACACAGATCATCGTAGCCTACAGTATGTCTTTACTCAAAAAGATTTGAATTTGAGACAGAGGAGATGGATGGAACTACTGAAGGATTATGATGTTACCATCCTGTATCACCCAGGAAAGGCTAATGTTGTGGCAGATGCCTTAAGTAGAAAAGCAGGGAGCATGGGTAGTTTAGCCCACTTACAAGTTTCTAGATGCCCATTGGCTAGAGAGGTTCAGACTCTGGCTAACGACTTTATAAGGTTAGAAGTAAATGAGAAGGGAGGATTTTTGGCCAGTGTGGAGGCGAGATCTTCTTTTCTTGACAAGATCAAGGGGCAACAGTTTGATGATGAGAAACTAAGCCGAATTTGGGATATGGTGTTGCGAGGAGAGGCTAAAGAAGCAATAATGGATGAGGAAGGTGTTTTGAGAATTAAGGGAAGAGTATGTGTGCCCCGTGTTGATGATTTGATCCACACTATTCTTACAGAGGTCATAGTTCCGGATATTCTATACATCCTGGTGCCACCAAGATGTACCGTGACCTAAAGCAACACTTTTGGTGGAGTAGAATGAAACGCGACATTGTTGATTTTGTTGCCAAATGTCCAAATTGTCAGCAAGTAAAGTATGAACACCAGAGGCCCGGAGGAACACTTCAAAGAATGCCCATTCCTGAATGGAAGTGGGAGAGAATTGCAATGGACTTCGTGGTTGGTCTTCCAAGGACATTGGGGAAGTTTGACTCCATTTGGGTAATCGTTGATAGGTTAACTAAGTCTACTCACTTCATTCCGGTCAAGGTGACCTACAATGCAGAGAAGTTAGCCAGAATCTATATCTCAGAAATCGTTCGATTGCATGGAGTTCCACTCTCCATCATATCAGATAGAGGTACGCAGTTTACTTCTAAGTTTTGGAGAACATTGCATGCTGAATTAGGTACTAGGTTGGACCTTAGTACTGCGTTCCATCCTCAGACCGATGGTCAGTCTGAGCGAACGATTCAAGTGTTGGAGGATATGCTTCGTGCATCTGTGATAGAATTTGGTGGCCATTGGGATAACTTCTTACCCTTAGCAGAGTCCTCATACAACAATAGCTATCACTCAAGTATTGATATGGCTCCATTCGAGGCATTTTATGGGAGAAGATGTAGGTCTCCCATTGGTTGGTTTGATGCATTTGAGGTTAGACCTTGGGGTACTGACCTTTTGAGGGATTCATTGAAGAAAGTGAAATCTATTCAAGAAAAGCTTTTAGAGGCTCAAAGCAGGCAGAATGAATATGCGGATCGAAAGGTTAGAGACATGGAGTTTATGGAGGGTGAGCAAGTCTTGCTGAAGGTGTCACCCATGAAAGGGGTGATGCGGTTTGGTAAGCGAGGTAAGCTAAGCCCAAGGTATATTGGTCCATCTAAAGTTCTGAAGCGCGTGGGGGAGGTAGCTTATGAATTAGCCTTGCCCCCAGGATTGTCAGGGGTGCATCCGGTATTCCATGTGTCTATGTTGAAAAGATACCATGGGGATGGAAACTATGTTATTCGTTGGGATTCAGTCTTGCTTGATGAGAATTTGTCTTATGAGGAGGAGCCTGTTGCTATTTTAGATAGAGAAGTTCGCAAGTTGAGGTCAAGGAAAATTGCATCTATCAAAGTTCAATGGAAGAATCGACCCGTTGAAGAAGCCACTTGGGAGAAAGAGGCTGAAATGCAAGAAAGATACCCACATCTGTTTACAGATTCAGGTACTCCAGTTCGCCCTTGTTTTTCTTCTTGTGATCGTTCGGGGACGAACAATGGGTAAATTGGTATCTATTGTAACGACCTGTTTAGTCGTTTTGAGCAGGAGATTTTATTTCTGGAAAAACTGGCTGAGACGACGGAACCCACGACGGACCGTCATGGGCACGACGGACCGTCGAGGCGGTCTCATTCCAAAACACTTAGAATTCTGAAATTTGGGTACTGAAATCGACTCTCTGAACTTCGTGACGAAGTGGCAGGACGGACCGTCACAAGCATGACGGGCCATCACAGGCCCTTCAGTAAATTCGAGTCTCTGAACTCTGTGACGGAAGCAGCAGGACGGACCGTCGCAGGCACGACGGCCCGTCACAGGCTGCGTAATCCTAGGTGGGGTCGTATTTCTTTAAATGTTTTAAGGGACGTTTTGCACTATTCTTGCTATAATTATAAATTTAGTGGGTTAATGTTAATAATTTAACTAGTTGAGGGTTAAAAGAGGTAACCTTGAGTTAGTTAGTAGGTTAAACTCATCATCTTTTATACTTAATTATATGCTAATTAGGGTAAAAGAAAGAGGGTTTGAATAAGAAAAAAAAGAACAGAAAGAGAGGGAGAAACGATCGAGAGAGAGAGAGGGAGACGAAGAAGAAAGCAAAGATCTTGAGGAAATTGCTTGCTTGATCACGAATCTTTGGTGGAGGTAGGTTATGGTTTTTATACTATTCGTAGTTAACTCTTAATAGCGAATGATATGTGTTGGGTTGTATTGTAAAGTCTTCTATATGCTTAATTGTATGCTTGCATGAATATGATTATATAATTGTGATGAAATAAGCATGATGAAGCTATTGAATCCCAAATCTTGAAAACTCCAATCTTGAAAACCCCTTGTTAATGATGATGCCTTGGTATAAAAGAAGGCTTGATGAACTAAAGTAATGAGATTGATGATGCCTTGGTATAAAAGAAGGCTTGATGAATTAACAGAATAAGATTAGTGGAGCGGGTGTCACGAACCGACACGTAGAATTAGGGGATCGGGTGTCACGAACCAACACGTAGAAGTAGGGGATCAGGTGTCACGAACCAACACGTAGAATTAGGGGATCGGGTGTCACGAACCGACACGTAGAACTAGGGGATCGGGTGTCACGAACTGACACGTAGAATTAGGGGATCGGAGTGTCACGTTCCGACACATAGTAGTAGGGGAGCGGAGTGTCACTACACAAGAGGAATAAAGATAATGAATCTTGGAATTATGTTAATAAATTCGAACGAAAAGAACCTATTTCTCAAATGAGTATGATATGGAGGCTTGAGTCCTCATGAGGGTACTTGACGTTATTTATCACAGATTCTTGTACATGTTTTCGCTACAGATTGAGTATTGTAGTTGATTTATGATATGATATGATATATATTGTTTTCTATTTTGAGTTGGCCGATGATATCTACTCAGTACCCGTGTTTTGTAATGACCCCTACTTGTATGTTTCTTTCCTTGTTATTTGTGGAGTGCAACAAACGTGCCGTCGTCTTCAACTCAACCGCAACTCTAGCCAATCTTCATTACACCAGATTTCAGGGTGAGCTAACGCTTCTAGCTTTGACTGGATCTTCTTCTTCATGTCTCGATGCCTTGAAGTTCCGGCATGGACTAGCTTTTTATTTATTCTAAGCTTTCTAGATACTCTTAGCTTTAGTAATTTGAGGATAGATGTTCTTGTGATGATGACTTCCAGATTTTGGGGATAATAATAGTTGTCGAGTTTTTAGAAGTTATTTAATTGATTTTCATTAATGAGTTTAAGTCTTCCGCATTATATTGTGTTATTATATTCGAAATGTTGGGTTTTGTATTGATTGGTTCACTCACATAGGAGGGTAAGTGTGGGTGCCAGTCGCGGCTCGATTTGGGTCGTGACAGAAGTAAACCTGTGGAGTGGTTGTCTTGTGGCTGTGTTTTGAAAGTGCATCAGCCACCCAATTAGCTTCCCTGAATACATTTAGGCACTTGAAATTCTGGGTTCGAGAAATGAGGTTTTATAACCTTTCCAACTGTGTGATAATGCTCCATTGAGGGGCAACCTTCTTTAAGATCCAATGCACAACCAATTGGGAGACTCTTTATTTGAAGTGCGACTTGAGGGCGTACAAACACTGCTTTATGCAGTTCTACAAAATGCACTAATAGATGTATTTTCTTAAAGGTAATTTAGTAATTTCATCTTATTATTTTATATTATTTTTATGGCAACACGTGCACTACAAGTGTAATGATAATATTCTTCCTTTCACTTTTCTTTTCTAAGATTTCGTTTGGATTGATTTAAAAAAAGTATTTTTTTAAAAGTAACTTTTTAAAGTGCTAGATCTTATTTTTAAAATAAATAGTTATGTATTTAGATAAAAGTGTTGTAGTTTAAAAAAAGTTATTGACGTGTTTGACAAATAAGTGCTGTTAAACACTTTTTTTTACATCAAAATGTCTGAAATATCCATAAAACTGTTAACATGATAACAAGTTGATAAATTTCAGGTTTTTATACTTAAAAAATTAAAACAAAATTAATTTATATTTTACATCCATAAGTAATAATATTTTCCTATCACTCACATATTTCTTTACCATAACAAATTACTTATAAGAGGAATATAAATTTATTATTTAAGTTAATTTTGTACACACAACTTATTGTAGATTCTAAAAATATATAATTTGAATAGATCAAAGAAAAGTTTAAGATTCATTTTAGTTGTATTCATAAGTAATAATATTGTCTATCATTTCCATATTTCTTTATCATCTAAATTATTTATAAGAGAAATATAAGTTTAGAAATTGGAGAAAGAGATGTTAAAGTTAAAACAATATGGGCAATTTAAAAATTGTATAAAAAAACTAAGGACAAAAAGGTAATAAAGATGATCAACAAAAAGGGTTTTTAAGTTTTTTTTTAAAAAAAGCACCCTCACATAATATTTTAAAGTTTGGCCTAAAATAAGTCCTTTTAAACTTAAAATAAGTCGTTTTGATATTCAAAAACTAACTTTTAAGTCAGTTTAACCAACTTAAAAGTCCATTCGAATAGGCTCTAGGACCATTTCCAACGCTACTCTATTTTTCTCTCCATTCTCTATATTTGGAGAGTAAAAAAGAGCATGCCCTCTCCAAGTGCTCTCTAATTTGCTCTGTGCAATTTGGAGACTACTATCCATATTCTCAATTTTACTTTTTTTAATATTATATTATTATTTTTATTATTTTGTAATTAACATATTTTTTTCATATAAGATTTAATTAAATCTTTAATATTCATAATTATTTTGGAATGTAATATAAATTTTAAAAATATATTATTTAATATAGGATAAAGGCTCAAAAATATCCTTCTTCCATCTATTGATTTAAAAATGCCCCTAACGTTTTCTCTAGATTAAAAAATGTCCATTAATTAACAGAAATATGACATGGATTTAACTTGACAAGTGGCCATTTTATATTGGTCCACATAATTTTTTTTACCCAATTAAAAGATCTAATCCAACCCAATACCCAGACCCATTTTACTAATGATTGAAGCATTTTTCTCTGTTCTTTTTTCCTCTGATTTTTTTTTCAAAAAATGGTAGATAACTTTCAATAAAAGATCAGCTAGACTGCAGTATTTAACTCGGCAAAATCAATAAAATGCAAATCTTAACACTCAAAATTGAAACTTTCAACCTAACAAATAAACAAGTAAAATGAATACTTGAAACTCTAGAAAAAAAAATGGCTAATTAAATTGCAGAATTTAAATCAAATAAATCACAGCTATAACCCAATAAATAGCAGCTAAAATGTAAAATAGTACGGCAAAAAGTACACCATCATATAAGGATGAAATGATTTTCATTTAAACATCAGTTTAAAACCTTACATAGCAGAAATCTTATGCATTTCAAAACCAAACTAACTTTAGAATTGTACTAAAAAATTATATACATTTGGTAGAAGAACAAGCACAACTAGCTATCCGTTGCACTTCATACATGATTCAACGACTTAGATTGTACAATGGATTGTGATCCAACCTTAACTCGACAATGACGAATCCCCACTTATCGGCCCATGGGAGGGTACGAGTGAGGATGTGCTCACAAGAGACTAACTCATATCTTTATGTATAGTACCTGAACTGAATTTTGAAGTTTCTCAATTGAAGGACATTTCTATTTCCTGTAAAGAGATTTTTTGAAGACTCACAAGATTCCGTTGGAAGATCAATGTTGGGTTTGGATATTTAATTCGGTTCTTTTAATTGGGTAAATAATGAATGTTGATCAATATAAAATTGTCTTTTGTTTAGTTGAATCACACTCTGTTAATTAATGGTATTTTTAAACCTAAAGAAAACGTTAAGGGCATTTTTAAATTAATAGATGGAAGGAGAAAATTTTTGAACAATTTTCCATAGGTTATGGACATTTTTGAACTTTTTCCCTTAAATATATAGTGCTTTCATCTCCGAATAATAATACATTTTTAAATTTTTCATCACTTTATGATACACTTTGATGTTATTATTAATTTTCACCATGAAGGCCGTTTGGCCATTGATTTCCTTAAATAATATTTGGAAAAGAATTTGACAAATAGTGTTTGTCCATACAATTGTCATTATCTGGCAAATATTCCGAATTGTCAAATACTAGTTTTTCTAGTATTTGGATATCTTTTACAAAAAGACCCTCTATAGTATTTGTTTGCGTTGTGTTACATAATTTTTTATGTGAACACCAAAGTCGCTATGAAATATTCAGGGAATATTAAATAATAATATGGTTGTTGATGAAAATGATGAACAATAGGCTCAAGGTAACAAAGTCATGTGTTTTGTCTACTTCACAATGTATGAAACGATGCTTGTTGCACTCACTCCAAACTAACCATTACTCTAGTGTCATGGAAACTATTTGTTATTGTTGCAACGAACATCCAATTGACTTGTAATACAAACTTATAATTAACTTTGATAGTTTTTAAAACTTACGGGTATAAATCATATTTTTAGAAAAACTGAAATATATTTTTCAAATACTATGACCAAACAAATTGTGAAATTTCACCAAAATTTTCACTCAGTTTGCCAAGAATATTTGAAAATCTATGGCCAAACGCTAGCGAAGAATGCACAAATCTTAAATTATAGGATACAAAATTTAATTTGAAAATATAATACATAACATAATAATTCAAATACAAGATAACAATACAATACATAACACAACAATTCTAAAAATCACAACAATAATTTGGTAACCCGAGAGTTTGTTTCTAGATGGAAAAAAGACATAAAGTTATTATTAATTTTGTTCCAAATTTTTAAAAAGACACCTTAACTTTGCAATCGTTCATTAGCCCACTAAACAATTTTGAACATATATTATTATATCATTTTTCTTCCACTTGACATAGAGAGTAGTGTGCACTCTCTAAAAGAGAATGAAAAACCTAAAATAACTAATATAATTTTACTTTTTCAAATATTTTATCATAAAATACTTTTTCTTAATATTTCATATTTTTTTCCTTTTGATTTTTTCATTTCTTTTTCTTTCTTCTTCAAAAATTCATTGTCATCTCCACTGAAGTTTCTCACTTTCAATGTCACTATTTTTACTACAACTTTATCTCTTTTTTTTATAACTTTTAGTTTTACTCTCTTTAATTTTAAAATTTTATTTAAATATTTTCTTACATTTCAAACAATTTGATAAACCCATAGATTTCAAGATGATTAGGAAGTATATCATATAGTTTTTTCTATCCGATTTCAATTAATTTCGAGGAATTCATTGATTCTTTTAAAATTTTTATTTCTAATTTTGAAGCTATATGAAAAGAAGTAGTTGATGATACCTTCAAAATTTTTAATTTTATTTGAAAAATAATTAATTTTGTTATCAATAATTCAATAAATTCTAAAAATTAGTATGAGTTTTATTATGAATTTGATCGGAGAAGAAGATGAAAAAGAAAAGAAAAAAATGAGAGTGGAGTTCAACTTTATGTGGGGGGTCGTTTGAGGGTTACGGGAAAAAAAAAGGAGGGATGGATCACTTGAAAGTAGAAGGTTGAAGATAAAGTAAAATTTAAGATGAAATCAGAATTAAAATAAGTCAAAAAGTGAGAGTAAAGATAAAGAAAAAATTTAAAATGATTTTTTTAAAAATGAAATTAATCAACACTTCACATGTAAGGATTGATGTATGAGCACACTTGCTTCTTAAAATCTGGGGCTGATCGAAAAATGATATAATAATATCTGTTCAAAATTTTTTAGTGGGGTAATAGAACAATTGCAAAGTTAAAATGTCTTTTTGAAAATTCGGAATAAATTCAGTGGTTGCTTAATGTCCTTGACAAGATTCAAAAAAGGAAGTATGTAGTGTATGCTTTAGAGAAGTTGTGGTTATGATTGTGATTGTGCTTATCAATTTTTTTTTCAATTATTCGTAGTTTTTCTTTATAAATTTAGAATGCGATATAATTCAATATTAAATAAAGAATTTCAAAAAATAAATTTTATATAAAATAAAAATTATATAGGATGATTATTTGAAAAAAAGAAAGAAAAAATTTAGATTATGAAATAAGAAAATTAAAATAAAACAGAAATAATAATATAACATTGAGAAGAGAGAAGAAAATTATTTTTTTGAAGGTAAAATAGAGAATTAGGTCGGAGTTGATTGTCTAAAAAACAGAGAACGCTATATTTAGAGTGTAGGATTGTCTGAGAAAGGATTGATTGTTGTTCTCTGAGTTTATCTTTCACCATTTTCTCTACTTGCACTCTCCCCTAATTTTTATATGAGATAACATTCAATTTTAGTGGATGTGTTGTTTCAGTTCCATAAATTAGGGTTTAGTTCTGCTGCAATATCAACGAGAAGCTTTCATAGAATAAAATTGACTTTATTGAAGGCTATTGTGAAATTTTCAAAGTCTTTGACTCTTTTATTAACATATTTTTTGCATGCAACTTTTTTTTTGTCAATTTTATAGATTTCAATGTCATTAAGAAAAATTGGTAGAAGATACAAGAAAGCTATGTTAGCAAAATTCTCAAAAGTTATTACTCCCTCCGTTTCAAAAAGATTGACCTAGTTTGACTTGGAACGAAGTTTAAGAAAAGAAACAAACTTTTTAATCTTGTGGTTTTAAGTTAAAAGTCATGTCAAATGTACCAAAATGCCCTTTAATCTTGTAGTCCTAAACATGCCACGTGTAAAGTTAAAGTTAAAGTGTTGCAAAAAACGGAAAAAAACCATTCTTTTCTAAACAAACTAAAAGGAAATAGGGACATTCTTTTTGAAACGGAGGGAGTACGTAATATACTTATATGTTTGTCAATTAGTGAAAGTTATCAAGTTTCACTTTTCTTTGATTTCCCCCCTCTTTTTGGTGTAAGTTCACTACATAGACCTCTTTGTGCTAAAATTAAATGAAAGGAGAAGTGCTCAATGATTTAAGTAATTAAGAATTTTTGTGATGTTTACTTTTAGGTTATACTTTTTCTCAATGAATTTGCAGGAATCATTTTCAAATTTATGGTGAGTGTGTTTTCTGTTGTAAAAAATATTGATTGACGTTAATCAGGTAAACCATAAAGGTAATGTTGAAATTTCAACCTCTTTATAGGAGTTTTATTGGTGATTAATGCTGAAAAATATTAAATGTGATTAGTTACCAAGATAGGTTAGTTGAGAAGGAACATTTGCATGCGGTTCAAAGAGTATTTGAGTATGTTTGTGTCTCTATAATATAACTTGTTTGTTAATCCATGTGTACATGTGGTGTGAACTTTAAGCTTCTGGTATATGTCATTTTTATTTGTTAATGACATTTGCTGAAAGTACCTATGCAAAAGATGTATATAAAGGTAAATTTATTATTTATCTCTATTGGTGTCATAAAATTTTTCATTTTCTCACTTGTGAGAGCTATTAAGATCCCCTTTTAATAATGGAAAGAAGACACATGCCAATTATTTTTAAAGCATTGTATTGTTTGACTTTAGTTCTTGCTATTATTATTTTTACCGTCCCATATTTTTAAGGTTCATGATCATCAAATGTTGGGTCCGTGCTCAAATACAATGTAACACCCCAACGGTAGTGTGTAGTGTAAGTGTTATTTGTAGTTTTGATGATTTGACAATCTCAGAGACCCTGTGAAGGAACCTGGTTCTTGGCTCAATATATTTTTCATTGCCAGCTCAAAAAAGTATAAAAAGTTGGTGCACAGTTTCCAACACTGACAGAAATGACAAATGTGGCAGAAACCTCAGCCAATGACAATTCTTTAAGGATATTGACTATTTCATATAAACATAATATCGAATAGTCACAATCTTAGTTTTTGCAACTTGAAAAGGCATCTCAAGAACTACTGCAAAGGATGAAAAATCTGAAGAAAAGAAATATTTCGAAGAGCAACTCAAACGAAAGTGTTGATAGTGTAGTTGTCTTAATGAGTATTTCTTTTGATATGAAATTGTAATTTGGTCCTAAAACATATAAATGATTCAGTTTGTTTTGGTAAGTCAATTCTAAGTTAGTTAAGTTCAACTAATTTAGTGGGCAGCCTGTGTGTTTCTTAGAAAAGTCTAAATCGTCAGTTGTGTAGTGATTTAGTGGGCAACCTGCGTGTTGCTTAGTGAATTCTAAGTTGTCTAGTGGTGATAGCTTAGTGAGCAGAGTCATATCTACTTAGGCTCTTCAAGCAATAGAGTTATTGCTTGGTTGTGAGATAAATAACTTTTTCTTACTCTTTTGTAACCGGTTTTACTTTTGTTTGTGAAGACTACTGAAACGGTTGGAGACAGATTGTGGTTTTACTCCCATGAAAAAGGAGTTTTCCATGTAAACCTGCTTGTGTTGATATTCTGCCTTTATATACAGTTGTCCTTATTTTGAGTGTGTCAAAGGAGCTGGTCCATTGACTGTTAGTGGACGCACGTATTAATTGGTATCAGAGCGGGTATTCTCTACTTAACTTAGAAGAAGGTCAATCCTCAACTCAACCACCTCGTATCAATGGTCAGTTCTATTGCTGTGGAAAACTAGAATGCATGACTTTCTTATGGATGAAATAGTGAGCTTTGGGATTTGTCTTGGATGGACCTTCCATTCCAACTTCTGAAGTAAAGGATGGTGAGATAACTCGAGTTATTCCAAAGACTCGTCAACAATATAGTGAAGCAGACATAAAGAAGATTAAGAAGGGATACAAAGCCAATAAGTTACTGCTTTGTGGTATAGGTGCTGAAGAATTCAACCGTATTTCAGCGTGTGAATCAGCAAAGGATATCTGGGACTGCTTAAGATTCGCTCATGAAGGGACTGAGCAAGTGAAGGAGTGAAAGATAGACATGCTCACTTCTCAATATGAAAATTTCCAAATGAAAGAAGGAAAAAACTATTCATGACATGTATACCATACTCTCCCCATAACAAATGAGTTGCGAAGTCTTGGAGAACCAATAAGTATGAGCAAGCAATTTAGGAAAGTTCTTCAAATTCTTCCTAATTCTTGAGAAAGCAAGGTAGATTCTATCATTGAAGCCAAGGATCTGAAGGTTCTAATTATGAATGGTCTCATTGGAAATCTCAAGACGCACGAGATGAATAAAAGTCAAGATTTCTCAAAGAAGGAGGCCAAGAAGGACAAGTCTCTAATGCTAAAATTCACTCCTAAAGAAGGGCCTAGCGAAGATGATGATTTGTCTTACTTACCAAGAGATTTCAGAAGATTATAAGGAAAAATAGAGGTTTTAAGAAGGGAGGGAATCCTCCTCGAGCTGCAACTGCTAGTGACACTTGTCACAAGTGTGGAGAGGTTGGGCATTTTATAAGGGATTGTCCATTACTCAAAGCTGAAAACAAAGAGTACCAAAGGCCAAGAGGTGAAAAAGAGAAACGAAGGGACCTAGTACTTGAAAAAACTGACATAAATGCTGCAGCTAACTATGTAGTAAAGAAAGCTCTTGCTGTATGGGGAGACTACTCAAATGAGTCAGAAAACTCAGAAGGACATGGAGATACATCAATGGTGGTGATTCAAAATGAGGCTAATGTATTCAATGAAATGTTTGCTCTCATGTCTCTGTCAGATGATGAAGATAAGGTAACTCTCCTCGACTTTAAGCAAAATCTGAATACATACTCTCTTAAAAGATTGAGAAGGTTAGCAAATGTCTTGATTGATTTTGTAATAGAGTTAACTCCGGAGAGGGACTTTATGAATGCTGATTTTGAAAGTGTTAGTGAGAACATAAAGAAGATGGCTGTGAAAATGTCAGTCATTGAGGAACAAATGGTTGTTCTAGAATCTGAAAAACTATGAGAAATCTGGAAAAAGGAAAGGAAAGTCTACCAGTTTACTAGTTGAATTGGAAGAAAATATAAATATCACTGAGACTAAACTTTCCTTAGCATTGGAATGAAATAATCACTTAGAAAGGGACATGGTCCAGCTTAAGGAAGAACTCACTAATTCTCTTAAATGAACCGAATCCTCAAAATTGCTTTGCATGTAACTAGTCAAAGCAACTACAACAAAAAAGGTCTAGGAAGTTAAAATATCACTCCTCCCTACAATCCTCACAGTAAATATGTGTATGTGTCTGATAATTTGTTGTGTCTTCACTATGGTACAAATGGACATTTGAAAGGGGAATGTGAGGCTTGGAAAGCATCACGAGGAAGGTTCTCAAATCTATACTAGATAGAAAAGGGTACCAAGAAGGGGACCTGGTCCCGTACCCAAGCCATTGATAGAGAAAGACTTAAAATTACGTCTCTGGGCAAGAAATACTTTGATTGCTCCTTTATCTGCCTTCTGGGAACTAAAGTTAAAATGGGTTCCCTATTCTAACAAGTGATGTTTCCCTAGTCTAACAAGTAGAAGTCAATATTAGTACATGGATAGCATATGCTCAAAACATATGACTCGGAATACAAAAAACTTTCTCTCGCTCAAGGCACTTCAAGGAGGAGGTGTCTCTTTTGGTAACGGAAAGAAGGGGTATATATTAGGTGTTGGTAGAGTTGGAATATTTGTTGTAGAATCCATTGAACATGTTTATCATGTGAGTGGATTAAAGTACAACCTTCTCAGCGTACCTCAGATCTGTGATAAGGGAAATTAAGTCAAGTTTACTTCTGAGAGTTGTACTGTAATCAATCTAACTACCAAGAAGGTGCTTCTTACTGCTCAAAGATGTAAAAATATGTATGTGGCAAACCTATAAACATCTCACGGAGACGATCTAACATGCCTGAGTGCTCAGAGTGATTATGCTGATTTATGGCATCGAAGGCTAGGCCATGTGAGCTGGTCTTTGCTGAATAATCTGGATTCTAGGGACCTGGTCCCGGTCTGCCAAAATTGAAGTTCAGTGAAAGGAAAGTGTGTGAAGCATCTGTCAAAGGCACGCAAACTAGATCATCCTTCAAGTCAAAGAAGCAAGTGAGCTCTTCAAGAACTTTGGAGCTGTTAAAAATGAATCTGTGTGGGCCTCTGAAAATTCAAAGCAAAAGCAGAAAGAAGTACATTCTTGTTATTGTTGATGATTACTCAAGGTTCATATGGACAAGATTTCTAAAATCAAAAGCTGAGACACCTGACATTCTGATTGTCTTTTTCAAAATGATCACTTTATAACTGGGATCAGGTAAGATCATGGAACTGAGTTTGAAAACACAAAGACTGATGAGTTCTGCTCAGAAAATGGCATAAGTCACAACTTCTCAGCTGCAGGAACACCCCAGCAAAATGGGGTGGTAGAAAGAAAGAACATAACATTAGTGAACATTGCCAAAACCATGCTCATTGAGTCCAATATCCCCTCAGAATTTCTGGGCTAAAGCAGTCAACACAACATGCTATGTTACTAACATATGCTTGATACGGCCGCTACTGAACAAAACCCCTTATAAATTTTCTCAACAACAAGAAACCTAAGTTGAGTTATCTAAGGTCTTTTGGATGCAAGTGTTTTGTTTTGAACAATGTAAAGGATGATCTTGGAAAGTTTGATCCTCAGAGTGATGAAGAGATTTTTGTAGGATACTCATCATCAAGCAAGGCCTACAGAGTATTCAACAAAAGAACTCAATGCATTGAAGAAAGTGTTCATGTGGTATTTGATGAATATGGTGATCTGAAAAAACTGTAATTGAAAGATGAAGATGATTTGAATGAACTGTTCCAAGCTAAAAAAAGTGAAGGTAGCGGGCTGAAGCACTTGAAAATTTGGAGATTAATGATGTTGATCCAGATTCATCTCAGAAGACTAAAGAAAATGACCAGTCTGAAAAAGGACCTGGTCCCATACAAAACATAAATCAAGCATAAAATCATTCTCAAGAAAATGATGACTCTGATGATGAAGAAGATCAGACAGATCAACATCAACCTTTAGTGTAAAAACCGGCTTGGAAGCACAGCTCATCTCATCCACTTGATAATCTAATTTCAGCATTGAATTCTGGAATGCAAAATCAAAAACAAGAAATATGGTTTTTTTATCAGCTTTTATCTCAATCATTGAGCCTAAGAATGTAAATGAGGCTCTTAATAATGCAGACTAGGTCAACTCAATGCAAGATGAATTGCATCAGTTTGAGAGAAACAATGTATGGTACCAGGTCCTAAGACTTACTGACAGAACCATCATAAGGACCCGGTGGGTGTTCAGAAACAAGCTTGATGATAATGGTGTAATCACAAGGAACAAGTCCAGATTGGTTATCCAAGGGTATAATGAGGAAGAGGGCATAAATTATGACGAGGCATTTGATCCTGTTGCTTGAACGGAGGCTATTAGAATTCTTATAGACTTTTCTGCTTTTATGGGGTTCAAACTCTACCAAATGAATGTCAAAAGCGCCTTCTTGAACGGAGATTTAAAGGAAGAGGTATACATTAAACAACCACGTGGGTTTGAAGATGTCAAGCGACCAAATCATGTGTTCAAATAAAACAAGGCTTTGTATGGTCTGAAACAAGCTCCTAGAGCTTGGTATGAGAGGTTTTTCAAATTCCTGCTAAAGAATGGGTTCAAAAGGGGGAAAATTGACAACACCTTGTTTTTAATGTAAAAGGAACAATAACTGCTCATTATACAAGTATAAGTGGATGATATCATCTTTGGAGCTACATCTAAACATTTGTATGAAGAATTTGCTACCTTAATAGGCAACGAGTTTGAGATGAGCATGATGGGAAAACTAACATTCTTCTTGGGGTAGAAAATTAAACAAACACCAAATGGAGCCTCAATCAGTCAAGAAAAGTATACAAAAGAGCTGTTGAAGAAATTCAACATGGTGGATTCTAAACCTATATACACCCATATGGGAACCAACTCCACAGTGGGAGTAGATGAAGCTGGTTCTCTTGTAAATCAAACCATGTATTGAGGTATTATTGGCTACTTCTTATACTTAAATACTAGTAGACCTAACATTGTGTTCAGTGCTGGAATGTGTGCTAGATTTCAAGCATGTCCCAGGGATTCACATCTAAAAGCTGCCAAATGGATTCAAAGATACCTGAAGAAAATATGGGATCTCGTCGTATTTCTACCCACCTAGTGATTCCTTTAATCTAGTTGGCTTTGCTGATGCTGACTTTGCAGGCTATCAAATAGACAGGTTGAGTACTTCAGGCATGGCACACTTTCTTGGATCCTCTCTTATCTCTTGGGAACTAAGAAACAAAATTCAGTGGCTCTTTCAACACCTAAATCTGAATATGTGGCTGCCACTTCTTGTTGTGCTCAACTTTTGTAGATTAAGCAACAACTAGAAGATTTTGAAGTTTGTATACAAATAATTCCTCTTATTTGTTATAACACTAGTGCTGTTAGTATGGGGAAGAATCCAGTTCAACATAAGAGAACAAAACATATTAATGTGAGACATCCTTTTTTTGAGAGATAATGTTGAAAAAGGGAATATTGTTTTGAAGTATAGCAGAACGGAAAAGCAGATTGCAGACATCTTCACCAAAGCTCTCAGCAAAGATCAGTTTGAGATTAACAGGCTGAAGTTGGTAATGATGAACCCAAATTGACCCGACTTCATCCAAAAACACTAAATTCCCTTGATGGCTATGATTTGTAGTGCAGGTATCCTCTTTACTAGTAATAAACTGTCTGAGTAATTCCGATTTTGTACCTATTGCAGGTATACATTCATGAGAAATTACAAAAGCAAAGTATGGACAAAACCATTTAGGAATGGGATTTCACTTGTAGTAAAGGACCTAGTCCTTTTAAAGGTTAGCAATTTTTACATTATTTTTAAACTGCTTTAAAGAGAACTGTTGAAATGGTCACCTGTCAGTCATCATTTTGACCGTTGTCCCATCCCTTAAATCCAAGCGACACGTCTAATCTAAAGGACCTGACAGCATTTCGCTCCTTTTTATAAAAACTTCTCATCTATCATCTTCTTCATTTTAATTTCTTTATCCTTCTCTAAGAAAATCCTAATCTTCATCTACTCCTTTCTTCGTCTCTTGCTGCATATCTTCTTCTTTCTCCACAAAATGTCTGAATCTTCATCATCCTCAAAGAATATGCTTGCATCTTTAAATGAAATCAACCATGTGTCCTTTTCTACACCCTCATCTACTGTGTATCTGTTGAAAATGTTGTCTACTTCTCCGTCAACCTTGTTCTAAATAGTTCCCCAAATCATCATCTCCTCTTGATCTAAATAACCAATACTCTTTCCTCAACCTGGTTCCTATTTGTATATGTTGTCTGATCATTTATTTGAAGGAGATCTCCCAGCAAGCAAATTGTCTGAGTCTAATATTTTGGTTGCTAGTGAAATTTTCGTTATAGAGAGTTTAGCCAAGATGAGGGAAGAAGCCTTGTTTGAAGGACATGAAAATGTCATGGATGAGGAGTTAAGATAAACACAACCTGTGTTTGATAAAACTCCAGATTTTGGTAGATAGCCTTCTTCCTATTCTATAGACACAGATGACGATGATCATCCTATTTAATGGTTACTGAAAAGAACAGAGGTTTCTATCTCATAAAAGGGAAAAGAAAAGGCTGTTGAGGTTGAGCCCAAAAAAATACCTTTCACCAGATCTGACTGAAGGAAGATGATGGTTGATGCTTTGAAAGCAAATGCAGCCTCCACTGCTGATAATAGAAAGAAAAGAACTTTTAAAGTGTCTCGATTTCAATTACCACTTTCTGATGTGGTGGAGGTATCTGGTGCAGAATCTGAAGAGGGATCTGCTAGAAAAGTATCTTATGACTTGAAACAACATTCAAAGAAGAAAGTTGATATAAAGAAACCAAAGGTACATCTCAATTATCGTCAAGTAAGAAAACTGCTAGTACTACGGGTAAAGGAAAAAGGAAGAGAGAAATTCCTGAAGTGAAACCTGCAATGTCTGAACAGGTACTTGGTCCGCAGGTAAATGTGGAGGATGAAGATATCAACAAGTAAACAATTGTTGACAATCTGCGCGTACAAAGTGTCTTGGGAGGCAGATTTTTTGATATGAACATCATTAGGAGGCCTGGGATGGACACTTTGCATGACATTGTGCTTATTCAGTCATGGATGCACCTTTTGACATTAAGTCTCCGGTTCTTCACGAGGAAGAGGTACGTGAGTTTTATTACAATATTGAGTTCAACAATGATGAGAGTATCAACACCAGGGTAGGGGATGTAAGTGCCGATCTTGATGAGGATTTACTTGGAAACATTTTGGGGGTACCTAGAGAAGGGATCAGGTCTGTGGTTGGAAGGACCTGTTTTGTTGAATTTGTCTAGGAATATTCCAAAATTCCTACAACTCGATGTGTTGGGCTACCCAAGAAATTAATTAAGGGTGAGTATCAGTTGGCATTTGAATTTGTCAACAAGAATCTTCTTCCTCAAATAGAGAAGAGGATCTCTGCTACCTCAACTGACTTGTTCATCATGGAATCCTTGTGTAAATTTGAACCATTGGATTTTCCTGCACTAATTCTTGAACACATGTACAAGATAGTGATTGAACGAAAGGGCAAGCATGAAATTAGTTATGGGTACTTTTTGACAAAGGTGTTTAAGTATCTGAACATTCCACTTGGTGTTGGATAGGTGGGGACTGCTAATCAATCATTTACTTAGACCACTCTAGTTGAATGCAAATGCATTGAAGGGAAGGGAAATCAAAAGAGTAAGTTGTCTCAATTAATAGCAGAGCAGGACCAACTGAAGCATGAACTGGAAGAAATCACCATGAGAGTTAGCAGCAAAGATGCTGAGATTGCTATAGTTAAAGTTGAGCTGCTCAAGGTGCAGACTGAGGGACCTAGTACATCTGAAGTTCAAGAACTGCACAAGGAGAATGCAGAACTGATGATCATGATTAATGCATTGCAAGAAAAAGTAATCAAGGACAATGATGAAGCCAATGCTATACTTACCTTCATCATTCAGTCCCTTTCCCATCAGTCTCCCTTCTCATAGTCCTTCCTGTGGTCACCCCTGTTTGTTTTTTTTGTGTGGAAAATTGCAAGGTTCTCTGAAACCAGTTTAAATTTAACTTATTGACTGCTATCTTTATGCAATGAATCTAATTCCTTTTTTGTTCTGTCTAATATCTATTGTCTAATGTTTTCTTTCTTGTTTGATTGCCACAAGGCTATGCTCTTACCTGACTGTCTTACTTGTATTGCTGGTTTACTGTAATTCTTTTTGTGGCCAAAAGGAGAAATCATGGAGTGCTTGGAATGTGATTGTCAGGGGGAAGATACTAGAGTGTGTGTGTGTATATTGACAGAGGGAAGAAAATGTAAGACGCATTAGTGTATCGCTTTTCATCATCAAAAAAGGGGAAAAATTGTTATTTGTAGTTTTGATGATTTGACAAACTCAGGGACCTTATGAAGGAACCTGGTTCTTGGCTCAGTATACTTTTCACTGCCAACTGATAAAAGTACAAAAAGTTGGTGCACAGTCTCTGACAGAGAAAGCAGATGCGACAGAAACCTCAGCCTATGACAATGCTTTAAGGATTGTGACTATTTCATATGAACATAATATCCAATAGTCATAATCTTAGTTTTTGCAACTTGAAAAGGCATCTCAAGAACTCTTGCAAAGGCTGAGAAATCTGAAGAAAAGAAATATTTTGAAGAGCAACTCAAACGAAAGTGCTGATAGTGTAGTTGTCTTAGGAGTATTTCTTTTGATATGAAATTGTAATATGGTCCTAAAACATATAAAGGATTCAGTTTGTTTTGGTCAGTGAATTCTAAGTATTTAAGTTCAACTAATTTAGTGGACAACCTGTGTTTTGCTTAGAAAAGTCTAAATCATCAGTTGTGTGGTGATTTAATGGGCAACCTGCGTGTTGTTTATTGAATTCTAAGTTGTCTTGTGGTGATAACTTATGGGCAGAGTCATATTTGCTTAGGATCTTCAAGAAATAGAGTTATTTCTTGGTTGTGAGATTAATAATTTTTTCTCACTCTTTTGTTACCGATTTTACTTTTGCTTGTGAAGACTAGTGAAACGGTTGGAAATCCTGTGTGACAGGTCATGGTTTTACTCCCTTGATGAAGAAGGTTTCCACGTAAACTTCTTGTGTTGATATTATGCCTTTATTTTACAGTTGTTCTTATTTTGAGCGTGTCAAGAAACCTGATCCATTGACTGTTAGTGGATGCACGTATTCTAACAGTAAGTATCACTGATTTTCAAGAAGTTTCAAATGTGTACTTAAGGATCTTCTGAGGGAGTTCAGTGAATTGCCCAATACAGTTACACCATGTTTTGTTTAAGCTCGAATTTATAGTAGGTGGTGGTCTCTTAATGTTGAAAGTAGCATTAATAGCGTGTGGTATTGCCACATCACGAACTATCATTGCTGCCATCTTTACATGTGCTTCATCTTTAGCAGAGTAATCGGGTGCTACAAAGTCACTTTTCTTCTCCGATAATGTAAGTATCGTTCAAGCTTTGCAAATGGCTCCACAAGCTCTCTCTTCTTATCCAATGCAATGTTCTAAATTGCCTGCAAAAGGGAACAACTAAGATCAAGTTATAACACTTGAACACTAAATAGATTTTTTTAAAATAAATTAAATATAGACTTATTTTAAAATCCCCGATAGCGGCACAAAAAATCTTGTTGCTTTCAAGTTCACCTGGAAGTATACGTGATCGCGCTTGTAATATATTATCTCTAACAAACTCAGATTATCGAACTCAAAAAACTTACGATTATTCTAAATCAAATTTATCTATTACCCACATTTTAATGCAAGTGTGCCACAAAAGTTTGCTTTATACAAACTTAAAAAATGCAAGATTTTAAGACTAAGAATAAGTAACAACAACTCACTTCAAATTGGATGCTAACAATAATTGGAAAAAATAAGGGCTGCAGCGTAACTAAGAATTCATGCTTAGTATTTCTTTAATGGATTTCAAATGGTTATCAAATTATTAATTTACAAGGTTAATATTATGATCATGATCTCTCAAGCTATAATCATCTATCCCAATTGATAGTCAAACTACATCATTGAGCGAGATATAATCAAATGCAGAGAGCATTAAACTATCTTTTTAAGAGAAGATAATAAATTTATTCTAATGAGTATCAAACATCAAAATAGTAATATAAGAATACGAGAGTAATTTAAGTGATAACCAACTTCATTGTTAATATAAATAGTCAACAATCATTGTATCCAGAGCCCCCTGAACGGGGGTTCTTAGCTACTCATGATGCTAATAAAAAATATGAAGATAATTGTTGTCATCCAAATCAATGACTAAGAAAAATTAGAGAAACAAAAACGTAAGGTAAGTTCTATTCCTTTGCTCTTACACTTCAAAAAAAAATTTTAAAACCCTACAAAAGAGGCATAACTTTCTATTTGTAGGGTTGAAGGAAATAATTTTTGGATTTGAAGTCGCAAAAAAAGTTTGGGATTTTCATGGTGGCATCAGTGGAGCAGCGCAACACCATAGTATCGAACATAAGCACTTAAGAATTTATCAATTATTTTAGACCACAAGATTTAAAAACTTTATTACAAATCAAATCAACTCATATAAAATAAGACGGTGAGAGCATTATATTATATTTAGTGGTGTTTTGATTAAGTAGATTTCCGTTAATTATTTTCTTGTCGTCTCTTTGTTATTTTGGGAGAAAGAGCAACTCAATGTAAAAAGAGTGTAGACACTCTTATCCTGTTGTGAAGATAGTCATGTGTCCTAATCCTAATGTAATATAGAGCTTCAGTAACGGCCACACATGGCCTCCATCCCCTTCAAACCAACAACTCAGTTCCAACTCCAACTCTATTCTTCAACGATTTTACTAAACCCCTTCAAGTTTCATACTAGTCTACCAAGAATTTCATCTTCCGTTCATGTCACTCACGTGGAGACACAGACAACAGAGCAAGAAATTTCACACACCAGAAGAGATGGTAAAACTAATAGTAACGAAAATGGTTCTGGGTTTTCATCCTTTACTCCCAAATATAAGAAATCTTATTCTGGTCAGGAAAATGGTGCCAACAGAGTTGTTCTAAAAGATAGAAATGCAAAATTGAAACCTAAAAGAAGGAGCTCTACTACTACTACTTCTAATAATAAGGCGGTGGAGTCAAAGAAGAGTAAAATTGATTCTACATTGAGGATTGGATTAGATATGTGCTCAAAAAGAGGGGATGTACTTAGTGCAATTAAGCTATATGATTTGGCACTGCTACAAGGAATAGTAATGGGACAGTATCATTATGCTGTACTTCTCTATCTTTGTGCTTCTGCAGCTACTGGTCTCATTCACCCAGCAAAAAGTGGAAGTGTTAATAGGACTTTGAATGCTCCCAATGAACAGGAGTTTAGCCTTAATGACAAAGTAATTGAGCATGATTCACATTTGTTGAGCTCTTCCACTGTAGATGAATTTGTTCAATTTATGAAGAGCAGTGCAAAAAGTGTGAGACATGATGACAATGGAATTAAAGTGAGTGAAGATGTAAGACATTATGCACTTACAAGGGGTTTTGAAATATATGAGAAAATGCTCTCAGACAAGGTACAAATTAATGAAGCAACCCTTACATCTGTTGCAAGAATGGCAATGGCATTAGGGAATGGTGATATGGCATTTGATGTTGTAAAGAAAATGAAAGAAGATGGAATAAACCCCAAACTACGATCGTATGCTCCTGCATTATCTGTTTTCTGCAATAACGGGGATGTCGACAAGGCATTTATAGTTGAACAACACATGTTAGAGAATGGTATCTACCCGGAGGAACTTGAGCTGGAGGCACTTCTAAAAGTAAGTATAGAAGCTGAAAGGAGTGAAAAAGTGTACTATTTGTTACATAAGCTTAGAGAAGGAGTTCGACAAGTCTCACCTTCTACTGCAGATTTGATTGACAAGTGGTTCAACAGCAAGGTAGCTTCAAGGGTGGGAAAAAGAAAATGGGATGTAAGATCCATACACAAAGCTATTAAAAATGGAGGTGGTGGCTGGCATGGACAAGGCTGGTTGGGTAATGGAAAGTGGACTGTATCACATGGAATCGTTGGCTCTGATGGCTGCTGCAAATGCTGTGCCGAGAAGCTCGTGACCATTGATCTTGATCCAGAAGAAACTGAAAAGTTTGCTAAGTCAGTTGCTTCTATAGCTGCGCAGAGAGAGAGAAATTCGAGCTTCCAGAAATTTCAAGTATGTTTTACTAACTGCTCTGATGATTAGTTAATAGTTGTTCTTGGATCATTAGTGTCTCTTATGAGGGTGAAACATATTTTGATGACTGCAGAGATGGCTTGATTACTATGGACCATTTGAAGCTGTTATTGATGGTGCAAATGTTGGTCTTTACAGCCAAAGAAAGTTTAGGCCATCTAAGGTAAGTATTGAGTGCCTTGTTAATGGAACATGACTTTTTTCAAAAGCTCAGGTCTTTTGCTTTCTCTAATAGACAATTTGCATTCAGGTCAATGCTGTCGTCAATGGAATTCGTCAGATGCTTCCTTCAAAAAAGTGGCCGCTAATAGTTCTGCACAATAGACGTATTACTGGAGATAAGATGGATGAACCATTCAATCGATCGTTAGTAGAGAAGTGGAAAAATGCGGATGCGATCTATGCAACACCTACTGGGTCAAATGATGATTGGTGAGACCTGCAATCTTTTATTTCTAGGTAGTTTTCGGTGCAGATGCTTAATGCCTTGCATTGAGTTCTTTTCTAATTCATCCCAGTGGGAAATGAACTTGTTTCCTCAGGTACTGGTTGTATGCAGCTATAAAATTTCGGTGCTTGCTTGTGACCAATGATGAGATGAGGGACCATTTATTTCAACTTCTGGGAAATGACTTTTTCCCAAAATGGAAGGAAAGGCATCAGGTTAGTTTTACACTTCAGGAATACCTGCATGAAATATTGAATCTCTTTTTCCGATATGCATGTAACAAGACAGTCAGTCATGCATAGGATTCAAAGTAAATTAAGGCATTAATTAACTATCCAGAAATATATTCCTCTTGTTTGATTGATGCTATATTGCATTGATAAAGAGGAATTATCTGGGGTGGGGGAGTTAGTTATGGGTATTGAGTTATGTATAAGCAGAACAAGGTTCTGGAGCCAAATGGCCTATAGTTGACTGGTTCTCTAACTTACCTCCTCTAGCCATCATAACTATTTTTTCCCCATATGACTTTATATTCTCTCCGTAAAGCAAAGTGATCCCTCTTTCTTAGCTTACCTTTCTAAGTGCTACCTCCATCTCCTCTTGCATATGCATTAATATCATATAAACTTGAATTTCTCACAGTTATCTGACAAAGGATTTTCTTTTTCTTATTGGAAGGTGCGTTTCAGTTTCTCTGAAACAGGTCCAGTATTTCACATGCCGCCTCCATGTTCTATTGTAATTCAGGTCAGTAACACCTTCTAATTGATATGCTCTGCTATATAACAAATAATATGCTCATGAAACCAAAATACACATATAGTTCAGCCCTTCTTATCTATCTGCAGATACAAAATGTGTACTCAAGATTGAGCACATATTAAAAAATTGGTGTACATGTTGTCATTTATCAAAACCTTTAAATGTAATTGTGTTCCTTTATGTCTGCAGGAGTCGGAAGAAGGAAACTGGCATGTACCAATTGCCTCAGAACTTGAATCAGAAGAGGAAAGGACGTGGCTGTGCATTAGGCGTGCCAATTCACCTATGGCACATCAAGATTCTTCCAGAGTAAACATATGTAAGTGCCTTTTACCAATAAAGGGTAAACTGATATAAGAAGATAGTCTTTTGTGAAATCTGACAGATTGGCCAAGTCGCCTAAGTGCCAAATTTGGCTCAAATATCTCAAACATCCCTTGTACATCTTGAAAATGTGATCTTCTCAATCTTACTGATCCCCATTCCTTATTCTTATTTTCTAGCGTAAAGTGATAGATATCAAAAGACGACTCTGTATATAGCCTTAGGATTTGAATGCATGATTTTGACTCAAAGACTTCAGACTCGCTTTATTTTCAAACTTCCCTTCCCCAACCCTATGAATTTTCAATATATAAAATAAACTGATGTGTCATATACAGCTTTCACCAAGATTACCCTGCTTGAGAATATTTGGTAAATATGCCAGGGGCTGATCACTTTTTGGTCCGCCTTGTAGTGTTCAGCCACCGGTTGAAATGTTGATACATAATAACAGTTTTCAGTTACAAAGATCATTTTTCCCTCAACTTCTTCGTTTGAAAGTGGCAGAGAGCTGCATCTAACTTCTTCGTTTGAAAGTGGCAGAGAGCTGCATCTAACTTCTTCGTTTGAAAGTGGCAGAGAGCTGCATCTTCATCTTCTGTATTATCTCCCTGAATTTTGAACTGCATAATTCAAATTACAGGAAAACATATTTCCAGGAGTTTGAACTGCTGCAGAAAAAATTGACCGCGTTTGAACTTTTATCAGTTCAAAGTCCAGGAATTTACCTTAAGTTTGAGGGAAGTTTGTTCACTAATATAGCAAGGCCTGCAACAAACATGATTCCAATATCAATTATTATCTAGGATGAGTGACTCAGAGAGGGGAGGGAATCATATTAACAGAAAACATTGAGATACAAAAGTAGTAAAGTGTACCAGTACATACAAAGATCCATGTTAAGATGACGACAATAATAGCGATCAAAACTAAATGCCTGCAAAGGCTATTTGCACATTAATATCAGATGTTAAAGCAAATGAAAAGATTAAACTAAAATTAAACTAAATTTGAGATGTACACAATATTAATATTGCAAACGCCATGTATTTCGCCTTTCTCTTGCTTGGCAAGAGTGGTTGAAATTTTTGGACTTCTCGCACCTTTTATCGCCAAGCTAGACCACCTTGACCTGCTGTCCAAAATGCTTTGAACTCCAATACATTGTCCTGGAGTTTGAGAAGGAGACAATTCAAACTCTATGAATTTTCTTGGATTTTGGACCGCACATCTCAAACTTCAGAAATTTTTTTTGAACTCCAGCACAGTGCTTGAGTTTCATATGTAAAAGTTTCGACCTGCAATGCACTGTGCTGCAGTTTTTCCATGTTCTCATTAGGGGTATTATATCCAAATTTGGTTTTCGTATTGAAAAGCTGCTAAAGTTTGAATAGTTATGGAACAGTGACAGAGTGTCTATTAGGCGTCATGAAAGTGGCAATTTGTATTTTTTTGACAAAGATTTGGTGCTTCTACCAGTTATTCTTTATGTCCAGCTCCATAAACTTTGATTGTATCAAGTTTTCCGGAGTAAATTGTGCTATTTCTTTCCTTGGAATTGGAAGAAATGTATAGTACATTAAAAGAGCATGGTTACATATTAAATGGTCTACGTGCATGTTCTTTTACATCCTTATCACAAGATAAAGATGTGAAGACATGTATGGATGTAAAATCAAACATTTTTATTAATCACACAAATGTCCAAGATTTTTTAATTGTTAAAGCATTCGATCCTCGGATTAATTCTACTTTCGTTGTTTTGTATACAGAGACATATACCTTATATGCACCATTGCTTTCATTCAATAGCAATCCATAGTCTTGTATACCTTTTCCCGAAGGAGTTGAAATTGTATATAACATTTTCACATAGAGTTGTTGTATCTCAATGTCATGCAGCCAAAAATGTTGGTGGTCCCACTCACAAATGCCCTCCTACGTCATCAGACTCTCCTCACAACAAGGGAGATGCAAAGTCAAGCACAAGAAGGAAAAATCAAGTTAAGGTGACAGGAAAAACGCGCGGCAGCCACTGTCGGGGTAAGGATGCACCTGAAGAGATGTATAGAAGTCTTAAAAACATATTACAACCGTCAATAACCTCAGATCATTGTTCCATTCTTCCAGAACTGAAGGCCGCAGAGGAGTTAGGGAGATGCGTAGTCGATTTCCAAATATAAACTCTTCAGTGTGGACTTTGGACCTTTTTGACACAAAAGATGGTGCAAGCAGCCTCTATTCCAGTAGGTATACCACATACTTGAACAAGAGTTTAACTTAGATCTTTCTGCCATGTAGATTAGATAGGAGTTTTCTGTTATTAGGGAGGAAAAGAAATGGGATGGCAAGGCTTGTCTTGGGGTTCTTATTATAACAGCACTTTGTATGATTTTTGCCAGCATTAAAAGTAGTTTTATTAGTCTTTATGGTGAATAATTTTCTTCAACTTTTTTTTTTCTTTCTAAATATGTATGTCAGGTGCAACAAATAATTGGAATCAACATAAACTGATTTTGGACTCGACCTGTAATGGAAGCCACTTCTTTAAAGAGGTAGCATTTGGGCTGGCCCTTGGATAAGAATTGAATTAGTTGAAACAAAAATACGAAATAATGTCGTTGCAAGTTTTTACAACTCTATTCACATGCGAGTAGTGGTTTAGGATTAGGAATGAGAATATCAGGGATGAAGTCGGAGTAGCCTCCCGAGGTCTTTGAAAAACAACCTCTTTACCTTGCAAAGGTAGTGATAAAGTCTGTGTAAACTCCATTCTCTTCGAACTCCATTTCAGTGGGCTCCTATTGTACATTACCTATTTGTCATTACGGACGTATTAATTTTTATACCTGTCTCAATGTATGACAAACACATATTTGAAACACAAGTTCAAATTATTTGCATAAGGTAGAACAGTTGGATGGTGTGCCTTGAAGCAGGAGTTTTTAAGATTTTTCCACAAGGCATAAGTAGTGAATATGTGAGAACTAAGTATCCTAAAGAGAGAAGATGTACAACTCAATCTTGAATCAAGAAAACTAAGAAACACCTACAATATCCTAGGTAATAGTCACATATTCATATTAGAGGTGTTAAATGGGCGGGTAGGATTGAAATTGAGAATATCAAAATGGGTTAAAAGAGAAGTTGGGTTGGTCTTGACCCACCCAAGTTCACTTTGCGTTCAAATGGGCGGGTAGGATTGAAATTGAGAATATCAAAATGGGTTAAAAGAGAAGTTGGGTTGGTCTTGACCCATCCAAGTTCACTTTGGGCTCAAATGGGCTAAAAACGGGTTGGGTCTTGACCCGCCCAATTTGAACCGATTATTCTCAATAATTTAACATATTGATATTTAACCTTTATAATCACAATTTGAATTTTGGGTCAAGTTTTTTTTTTAAGTAACAAATGGTTAGATAAACCCTAAAAGATGTTAAATAGATAATAATTCATACCTCAAATATAGGAATATATCTTAATAAAAAGATTTAAAACGGATTGGAATTGGAGATTGAATTGAGCTCAATTGAGGATTATCTTCAAATGAGTTATGCTTAAATGAGTTGAAATTAAACCTAATTCAAATTATCTTGAGCCCAATCCTTAAAATTTTTAGCAAATTAGGTGAATTACCTATGTTTGGATTCATTTTTGACACCCTGACTCATAACTCATATCATATAGATGGCTAGACACAGCTCCACAAACCGTATCATATAGTTGGCTAGACACAGCTCCACAAACCATGGCATTTAAATTTTCTCCGAAATAGCATGAAAAGTAAAGGTAAGATAATAAAGTATTTTACAAAGTCTAAAGCAAAATTCTATGTTTGTTGGTCCATTAAATTATAAAACTTTTGATTTAAAAAATTATGTTCCATTAAAATACATTAAAAATATGAAAACAGGGTTTAAACAAAAAAAAAATATGAGAAATTTGTGACATTGCAAGTTGTGGTGTATCTCTATCATGTTGAGTTTTAATTATCATTTTTTTTTTCTGTTGTTGTTCAATTCTCTCTTGTTTTATATTATATATTTTTTCTCAGTAAATTTACTGGAAAATTATTAGAATATTCTTTATAAATTACATAATATTAACATATTCATTTTTATTACAACATTAAGTTTTTAATTATAAATACAACAATTATTAAATAAGGAAAAATTACGTTGTTAAGCAAACTTATACTATTTAATTACTCATCATAGCTATAGTTTGCTATAATTACCACTCGCGACTAACATTATATATTAATTACGTGAATTGACTTCGAGTTTGTATAATTAGTCATGTTTGTGTATGTATAATTCACCAGAATATGCAAATACATATGTATAATATACAATTATCTAATCGATATACATATAAATTCACCTCTCTCCCACTCTCTGCCCTCTCTCTCTCGCCTCTCTTCTCACTCTCAGAATCTCACTCGCCTCTCTTCTCACTCTCAGAATCTCACTCGCCTCTCTCCTCCCTCTCCCAATCTCGTTTGTCATATATACAGATGCATACGTATAATATACAATTATATACATATACAATTCACCTCTCTCCCACTCTCTTCACTCTTTCGCTCGTCTCTCTCCCAATCTCCCTCGCCTCTCTCCCCCCTCTCCCAATCTCGATCATCTCTCTTTTCATCTCCTAGTCTCGCTTGTCGTATATACAAATACATATGTATAATGTACAATTATCTAACCGATATTCATATCCAATTCCACCTTTATCTCATTCTTTTTGTTAAAGAATGACAAAAGTCCCACATCGGTGATTAATGAGATGGGTGAACTCTTTATAAGGTTTGGGCAATCCTCCTCCCTTAGAGCTAGCTTTTGGGGTGTGAGTTAGGCCTAAGACCTAATTTCACATGGTATCAGAGTAGGGTCCGTCTCACCCGATGTTGGGGTTCCCAAAATTAAAATTGTCCATGCACCAGATGCTAAGCACTGGCGTGAGGTGGGGTGTTAAAGAATGACAAAAGTCCCACATCGGTCATTAACGAGATGGGTGAACTCTTTATAAGGCTTGGGCAATCCTCCTCCCTTTGAGCTAACTTTTGGGGTGTGAGTTTAAACTATTTTTAATTCGCTATATATAAAAGTTCCCCAAATAAATACTAGACGCTTCTAGATATTTTTTCTAGCTATTTTCTTGGGTTAGTGTGTGGAACCATAATTTATTGCGTGTACTTCTTAGATTTTCAATTATAATTATCATTGAATACGTTGCTATATTAAAGATATTTTCTCTCTTATTCCTTTTTCAAGAAAGGAATATCATTAATTTTAGTTTTATCAATTTCATTGTTGGTTCCACAAAGTATTAAGTTATTCATTCATATTTTCTTGGTAATGGTTTTATTTTTTTTGTCAGAATTTAATCATAAATTTAAAAAACATATAATATTTTTTTATTTTACGAAAATTATTTTTTTATTTTTTAATTAAAAGATATTAAAATTAAAAGGATAAAAATATTCAAAAAGGTAAAAACAACATAATATGAAATATAATATTTTACCATTTATGATCAAATTCTAGCCAAATTTTCTTGTTTCCTTTTTAAAAATCATCTCTAATCAGTGAAGAAAGGAAGTAGTGAAAATCATCTCTAATCAGTGAAGAAAGAAAATAGTGTGTTTCCTATGGATTATACTTATTATTATTATTTTCTTTTATCTTTTCACATTAAGAATTTTGATTCATCTTTTTTTTTCAAAATTACCTATATTTAAAAGAAATAAAGCGAGGGCTTTAAACCTCATTATTAAAAGGGAGAAGGGTTAATTATGCCCCTAAACTATTCGAAAAGGTCTAGATATACCCTCCGTTTAAAGTTTGGTTCACTCATGCCCTCGCCGTCCAACTTTTGGTCCAAATATGCCCTTATGGGCGTTAGTTGCCATGTTGTCTAGATATACCCTCCGTTTAAAGTTTGGTTCACTCATGCCCTCGCCGTCCAACTTTTGGTCCAAATATGCCTTTATGGGCGTTAGTTGCCATGTTGGACATATCCAACTCATTTTTCATTTCTTTAAATGCCACGTGGAATTGTCATGTCGTTTTGATCTTACCACATAACATTTATATGAAAATGGAAAGATATTTGGACTCATAAACACCTAATCCGACCCATAAATCAACTCCTTTTAAATTCACTATCCGATCCATTTTTAACAATTTTGTTTAATTTTATTATTGCGGTAAATCCCGAAAATGAGTAATTGATTAATAAAAAATAAAAAAAATTGAAAAAAAATATAAAATTAACGCCAAAAATTCACAAATAAAATATAGTAACCTTAAATCTAACATTTCAATTTTTTTAAATTTTTTATTTTTTGATAAATCTCGAAAATGAGTAATTTATTAATAAAAATTATGAAAAGTATGAAAAAAATATAAATTAACGCCAAAAGTTCACAAATAAATATAGTAACATTTCAATCTACAATTTTTTTTTTAAATTTTTATATTTTTTTGGCAAATCCCAAAAATGAGTTATTTTTTAATAAAAAGGGAAAAATATGAAAACAAAATAAAAAATATACGTCAAAATTCACAAATAAATATAGTAAACTCACTATTTTTGGTTAAGTTTTCTTAACTGGACAATGTAACTTCAGACGACCATATCTCACCCATCCGTACATGAAACTTCGCAAACTCGGTGGAGTTGGAAAGATAATTCAAAGATTTTTCCTAAAGTATCCTGTATAACACCTAAATCATCATGTGCTAGAATTTATGGTGATTTGAAGTTGACTCAAAACTCATACTTAACTTAACTCTCCTCCAAATTTCAGATTTTTGTTATTTTCAATTTATTTCTCTTTGGTACTCAAGGTGCTACATCTGGTCACCTGACCTTAATACTTAAGAAATTTTTAATTCCTTCATAAAATCTCACTCATTACGAGGAATGGTTCGAGTCTTAGCTCAAATTTTTTTAGGGGTGTTACAAGTCAGAGACCAACTACATATGAATTACATATCGACTATTATAATTTCAGGACACTAGTTATATATAGATTGCGTACCAATTAAATAACCTATTCAAAAGATAATTACATATTAGAGTTTAATAATTTTCGGGATAACAATTCTATACAAACTGCATACCTAAAGAATTCAACATTTAAACAAAACAAACACCAATTTAAAGTTCATGAACTAACTATCTCTTATAATTGATATCCAAACTGTATACTTTTGGCATCCAACTTGATACATGATGGAATTTTTTTTACTTTATATTCTAACACAAAAAATCAAAAAAAATATTAATATATTTGATATCCAACATGTATAAATATCTTGAAGAAATGATTATACCAATGTAAAATAGTGAATATTGTATTTTGTAACAACCTCAATTACATCTTGTTTTATATTATCAACGAAGTTAGTATACAATCTATATAAATGCTGGAAGAAATGAATCTGACAATTTAAAACTACGATCATTAAATTTTGTACTAACATCAATTGTATCTTGTTTTATTTTGTTTTGAGTAGGACACCAATTGGATACAAAATTAACTCATGCTAAATTACATTAACTGATATCAGTGGCTATTCAGTTGCATACCAAATGGATACCAAATGTATACCATAGTTACCTTATATAATGTTTACTAATATGAACAATACCTTATATATTACACTGACATGAATTTGATTTTTAGCTGTATGCAATTGGTATGATTACTGAATGAATCTTGTATAAAACATGAATAGTATATCTAACACTTAGCTGGAATGCGTATGACATCAATTCTGTATATATTTGATATGCATTGTCAATAAATATTATCAGAAAACAATGAATACATTGTCACAATCAAAACAAATCATAACTCCAAAAGACAAAATAAAACAAAATTTTGTATAGTTAAAATAAATGAACTATCATTGTTTTGGAGCATGATAATTTGAACATATCTTTGTGTTGTGACCGACTTGACGACATCATTGTTTTGGAGAAGGATATTTCCTTATTTCATTACGAAATCAAAGTCAGTTTTACATAACACCAAAGTAAAAAAAACATGTTTTATATTTATATTCAAATTTCATACCAACCTAATACTCATTTCATACAAAATACGCTATTTCTTACTCATACTTTTACACAATAATGAATAATTGTTCATAACAATATCATTTAAAATACACTATCAAATTCATTCCAACCTACACATTTCATTTATACATATATTTTGTAAAAGAACATCCCCTATTATAATTTTAAATTGCATACACAATCCATCTCATTATTATTATCAAGTTGACTAAAAAAATATCAGTTTCATGACAATGTTACAACACATTTCATGCCATTAAACACATTTCATACATATTTTTGTTAGAAATTTCATAACTTTAAAACACTAATACTATTAATATTCCATACACTTATACACTCAAATCATTCAGACAATAATCCAATATCACACAAAATCATGGTAAAAACAATATACAAAATAATCAAGAAAAAATAAAAAAAATAACAAACACGTACCAACAGTAACTCCAGTTTCACAAAAATAATTAGGTATTATAAACAAATTAATATTCATACAAAAAACATCAAAACTTAAATCTAGTATACATAAACAAAATAAAAGAAATGTCATTTATAATTTCATTGTTTTTTTTACGTTTAAGTAATATAAAAATAAAAACAAAAAAATCATAAAGAATATTAACAAGAAGGATGATATCTACCAACATGTTTAACTAATATAGATAAGAACCCATCCATTACAAAATAATAAAGATTATTCAACCAAAAAATTAGATCTATTCATGAGTGACACCACATTATGAAAAAGAATAACGAATATAGAGAAACATTTGAAAAAAAGATCTGATCTTTTAATTAATGTTAACAAATTTGATTGAAATAAAGAAAATAAATATTCCTAATTTGTTAGAATCTCGTAAGTTTATACCAATTAACAATTATCATCAATGAATTCAAAATTAATCAATACTGTTATGAAATAATATAAATCAATAAGAAGAATAAAGTAGGGAGAAGAGAAAAATTTCTTATTCCTCTTGAAGTATATTCAGGATTCACATATCTAATTTACAATCAAGGAAAACCCTTTTATTTATAAGGGAAACCTAAATTGGTCCTCAAGTAGGATTCCTAATCATATCATAAAAGGACTCCACATAATTAGACATTTAATATAATACAAATATATTTGCAACGCTCCTCCTTGAATGTCGGTAGATTTTGTGACTCGCTAAAACCTTACTAGATAAAACCAGTTGAAAAAAAATCTAGTGAAGGAAAAGAGTACACATATCTAATAATACGCATTATGGATGCCTAATTAAAAACCTTATAAGGAAAATCTAATGGGACAAAACTTTGTGAGGAAAAAAGAGTACATCATGTATTAACTCCCCCAAATAAGAACATTAATTCAGAGCCTTAAATCTTCGTTTTTCAAGTTTGTGCATCATCTTGAAAGTTGTAGTTGATAGAGACTTGGTGATTAAATCAACAGTATTACTTGAACAAACATGTTGCATGTTGATATCACCATTCTTGGGAACTCATGAGTGTAGAAAAACTTAAACGATTCCTTCTATCTCTTTTTATGAATCTTCCCTACAGGATCAAAGATTTCTGCAAGTTCTTTACTTCAACTTCTTTAAGAAAATAATCTATTGCCTTTTGAAAAATCTTCAAGAGTTTCAATTCTAGTCATCAATTTGCATAACAATACTTGTATACGCTTTATGCATTTTGAATATATTTATTCCTTAGGCCAAAGTCATATGCGGCCACTCAAACTTGTCCCGATTATTCACTTAGACACCTCAACTAGATGTACTATTTATTGAACACCTTAACCACCCCAGATTTGAACCGTAAAACCATTTTTTAATCACTTTTCATTAATTATGTGGCGCATGTAGTTAACCGCCCCACGTGTATCTGACGTGTATTGAATGACCATTTAAAAATTCCCACGTGTATCCCACGTGTATTTGTTAATGCCTAAATTTGGGAAAATTCCCAAATCGTTAACTTTCACAGAACAGATCTCTTTCTCTATCTCTCTAACTTCACACTTTCTTTTGATTTCAAGCTCTCTATCTCGCAGTTCATTCAAGTTCCTTATTCGATTTTTGTTTGATTCCTCTTCTTCGTGTTACGATCTATCCTCCTGTAAGTTTGATTTTTGTTTCTTTACATGATTTCTTATATAAATTTCATAAAACTGTGGTTTTGTAAAAATGTACGGTTTTGCGAATATTCTTTCTATTCTTTATGATTACCCAAAAGTACGATTTAAAGCTTTGTTTTTTAGTTGTTTGTATGAGTATATTCTGTTAAATCTAGGGTTTGCTTAATATTTTATAGAGGGCTGCTAACAATTGACCATGGAGGAAATCATATTTACGAAGATTTACCATGGTGGAATCTTGTCTGAGTTATCGGTTGTCCCTACTTATGTTGGAAACTGTGTGTCTGCACTAAGGTATATCATCAAGGACCACTTTTCTATTTTGGAACTATTGTATTATACTAAAGAATTAGGGTATGAAACTGTTGGAGGCTTTTATGTGAAAGACTTATCGAATAAAAAATGGATCCTAATTACAACTGACCAACATTTACTACACCTTATTAAAGACTTAAAACATGAGGACACTTTTGAAGTATATGTCTGTCATGTATTAGATAAACCCTTACTTGACACTAAGGTAACTATAGGATATCTAACTAATGGTGAAGATGGTGAGACAGTTAACTTAAGTGAAGAAGGTGAGGCTTGTAACCTTAGTGGTGAGGGTGAAGCTGCTAACCTTACTGGTGAGGGTGGTGAGGGTGAGCATGTTAGCCTAGGTGGAGAGGAAGTGGATGATAACCTAGGTGGAGAAGATGCATCTGATTTCTTGAGTAGTGATTCAGATTTAGATATACCTTTAGAAGATGGTTCAGATATTGATGAGGATCTAAGAGCATTTAGAGAAGAAAGAAGAAACAAAAAACAAAGAAAAAAGGTTGCTGAATTCGAAGAAATACCAGTTGGAGAAGCTGGTGGTGTAGATAGAGGTTTTGAGGATATTGGAAAGAACAAAACTGACAAATATGCTGGAAAATTGGGTGGAGATGAAGATTACATTGATAGCTCTGACTGTTGGAGTGATGATAGTGATGAACAACTAGATGTGGATGCTGTTAGGGGAGTAGACATACCTGCTAGAAGGAGAAGCAGAAAGGTTAGGTATGATGAAGATAGTGAAGTGTCAATTTTTGAGCTTGGAATGGTCTTTGAAGGGGCAGATCAGTTCAGGAAAGCAGTGGCAGATTATGCTGTAGAGTATAGAAGACAGTTAAAGCTAAGACCTAATGAAAAACATAGAGTGAGGGTGAAGTGCAAAAATGTTAAGTGCAAGTGGTTGTTATATGATTCGATTGACAGGGACTCATGTGATTTTATTCTAAAGAACTATAATCCTATTCACAAGTGTATTCCATTAAACAGAAATAAGTTGTGTAATTCAAAGTTAATTACTAGAAAGTTTAAGGACAGAATTATATCTCAACCATACATAAGGATTTGGGAAATTCAAGATTTGGTTAGAAAGACATTGGGTCTTTATGTTGGTAAGACTCTTTGTTACAGGGCTAGACAGAAAATTATGAGGGAAGACATGGGTGATTGGAATCTGGAATTTGCCAGATTGTGTGACTATGAAAATGTGATCAAACAAACCAATCCTGGAAGCTCTTGTTGGGTAAAAATTGATAAGGAAACTGAACCAGGGAAGAACCATTTTGTGTATTTTTATGTATGCTTTCATGCATTTAAGCAAGGATGGTTGGAGGGGTGTAGGAATATAATTGGATTTTATGGTTGTTTTCTCAATGGAGCTTGTAAGGGTGAATTATTAGTTGCTGTTGGAAAGAATGGGAACAATCAAATGTATCCCATTGCCTGAGCTGTTGTGGATACAGAAACAAAACATAGTTGGAGCTGGTTCATAAGTTATTTAATTGCTGATCTAAACTTGGGAACTGGTGAAGGTTTGACTGTGATGTCAGATATGCAAAAGGTATTGTTTATACAATTTCTTCTTTTTTTAGTTTAGTTTTACTACTCCAATTACTTATTCTGTATATACTTTTTGTTAGGGACTTATTCCTGTATTGTTGGAGTTGTTACCAAATGCTGAGAAAAGAATGTGTGCTAGACATATATGGAGTAATTGGCATGTTAACTGGAAAGGAGAAGAAAGAAGGAAACAGTTTTGGAGATGCTCAAAGGCCTCTTTTGAAGTCAAGTTTGGTGAAGAAGTTCATGCAATGTCTAAGCTAGGTAAGAAGGAAATAACAGAGGACTTATTACATTATGATCCCATAAATTGGTGTAGAGCTTTTTTTCAAACTCATTCCAAGTGTGATGTTGTAGAAAATAACATGTGTGAGACTTTCAATTCCTGGATCTTAGCTGCTAGACATAAATCAATTATTACCATGCTAGAGGATATTACGCATAAAATGATGAATAGACACATAGACATGATCAAATTTGCTGAAACATGGATATCTGACATTGCACCTATGGCAAGGGCAATACTAGAAAGAAACAAGGAGTATTCAAAGAACTATAATGTTCAATGGAATAGGGTGAATGGTTTTGAGATTAGTGATGGGGAATACTCATTTGTTGTTGACTTGGAGAAGAAGCATTGTGACTGTAGGTTGTGGATGTTTAGAGGTATTCCTTGCCCTCATGCTATTTGTGCTTATTATTACTTGAATCAAGATACTGATCAACATGTAGAGCACTGGTATATGAAGGAAACATTTCTCAAGGCTTACAATCATTTCATCCAACCAATACCCAATATGAGAATGTGGCCTAAAACTACAAATCCATAAATAGAGCCTCCAAAACCAAGAAAAATGCCAGGCAGACCTGCCAAGAAGAGAAGAAAGAGCAAGGATGAGCCCAAAAAATGGGGAAAAATTTCCAGAAAAGGAGTAAAGATGACATGTTCCATTTGCAAGAAAACTGGTCATAACAAAGTTGTGTGTGCAAGAGTAAGTAATACTAGTCATATTCACATTTGTAAATTGGTTAAAGTTTATAATCATATGTTTTTTTTTGTGGTGACATAGTATGGGAGGGGGAGCAATTCTCAACCTACAAGTCAAGGGAACAACCAACAAAGTTATTCTCAAACAAGAGTAAGATTTGCTTTACATATTCATTTGCCTTAATTTTCATTTAGACAGTTATTCATATGTACTTATTTTTGTTCAACAGGTTAGAACACGAAGTTCTGTTTGTCCTGATACCAGTGTTGTGCCAAGAACTACCCAAACAATAATAAGATTAGATAATGACTATCCTTTAAAAATTCATTTGCATTTTAAGTTTGTTGTACAAGTTTTCATATATCCTTATTTATGTTATATAGTCTACAATGGGAGGTCCATCTACAATGGGAGGTCCATCACATTCTACTTCCAGAACCACATATGCAACTACACAATCAAGTCAAACAACTTCTATTTGTGCTGACACAACATCTGTGCCAAGACCTGCTCAAAATTGGGTTCAAGTTGGAACTGGAAGAGGATTGGGAAGAAAAAAAGCTAATGCAAGAGGAAATTGCCACCTTTATCAGGTCACAAGAGACCATACAGTTCTGCCTTATTTGCTGCTGCTACTAGAGAAAACAGAAGGCCTGCAACTGGTTTTGGTGTTTACTCTAATCCTACAACTGGAGCCCAAGTATTAAATGTATGTTCACTTAACATGTTTACCTATTTTAGTGTATATTTTATAGCCATATTATAATCTAACGTTATGTTAAACTTTCTATCTTATATTGCAGCCTGGTACATCAAGTGAGAAGATTCTACATGGGCCAACAACATTGAAGAGTGCTTCACCAACCAATATAGACATTGGTTTTAAACCCCGTGGCCTAAAATGGAAGGGAAAAGATGCAGTCAGCACCTCACAGTTACAACAAATGAAAGCTAAAAAGAAAAACTGGAAGTAGTTCATTTGGGAAGTTGGTGTCTATTTGAAAACAATTTACTCTTTGGTTTATTTGAACACTTGTCTAATGTATTTTTGAACATTGTATTTCTGTTAGCAAGACTATGCCTATTGTAAGACAATGGTTTTCTATTACCTCTCAATGCATTTGTGTTATGTATTTTCATTACTTACTTTGTGTTATGTATTTTTCAGTAATGCATTTGTGTTATTAACTTACTTTTTGAACAACAACTACACTACCTTTCAAAGCATACCTTTTATTTTGTCAATAAGAGTACTAATCAATTCAATTCCAGAAAAAAATTCAAAACACATGGCAAGTGATCAATTCAACAGAGATCAATTCAACTCAAACTTCCAATTTGATACAAAATATTAAGGACATATACCAATTAAAATATCACTAATTGATCTAGAATAACTACCTAACTACTGCAAAACTAAACAATTAAGTATTACAATCCTGAACTACTATCAACTACAAAATATTAAAGAACCATTTAATAGTTAGTAGACAAAGAAAAACAATCACAATTCGATTAAATTTGACATTTTCCCAATCCCTTTGGAGTTTAACTTCCTTAAGCTTCTTGTTCAATACCATCAATTTCACTTCTCTTTCATTCAATTAAAATTTCAAAGAATCTTTTTCTTCTTCAAGCTCTTTCACTTTTCTCTTTAGTCGATCAATCGGATTTTGACCGTCTATGAGTCTATTCATTGATGATGATTCATCAACATTTTCAAGCGATGGATGAATCCATCTAAAATATTCACATCCACCATTTTCCTACAAACCATATAACAGTAGTAAGACGTAATAAATATACCAAAATATTGATTTTTCAAATAGTACAACAAGAACAGTTTTTGTTTGAAAAACAACAAACCTTTGATGATTTGCATCCAAAAAATCGACGACCTGGGTTCAAAGGAGTCCTCGAAGTTTTCAGTCAACAATAATAACCACACTTGCATATATCAACTTCATCGCTATTTACTAAAATTTGCGACATTTGATAAAAGAGAATTGATTTAGAGAAGAAGAGAGAAACTTGGATATTTAGAGAAGAAGAGAGAAACTTGGAGATTTAGAAGTAGAATAGAGAATTGGAGATTTAGGGTTCTAAATGGAGTTTGGGGAAGAGAAATTGGGGAAGATTTTGGGGAAGAAAATTGGGGATTTCACTTCAACTAATTGGGGAAGATGATTTTGGGGAAGAGAATTGGGGATTTCACTTCAACTTTAACATTGAAGTGCAATGTTACCGTTACTGCCATGTAGGCAGTGTAAAAAATGAGAAAAAAATAAATTCACGCGCTCCATTTGCGTGAATCACAAACGATTTGCCATGTAGGCAAAAAATGGTTTTACGGTTCAAATCGGGGTGGTTAAGGTGTTCAATAGGTAGTACATCTAGTTGAGGTGTCTAAGTGAATAATCGGAACAAGTTTGAGTGGCCGCATATGACTTTGGCCTATTCCTTATGTAGATTATAAACAAGTTTTCCAAACACTTGTATATGCTTTAGAGTTTTTATCCATCAGATATTTTCATATCAATTTTGCAAGTGACAACAATCAATATTAAATGTACGACATCTTCTAGTGCCTAGATTGCAAGTCAAATAAGCTTTACGCTTACCGAGATGCATCGTTCCCCTTTTCACTTGATAATTATTTATACACTAACATTCTTTAATAGTCGTATAATTTATATCATCATAATATTTTACAATGTTGCTATAATTTATATCATCATAATATTTTACAATGTTGCGCGTTGTTGTACCAAATATATCGTCAACCACTATAACTTTGAATTCGTTCACAATACGACATTAAATTATTGAGATATCATCATTTTATTATTTTTAGGTACGTACCCTCTCACGAGGTTTCATGAAGTGTTATGTCGTAAGATATTCCAGAGCACATTGTCTCCTTATTATGATCATTTTGATTCTTCGATCCTTTCCCCCTTTTCAAGAATTATTTTTTCTTAGATTCGAATAGTCTAATCATGGTTCATGCATCTCGTAGACTCTATCCTTTATAAACATTCAATATGAGTATTTACAACTCTTCTGTTGCTTCTTAGCTCCTCCTTATGTTAGACAAACTAACATATATCTCAATCTATTTTGGAGAATTCATCTTCGTGCATCATAGTATATTCATTAATCATATATTGTACAACACAATTATCAGATGAAAAATATTTGGTCCATGACTACTTTTATATGTAATATCAATTTCAGATCAACACATGAAGATTTATTTTTATAAACAATGATTTTACTATCCATCTGAGACATTTAATGTCACATCAGCTTGAATATTTATCAATATTATCAAGATAAACTGTCTTGATTACATATTTTGAAAGTTGTGCTCTTAACTCAATTATATCGCACAAATAATTTTGCGAATGTCAAACTACAGGTTGACAACAAATGCACATGTTATTAAATACATCTCTTTATCATATTACATGATAGGTGAACGGACCCATATTCACCTTTTATACTCTTTCGAATTTAGGGATTTACTCCCAACATTAGTTTATCCAATCAACTGATGAGAACAAACAATAAAATGAATTCTTGAAGAATCTTCTAGTTCTTTAATGTATGTCTATTACTCACTATGCACATGTTGGGACGACCAAATTATTCATGCCAACTAATAAAATTATTGGTATTTATAAATTCCAACTTTATTATGTATTGTCATGTGTCTTTTGCTTTAGTAAATTTTTGATTTACTATTATATGAGTAGATTTCGATTTTCTTACTCCGAGAGTAATTTGTAAAATTATTTCTTCTCAGTTATTCTACCCCTTCTAGAGGTGAGTCGTGATTCCATCACTGAACGGATTAATCTGACTATCAGAAAAAACAAAACTATGAACCTTTATTATAACACAAGTCTACTTAGATAGATACATTCTTGGTGATACCACATCATTGACCAAAGGTCACGATCTTTTTCACGCCTAGCATGATGGTGTGCACCTCATTCACTTTAGATAATAGATCTATATATTTAACATTTTTTAAAAGTCCTCATTATTCATGAATGAAACACAATATGTGAGCATATTAAATTATGATATCTTTAGTACGTCATTCCATATTCATGTGCATTATTCAATCACTTGTATTTTTTCAAACATATTATGCATTGCTACCACATTTGCTTTTGGGTATGGAGCGATTTTAATGGGATAGATTTCATGACTAATTTTAAATGAAAGCACATTGTTTGCCTTTATAGTCTACATATGTATCAATATGGTGCATTAGGACTTAAACCTTAAGTCTTATCCATGTAAAGACATTTTAGGCCATAAATTGATGAGACTTAACCCACATCTTATCATTATGGTGAACCAAGAGTTAAACTTGATGTCTTACCCTCTTTGTACGATTAAATATGAATCCACCGTCTTATCATCTTAGTAAGATTGAACATGAATCCATCATCTTTTTTTTTTTGATGTGATTGGATATGAATTCGTATTGTTATCCTTTTGATGTGGTGAAACTTAAATCCAACATCTTATATTTATGGTGCATTGAAACTTACGGTCAAACCTTTAAATCTTATAATTATCTGCACAATTGAAATTAATTTTATAAAACATGAAATATAGAGATATTAGCAGGGAATAAGAAATCAAAATAGACAACATACCACTTCATTGAAAAATACCTAATTAGTAGTATTACACTTTTAATTCGACTAACGGTCCTAATGTTGTCCGTTTAAAAGTTTTACCATATAAGTAATAATTAACAAAGCATAAACCACAAGCCTATTATGTGCTAAAGAATTGCAAGCAGTGAACCACAAATAGAATGGTAAACATCATATATTATTATAAGTGGAAAGCTCTTAACGTTAAAGTTGAATTACCATTTTATTATTTATTTAAATACTATTTTTTAATTACAAAATAAAAAATAATAATAACTAAATACAAAACTAGACATATATGAAAACAATTTTAAGGTATTCAAATGTGCATTATTGGAAGATAAAAAGTCATTTAGCGGATCCAACCATTTCAAAACTAAAGAGTTATCTTTACACTTATTTCACATTATTATTTCCAACTTCAATGTAATTGTTAACAACTATATATATATATATAACTTCAATGTAATTGTTAACAATTATATATATATATATATATATATGTATATAATTGTTTACACTTATTTCACATTATTATTTCCAACTTCAATGTAATTGTTAACAACTATATATATAACTTCAATGTAATTGTTAACAATTATATATATATATATATATATATATATATATAAAGGAGAATCATAGAGGAGCTGATGTGGCACCTCTCTATGACCTCCATTTCAATTTCTTTTTTTTTCTCATTTTTTTTCTATTTCTTTTCATTAAATAATTTGTTTATTAATTAAAAAATTTATTCATATTTATTATTCTAATTATACCTAAAAAGTTACAACAAAACCTCCATCTATTTACATTCCCTACTTAAATAATATGTCTCTTCAACTTATTTATATTATTCTTATGGTTTATACAAACTATAAGTAACAACTTTCTATGTTCAATGATCACTCATTTTCTCATTCTTTCTTTTTATTAATATAGTTTTTTCCTCTTTTACAATTTTTTCTTCAATTTTTTTAATCAATTATGTACTTAATAAGTTCACCATATGATCTTCGTATTGATAAAGATCATAGATATATTCTTCAAGATTCATCAAATTGATGTTTGCATTAGTTTAGTACAAGTTTATGAAAATGAATAAGGAATCATAATTATTTCAAGATTTCATCAAGAAGATGGTCATATTAGTAAAAAAGTTTGAATTATTTCCAAATATATTAAAGATTAATTCATTCATGTATTGTTTTGATTATATTTTTTTATTGGATATATAATCTCATGTTATTCAATAAAAATTAAATTATGAAACTCTACTAATCAACACATTAGAAAGCTCAATTAACATTATCTTCATGTATTGTTTTGATTATATTTTTTTATTGGATATATAATTTCATGTTATTCAACAAAAATTAAATTATGAAACTCTACTAATCAACACATTAGAAAGCTCAATTAATCATCATCATCATCTTCTTCTTCTTCTTCTTCTTCTTCTTAAGATGAAAAGTTGTATAATTTTATTTTTATGTAATTTTTTCGTCAAGTTCTAATTAATATTTTAATTTTTGTCACAGTTGAAAAATATAATATTGCACATGATACATTTCTTATAGCTATTGCATATTGATGCCTCTAAAAAATATGATATACTTTATCATATTAAAAATAGTCATAGACTAAACAAAAAATAAATTAATCATTTTAGTACTTTTAAAAAAATTAATGAATAAATAAATTATTTAATGAAAAGAATGAAGAAAAAAATTCCCCTTAGTCACATTAATTATATTAAAAACTAAAAAGTGTAATTTATTTTACTTCTCTTAGTTATTGAAAATGAGATCCATAAAAAAGGTGATGTGACATTTATCTGCTTTTTTTTGACTTTTTTTCTTATTTAAATTAATTGATTTTTTATAAAAATAGTTTACTCAATTAATTAAAAATAATTTTTATTAATACAGGAACATTTACAACAAAAACTTTTCACATATTACTTTGTTAGGAGTAAATAATAATCATCCATAACTCACATCTTTGTAATTTTCAATCCTAATACATTAATTTTTCACTTTTTTTTTGACCTTCTACTGATTATAATTTTAGAATAATAATTTTAAAAAAATATTTTAAGTTATTTTCTCATTTACATAAAAAGTTACAATGTTTGAAATAAATAAGATGATGGGTACATTTCTATCACCTCCGATCACATTTATCATTTCTCTAAATTATTTAGCATATTTTTTTATTTTTCTTCACCAGTGTGATATTGTAAAATGTATTTTCAAAATTTCCTTTTCAAATAATTACTTAACAGTATTATTCTGCATAATTGACATTTTTTTTTATATATGTAACTTTTATTTTTAATTGTATATTAATAATATTCATGACTTCAAAACCTTTCATGTGAAAAATATAATATTGCACATGAGACATTTCTTATAGCTATTGCATATTGATACCTCTAAAAAATATATGATATAGTTTATCATATTAAAAAATAGTCATAGATTAAACAAAAAATAAATTAATCATTTTTTAGTACTTTTAAAAAATTTAATGAATAAATTAAATATTTAATGAAAAGAATGAAGAAAAGATTTCCCCTTTGTCACATTAATTATATTAAAACTAAAAGTGTAGTTTATTTAATTTCTCTTAATTATTGAAAATGAGATAAATAAAAAAAAAGGGATGTGACATTTATCTTCTCTTTTTTGACCTTTTTTCTTATTTAAATTGATTGATTTTTTTTGTAAAAGTAGTTTACTTAATTGATTAAAAATAATTTTTATTAATACAAGAACATTTACAACAAAAACTTTTTACATACTACTTTATTAGGAGTAAATAATAATAATCCATAACTCACATCTTTCTAATTTCCAATCTTAATAGATTAATTTTCTACTTTCTTTTCCTTTTTTTTGAGCTTCTTCTGATTATAATTTCAGAATAACAATTTTTAATAAATATTTTAAGTTACTTTCTCTTTATAATTTACTTACAACTAATATATCTATTTACATATAAAGTTAGAATGTTAGAAATAAATAAGATGATATTGTACATTTCTGTCACCTCCGATCACATTTACCTTTTCTCTAAATTATTTAACATATTTTTTTATTTTTCTTCACCAGTGTGATATTGTAAAATATATTTTCAGAATTTCCTCTTCAAATAATTACTTAATAGTATTATTCTGCATAATTGACATTTTTTTTATATGTGTAACTTTTATTTTTAATTGTTTATTAATAATATTCATAACTTCAAAATCTTTCATGTGGATAACCCCCTAAAGTGATTAATGTGCAAGTTATATAGTTTTTCTTATCTTACTTAGTTGCTACAAGTAACAATTTTAAAGAGATTTTCTATAGAGTTTTTCTATTTTATTAGTATTTTTAATTTTTTTTATATATTATAAATTTATAAGTGTTTATTAACAGCTTTGGTATATTGCAACTGTTACTTTTTTTTTCGTTCTGTAATAATAATCATTGTGTTGCTATTTTTTTAACATTGAATGTTTGCTTTTCATATTAGATTCTTGTTAAATTAAAAAAATTAAGTAGAGTATATTGTTAGTTGAATAATGCAAATATGATACTCTTATTGAATTGCTTATGTAGTGTTGACATGATTTTCCAATGTACCGAACATGATTTTCACCAAAATAAAAGTCAACCTTTTATTATTTTACAAGCAATAGATTCTAAAAGATGATGTAACTATTTTAGATAAAATAATATGATAAGCATGACTTGAAATTAGTTGTATATTATCCATTTATTTAGAGTAACTTTTTTCTTTAATATTTTTTTATGAACACTGTATAATTTAACTCCGTCTTAAAATATAATTTAAAATTTACTACAGCCGCATAAACAAAAAGAAAATTTCCATGAAATTATTTTTCTTTCTTTACATTTTTCTAAAGATAACATACCAAATAGATTATACGGAATCAACTATATTTAAAATATTAAAAGCAAAGATAGTGAACAACACGTTGAAAAATATAAGTTATTGGGTTCAATGATAATAATATTAGACTCAAAATATTTAAACAAAAAAAATTATATATAAATCTAATGCGGTCAGCGCGAAGCGCGGATATGTTAACTAGTATATATATAAAGGAGGATCATAGAGGAGCTGATGTGGCACCTCTCTATGGCCTCCATTTCAATTTCTTTTTTTTTTCCTCTTTTTTTTTCATTTCTTTTCATTAAATAATTTATTTATTAATTAAAAAATTCATTCATATTTATTATTCTAATTATATCTAATAAGTTGCAACAAAACCTCCATCTATTTACATTCCCTACTTAAATAATATGTCTCTTCAACTTATTTTTAATTATTCTTATGGTTTACACACACTATAAATAACAACTATCTATGTTCAATGATCATTCTCATTTTCTCATTCTTTCTTTTTATTAGTATAGTTTTTTCCTCTTTTACATTTTTTTTCTTCATCTTTTTCATCAATCATGTATTTAATAAGTTCACCATATGATCTTCATATTGATAAAGATCATAGATATATTCTTCAAGATCTATCAAATTGATGTTTGCTATAGTTTGGTACAAGTTTATGAAAAGGAATAAGGAATCATAATTATTTCAAGATTTCATCAACAAGATGATCATATTAGTAAAAAAGTTTCAATTATTTTCAAATATTTTGAAGATTAATTCATTCATGTATTGTTTTGATTATATTGTTTTTATTAGATGTATAATTTCATGTTATTCAACAAAAATTGAATTATGAAACTCTACTAATCAACATATTAGAAAGCTCAATTAACATTATTTTCTTCTTCTCCTCCTCCTCCTCCTCCTCCTCCTCCTCATCATCATCATCATCATCATTATTATTACTATTATTATTATTATTATTATTATTATTATGTGAATGAATGAAGATGAAAAATTATATAGTTTTATTTTTATGTAATTTTTTCGTCAAGTTCTAATTAATATTTAAATTTTTGTCATAGTTGAAAAATATAATATTGCACATGATACATTTCTTATAGCTATTGCATATTGATGTCTCTAAAAAATATATGATATAGTTTATCATATTAAAAAATAGTCATAGATTAAACAAAAAATAAATTAATCATTTTTAAGTACTTTTAAAAAATTTAATGAATAAATAAATTATTTAATGAAAAGAATGAAGAAAAAATTTCCCCTTAGTCACATTAATTATATTAAAACTAAAAGGTGTAATTTATTTTACTTCTCTTAATTATTGAAAATGAGATACATAAAAAAAGTGATGTGACATTTATTTTCCTTTTTTTTTTGTCCTTTTTTCTTATTTAACTAATTAATTTTTGTAAAAATAGTTTACTCAATTAATTCAAAATAATTTTTATTAATACAGGAACATTTACAACATAAAATTTTCACATATTACTTTATTAGGAGTAAATAATAATCATCCATAACTCACATCTTTCTTATTTTAAATCCTAATAGATTAATTTTTCACTTTCTTTTGTTTTTTTTGACCTTAATCTGATTATTATTTCAAAATAATAATTTTAAAAAAATATTTTAAGTTGTTTTCTCTTTATTATTACTTACAACCAATATATCTATTTACATATAAAGTTAGAATGTTAGAAATAAATAAGATGATATGGTTCATTTCTATCACCTCCGATCACATTTATCTTTTCTCTAAATTATTTACATGTTTTTTATTTTTCTTCACCAGTGTGATATTGTAAAATATATTTTCAAAATTTCCTCTTCAAATAATTACTTAATAGTATTATTCTGCATAATTGACATTTTTTTATATATGTAACTTTTATTTTTAATTATAAATTAATAATATTCATGACTTCAAAACCTTTCATGTGAAAAATATAATATTGCACATTAGACATTTCTTATAGCTATTGCATATTGATTTTCCTAAAAATTATATGATGTAGTTTATCATATTAAAAAAAAATCATAGACTAAATTTTTTAAAAATCATTTTTAGTACTTTTAAAAAATTTAATGAATAAATAAATAATTTAATGAAAAGAATGAAGAAAAATTTTTCCCTTAGTCACATTAATTATATTAAAACTAAAAAGTGTAATTTATTTAACTTCTCTTAATTATTGAAAATCAGATACATAAAAAAGTAATGTGACATTTATCTTCTCTTTTTTGACCTTTTTTCTTATTTAAATTAATTGATTTTTTTGTAAAAGTAGTTTACTCATTTAATTAAAAATAATTTTTATTAATACAGGAAGATTTACAACAAAATTTTTCCACATAATACTTTATTAAGAGTAAATAATAATCATCCATAACTCACATCTTTCTAATTTCCAATCCTAATAGATTAATTTTTCATTTTCTTTTCCTTTTTTAGACCTTCTTCTGATGATAATTTCATAATAACAATTTTTAAAAAACATGTTAAGTTACTTTCTCTTTATTATTTACTTACAACCAATATATCTATTTACATATAAAGTTAGAATGTTAGAAATAAATTAGATAATATGGTACATTTCTGTCACTTCCGATCACATTTACCTTTACCCTAAATTATTTAGAATGTTTTTTTTTTAATTTTTTTCACCAATGTGATATTGTAAAATATATTTTCAAAATTTCCTCTTCAAATAATTAATTAATTGTATTATTCTGCATAATTTACATTTTTTATATGTGTAACTTTTATTTTTAATTGTTAATTAATAATATTCATGACTTCAAAACCTTTCATGTGGATAACCCCCTAAAGTAATTAATGTGCAAGTTATATAGTTTTTCTTATCTTAGTTGCAACAAGTTACAATTTTAAAGAGATTTTCGATAGAGTTTTTATATTTTATTAGTATTTTTTTTATATATTATAAATTTATAAGTGTTTATTAACAGTTTTGGTATATTGCGACTGTTGCTTTTTTTTTTTCCGTTCTGTAATAATAATTATTGTGTTGCTATTTTTTTTATAATATTGAATGTTTGCTATTCATATTAGATTCATGTTAAATTAAAAAAATTAAGTAGAGTATATTGTTAGTTGAATAATGCAAATATGACACTCTTATTGAATTGCTCATGTAGTGTTGACATGATTTCTCAATATATCAAAGATGATTTTCACCAAAATAAAAGTCAACCTTTTATTATTTTACAAGCAATAGATTCTAAAAAATGTAACTGTTTTAGATAAAATAATATGATAAACATGACTTGAAATTAGTTGTATATTATCAATTTATATAGAGTAACTTTTTTTCATTAATATTTTTTTATTAACACTGTATAATTTAACTCCCTTCTAAGATATAATTTAGAATTTACTACAGCCACATAATCAAAAAGAAAATTTCCATGAAATTATTTTTCTTTCTTTACATGTTTCTAAAGATAGCATACCAAATAGATTATACGAAATCAACTATATTAAAAATACTAAAAGCGTAGATAGTGAACAACAAGTTGAAAAATATAAGTTCTTGGGTTCAACGATAATAATATTTGACTCAAAATATTTAAACAAAAAAAAAAAATTCATAAATCTAATGAGGTTCGCGCGAAGCGCGAATATGTTAACTAGTTATTTGATAAGCAAGGAGGGAGTCAAGCCACTCAAGAATTATTTTTCCATGCTCTCTTTAATCAGTAAATTTTAAAAAAATACGTTGCTTCTATTTCCTTTAATAAACATTATATATATATATATATATATATATATATATATATATATATATATATATATATATATATATATATATATATATATTGATTTTTTGACAAGAAAGAATTTTGACATGTATTCATCATCTTGAAATGTTTAGCATGTTTACTTATGAATTATGATTTGGAATACGAAGGTTAAATTATCTAATTATTTTAAATCATTTCATGAATTCACATAAAATATTTTAAATTGTTTAAAATAAATTTTACATATTTATAAATTACAATCAGAAGTGAAAGGAAATTCACTTTTAATTATTCTGTGTTTGTAGACAATTCTTTTATTTATTTTCTTTTTATGACTAAAAATGTGTAATAAGAAACAAAATAATAAAAATAAAATAGAGGGAACCTAAACGAAAGGAGAAAACAAGAATTAAGGCAAAGGATACAAAATAGTAGTGTTAGAGAAAACAATAATAACGTAAGAGAAAAAAAGGATAAAAACAATTAAAATATGGTAAGAAGTATGAAAAGTAACCATGATTAAACTATTGAGGAGAATAAAAACACCATATCATTTGAATATAATATGGAGACAATATATATATATATATATATATATATATATATATATATATATATATATATATATATATATATATATATATATATATATATATATATATATATATATATATATATATATATATATTTGTTACAAGTACATATGATAATTCAAACTATGGTACAGATTGAAAAGGTGTTTTATGTGTGTATTCTCTGATCTAATTTACAATAAAGGAAAATCGCTTTATTTATAAGGAAAACCTAACTTGGTCCTTAATTGAGATTCCTAACCATATTTAAAAGAACTCCACATAATTAGACATTCACTATAATAGAAATATGTTTATAACAAATACACCTTTATCCGATTTTTATCTTTTTTTTTTCAAATTTGATTTTTTTTTATCCCTTTTTATCTTTTTTTTTTCAAAACTGATTTTTTTAGAATTACTTAAAATTTTTTTTTTTAATAAAATGTTACAACTTGAAATTTTTTATTGTTACAACTCAAAAAATTTATTCAACCGATATAACTTAAAAATATTAGTGTAATATATGTCATTTGTCCACCATTCTTTTTTTTAGTTGTCTCTAATTACTTGTCCATTTTGAAAAATCAAGGATAAATTTTTTACCCATTATACCCTGAATTAATTACTTTGAAATGGTATTACTAGTTTATATCCACTTCATAACTAAAATACGGGTAAAATGGTAACTCACTATATTAATTATTGTTTTCTGATAGGTACCAATTTAAAAGTGGATAAGTAATTAGGAACGGAGGGAGTAAGAAACTTCTTCTTCCAGTATTAATAATATTTGGATTTTCGAATACCACATTACAAGTAAATTTGTCTCCTTTTGGCAGAATGATATGATGGACCCTTTTACTTTTACGAGTTTGTACTATGAACCCTTGTACTTGACCATTTGTCAACTGAACCCTTTCACTCAGTGAAACTCAATATTATAAGCCGTTCTAACCATTGACCAAGCTTATGTGACAACTTAGTTATTGAGTTGACACAAATACGTGCTATTACGCGTTGAAGGAGCCGTGAACATCAAAATTTAGACTAAATTTTTTTTAAAAAAAATCAAAAATAAGAAAGTTAGAAATGTTTTTTTAGTTCTTTCTTCTTTTTCGTCCCCACCAACCCTTATTTCACTCGTTCTCCCCCTTCCCAGCCGTCTCCAACTTCTTTTTTTCTTCATGTTTTCTTTCTTTCTGAGAAACAATAATGTATCGTTGATGTAAATGTAACATCTCGTATTCTAGAATCAATAAAAGTAAAGCTAAGAAAAACAAGAACAATCAAATTTGAAAATAAGTAAGGAAATGTGGAAAATTTCCAGATTCTAAAAGTGTGTTTTGGTCATTTTCAACCAGCCATAAATTCAATCTCAGGAGGATATTGGATAATTTCTTTATATGTATGGAAACATAATCAAAATATCTTTCCGATGACGTCAAGTTTGCAAAATTCCGAGGTCGTATGAGGTAGATATGATTTCCGGAAGTTGGGCTGTGGGCGGAGGAAAATCCAATCCGAATTTTTGTAAGGGCAAAGTAGACTTTTCACCCTATTAATTCCTAATTCATTTTAAGCTCCAAATCAGTTTTTACAAGTTTTGGAATCTCTTAAGGCTTGGGAGAAAAATAGAGAAGAAGAGAAGACCAAGAATCGTCCAAGAACGTTGCGTGGTTTTCATCGGAGGTGATCCCTATCAAGGTATGTAAGATCATTCGGTGTTAGGTCCTTTCACCCACCCTTTAAATTGATTCATTACAACAATTTAGAGTTATTTAAAAGTAAATCTTAAAGTTCTTGATGAAGAGTTTGAAGTTCTTGTTGGTTGATTTGTAGTTGATCTCTAATAGTTTTGATTCTAATTTTCATACTATTTTCGGGGCTAAACTATTGGGTAATGAGTTATTTAGGGATCCTAAGTGTTTGGTGTGGGATCCATGGAAGTTTAGATGAGTTAGAATTGAAAATCAAAGAAGAAAAGTAAAAAAATCGCGTCTGAGAAGACCTGGGGTGCCGCGCCTGTCAAAGCCCCAAAGGATAAAATCTATCCGTTAGGACCTGGCGCGCCGCGCCAGCCAGACCGCCTGAGGAAAGCCTCTTTCCATCAGGATCTAGTGTTCCGCACCTCTCAGAGCGCCAAGACACCCAGGAGACCCCGTTCTTTTTCTATCTTTTTGTACTAGATCCTAAGTGATGTATCTCTCATTCCTAGTTGATTCCAACAATCTAGAGTACATATAAACATCATGAAATCATCCATAAACATGAGATTATGATCCTTGAATCCATAATTTAATTCAAGGGAAGCTAAGATCAAAGTAAAAAAAGTTAAGAGTCAAAGTCTAAAAGTTAAGAAGCAAGTCAAAGTAAGTTCTTAAAGTTTTAAAAGAGTCTTAAAAATCATTTTAAAAATATTTTAACTTTGTTTTAACGCTCAAGCTACAAGTAGAGCTAAGAGTAAGGAGTTGAGTAAACATCTCAAAGATTATAAGGAAACTAAGTATTCCCTAAGAGTTAAGTTTCAAGTTAAGTAAAGAGCAATAATTAACTTCATTTATCTAGAATTATAAGGGAAACAAGTAATCAGTAAAGGTTATAAATGTTTGACATTAAGTTAAAAGGAAACTAAAAGTTTCGAAAGATTTTTGAACAAAAAAAGGGGAACATTGATTCTAAAAATGAGGTTTTTTTTAAAGCTAAAAGGTTCAGTAAATTATCTCAACCCAAAGGAAGGAAGTTTTATTAAAAGTATGAGCTTAAGTATGTTATGGGAGTAATATTGAGCACTGATGTGGGGATGAGAGTTCCTATTAACTCAAGTCTCCACACACACACACACACACACACACACACACACACACGCTTACACGCACGCACGCACGAACACACGCACGCACACACGCACGCACACACGCACGCACGCACGCACACACACACACAAGGGCTACGAAGGATCCTAAAAACTTCGTGAAAGAGTTGAAGAAGGTATTTGAGGTATTGCATATGGTCGATGTTGAGAGGGTTGAATTGGATGCATATCAACTGAAGGGTGTGGCTAGAACCTGGTTTGATCAATGGAAGGATGGTAGAGCTGAGGGTGCACCACAACCAAGTTGGGCTTGCTTTGAAGAAGCCTTCTTGTGGAGGTTCTTTCCTCGCTAACTGAAGGAAGACAAGGTGAGGGAGTTCCTTACTTTGAAACAGGACTCCATGAGTGTACATAAGTATAGGTTGAAGTTCACCCAACTATCTCGCTATGCTCCGGAGATGGTGAAAGACATGAGGAGTAAAATGAGTTTGTTTGTTGTCGGGTTAAGTCATGCTTCAAGTAAAGAAGGTAGGGCTGCCATGTTGATAGATGACATGGACATATCCAGGATGATGGTATATGTGCAGCAAGTTGAAGAGGAAAAGCTAAAGGACAGAGAAGAGTACCGAAATAAGAAAGCCAAGACCGAGAATGAGTCTACTCAACATAATGGTGGTTCAAGTCGACCACCATTCCAGAATAGAAGATCCATGCACCATCATCTTCTAGTGCACCTACGCCAAGAACCATAGGTTAGTATAACGGACAGAACTCAAAAAATTTCAAAAGTAGATTAGCCCAATACTAAGGTAGTGTGGTACAAAGAGGTAGTGGAATTTATGCATGTGGTAGATGTGGTAGAACCCATTTTGGTAGATGTCATGATAGCTAGATAGGTTGTTACAAGTGTGGTCAAGAGGTTCACTTCATGAGAGAGTGGCCTAAGAATAAGCAAGGTGGTGGAAACTCGGGCAATAGAGCCCAATCTTCATCAGTTGCTCCACTAGAGAGGGCTGCACCTAGAGGAGCCATTTACTATACCGGCGGAGGGGAAAACTGTCTCTATGCAACCACTAGTCACCAAGAGCAAGAGAACTCTCCAGATGTTGTCGCGGGTATGATCAAAGTCTTTACTTTTGATGTTTATGCTTAGTTAGACCTGAAAACAAGTTTATCCTTTGTAACTCCTTATGTGGCAAATCAATTTGAAATTCTTTCTGAAAAGCTTTGTAAACCCTTCTATGTTTCTACACCTGTTGGGGAGTCTATTCTAGCTGAAAGAGTCTATTGTTATTGTCCTATTTCCATCAATGACAAGAATACCATGATTGATTTGATAGAGTTAGACATAGTGGATTTTGATTTAGTTTTGAGTATGGATTGTCTTCATGTGTGTTATTCATCAATAGATTGCATAACTCAAGTTGTCAAGTTCTAAAACTCCAAACGAGCAAGTCATAGAGTAGGCTAGTAGTTCAGCAGTGCCTAAGGGTTATTTTATTTCGTACCTTAAGACAAGAAAGTTAGTTTCTAAGGGATGTATCTATAACTTAGTCCGAGTCAATGATTCAAGTGTTCAACTACCTTCCCTTCAGTGAGTTCCTATAGTCAGTGAGTTTCTAGAAGTCTTTCCTGATGAACTACCTGGAGTCCCTTTGGAAAGGGAGATAGACTTCGGCATAGACGTCATTCCAAATACTCATCCTATCTTTATTCCTCCATATAGAATGGCACCAGAAGAATTAAAAGATCTAAAGGAGAAATTGAAAGATCTGTAAGATAAAGGTTTCATTCGACCAAGTGTCTCACCTTGGGGTGCTCCGGTATTGTTTGTAAGGAAGAAAGATGGGTCCCTTAGGATGTGTATAGACTACCGTTAGTTGAATAAGGTGACCATTAAGAAAAAATATCCTCTTCCAAGGATAGATGATCTTTTCAATCAACTTTAGAGTGCTTCTTGTTTTTCCAAGATTGACCTTAGATCAAGCTATCATTAGTTGAAAGTAAGGGAATGTAATATTCTCAAGACAACTTTTAGAACAGGGTATGGACATTATGAAATTTTGGTTTGACAAAAGCACCTGCAACGTTCATCGATCTTATGAACAGAGTTTTCAAACCTTATTTAGATCTATTTGTCATCGTCTTCATTAATACATACTGATTTATTCAAGGAATGAAGAAGATCATGCAGGTCACCTAAGGATTGTTCTTCAGACGTTGAGAGACAAAGAATTGTATGCCAAGTTCTCCAAGTGTGAGTTTTGGCTTAAGTCTGTGGCATTACTAGGCCACATTATTTCCGGTGAAAGGATTAGAGTTGACACTCAGAAGATTGAGGCAGTTCAGAGTTAGCCTAAACCCACATCTCCAACAGATATACAAAGTTTCTTGGGATTGGCTGGCTATTATAGGAGATTAGTTGAAGTACTCTCATCTATCTCTTGTCCTTTGACCAAGTTAACTTAGAATACAATCAAGTTTCAATGGTCTGAAGCTTGTGAGAAAGCTTTCAGGAGTTGAAAAAGTAATTGACTACCTCTCTGATTTTGACGTTACCAAAGGGTACTCAAAGCTTCATGGTGTATTGTAATTCATTAAGAGTGGTCTTGATCTATGTGTTAATGTAGAATGACAAGGTCATAACTTATGCTTCTAGACAGTTTAAAGATCATGAGAAGAATTATTCAACTCATGACTTAGAATTGGCTGTAGTAGTGTTTACTTTGAAGTTGTGGTGTCACTATTTGTATGGTGTTCATGTAGATATATTCATTGATCAGAAGATCCTCCAATATGTGTTCACTCAAAAAGAGATCAACCTCAGACAGAGAAGGTGGTTTGAATTACTCTAGGATTATGACATAAGTATTCATTACCACCCAGGTAAGGCTAATGTGGTTGCTGATGTGTTAAGCAAGTTGTCAATGGGAAGTACTTCCCATGTCGAATAAGAAAAAAGGGAGTTAGTGAAAGATGTGCACAAACTTGCACGACTGGGAGTAAGACTTATGGACTCCACAAAAGGAGGCATAGTGGTGATCGATGGGGCTGAATAATCATTAGTGTCAGAGGTGAAAGCGAAGCAAGACCAAGAACCTTTTTTTCTTGATTTGAAGGTAAGTGTCCATAACCAAAGAGTATTGGCTTTTGAACAAGAGGGAGATGTTGTGCTGAAGTACCAAGGTATAATATGTGTACCTAGGGTTGATGGACTCCAAGAGAGGATCTTGGAGGAGGCTCATAGCTCCAGATATTCCATTCATCTGGGTTCCACCAAGACGTACCACAATTTGAGGGAGGTATATTGGTGGAAGTCATGAAAAAAGACATAGCTGAGTTTGTTGCCAAGTGTACAAATTGTCAGCAAGTGAAAGTGGAAAACCAAAGGCCTGAAGGCTTAGCTCAAACATAAAACTTTTGGGATGGAAGTGGGAGATGATTAATATGGACTTCATCAAAGGTTTTCCAAGATCACAAAGGCAACATGATTCTATTTTGGGTGATTGTCGACAAAATGACAAAGTCAGCCCATTTCTTGCCAGTAGAGACTACTTATTCGGCCAAAGATTATGAAAAGTTGTACCTTCAAGAAGTGGTAAGACTTCATGGAGTTACAGTCTCCATTATTTTAGATAGAGGTGCACAATTTATTGCACAATTATGGAAATCCTTCCACAAAGGTTTAGGTTCAAAGGTGAATTTGAGTAGTGCTTTTCATCCTCAGACAGATGGACAAACAGAACATACTATCCAGACCTTATAAGATATGTTGAGAGCTTGTAATCGAATTCAAGGGAAATTGGGATGATCACCTACCTCTCATTGAGTTTTATTTACAATAATAGTTATCATTCGAGACTTCAAATGGCCCCATATTAAGCTCTTTATGGGAGAAGAATCCCCAATTGGGTGGTTCGGAGTTGGCGAAGTAGGGTTGATAAGTCCAGATTTAGTTCAAGCTATGGAGAAGGTGAAAGTGATTCAAGAAAGGTTAAAGACAACACAAAGTCGCCAAAAGTCCTACATAGAAGTTAGAAGAAGGCCATCAGAAGTTGAGGTAGGTGATTGAGTGTATCTTCAGGTTTCACCTATAAAAGGAGTTATGAGGTTTTTTAACAAGGGGAAACATAGTCCCCAGTATACTGGACCTTATAGAATCTCCAAGAGAGTGGGAAATGTGGCTTATGAGTTAGAGATCCACCAAGAGTTAGCAACGGTTCATTTGGTATTCTATATTTCTATGTTTAAGAAGTGCTTGGGTGATCTTTCATTGATAGTACCAACTAAGAATGTAGGGACTAAGGATAGCCTATATTCTGAAGAAGTTCCATTTCAGATTTTTGATCGTCAAGTTCGCAAATTAAGAACAAAGGAAGTTGCTACAGTCAAGGTCCTTTGAAGGAACCAATTCGTAGAAGAAGCAACTTGGGAAGTTGAGGAGGATATGAAGAAGATATATCTACATCTCTTTGAATCCAGAGAGAATGCAAACCAAGGTACTAAATTCTCTTCTTAGCACTTTATAAGGTTGTGCATAAGCATGTTATTACCTGCTTTTGTTGTTGAATGTTGAAATAATGTTACTACCCTTAGCTTAGAGAAAGAATTCTCATTAAAGGACGAATGTTCCCAAGGGGGAGATATTATAACATCTCGTATTCTAGAATTAACTAAATTAAGCTAAGAAAAACAAGAATAATCAAATTTGGAAATAAGTAAGGAAATCTAGAAGATTTATAGATTTCAAGAGTGAGTTTTGGTCATTTTCAAACGGTCATAGCTTCAAGCTCAAGAAGACCTTGGATGAATTCTTTTAATGGATGGAAAGCTCGTCAGAATATATTTCCAATGATGCCAAGTTTGCAAAATTCCGAGGTTGGATAAGGGAGATATGACTTTTGGAAGTTGGGCTGTCTTGCAAATGGAAACCTAACCCGGATTTTTGTAAGGGCAAAGCTGACTTTTCACCATATAAATTCCTAATTAGTTTTAAGGTTATTTAGGGGTAAAGAATAAGTTCCAAATAAGTTTTTACAAGTTTTGGAAACTCTTAGGGCTTGGGAGAAAGTGAGAGAAGAATCAAAAACCAAGAATCGTCCAAGAACATTGCGTGGTTTTCATCGCGGGTGATACCTATCAAGGTATGTGAGATAATTCAGTGTTGGATCCTTTCACACACCCTCCAACTTGATTCATTACAACAATTTAGAGTTGTTTGAAAGTACATCTTAAAGTTCTTGATGAAAAGTTTGAAGTTTTTGTTGGTTGATTTGTAGTTGATCTCTAGTAGTTTTGATTCTTATTTTCTGACTATTTTCGGGTCGAAACTATTGATTAATGATTTATTTAGGTATCCTATGTGTTTGGGGTGGGATCTGTTGAAGTTTAGAGGAGTTAGAATTCAAAATCGAAGAAGAAAACTTGGAAATTGCGTCTGACAAACCCTGGGCTCCGCGCCTGCTAGAGCCTCTCAGGATAGAATCGTCTGTCAGGACTTGGCGAGCCGCGCCTGATAGAGCACTTGAGGATAGCCTCTGTCCGTTAGTCTTTAACGCTTCGCCTCTAAGAGCGCCAACACTCTCTGGAGACCCCGTTCTTTCACTATCTTTTCGTATTAGTTCCTAAGTGATGTAACTCTCTTTCCTAGTTGATTCCAACAGTCTAGAGTATATTTAAATATTATGAAATTATCATAAACATGAGATCGTGATCCTTGAATCCATAATTCAAATCAAGGGAAGCTAAGATCAACGTCAAAGAAGTTAAGAATCAAAGTTTAAAAGTTAAGAAGCAATTCAAAGTGAGTTCTTAAAGTTTTCAAAGAGTCTTAAACAATCATTTTAACTTTGTTTTAAGGCTCAAGCTACAAGTTGATGTAAGAGTAAAGAGTTGAGTAAACATATCAAAGACTATAAGGGAACTAAGTATTGCCTAAGATTTAAGTTACAAGTTAAGTAAAGAGCAAGAGTTGAGTTCATTTCTATAAAGTTATAAGGGAGTAATCCCTAAAGGTTATAAATGTTTACATCTAATTTAAAAGGAAACTAAGAGTTTCAAAAGAGTTTTGAACAAAAAAGAAGGGGAACATTGATTCAAAAAAGAAGTTTTTAAAGCTAAAGGGTTTAGTAAATTATCTCAACCCAAAGGAAGGAAGTTTTATTAAAAGTATAAGCTAAAGTATGTTTTGAGAGTAGTATTGAGCACCGATGTGGGGATGAGCGTTCATATTAAAAAAAGTCTCTCTGTAAACCATGAAGCCATCATGGAAATTGACGGATCATACTTTTTAGATGATCACGTAAAGAGAGCTAGTGGATCCACTAAGTTAATTAAGGTCCTATACCGATGACAAGGTATAGGATTGTCCTTGTATAATGTGAGGTAATACGTTGTATCATCACTTAGTTTCAAAGTGATGATTTTTGGTTAGAAAATCTCCCACAAAAACTATATTACTTACATATATATGTAAAGTTGAGTTTCTTAGTGTTATATCTTTAATGAGCTTAGAGCTATACTGTTATACCAATTATTTTCATATATATATATATATATATATATATATATTTATTTATTTATATATTGAGTTGTTATACTGTCCTTATTGCTTTATATTGAGTTGTTATCCTATGAGTTGAGTAGAGATAAGGTAAGTTCATTGATACTCCATTGCAAGCTTTATAATTATGCCTAACATTCCAACTCGCATACTAGTACATTCAATGTACTGATGCAAGTTGGCTTGCATCATTTTGTGATGCAGATGCAGGTACCCAGGATGAGCACACAGTGCTTTATTGACTCCAGATTTAGTGGTGAGCCTCCTTGCCTTCCGGTGGACATCCTTTTCATTGCTTTATTAGTCTAGATTTTAGGATTTTTTGGGGTCTATCCCAACATCCCTCTTCAGTCAGTTTAGAGGCTTCGTATGCAATTGTATTTTAGTTTAGAGTTTGTTTTTAGTTATTAGACTAAAGTGCCATTTTGGTCAGATTTATTATGTGAAGTAATCTTCTTTAAACATGCGGTATTTCTCAAGTAAGTTGATTAAGTCTTCCGCTGAGTTAAGTAAACCAGGCCAAATGTTCTCTTGAAAGCTAGCAATGGTCTCTGAGTACCAGTCCTGCCCAGGGTATAAGATCAGGCCGTGATAGTAAATTTATATTTTCTTTTCCTTTTTTGGTAATTTACAACCTATGAGGTGAAAAATATTCACTAGTTTTGAAGGATGAAAAGTGATTGTTCGATATCTTAATTAAATTAGGTGAAATGTTTTATGTAAAATTGAGTATAAATATTATGATAAATTGAAGTATTTTAATGTTGATTTATTGGCATTAATGGTGAAAAAGGATTTATGGTGGTTCAAGTGATGGTAGATGGTTACGATAGAGATTTGCAATGATAAGAACTTTGAAAAATATTGAACTATGAATTTTAAGAACTTGGACGTCCTTGTCACAACAATAGACAATGACGGCCTGAAGAATTTTTTTAATGAGAATAGAGATGGTTTTAATGGTGGTTGTGGGTTGAGGAAAGAAAAGGAAAGGTGAGCGGAATAACTATTTTATTTTATTTAGAAATAGAAAATTATTATTTTTGTCTTTTGTGGTGTAACATTTTTGGCTAATAATTTTAAAATAGTTATGAATTAAGTATGATGTAGTATTAATATATGTGACGTGGATATGACATGTCATTTATATAAGAGAGAGTGAGCTACACACATGGTTGAATGGATTTAAAAGTCTCATTTTAATTAATTTTAAGGGTTTAGTTGACAAAGAGTCAAGTGGAAGATTTCAAAATACAAAGTCATACAAGTATAAGAATCCATAAATACAAAGTCATACAAGTATAAGGATCCATAAAATCATTTCGCCCTCCTTTTATACTGGTACAAAATCATAAATTCGAAGAATTGCATTTCTTCCACTTTTCTACCATAGGTGTCTATAAAATTATAACAAAAGAAAAATTTGAAACAACTAAAAATCTCTCAATCCTAATAAACAAATTCCGTAAGTTCTAATCTCCATGACTCCATCTTTCTCATTCTCTCCCTCTTCCAGTGGCAAACAATCCATCAATTTCCTCTTTAGCATTTTCATTAAGAATTGTTGAAATGAAGAAGCCCCACATCGATGGATAGTGAGACATGTGCTATTTTTATAAGTCTTGCGGAGTCCTCCTCTCTTTTTGAGACAGCTATTGGGGTGTGAGTTACGATAATAACCTAATTTTGTATGATATTAGAGCAAGATCCATCTCCATTGATACTGGGCCATGGGCAAATAATTTGAGGGCCAACATGGGGTGTGATGGATCATGCTCTGATGCCAAGTAAAATTAGGCCCTGAGCCTAACTCAGCCTTATAAAGAGACCATTTATCTCATTAGCCATTTATGTGAAACTTTTTAATTCTTCAACTAGAATCCAAACAACAGAGGGTTAAAGATTATGGAGCAAATTGGAAGGTACCGAAAGTTCATACTGGACCAGAGGAAAAAGGTGCAGTATAAAAAGAGAAGGGAATGAGATACGAGAAAATATAGGTGTAGTTGATCTGAGATCAATCTCGTGTATTTTCTTCTTATGGCTAATTTTAGTAATTGTAAATATGTAAAGAGATTGTCTCTACCAGTCAACTGTTTCTCTTCTGTAAAGAAATAAAATTCATGTTCACCTTTGTAAAGAGCCAAGAGTCAGGCAATTTGTCTTAGTCCCAAAGTTATACAACAAATCTTTTGCAACAACAAGGCTATCGTGTCCATTTTGCTTGCCAAGAGGAGGGGAAGTTGAACCATTGATAGAGGAGGAGGCAAAAGTGAAAGTATCCGTCTCAAATTGGTTAAGCTTTGAGTGATATTACATCTCAAGATTATACAAGTCGATTTGAAACTCACTTGTGACATTTTAACTTTCTTCTGAACTAAATACAGCTTCACTCTGAAGCTCAAATTTCAAACTCAAAATTTATTAGACCATGCCAAACCTATCAGATTCTACACTTGCAAAAGCAATTTTCTAGTACATTGATAATGTTGATGCACAGACATATCCAACAATCTACGAGAAAAAGATCACGGTAGGTCTAAATATACAACCCAAAAGCATATAAGCAAACTATTGGTATTACACCTGAAATCCTAGCTTGGATTATACCTGGCTTTGACACTTAGGGATTGTTTTGTTGGGAAAAAGTTATTCTGGATTAATTATCCCGCGATTTTATCCCAACCCAAACATGTGATATTCTCATCCTAGTTTAATCCCAGATTAGTTTTTTCCTTATCACTCCTACCAAACAAAGCCTTATAGACATAAATCATAAAGACAACTTTTCCTTTATATCAAGTGCATAAAAACTCAACTTGGTTATTTATTCATGATAAAAGAATTATAGAAAGGCGAAATAAAACACAAGCCAATTATAAAATCATAGTAAACTAGTAGCAAGAATTGTAGGAAAAATAGAAGGATAATACTATCTTTAAGAGAATATTCAAGTTTTATATATGCAACTTAAAACCACTTGAGATGATTACAATCATCAATTTTATCACTATTTATGCTACTCAAAATAGAAAATAAAAAGTCTTGCACAATTAACTAGATACATGTATTACAAATTACTAGATACATGTATTACAAAATCCTAAAAGACTTCTTGAGAAACTAAGAGAAAATATTGAAGCACTAACTATCAAGGTGTGAATGCATTAAATCCAATACTCACCCTTAATGCATTTTCTTTAAAACTCCAATGCCTTCTCAAAGATGACAAAACTTTTCACTTGGAAGTGTTGTGGTGAAGAAGTCAGCAGTTGTTCTCTTCTCTGACAATAATTGCAACTGAATATCACCTTTCTATTGTGTTTTTGAATATCTCATTTTTGATTGAGTTAGGTTTTGCAAATACAATTTAGACTTACAACTTCTCTTTCTTTGGGTATACTCACACACTCCTACGTATTATTTTACTCAATCTTCCAAAATTTTTAGCCAAGTTTAATGTCACGCCACTATTCCAGTCAGATTTTGCGTCTGGAGAGGCATAATATAGTCACCCAATAACATTCAAAAGCCACAAGATAAATGAGACCGAAACGCGCTACACGATCCAGGATAAAGAGATAATTACCACTGTACGTTGCCTATGCACATGGAGACACTACTTACAAGGATCCAAGTTCATGGAAGACCGACAATGTGGCCTCTAGCTAATTCTAGTCACAAAGAAAAATCACCCCGAAGCAAGCTAGATGGCAAGACTTTATGGCAGAGTTTGACAACGTCTTAGAGTATAAGTTAGGAAGAGGCAACTTTGTGGGCGACGCACTAAGTGGAAGTTCGAGCTACTACTATAACTATAGCCCACTGTGACATTTAAGGTGCAATTAAGGATGGCATGCAACACGATCTAGAGGCCAAGAAGCTGCTGGAGTTCGCTGCCTACGGCAAAACCATACGCTTTTGGGTTGAAGATGGCCACTTGCTCACTGCCGGTCAGAGGGTCTATGTACCCAAGTTCGGGTCTATCAGGCGGTGCATCATTGAGGATATCCATGACACACCGCAGGCTGGCATCCGGGGCAGCGAAGAACATGGGTGTTAATCGAAGATATTTACTTCTGGCCACACATGCAGGACGACATTGAGTGCTATGTGCAGACTTGTCTTGTATTCCAACAAGACAAAGTGGAGCAAAGGCAATCGGGAGGACTACTGGAGCCACTACCGGCAGAACGTCCATGGGAGAGCGTTACTATGTACTTTATCACTTACCTACCAAAGTCTAACGGGTATGGAACAATAATGATCGTGGTGGACAGATTTTCAAAGTATGCTACCTTCATTCCCGCCACATATGGTTGCACTACAAAGGAGGCTGATCGATTATTTTTCCAGAATGTGGTGAAATATTGGGGGCTGTCGAGAAATATCAATAGCGATTGAGACCCTCTTTGCTAGCAACTTTTGGAGGTATTTTTTCGAGATACTTGGCACGAAACTTCACTTTGCCACAAGTTCACACATGAAGACTGATGACTATACTGAACGCATCAACGCCCTATTAGAGTGCTATCTTCGGCACTATGTTAGTGAGCATCCGAAAGATTGGGCCAGGATCTTAGATATGACACAATTTTCATTCAATTTACAAAGAAAAGAGTCCACCGAGTGCACACCCTTTGAATTTGAAACTAAACAACATCCACAGACTCTGCATTTGTTTCCAGTTGCTTTCAAAGGAAAGAGTTTGGGAGCCTACCATGTTGCCAAGGGATGGGAGTAACAACGTGATACTTCCACGTCCTACTTGGACAGGTCATCCAAGAAGATGAAGAAGTTCGCCGACCACAAGCATCGTCTTATGGATTATAAATAAGGCGTCATGGTCTTGGTGAAATTCAAACCAACAAAGTTCAAATCACTAAAGGGTGTCCATCAAAACTTAGTGCGTAAATATGAGGGTTCTTTCAAGATCGTTGCCAAGGTGGGAAAGATCTCGTAAAATTTGGATTTACCTCCACATTTCAAGATCCATTCGGTGTTTTATTCAAGCATCCTCAAGTCGTACCGTGAGGACAAGGAGGATCCTAGACAGAATTGATTGTAACGGGCACCCATAACTGTCATCGCCTTGTATGAGTGAGATATTGAGTCTATCATAGACTATCAGGCCAAACAGAAGCAAAGTCAATAAACACAAGCCATCTTCCTTGTTCATTGGAAGGGAAAAACTCTGGAGGAAGACACATGGGAGAAATAAGAAGACTTGGGGTAGTTTCTAGACCAAGTTTTAGAGTTTCTGCAGCAGCAGTGCGCTGTGGTCGTCGCATCATCAAGTGGAGTAAAGTGTCATGTCCTGCCACCATCCCATTTAGATTTTGCATTTGGAGAGGCGTAAAAGACTCCAGAATTAAGGTAAGGCTTGTGGAGAGTTCTAGAACACCTTAGATATTTAAAGAATGCCTTAGAATATCCTATAATATGTAGAATTATCTAGAAAAGGGACCAATGTTTAAATATATTAAGGAATTGTAAAGTAAATATTAATTGCAATAAATTCCTTAGGTGGTAGTATAAATAGACGTGCCACTCATTTGCAAGGAATCGCTCAACTTGTAAAGCATTCTCCAAAGCAATATACAAGCCTTCTTCAAATTTCTCTTTCTTGTTCTTTATAAGTCTTTCCAACCATTCTCTTAGCGATTTAAGTCTTAAAGGATTCCTTGAGCTTACAATACCTTGGAAGATTAGTGAGTAAGTTGTCGAGGGCCACACAGAGCTTTAGCAAATACTTTAAGTCCATGACAACGTGGTATCAGGACAAAGGTTCATACTACGGGAATGGCCACCGAGGGAGACTTAAACGGCGCAAGCACCACCAACATATATTTGGATGGTGGAAAGAAGAACCGAAAGGGAAAAAAACGTCAAAAGGGTAATGAGAAGGTCTTGCCCGATCCCACATCAAGCGAGGCACAAACATCTCATCTACCCTCGACCATTGAAGCAAGTAACGATAAACTTGGCAAGGACACCATTGACATTTCGCTGGAGAAGAATAGGTCGCAAGGGTGGAAGTTGGGAGCCAAGCCGTGTAAATAGTAGGTTGGCGCATAAATGTAGCTGAGGTCAAGTTCAAGACCCTTGATAACTTCTCCCTTAAGGAGATTGAAAACAACTGTAAGGAGTTGGGGGGTCGCCATCGGGCCGAGTTCGAGATGAAGGGGTCCATAACTTCCTTGGAGTGTTGGATAATGAAAGCATTAAGCACTATCAAAACCTTGAAGTGCGAACTGAAGAAGCTCAATGAAAGCGCATAGACAGGAGGATCTACATCACCCGACTGTGATAGGCAGACCAGGGTCGATGCTTCCAAGCCACCCATATTTAAAGGTGTCCACGACGCTCAAGAGGTGGAGAAATTTTTGTTGCACTTGGAGAATAACATCAAGTGTAGCCGGGTTAAGAGTGACGAGAATAATATCAACACCGCCATGTTGTATCTGTCCGAGATGTCCATGCTATGTTGGAGGCACAAAGAAGCCGAGATTGGGAAGGGGACGTGCATTATCAACACGTGAAAGCAATTCTGTGAGGAATTCAAGAACACCTTATTCCCTAACAGTGTCGTGTATGAGGTTAAGCACAAGTTCCAGGAATTGAAGCAAATGGGAAGCATTTGGGCATCCGTGAAGGAGTTCACAACTCTAACACTTTATTCTCACCTCACAAACAAGGACATGTTGTTCCACTTCATAGACGGACTACAAAACCGGGCCAAGATTGTATTGGAGCGACGACAAGTCAAGACCATAGACGAAGCCATCACACAAGCCGAGTACTTGACGGACTTTAATCATGAACGATATGAAAAGGCAAAGGGAAGGGATGCAAGGAGTAGTCATGCCAAAGGTGGGGGATATCGTGGCCGAGGCAAGGCGCAGTAGACACACCCCAAACATCACACCCCTACATGTCTAAAAATATGTGGTTCATGCGCCAGAACTACACAAAGAAACGAGCAGAGACCAACAAAAGATATTGTTGTTACATATGCGGTGGACCACATGGCTATGCCAAGTGCCCCATATGAAAAACCTTGGTGCCATCCTGCGCTAACAGAAGAAGAAGGACGCACAAGAGCAAGGGCAGGAGTGGGCATGACGCAGTTGGTTATGGTGGGACTATGCGGTATGATTGCCAGCAGACTGAGAAGTCTAGAGACTTCACCACACAATATGTAGACATCTCCCTTAATGGACGACCAACGCGTGTAAACTCCGGCGCTGAACTAACATCATGAACAAGATGGCGACAAAGAGGTCAGGACTGGACTATACTCCTAGCAACACCCACCTCAAGACGGTTAATGCCCCACCCACTTCCATGTACGTGGTCTCCAAAGGAGTAAGCATAACGTTGGGAAAATGGCAAGCTAGACAAACTTTACCGTCGCTCCTCTAGATATCATAAATATCATTCTTGGACAAGAGTTCTTCCAACGCTGCCAAATGATGATTGACCCCTACCTCCAATGACTCCTGATCATGGAGTGGGAAGGGTCATGCATTGTACCTCTAGTCAAGGTGCCGAAGAAGGAAGGACACACCCACTTATCGATCATTCAGATTTTGAAGGGCCTAAATAAAGGAGAACCGACATTTGTAGCCACCATTGCAAGTTTGGGAGAATACAATGGTGACGAAAAATCCTTGCCACCGATCATAGAGAAGGTGAATTAAGAGAACAAGGACGTGATGCCAGACAAGTTGCATAAGACTCTACCTCCGAGGCATGAGTTACATCACAAGATAGAGTTGGAGGTTGGAGACAAGCCACCCGTACAGACTCCTTACCTATAGTTCCACTCAAACTAGAGGATCTAAGGAAGCAGTTGAAGCATATCTTCGAGGACGATCACACCCATCTATCCAAGGCACCTTATAGCGCTCCAAACCTGTTCCAGAAGAAAAAGGATGGATAGTTACGTCTATGAATTGACTACCAAGAGATTAATAAGGTAACAATTAAGAACAAATATCCTATCCCGCTCATCCAGATTTATCTATACAATTGTGAAGGTTAAATACTTTACAAAGATGGACCTTTGGAAAGCTTCTAGCAAGTGCGCATCGCAGAAACGGTTTAGCTAAAAATGATGTGCGCAATGAGATACAACTCTTACGAGTGGTTGGTAATACCTTCGGGTTAAACATAACACCTGCTACTTTGTGTATGCTCATGAACAAGATATTTCATCTGTATTTGGACCAGTATGCTGTGGTGGACTTGGATTACACAATCATTTATAGCAACACCTTGGAGGAGCACGTGGAGCACCTAAAGAGAGTCTTCCGATTCTTATGATAGAACCAACTCTATGTCTAGCGGGAGAAGTGCGAGTTTGCCCAACACGTGGTACACTTATTGGGACATACCATCAGCCAAGGTGAACAGCAGATGGACGAAGCAAAGATCCGGGCGATCAAAGAGAGGGAGGCGCCTACGAAGGTGATCGAGCTGCGATCCTTCCTTGGACTTGCAAAATACTATCGCAGGTTCATCAGCGGATACTCCGCTGGCCGAGTTGTTATAGAAGAATAAGATGTGGGGTTGGAGCGAGGAGTGCCAAAGAGCGTTCGAAGGTACTAAGGTCGCAGTGATGGAAGAGCTAGTCTTGATGCTTCCTGACTTCTCCAAAAACTTCAAAGTGCATACAAATGCTTCTAACTTTGCCACAGGGGGACTCTTTAATGCATGATAGACACCCAATAGCATTCAAAATCAGTAAGCTGAACGAGCCCGAACGACGTTATACGGTGCAGGACAAAGAGATAAATGCCATTGTACATTGCCTACGCACATGGAGATACTACTTACTAGGCTCCATGTTCGTGGTAAAGACTGACAATGTGGCCACTAGCTACTTCGAGTCACAAAAGAAGATCACCCTGAAGCAAGCTAGATGGCAAGACTTTCTGATAGAGTTTGACTACGTCTTGGAGTAAAATCTAGGAAAAGGCAACGTTGTGGCCGACACACTAAGTAGAAAGATCGAGGTTGCTTCCATCACTACAACCCATTGTGATATTCAAGATGCAATTAAGGATGGCATGCAACACGATCCAGCGGCCAAAAAGCTGATGGATTTGGTTGCCCAAGGCAAAACAAAATGCTATTAGGTGGAAGATGACCTTTTTCTCACTACCGGTCCGAGGGTCTATGTACCATGTACGGGTCTATTATGCGGTGTATCATTAAGGAATGACATGACACATCGTGGGTTGGGCATCCGAGGTAGCGATGAACAAGGGCGCTGGTCGAGGCTATCTACTTCTAGCCACGCATGCGGGACGACATTGAGTGATATGTGAAGAGTCATTTTATAGCCAACAAGACAAAGTGAAGCAAAGACAACCAGGAGGACTACTAGAGCCACTACCTATGGCAGAACGTTCATGGGAAAGAGTTACCATTGGCTTTATCACTTCCCTACCCAAGTTTGACAGGCATGGAACAATAATGGTCATGGTGGACAGATTTTCAAAGTATGCTACCTTCATGCTTGCCACACCAGGTTGCACCACAAAAGAGGCTGCAAGATTATTTTTCCAGAACGTGGTTAAATATTGGGGGGTGTCGAGACATATCATTAGCGACCGAATTCCCTATTTTACCGGGAATTTTTTGAGGGAGTTGTTCGTAATACTTTGCGTAGAACTTCACTTCTCCATAAGTTTTCACTCGTAGACTGACAACCATACGAAAAGCGTCAATGCCCTAATAGAATGCTATCTTCGGCACTATGTTAGTTCACATCAGAAGATTTGGTCCAGGTTCTTAGATATGGCACATTTTTCATACAATTTACTAAGGAGCGATCCACTGGGCGCAAAACCTTTGAATTGGCGTCAAGACCATAGCCACAAGCTCCGCATTCCTTAGAGGCTTCTTTAGAAAGAAAGAGTCTGGGAGCCTACCATCTTGCCAAAGGATGGAGGAACAACTTGACACTGCCAAGTCCTACTTGGACAAGGCAGCCAAGAAAATGAAGAAGTTTGCCAACCGCAAGTGTCGTCCCACGGATTATAAAGATGGTGACATGGTCTTGGTGAAATTTAACCAAAGACAGTTCAAAGCACTAAGGGGAGTCTATCAAATTTTAGTGCGTAAATATGAGGGTCCTTTTAAGATAATTGACAAGGTAGGAAAGATCTCTTACAAGTTGGAGTTACCTCCACACTTTAAGATCCATATGGTGTTTCATGAAAGCGTCCTCAAGTCGTACCATGAGGACAAGGAGGATCCTAGCCTGAACCGATTGCAACGGGTAGCCATAACAGTCACCACCTCACATGACCGAGAGATTGAGGCTATCATAGACTAATAGGCCAAACGGAAGCGAGGTCAACAATCAAGCGCCATATTCCTTGTTCATTGGAAGGGAAAAAGTCTGGAGAAAGCCACATGGGAGAAATACGAAGACTTGTGGAAGTTTCGAGACCAAGTCTGATAGCTTATGCAGCAGTGCGCCGTGGTTGTCCCATTATCAAGTGGGGGACAATGTCACGTCCCGCTACCATTCCAGTCAGATTTTTCATCTGGAGATTCTTAGAAGACTCCAGAATCAAGGGAAGACTTGGGAAGAATTCTAGAACACCTTAGATATTTCAAGAATGCCTTAAAATATCCTAGAATATGTAGAATTTTCTAGAAAGGGTACCAATGTGTAAATATCGTAGGGACTTGTATAGTAAATATTAATTGAACTTTAGACTTTTGGTGGTAATATAAATACAGGTGCCACTCATTTGCAAGGTATCACTCAACTTGTAAAGCATTCTCCAAAGCAATATACAAGTCTCCTTCAAAGTTCTCTTTCTTGTTCTTTCCAAGTCTTTTCCAAGCATTCTCTTAGCGATCTAAGTCTTAAAGGCTTACTTGAGCTTACAAGACTTTTAAATATTAGTAAGTAAGTTGTCGAGGACCGCACGGAGCTTTAGCAAATATATTAAGTCTGTGTCGCAAGGCTTTCTTCCAAACATCATGCTTTATTGCCTTATCATAATTTTCTTTCTTAACACCGACAAATATGCATTTTTGTTAAATGTTAGTCAACATTTTTGTTCCTTTTGTAAGTGGTTCTTTATCATCTGAATATGAGATTTCTCCTCTTTGATGAACTCTCGTCCTCTTCTTGATTTAACACATCTGATCATATGATAGAAATATTATTTACCTTATTCTTAGTATATATCTCAAAAAGTTATTTCCCCATTCTTATTGCTTGATAAGCTTCAAACTATGAAATTCAAGTGACAAATTTTTAGTGCCAAATCCATGAATTATCTACAATTTATTTTTAAATGCATTGTAATGAAGTTGTAAAGGAAATTTTCTTTTTATCATCTCTACTTCAACAATGACTTGATTTGACTAAATTTTATCATAAATATTCCAATAATTATCTCTAAACACAAGAGAATAACCATTTTCCATGAATCGACCAATACTAAGCAATTTTTTTTCAATTTAGGAACATAAAACACATCATGAATTTGTTTACAGCTCTCTTTTATGTTGATTGAAATGGTACCTTTACCTTTTGCATCAACCAAGGCTCCATTCCTAATTATCACTTTAGTAGTGATGCTACTATTAGTTGAGGGGAAAACTTTTTCATCTCCAGTCATGTGATTGCTACAACTACTATCAATATACCATTCATTGGTTTTTGGTGAAACATCAAACTGAAAAACAAAGAAAAGATTTTCTTCCATTTCTTCCTCATGTTTTTCACTTTAAAATTGTTTGCTCCTATTGCTTGTATAAACAATCATTCTCGATGAGGCCAAAGTTTTTACTAAAGTTACATTACGGCTTGCCTTTGTGCCAACATTTTTCTGCATTGTGGTTAGTCCTTTTGAAAATTTTACAAAAAACTAGTACTTTTCTTACCTTTTTTTTCAACCTTCTTAGAAGAATCATCACGATCCTGCTATTTTGGATTTTAATTCTTATTTTGTTGATTTTTTTAAAAATTTTGAGAATTCTCATTTTTTCTGGACTAGAAAGCCGTCTCTTTAGGTTGATCTTCACGAAAAAATCTTTGTTTCTCGTGTGCACGAAAAGATTCAACTAGCTCTTTGATGGAGAGCTTTGAAAGATATTTCTTCTCCTCAGTGATAGTAGCAATGTACTCATTTTTTCTGTAACACTAATTAGAATATTTTTTCAGAACTTGTTGGTTAGAAATTGTATCACCATGATTTCTCATTTCATTAACAATATTTATGACTCTTGTGCAATATTCATCTATTTTTTTCAGATTCAATCATCATCAAATTTTGAAACTCTTTTCTAAGATTTTAAAGATTTAAAGTGCATACCTTTTCGTCACCATATACCTCACTTTTCGGAGAATCTCAAACTTCTTTTGCAGTCTAACAAGTAGCAATTTTTGCAAAATATGCTTTTGAGACTCCAATTAGGATTTTTCTTAAAGCTTTTGCATTTTGACGATACTTAGCCTAAAGATTTTTCATCTCTGCTACTGTAAGTTCACCATCATTTTCTGGATCTTCAAAGCCATTTGCAACAATAGTCCACAAACCTTCAACTTTTGAATGTGTTCTTATTTTTATCTTCCAGTATTTAAAATTAATTCCATAAAAAATAGAGTAAGAACAATTGAAGAATCATCACTTTCATTTGTTTTGGAGGCCATATTTTTATTCACCTAATAATAGATTAAGAACGAAACCTGCTTTGATACCAATTTGTACGTAATATAGAAGGAGAATACTATCTTTTAGAGAATGATCAAGTTTTATATAGGCTACTTAATTTCACTTTATATGATTACAATCATCAACTTCATCACTATTTATACTACTCAAAATCGAAAAAAGAAGTCTTACACAATTAACTAGATACATGTAACACAAATTACTAGATACATGTATTACAAAATCCTAAAAGACTTCTTTAGAAACTAAGAGACAATATTGAAATACTAAACATCAAGGTGTGAATGCATTAATTCCAACAAGAATTACCATCCTACCAACTTTCCTCACAAGATAGGCGTTGCCTTCACCACAAAATAAGAACTTTACAACACTAACTCTTATTTATTGGTCCACCCACTAATAACAAAACTATTCTCCGCCATTCCTTGGGTTCTCTTCCTCTTCAAGACTGCCTGTTCCTTTTCCACACCTCCATTAACTTCATCCTCTCCTCATCCTGCTACTTCAGATGATGGTACAAATCTCTCTATGCTACTACCTAACGTACATCTAGAAACACGAGCTTTTGCACTTCTAGTAATAATCCCATTTATTTCCTCAACAAAATCATCAATGGAGACACAAACTCGAGCAAACCCACGAGTAAACCTTCTCTTTATATTCTTAACCTCACCATTGTTATGTGGAGTTTCGATGCTCAATCTTGAAGATCTTCGTAACTTGGTAATTGATTTTGTTGGCCTTTGTGAAACATCAATTCATTTCTTGATGACTTCGTTAGCAGTAGCAGCAAGCCACAGAGATCTCCGGAGAGTGGATGTTTGTTTTTCTTGATCTTTCAAGCTTCTTTGAGTAAATTTCACAGCCAGATTGTAAAATTGAATAAAAGGTGTCAACTAAGTCTTGTTTTGTTTTTGGGGACACTTTGACCAAGAAAGGGTCAAACTCACTTAAAAATGTAATCAATAATCTGGAACCAAATTAACTTTTACAAAACTTTCTAATCTTTTAAAATACAAAAATAAACACTTTATTTTTCAACTGATTTAATTCTATCTAAACCATTAGAAAATGCAAAAGTGATTAGAAGTTTTTCTTTTATTCTTCTCTCCAACGTTCTTCTCTTCTTCTTCTTCCTTGAAAAAATCGACTATCATTAAATATTCTCCCTATTATCTTTCTCTCATATTCGGCCGTCACTCTCTTTTTCTAAAACTGAAGGTCGTTTTCGACTGGAAACAAGTAAGTCATTTTTTGAAAGATTTTATAATTTTCGAACAACACATTCTTGATACTAATTTTTTATCTTAGGTTAATGAATAAGGAATCGTTCAATATATGTGAAAATTAAATACTGGTGTAATGATACCTATTAATTATTGTTTTTAAAGAAAATTGACAAACCCAAAAATCTAATTTTGAGGAAATATATATGTATTGTTGTTGTCCAGTGAAAAGTCATTTTTTGTTTTTTTTCTTTCTTTGACAGTTTGTTCATATAATTGATGAACTGCCAAACATATATTTCATTTGTTGAAAGATGTGTCATATGTTGCAATATATTAGTGATATGTTGATGCATATTTCAACATAGTTGTTTTATGTTGGAAAATGTCACCTATGTGTTAGAGAAACATAATGGTAATTTATAATAACATGTTAACCATATATTGAAATAGAAGATTAATCTATCGCAACAAAAAATTCATCTGTGTCAACCAAAGGTACATTGTTGCAACAAAATGTTCATCTATGTCAATATAAGTCAAAATTACTAACCCTTATTAATTATGAACAATTGTAAACCCTCAAACTTTTTATATTTATCTTATAGATAAACTGTCACAAGAAGCTTCATCTGTGTCAACAACTCAATCTTTTGTTGGTTTTGCTTCCTCTTCTAACATGAAATGCTCTTCTTGTCGATGAAAAGGATGTGAGGAGCAACATGATTATTTTATTAGTCCTGTTAAAGAACTCACTAATATTTTTAAAAAATGACTTGTAATATTTATGTTCATACATCGAAGAAGATTTCACAACCTTTGAAGCGTCTGAGGTTGAAAAAGCACTTTTCTGATCATTAGCTATAATTAGTAAAACAAAAACAATCAATAATTACTACTCCAGTATCTTCCTCAACCGCAAAAGGCAAGGAGAAAGAGAGAGAAAAATATCTTCCTCAACCACAAAGGGAAAGGAGAATGATACAAAGGTGAAATAGAAAGAGAAGAAAGTCCTCAATTGTGATGTGAAGCAACAATATCCATTTAAAGCTTTTAACATTGTCGGTGAGGGTCCAACTGAACTATTTTCATCCTTCTCTAAATGGAAAAACGACGGTCTTTACAAGCATCAAGAAAAAAAGTAAAGTCATTCAATTATTATTAGTATATTTCTTCTTAATGTCCACTAAATAATTATTTTTAATATTTACACAATGACAGAAGAGAGGAAGATGATCACTACATAGTCAATTGCTCTAAACTTTAATTCAAATAACTTGATTTTGTAGTTTTATTTCCAAAGAAGAAGGGATTGGTTCTACGCAATATCTCAACCCAATAGGTGTTAGCCTGATGAGGTAAATTCATGCCCATTTATGTTTTTATTAAGACATGAATACATAAAAATAATTGATACAGAAATACATTTGACAATGCATCTATGCCACATGTAGATGTCATTTTATACTTTTTGTGGAAGAAGTCTGTAACACCCAGTATCCAAAAATAAACTAGATTTAATTTTTGCAGCAAATGCAGGTACAACCTACGGTCTCCATCCATGGACCATAGTCGGATTTGCGTCCCGTGCTATAGGTCAGTGGTTCACCACTGCAACTCCTCCCCAAACCCAGCTTAGAAAATCGTCTAAATCTCGACCAACAGTCCATACACAAGACCATGGTTCGTGGTCTATGTACGTATATTGAGGCCCCCTTTATCCATCCCATGACAAAAATCACGATCGACCAGTACGGACCGTATATGGACTTATGGACCATAGGTTTGACCGTTGGTGAAGGTCGACCGTTAGTTAGGAGGAAATTGCTGACTGGGTCAACTTCAAATGGGCATAACTCTTACCACAAAAAGAATTAAGTGTCCAATGACCTATGATATGTTAGATAAGTGAATCTTTTTTTCCAATGTCACCGAGTTTTCTAAAATTCGATCTCTGAGTAGAATGTTATGATCATATTAGTGAAGCCCTGTCGGGCAGACTTGACCTACGGACACAATTTACGGACCGTAGATTGGCTACGACCCATAGGTCCCGTCTGTCAGTCACTCCGACAACAATTAAGTCAGGGGTCTTTTGGTCTTTTCCTATTTCATTTAATCCTCATGCTATGTTGTTTAGACCGTATATTAAGAGGTTTTAGTCAGTTTAATCTAGAAACAGAACAAGAACTTACCTAAGTCAAATTATTAATCAAAACTTAGAAAAATTAGAGTTTGAGAGGAGTAAGGTAGTCAAGAACCCTAGTTCAAGAACACAAGTTTTCATCAGTACCAGCCCAGAAATCAGAAGATATCTCCATGGAATTTGTAACCAGGTATGAGAATTTCACTTGTGGGTTCCTTTTGACCGTAGGTCCCTAGAATTCAGTTAGATTCTTAATTCCCTTATTATGAATAGACCTAGGATTTCTAGAATTTTAGCAGATTATCATAAATCGGTTGTTTAGATGTTCCAAATCAAATCATCAAGTTAGTACTCAATTTATTGCATAAATTTCGGATCCTTAGATTTTTATTTCTTTAGTTCTTGAATTACACATGCTAGATCACTAATATCAGTCATTCCATTATACAAGCCACAATTATTAACACGTCATTATCAAATTAATTGTCACATTTTTAGTTTTTCATGTTTAGTGAGCTATCCAGTATTACAAAAACTCAGTCATAATGCGATAAATACTTAATTAATTAGGAGTAGCATAATAATTTGTTGGGCTATGGTTGAGCGTACCCCAATAGTCCAAAAACTACTAGCCACATAGGCTGTAGCCAAGTTTATGAAAGATTTGGTCACAAAGAAAAGATCGGTTACTTTTGATGATGATGATAGAATGCATCATTGTAGTGCTATTGCTACAAGATCTCTGGTCCTAAAGAAAGAAGATCCGGGTGCGTTCACTATTCCTTGTACAATCGAGCTATTACATTTTGCGAAAGCATTATGTGATCTGGGGGCAAGCATAAATCTCATGCCCCTCTCGATTTACAAGAAGTTGGGTTTTGGTGACCCAAATCCCACTGCGATGCGGCTACTGATGGCTGATCAAACAGTAAAATGGCCCATAGGGATACTTCATGATGTGCTAGTAAAAGTGGAGTGATTCATCTTTCCGGCCGATTTTGTTATTCTTGATTGTGAGGTTGATTTTGAAGTGCCTATTATCCTTGGGAGGCCATTCCTAGCTACGGGAAGAGCCTTAGTAGATATGGAAAAGGGGCAGATGAAATTTCGGTTGAACAGTGAGGAAGTAACCTTTAATATTTGTAGGTCCATGAGGCAGAGTGGTGAGCTCCAATCGGCATCGCTATATCCTACAACATGGGTGAGACATTTGAGACACAAATAGAAGAACGTCTAGGTGTCGAAGCATTAGCGGCAGTGATAAGGAACTTTGATAGCGATTGCATTGAAGAGTATGAGTCATTAGTCGCAGCTATTGACCGAGGTGATGTTCGGTTTAAACCGAAGAAATTTGAGCTTGATATGAAGAATCGCGAGTCCCCACTCGCTAAACCATCCATAGAGGAAGCTCCGAAAGTTGAATTAAAAGCTCTCCCACCTCATCTTAGGTATGAATTCTTAGGAAATAGTGACATTTTACCGGTAATCATTGCATCAGACCTGGATGAACAACAGGTTCAGAGTTTGGTGAAGATACTAAAAAGGTTCAAAAGAGCTATTGGGTGGACCATTGCGGACATTATTGGGATCCCTCCTGGTATTTGCTCTCATAAAATCCAACTCATGCCTGATCATAAGCCGAGTATTGAGCACCAGAGACGCTTGAATCCTCCTATGCAATAGGTTGTGAAGAAGGAAATTATCAAGTGGTTGGATGCTGGAGTAATCTATCCAATCGCCGATAGTAGTTGGGTATGCCCGGTTCAGTGTGTACCTAAGAAAGGGGGAATGACAGTGGTCCCCAACGAAAAGAATGAACTTGTTCCAATGAGACCGGTTACTGGATGGAGGGTGTGTATGGATTACCGTAAACTGAACTCATGGACTGAAAAAGACCATTTTCCTATGCCCTTCATGGATCAGATGTTGGATAGACTTGCCGGAAAAGGGTGGTATTGTTTTCTTGATGGGTATTCGGGGTATAATCAGATTTCTATTGCACCAGAAGATCAAGAGAAAACCACTTTCACTTGTCCATATGGGACTTTTGCGTTCAGAAGAATGCCGTTTGGGTTGTGCAATGCGCCCGCAACCTTTCAGAGATGTATGATGTCAATATTTTTTGACATGGTGGAGGTTACTATAGAGGTTTTTATGGATGATTTTTCTGTGGTTGGTGATTCATTCGAGCGGTGCTTGACCAATTTATCTGAGGTTCTTAAGAGATGTGAAGACTGCAATTTGGTACTAAGCTGGGAAAAGTGTCATTTCATGGTGAAAGAGGGTATTGTGTTGGGTCATCGCATTTCAGAAAAGGGCATAGAGGTTGATCGAGCTAAAGTTGAGGTAATAGAGAGACTTCCCCCGCCGATCTCTGTGAAAGGTGTGAGAAGCTTTCTTAGGCATGCAGGTTTTTATCGGAGATTCATCAAAGACTTTTCAAAGATTGCACACCCATTGTGCAAATTGCTGGAGAAAGAATGTAAATTTTGATTTAATGAATCCTGTCTTAAAGCATTCGGTGAGCTTAAAGAAAAGTTAGTGTCTGCACCTATCATTATTTCTCCGGATTGGAACAGTTCATTTGAGGTAATGTGTGATGCTAGTGGGGTGGCTCTTGGTGTAGTATTGGGACAGAGAAGAAACAAAATCCTTCACCCAATTTACTATGCTAGTAAAGCCCTAAATGAAGCCCAGAAGAACTACACAGTGACTGAGCAAGAACTCCTCGCAGTAGTCTTTGCTTTTGAGAAATTTCGCTCCTATTTGCTAGGTACTAGAGTTATAGTGCATACTGACCATTCAGCATTGAGATATTTGATGGCGAAAAAAGATGCGAAACCAAGGCTGATTCGTTGGGTATTACTACTGCAAGAATTTGACTTTGAAGTGCTGGATAGAAAAGGGACTGAAAATCAAGTTGCTGATCATTTGTCTCGTCTAGAGGATGAAGCTATGAGAGAGTTAGGGGATAAGACTGACATTGATGATACTTTCCCCGATGAACATGTATTGGCTGCTTCACAAGACTTGATTCCATGGTTCACAGATTTTGCGAACTATCTGGCTAGTGATATTGTTCCATCAGACTTGTCCTTTCATCAAAGGAAAAAGTTCATGTACGATGTGAAGAAGTTCTTTTGGGATGAACCATACTTGTATAGGAGTTGTGCCGACGGGCTTATTCGGCGTTGTGTGCCAGAATGTGAAATGTTGAGTGTGTCGGAGGCATGCCATTCTTCACCTATTGGCGGACATCACAGTGGTATCCGAACCGCTCACAAGATATTGCAATGTGGTTACTATTGGTCAACTCTTCATCAAGATTCTCATGGGTTTGCTAAAGCATGTGACAAATGTCAACGAGATGGTGGTATTTCAAGAAAGCAAGAGTTCCCTCTAAACCCCATTCTTGTGATTGAGTTATTTGATGTGTGGGGTATTGACTTTATGGGCCCTTTCGTGAGTTCTCATGGGATGAAGTACATTCTTGTAGCAGTTGATTATGTATCTAAATGGGTCGAAGCCATAGCCCTCGCCAACAATGAAGGGAAGAGTGTCACTGCATTCTTGAAAAAGAATATATTCTTCCGTTTTGGCACTCCAAGGGCCATTATTAGTGATGGGGGCTCCCACTTCTACAACAGATTGTTCAAGGGGTTATTGGAGAAATACTGTGTTCGCCATAATGTGGCCACTCCTTACCACCCTCAAACTAGTGGGCAAGTTGAAGTATCGAATCGGGAGATCAAACAACTTGTATATGGGAAAGCTTGTCATCTTCCGGTTGAGTTAGAGCATAAAGCCATGTGGGCTATGAAGAAGTTAAAAATGGATTGGAGCGAAGCTGCAGAGCAACGGTTAAATGGGTTGAATGAACTTGATGAATTCCGCTTGAAAGCCTATGAAAGCTCAGCCCTATATAAAGAAAAGATGAAGAAGTATCATGACAACAAAATTGAAAAACGAGAGTTTATGGTCGGGGATTTAGTGCTTCTATTCAATTCCAGATTGCGCTTGTTTCCAGGCAAACTCAAGTCCAACTGGACTGGTCCTTTCACGGTTACCCAACTATTCCCTCATGGAGCAGTTGAGTTGGAAACTAAGGAGGGTGTGCGGTTCAAGGTGAATGGACAGCGCATAAAAATCTATCTCGGGCATGCTGAATCGGCGAATGAAGTGATCGAGGCATACCATCTTGATGAAGTCTGAGTAATCAAGTGGCCCCATTCGTGCTGCGACATTAAATAAGGCGCTTGTTGGGAGGCAACCCAAAACTTATCGTCTTTTTAATAATGGTAGCATTTTTTCTATTAATGGGTTTTAAATTTGCAGGTACATCACCAGGAAATTCTGCAGAAAACTACTCCGCAGTAGCCACTGACGGATACAACGACGGACCATTGCAAATGCAATGGACCGTCGTATGCATCCGTCACACCAGGTACGTATTTCTGTCATTTTTGAAATTAGGGAACACACAACGGAACCTATGACGGGACGTCACAAGTGCGACGTACCGTGGTCGGGGAACCGTCGCGCGATTAATGAAATCTACCCGACCCGACCCGGCTGGACCCTTTTCAAAATCTGATCGTTTATACTCCCCACCCCTCCATATTTCACCCCATTACTTCCTTATTCCCCTCATCTCCCCTCTCTTTTCAACTTCCACACTTCCCCTCACTGATCATTGCTCCCAAAATCCTCCTAAGACTTATACTTATCATCCACTAGTCGGTGCTGCTGCTGTAGGTGTCTACCTTGCCAGAATCATTATCCGTTTGTTTTCTTCTCCATTTCCAAGGTATGTGTCTCTACATTTATACTTATTTATCTTGGATTTTGGTTTTGTATTTAGTATTAGCTTAGTTCTTAGTCGTATACTGTTTCCTTTATATGCTTATGTCTAAACCTAGGCTCAAAATGTTCGTATGTGCCATGTTGATAACCCTAGGCATAGGTGATTTGGCTTTGGTAGTTTCTTAGGTTGTTGGGATAGACACATATAGGTCCACAACACTACAAGACCATGTGGGTTCATCGGGGATGCGTAGGGTACCCCCAGTTCAAACACTGCTAGTCAGAACGAGACCCCGATGACGGACCGTCGCACACACGACGGACCGTCGTAGGGTCTGTTGCACAAGCCTTAGCACTCCTGCCCAACGATGCCTGTGACGGACCGTTGTCTTCACGACGGTCCGTCCTGCACAACCATTCTGGTTGTCAGAGACCCTGTTTCTAAGGGTCTCTCAAAATTTTCTAAGTGTCCTACGACGGACTCTTACGACGGACCGCCATACCCACGATGGTCCGTCCTGCACGACCGTCATGATTGTCAGAGACCCCTCTGATAAGGGTCTCCCAACATTTTCTAAGTGTCCTACGACGGACTCTTACAACGGACCATTGTACCAACGACGGTCCGTCCTGCTTGACCGTCATGATGGTCAGAGACCCCTCTGATAAGGGTCTCCCAACATTTTCTAAGTGTCCTACGACGGACTCTTACGACGGACCGTCATACCAACGACGGTCCGTCCTGCTTGACCGTCATGATGGTCAGAGACCCCTCCTTCAGGGTTCTTTCTATATACTTAGACTAAGTACAACACGAAAGACCTCATGACGGTCCGTCGTATCCACGACGAGCCGTCATCTAGCCCATCGTGTGATACAGTTTTAATATAACTAACACACTATTTTCAATGTTTTATGTCGTATGGGTTTGTCTGTCTTGTTTGCCACTACTCATACTAATATTGATACTTTACAGGTACTATCTAATATGGCACCCAAGCAAGACCGAGCCTACGCACGCGGGCGATCCAAGTGTGTTGCCCCGTCTGCACGTTTGATCATCGGGTCTGATGATAAGCGGGACCCTGAATATGTGCCCCCAGACACTTCCGCACCTTCCCATGCTGCACGTGCCCCCAGAGCCACACCCTAGACGGTGGCGTCCGGCGTAGTCACTGCCTCCCAGTCTGATGAGGAGCGCACACTGACCGGCACACCTTCTGGGTCAGCCACAAATGAGGAAGGAGCGTCTGGCTCCTTAGGAGTATCCTGGTCCGAGGAAGCTTCAGGCTCTACTGAGGTTCCCGCACCCGCCACTGCTGCAGCGTCGGCCTCGTCTAATGAGGCTGACAGTTCAGACTCTACATCCGGCGCACCAGACCGGTGATGCGTCGAAGGCTAGTTTCAAGTTTACTCCGACGCCAAATTCCTGACTGATAAAGGAGTAATGACTCGGACACTAACCTGGGAGCGGCGGGTACTTATAGGGAGCTTCCCATCGATGTCGGAGATCCATAACCTATTCACCAGACATCGCATAGAGTGGACAGCCCATCCGTTGGGACGATACAACGAGGAAGTGGTCCGAGAGTTCTACGCATCCTACATAGCGACTCTCCGATCACAGATCGATAGGCGGGCTGCTCCCGCTAAACAGGCCCCACTGGAGCAGGTTCGAGTCCGGGGCGTGCAGGTCGACATTTCCCTGCCAGCTATCTGCCGGTTCCTATATGGCGAGAGTGCAGATGCTACGCGGACTCCCCACACTACCGAGTTTGACTACCGCTGGCAGATAGTGAAGGATGGCCAGTTCTTGCGCAAGCAGGCACTCAGAGAGACCACCAAGAGGTGGATGGCCCTGCACCTATCAGTCGACGGAGAGGGTGCAGATTGGGTCACTGAGCCGAAGGGGGCCATCAAGAAGGCCAACCTCACGTTCGTCGCGAAGTTCTTGTTGCTGCTCGTCCGTCACTGCCTTTCCCCCACAGCTGCTGATAACATCGTCACTTGGGATCGAGCAGTGTTGATAGCGGCGATAATAGCCGGATTCGAGGTCGACTTTGCATGGCTTCTCCAGGCAGTCATGCACGAGAGGGCATTCAAGGTCACTACTACCTACCCCTTCCCGTGTATGATTTTTGCTCTTTGCAGGACCGCAGGTGTGCCCATATGGCACATAGATCAGTTGAAGACCCCACAGGGCACCGTTGACGTCGACCTCATCAGAGACGAGGCCAATGAGTTGGCCCCACGTCTAGGGCCCCATCCAGAGCTGCCAACACATGCTGATGAACTTGCGGATACGGTGGCCCAGGCCCGCACCGCTACACAGGCGTCCACTGACACTACCCCGATCGAGTCTATCCTGGGTAGTAGCCCAACCACGAGCTCCTCTCTCACAGCACCTCTACCGTTACCGGCCCCACTTGCTAGGGTCCAAAAACTGGAGGCACAAATGGCCACCCTTCTGCATCATATCCAGCCGTGGATGCAGAAGTCTACTACTGAGTCTGAAGCGCGTATGGAGAGGAAGATGCAGCGGAAGATTGCTGAGGTTCACCAGCGCCTTGATGCATTTGAGTTGAGAGTGTTAGCCCGTCCAGCCCCTCCGGTAGATGTGTCGACTCTCCAAGCTGCAGTCGACAGTCTTCGTGCAGACATCGACACGATCCTAGAGGCAAGAGTGCCGGAGTCTGTCAAGCCTGTTGAGGACACTGTATTGGCGGCCCTGTTTGCTACTTCAGAACTTCCCCCACCTTCCCCTCGAGAGAGTGCCAAGAGGCGTAGTGGTCGATCAGAGGATGAGGCGTGAGCAAGGAAGAAGGAGCGCCGAGAGATGGAGGCCGTGAAGAGAGCCTCACTTGCTGAGGCGGAGGCATACCAAATCAGAGCATCGCAGATAGCGGCTTGGGCGTCTAGCTCCCGCACTGTAGAGACAGCAGAAGGCACTACTGATGGTGCGGTTGTTGCTGAGGACATCACCGAGGGTGTCCAGATTGCTGAGGACACCACTGAGGGTGTCAAGATTGCAGAGGATGTGGGTTCTGGGAAACCAGACCCACCAGCTTGTTGATCGATGACGCTATGCGCCACAGGTTTGCTTCACCTACCCCTCTAATCTTTAGATATTTTTTATGCATTGGGGACAATTGCATGCTTTTTTGTTGGGGGTGGGGTAAATGGAAAGTGAGTGTTAGGGTGAAGTTTGAGTAGCCCAACTCACTATCCTCTTTTGGGGTTTTCTTGCCTGTGTTCTTTTTCCCCAAAAGACTGATTACTTTTTCTGTTGAACCGGCACGTTATATCTTTTGTACATAGTTTAACTCTGAAGCATGATGGCTAAAATGATATCCCGATAAAACTGGAAAATGTTGCATGACTAGGCGTAGTAACAGATCATTGTGTGGCTCTAAACATGAAATAGAGTTACACCATTGCATTACCCTAAATCTTCAAGTCAAACTAGGTGTCTGATAATCTGGTATAGTGACGAGATGTCAAGTGAGTGTGAGGAAAGTTGAATAGTCCACTACTGGTACTGAGCTAGAACTTGCCTTTTTAGTCCTGCTAAAAGTAAGCTGTAACAGACAATTAGGAAAGGATCATAGGCCCTTATTCAATATAGCCCATTTCTAGCCTAAATAAAAGAAACCAAATGAAAGTTATCCTTCTTTGATCCAAATAATTTGAGCTTAAAATTAGACCTTTCTTTTTCACCGCAACTGATCTTTTCTGGGAACAATATGTTGGCCCTGGTCCCTCCTTGGACATGTGCACCTCAGCTTATGCCAAAAGCATAAGTTGAGGGTGGCTAATGCATAAACAACCTTCGTTATGGCCCTGACCCGACCTTGGGTATTGTGTACCTTGACTCATGGCAAAGCCATGAGTTGAGGGTGGCTGTTTTGAGGAATGCTCTGGAAAGTGGGGTTGAAAGAACAAAGAGAGAGAGAGAACAAAAGTTAAGTGACTCAAGAACTCGTTGAAAGAAAAAAAAGAAAAAAAAAGAGAAGTATTCAAGAATTACAAATAAGAAAAGAAAAGAGTTACTTACAAAAATGAAGAAAGAAGGGAAATAGCAAGGTGAAAGAATAGGAGAAACTGGGCGAGATAAAGTGATAGAAAGTGGAAGGTTTAGCCGATATGTCAAGGAGGGTAAAAAGTCACTAAAGTATACCTAAATATACCTTACCTTACTCTGAGCCTATATTACAAGCTAAAAAAGTCCTATCGTGATCCTAAGGGTTGTATAGCGAACTTAAGGTAGTGAAAATAAGGGCAAGCTTATGGCAATAGGTATGAATGAGTGTGACTTTGTTCTGAGAGCGAGTGTTGAAATGTAATCCTTATACTCAAACTGAAATCATTGTGTGAAAAATGAGGATTTTGTTCTAAAGTGAGGACACTAGTTGCAATACCGGAATTGTTAGCACCTCGGTGAGAAATTGAAGAGGATAGGTGTTAGTGCATGGTGAGTTTGTGTCATGTTCGAATCCCACAAAATTGAAGCCTAATAGTGATAGCATGCATAGATTTGATGAGATTAATCGGGATTGATAGCCAAATGATTACAAAGGATAAACCATGAATACTATTGTACAAAGATTGTGTAGTGAGTCATAGTGCATCGCTTGAGGACAAACAACGAATTTAAGTTGAGGGTGTTGATATACCGTGGTTTCACGGTATAATTAATACTTTTTCCTTAAGTTTAGTGTGTCCGAAAGCCTTTTTTGTGCTAATTTTGATATATGTTTCTCTTTGTTTTGCAGAAATCTGTCCAAAGCTAAATGCGGAGATTTTGAACGAAAAAATGCAGAAGAGACCACCTACGGAGCTTATGACGGTTCGTCGTGCATGTGACTGTCCGTAGGTGGCAGCGTAGAGAAGCTGCTGAAGGAAGATGGGGAAGTCTGACCAAGTGTGGGATTACGAAGCTTGTGACGGTCCGTCATGGCTATGACGGTCCGTCCTGTAGGTTCGTCGTGAAGATCAGAGAAGTGATCCCAGTACCCAGATTCCAAGAGTTGAAGTATTTTGAAACGAGACCCTCGACGGACCGTTGTGCCCATGAGGGTCCGTCACACTTGCCGTTGAGTGGAATGAAGAAAGCAGCAGAAGAATTGCACCAAGTATGGGACAACGGAGTTCACGATGGTCCGTCATGACCACGACGGTCCGTCGCGTGGTCCGTCGACCCAGCCGCGTTTTGACAGATTTCCAGTAATTAGAATCCTTGTTTAATTAGGTTTTTATTTTTTATAAATAGTTCGAAAAACCTTGTTTTGGAGGTTAGACTCTGTGAGATTGAACAACATATTATTAGACTTTGTGTTTTAGTGTTTGATTTTTGGAGATTCTTACAAGTAATTTTGGTGATTAATCAAGCAAACTTTCGGACTTTATTCTTTCTCATTGAAGTAAGTACATGAATTCTTGTTTAACATATTTGAATATTGTGTTTATGGTTATGAGGAACTAAACTCCATAACTAGGGTTGTGGGAACCATAGGTAAATAATGAGATAACCCCTAGCTAAAATAACAATTCTAGAATAGTGTCTTGCATGTATTAATAATTCTTTCGCTTAGAAGTCTTTTTAATGGATGATCAACGTTAGAACTCGACTTAATATGAGGTAAAGACAAGGTTAGGAAAGCAACACATGTAGCCAGACCAAGGTACGGAGTGAGATTTTCTAGATGCCGGACCAAGGATTTAGAAATACATAACTTATCACTTTGCATGCAAGATACTAGGAAAGAATTGTTATAGTTAGAATTATCAAGTTATGAACCTGTGGGAAACACGTGAACCCTAGTTACTTTAATTAATTGATTAAAACCCAACATTAAAAGCTGTTAAGTGTCTCTTTCAAGTTCACTGGTTATTTTTACTCATTAGGAAATACAAACCCCCTTTTTATGCTTTTACTTTCTAAGGAAGTCATCAACCGAACAATAGTAATAAAAAGTTGAAGTTAAGTCTAGACTATTTTCCTCGTGGGAACGATCCCAACCTCACTAGTTGGGTTATTTACTTGACGCGACCGCTTTACTTCTCATTTGAGAAGTAAGTTTGAGTGTATCAAATGAAAATGCTATGGTGACCACCATTGATTATATTTAGTTTTGATGGTTATGTATACCATTTTGAATCATCTTTTTGTTGATAAGGTGTAAAAAATAATTGGTGAAGTATTTATTTTTGCTTATATATTAATGATCATTATTATATTTATTTATTTTTAAACAAATGTCAATTATATTAGGAAAAAGGAAATGTAGTATCTGTGCCAACATATATAGCCTTTATTTGTTGTAAAAAATACACAATTATCTGTTGGTGCCACAACAGAAAGGTGATATGTGACAACACATATAACCTCTATTGTAATAAAACACATAATTACATGGACGTGCCCCCAACAGAAAGGAGATATGTGGCAACGTATTTCACTTTGAATTGTCAACATTATATTGTCAAAATTTTAAAAAAAATAAAAAGGTTGAAAACAACTGTCATTTACCCTCTCTTCTCTATAAAATTTCGTTTCATATTACAAATTTAATTTACTTTTATTAATTTCCATTTTATTTCCTTCTTTCTTCTCATCTCTCTTGTTTCTCCATTATTTTTCTTCACAGATCCACTTGTTGCGATACTTTCTACAACATAAGTGTAATTTGTATGGATATTTTCTACAATAATAGTTCTAGTGAGTCGTCGTTGCCCTCATCATTCCTATTTTATCGTTGATATCTTCTTAGGTAAGTTTTGAAATAACTTACTAGTATTAAATCAAAACAGTTTAGTGGTTTATCACTTATTTATTTGTTGGATGATTGGTTTGATACATTGTTATTCCTTTTGAAATATTATTTAGTTTCAAAAATCTTAAATTTGTAGTTGGTTGGTTAGGGTTTAGGGAGGGTTTGTGGTTCGTTGGTTGGTTCATGTGTGGTACTAAATCATATTAAAGTTCATGATGATGAAGAAAAAGAAGAAAAAAAATGAAGATGAGGAAGAAGAATGTCACACCCTGAGTCTACCCGTTGACATAACAGGGTACCTAGGATCACATGTGACCCTAAGTTAACCCTGAAGCTGGCATATCATAAGTATATCGAAAGATATATAAATGAAATCATGATCTAATGTTGAAGCTAAATCAATTAATAACTGAAAGTGGGGAATAACCAAAACTGATTTAAATATATTAACGTACTAAGAGTTTAGTGATATAGAACAATCACTCAAAACTAAAGCTGAATCTAATACTATGTCTGAAAAGCCTCTAACTGACTAGAGTTTATGGGATATGCCCCACCTAACTCTAGGAAAACTGATATTGAAATAAAATACTGAATATGAAAAACATATCTATTGTCCTCGAAGTATGAAGACTCACCACTAACGCTATTTAATACGGAATCTATGTGTGATCTGGATATTGAGTACTTGAATCTACATCATCAAAGGATATAGCACAGAATATGCTGAGCATGCTCTATATAGATAACTAGGTAAAGAGGCCGCGCTCCGCGCGGTGTGTAATTTATTGGTTTTTAGTATAATATTGAGTCTTGATGTATTTTTCTCCTGTTTTTATGGTTTTAACCTGATGCATTAACTTTGTAGGCATCATATGGTAGTAATGGAATGTATATATTATGCTGAATTGTATGATTTTTTTGGGAAAGAGTTACTTGCTTTATTGTCTTGTCATCTGCAATATAGTAGTATATTGTTAGACTTATCATGTAATTGACTATTCATATATATTAATAAAACATGTTGTACACAGATGGTATTGTAATTGTACATAAATTTCCTTAGAAAATTCAAGTTATGTGTTTTAAATAAGTCATACATTAGCTATAGAAATTACAACTTCTACGCCGGATGATACATGTTTGTATTGGCTGCTCCGGTAGCGCTATGTAATTGATTACATGAAAATGGTGTCTCTTATTTTGAAATGTTTTCGGTCTTTCTAATTCAGCATAGCTGGTTAATTTCGTGTTTCTGTAGGCCAAATTTTGTTGTTTTCACACAGTTTCTGTGGCATCCTTGTTTGACTTCCATATCCATCACGATTCATTAGTTGTATGATCTCTACTTATCTGCATGTACGACGGTGTGAAATGGATGTTGTGAGTTGTATATTTGCATGGTACTCTTTTGATAGCAAGGCAAAAATACAAATTTAAAAGAGTACCTCTTCTTTTTCTACAACTCTAGGCCATACATTTTTGAAGACTTCTTTATTAACAATGTTCTTAATGAATGTTCTGTCTTCTGTGTCACCATCTACATTTAGCCAAGTTAATCCTTCTCTTATTGTTACTCGGGATACATATGAATACCTGTTTTGGCAGATACAGGCCTATCTGATTTACTGTTTGTCCTTGGCTTTTATTGATTGTCATAGCGTAACATGTGGCTAATGAAAGTTGGCGCCTTCTTAAGACTCTCTTCCCTCTCCATATTAGATTACAGAAGAAATTGTTTTTAGACTATGGCATATTAAGTTTGGTAGAAGAAGTCTACAACAGATATGAAGAAGCATTAAGGGTACAATACATCACACATTTTTCATTTAGTAAAGTCTTTATTGATTTGTTCAGAGACCCTAGCAAAAGCAGGTAGTTTCTTAGACATGCTTGCCTCTGTTAAGCAATCAGACTGTATGTGGGCTGAATTTACAATGTGAACGTGTGAAATTTGAGTTTTTGAGTCAGAGCATGATTTCATTATAGTCTATTCTGTTTTGAAGCTTGATTTCTTGAGCCTTGATAACACACATTTTATAAATGGGAATGAAATAATTTAAAGTTGGAGTTGGCGGGCATCATATGTTATGCATACAATGTTGTATTTAGAGTTGTTGAAAGTGTTACAATGTGGTAAGATATGGTCTTTTTGGCGAACAAACAGGGACTTTCAGAGACAGACGTAAAGGTAAACATTAATGGATACGTCAGAAGTTTTGCTAGAATTCAAGAATGCTAGCAATCTATAATGCTGTATCCAAGACAAGTTTTATTGAAAATTAGCATTGTAATTGTAAATAAATAATAGTTGCTTAAATAATTGGCATAACCTATTCTGATAAAATTATGAGGGATACAAGTTTGTTATTTAACAGCCATAACAGTTGTTGTAGTTTCATGAGGACCTTCAGTGAAACACGATAATTCGTGTTCCTCCGTATAAGGTTTGAGTGTATGTAGCGTGGGTATGACCATTTGTGCAGCATGTACTGGTAAAATGATGTTACAAGGAATATAAGAACTACTGAAGGATATCTACCATTATAAGTCGACTAGAAACATAGTACAAAATTAATATGATAAGCTGTTTGAGATAATCTGTCATTTTCACAATACTATCAATTTTAAGAAATCTAGGGGGTTCGACCTACAAATTGAAAGTTCAAAAAGTTCAAAAGTAGCAAACTGATGAGGTAAATGTGGCAGAACTTATTTATAGTGGGAGTTGCCAATGGAACCTATTAAAGACTTATAATTTAGTAGTTGGAGTTGTACAAACTATTTCAATGCCGTAACAAACTGTTATTATTCTAAGTTGTTAATCTGATTACTATATCCTTTGGTGTTTAGTGTGTCATGTTGGAGAAGTATCCACCAAAAAAGTTATGTCTTAAAGAAGGAGCACAAGTTTGGTACCTTATTAAAAGAAGCATATTAATCAGCCATGGGAGTTCCGTAAGTTTAATAAGTACAATGAAATGAATCATAATAGTTCTTTTACCTCTGTATAATGTTAGGTTGTATACACAGTGGCTAATAACCTTTGAGGCAGCTTGTTCTGGTAAAATAATGTTATTAATGGAACAGAAGACCGACTAAAGGATATATATAATTAAAACTCGAGTTTAAACATAATACAAATATAATAGGAGGTGAGTTGTTCAAAATAAAATTTCAATGACAACACTGTAAATGTTTTGTCCATGATTCAGGAATGAATGAAAGCCCTCAAGTGGGCGTGTTGTCTCCGCATGTAGTCATTTCGTAATTTTCGTAGGTGAGCATATACCTAGATGACGAGATCAGGAGGTAGTTCTAGTAGTGAAGCAACATAAGAAGGGAATATTAAATGTGAGCAAAAATATGAAGGAAGTTATAATGTGGGTGTTACCTGGAAAATCTCTAGGAGGGGTTAGGCTTGAAGAAGTGGACGTGGTTCTTTCATCATTCGATAAATTCCTCTGTGTTTTGAGTTTTGAGTAATAAATGAATGACATAAGGGTTGAATGACATTTCATGGGAAGGGTGCGAATGTGAGATAACAAATAAATGGGGAAAGGTTAAATTTATGAATGTATAGCTGGTTTGAGTGGTTTTTGTATCATGTTTCGTTGGGTCCATAATAGTAGGTAATTTAGTTGCGTCCATTGAAAGAGTCATGGTCAGAGAAAAAGCAGAATAAAAGAATTGTTAAAAAAAGGGGGAGAAAATTGGGGATGAGAATATGAACCGTATGAGGAGGTAACGTTGTCCAGATTAAAGTTAGTGTGGGAATAACGGGTGAATGACAATTTTATGCAGTACGTTTACCAGTATTGAGCGGGTAGTTGTGTAAGACCCATTGGGTCCATAGAAGCAAAAGATGATTATGTCCACAACAGGCAGCCTGATTGGCGACATAGAGGAACACAGATCTAGTAGAAAATAGCTGCAAGAAAACAGGGAATGGAAATATGCAATAAATGAGGTGGCACCACTGTAAAGAGTAGCGTTCACGCGGAATGAAATGGTTTGTTATTGAAAGGTATAAGAATGTATACCTGCACTGAGCGGGGGTTTGTTTGAATTCCTTTGGATCCATACACGCAATAAGTACATTTCCATCCATATAAACATTCCTGGAAAGCGACAAAGAAGAAAAGAACAACAATTAGTGCGGTTGTATTCATAGTTATAGTCCTCGTAGGTGTTATGAAGGAATAGTGTTCTTGGTGGAGAAGGTAAAGAAACAAGGGATTTGAACCAAAAAGGAGGCAAAGGTGAAATTAAAAACGATAGGTGGAGTATGTCAGCTTGATAAAGAAAATAGACGATATAATGCTCAAATAAAGATACCTGGTTTGGCAGAAGAGATTCGTAAGAACATATGCATATTGGGGGTCCATAGCAGGGATTACTGCATGTCTTTCGAGGTGTCCATATGAGGATTTGAAAGAATTGTTGGAATGTGTAGTCGTATTGAACTATTCCGGATGAATTAGGGGAGAGATATAGCAAACGTAAAGGATAGAGGAGGGAATTGGAGGATGATTTGGTAGGGGTGTAATTTGTAAGAGCGTGGCGATGGTAGGGAAGTGATGCGTTGGGTAAGGAGTAGGGCTGTCGTTTGGGTATGCATGCATCGGTTTGGAGGGGAAGGGTATTGTTTGAACTAAAATAATTAAAAGGAGAATTCTGGCCTGTGGTAGCGCCACATAGGCGAGCCTAAATGCAATGACCACGTACTGATTATTAATGTAATATGCTCAGATTCAATATTGAAGTTTAACTGAAAACCTAATCAAATGCACTAGAGTCTGACTGTGGGAGCTACTATTAACCGACATAAAACAACGTGAGCTAAATATGAAGTCCGATGTATAGCCCACATCGAGAGGACCCAATATACCTTGCAAGGGTTATAAAGGCATGACTGGCGTGATCACCATATCTAATGCCAACAAAGCAGACTTATGAATCTATGGGGGCACATAGTTCTAGAACTATAATAATACGTCGAACTGTAGTCCAACTCGGTGTTAAATCAACTCCCTGCTGAATATGTATTTGACACATTATGACTGAAATACTGAACTGTTGAATAGCTCAAAATATTTACGTGAAAAATAAGAGAATGTAACAATTTGATACTAGTAATGTGACTTTCAAAAATTGAAGGATGATTGTATGTTTTATTGACCTAGAAAGTGTAATTCATGAACTAAGAGATCTACACAACTAGGGTTTTGAGTTTCATACATGGAATTTAACAACGATTCCAAGAAAACATGATAATTCAATTAGAAACACTATAACATCTAAATCAAAACAAATATGTATCTAAGGTTTCTAGAAAACATGGTTCTAAATAAGATATAAGGAATCAATAGTCTGAATGAATTCTAGGGACCTAGTGAACAAAACGTATCCACTAGTGAGCTAAATATGAAGTCCGATGTATAGTGAAACCTCACATATCTGGTGATGAAATCTATACAAAAATCATTCAATTTCGGGGATATAACTTGAAGAAAACCATGTGGTTTTTTGTAGGAAAGATGGCGCCTCTTGCTTCTCTGTTTTCTCTATTTTGGCGGATTTTTGAGCATAAATGTTTTGGGTATGTCTGACTAAGTTATTAGGCTTAAACTAAGTAAAATGATGTTGTTTACGCATTAAACGACATAGTTTAAGGTCCTTTATGCATAGGAAAAATTCTTATATGATCCTAACTTAAAATCCGATGAAGGTCACTCACGGAGGGACCTACGGGCCGTCGGTTGACCTACTAACTGTCGGTAGGGGTCGTCAGTAAAGCTTTTCTCGATAGGTCTTCACTAAAATGAGCATATACCTTTATACTTCGAGATATGATTTTAGCAAAATTGTTAATGTTTGAAATAGTATTCAATTATCTTTCATTTGATAGGTCATGGGCCAAATAATTCATTTTATACTAAAATGTATGACCATTTGAAGTGTACCCAACAACCAATTCCCTCCAATAAAGGAATTCACCTATAGACCGTATGTCAAGCCATGAACTGTCAGTGGTTTCCTTGATTCTTGCACCATGTCTGGAGAACTTCATTTTTTCTATTTTCTCAAATCCAGTTGCTATAAAGAACGAAAAAATTTGAGGAAGAAGAAGGAAAAAAAAGTTGAGGAAGAAGTAAAAAAAAAATAAAGAAGTTGAGGAAGAATACCAATAAAAAGAAGTTGAGGAAGAAGAAGAAAAAAAATGAAGTTGAACACTATGAGATTAAAAGTGTTAATGGACACACTTTCAGTGTGCATTTTCATAACATAATAAGGTCAGTCATGGGAAAATCGTTCGATTCTTTTAGGAACATACTCCGTGAGAATGATTTGAAAGATTTTTTAGGAATAGTTATTTTGGGCAATATCTTGATTTTCCTGTGAATAATAATGTACGTTTTAAAATGAGCATTGTATATGAACTTCTAAAAAGAAGGTTCATTTTTTATAATAATGAAAAGAAGGATGAGGTATTGATTAATTATAGTGGCATATCACTCTTATTTAGCAAAAAAGTGTTTTACATCGTTAGAGGTTGAAAATGTCATTCTCCTTCTCAGACAATCCACCTTCTTATAGCCAAAAAAACAACCACAATGATGAAAGGAAGGAGAGACACAAACAAGTACGGAACATTCAACTAAGGAGCAGGACTAGGTGTCCCTTGTTTGCATAAGCTTCAAAAATCCCAAATTGATAGCTTTGTTGAATGACAAGGATGCATCAAAGAAGCAAAAGAGTCATTGTGCCTACTTTGGTTTGTACATAATGTACTTATGTCCAAAGATTTCAACAACAACATACCCCTTAATTGGGTGAAGTTATCTGAGGATATTGATACTTACCACAACTATCCTTAGGGTCATGAAAACTACAAATTAATTATCAAATAATGTTCCTCTATCTCCAAATACGTTTGGTCCTCCATGAGCTTTCATGGTAAACATAAATTTTCTTAATACTTTTATATTTTATTAAATAATTCAACATTTTATTTGTGACATGTTTACGTTTTTCATGAGCTTGAGCAATTGAGTCAATCCTCATTTGAGGCATCAAGTAACTGCAAAAGAAGAGATTTCATCTCAAAGGATATTGAGATGTTAACAACAACAAATGTCAATAATCCTCCAGATCTTTTTAACCCTCCCGATGATGCAGTAAGTTATTATATTAAAATTTTCAAATTATATCATATGTGTCAAACGTTGTTACAAATGAGGCACATGTTGATATTTCATATGCCCCATATGTTGCAACATATGATGCATCTGTAGCAATATGTGACCCATCTTAAATAACATGTGACCCAAATGTCCCAATAGATGACTCATATATTGTTACAAATGACGCATCTGTTGCAACATGTGACACAAATGTTGTTACAGATGACCTGTGTGTTGCTACTTATGAATCATATGTTGCTACATATGATGCATCAGTTGCAACATGTGACCCGAATATTGCTACATATGATGTATTTGTTGCAACATGTGACCCAAATCTTGAACCAGATACCTATATGTTGCAACATATCACCCATTTGTAGCAACACATGACCCATCTGTGACAACGTGTGATCCAAATATTTCTACATATAACTCATTTATATAATGTCAGGTTGTGCATCCGTGACTTGTCAAACAGAAAAGGAATGACAAATGTTATTTCTGACTACTCTAGGGTTGGTTGAAATCTTATTTGATCCTGTAGTGGATAGAACTAAAAGAGAATTTGTTGGAGCAACAACCATCAAAAGGGGAGGAGTTGATGATCAGTTAGTTGTTTTTAATGGGGATATGGTTGATGCAACTGTAAGGGATGATGTTAATATTTGTTTTCGTGCCAGTGATGATGTTGGTGGTGGTATTTGTGCTGGTGTTGGTGTTGGTGGACAAAGTGTTGGGGTTACCTCTTATTATCGATGCTCTGGCTCTCTATGGAAGAAATGAAAGAAACATGATGACGATTCTATCATGCATCTTCAAGCATTGAGTGCGGCTGTGAATGAATTTAAATACAAAAAAAAGGGCTCACAGTCTTCCCATCAAACAACGTTCGGGATTAATATACTCCACAAGACAAGAGGAGAAAAAAATTCCTTTATCAAGACAATACAAAATTTGAATAAAATAATATTTGGAGAGTTTCCAATGGTCATAGGAGAGAAGATGGAGCTCAAGACAGTTAGTATTTATAAGATTGTTTTTGTAGAAAAAAAGGTCACTTTGTTGGAACATATGACAAATGTTTTACAATTTTAACACAAAATTTATCAGATTATTCAACACAAAATTGTCAATATGTTGCCACATATTTCAATTTAATCGATGTGCTAATCAATAAATTAAGTAATTTAATAAAAAAAATGTTACATTGGGCCATATTTTATTTCTTTGGACCATAATTTAGCAATAAAAATGCTATAACACTTTGAGCAACGATTCCCTATGGTGTTATATAACTATCATACATAATTAATTAGTGATGAACTAGTGGTATAATAGAATTTGTAAAAATAATTGATAAATTTGATTAAGATTGTTGTTTAGACCATAATTTTGTAATTAAAAATGCTAGAAGACTATATATTTGTGCTATATGTTATATTAGTTCACTTTCAATTAAATTAATACCAAAAACCACATGTATGGTTATCCATATGTTGCAACATATGACAAATCTGTTATAAATTCGATACAAAATTGACTAGATTATCCAAAAGATCGTACATATATTGCCAAAAATTTCAGTTTGATGGATTTGTTAATCGATAAATTATGTAATTCCGCAATTAAAATTGTTAAATTGGACCATGTTTTATTACATTGGACCATAATTTAGCAACAAAAATGGTATAACACTTTGAACAACGATTTCATATGGTGTTATATAACTATAATATGGAATTACTTTGTCATTGTATGATAAAGTAGTGGTATAATAATTTTACTAAAAATAATTAATAAATTTGATGAAAGCTGTGTATTAGACCATAAATTCGTAATTAGACATGTTATAATGCTACATATTGTGCTAAATGTTGTAGTAGGTCATAACTTTATTATATTAATACCAAAAATCACATGTAAGGTTATCTATATGTGGCAACATATGACAATTCTATTACAATTTTAAAACAAAAGTGACCTGATTATCAAACAAAATTCCAAGTCCAATTAATTTTATTTTTAAAAAAATGTACATATATTGCCACAGAATATACGGGCCCGTTTGGCCATAGATTTCCCAAATAATATTTCAGAAAAAATTTGACAAATAGTGTTTGTCCATACAGTTCGTCATTATTTGGCAAATATTCCTAATTCCCAAATACTAGTTTTTTCTATATTTGGGTCAAATCTCATTATTTGGGATCTTGTAAAAATCAAAGTTTTACATCAACATTTTATCTTTTACAAAAACGCCCTCCATAGTAGTGTTTGCGTTGTATTACATAATTTTTTCGTGAACACCAAAGTAGTGATGAAACATTCAATTAATATGAAAGTGATGATATGATTTTTGATGAAAATGTTGAACAATCTGCTCAGGGAAACAAAGTCATTTGCTTTATCTATTTCACGATGTATGAAATGATGCTTGTTGCAGTCACTCCAAACTACCACATTGCTCTAGTTTTATGGACACTCCTTTTTATTTGTTGCAACGAAGATCCAATTGACTTGTAATTCAAATTTATGGTTAGTTCTGATAGTTTTTAAAACTTATGGGCATAAATAATATTTTTCTAAAAAATGAAATATATTTCGTGGAAATTTTGACTTTTGAATGGCAATATACTTTGTTTTTGTGAAAAAGGTGTATACTATGAAGAGTTGTAGTTATGTTCCATTAATGATTGCCTTTTTCTTGAAAGTTGTTGCAATGACAGTAACGACAGTACGTGATTGATTATTCACGCTTAATACGTGATTATTAATTACTGATAACATCTACAAAATAGAAATATGTTGCAGCATATGACAAATCTATTGGAATAAGTGTGTTATTATGTTGTAGTTGTAACACATAATCGGCTTTTGTTGGAGCATATACAATATTATGTTGTAATATCTAATACATATTTGAGATATATTGGAATGGATGCACAATTATGTTGCAGGAACTAACGTAAAACTAACATCTATTGGAAAATATGCTATATTCTTTTGTAAGCAGCAATACATAACTGACATATGTTATAACAGATGCACAATTCTGTTTTAAAGATGCATCACTTAAAATAAATCTCACATTTTATATAAATAACATAAATTGATTCGAATTAAGATAAGAAGATACAATTAATATAAGACAAAACATTCATTAAAAGCAGCAATACTTATGTGGCATTTTGATTTGACCATGTAGCTCTTTTATGGACAAAGTTCTCACATATAAATACTTATTTTTTCTTGTTTGAAATGATTCACCAACTCGATGCCGTCTCTTATATCTCCTTCTCTTAGGTTTTCCTGGAGCAAAATATGTATGAGGTAGTATGTCTCTATCTAAGATATTTAAAGGAACAATCCAAGAATCTTTGGATGACAGTGAGTGAATTTTCTCACAATTTGCAATTACATATTTTTTAAACTGAATAATATGGAGATGAGTACTCATAAATCTTACTTACAAGTTTGGTACCATTTTGAGATCGAAGAGCTGTCATGGCATGTGGATAAGGAATTTTGTCCAAGTCAATAATTCTGCAAATACAAGTTCTTCTTTGTTGATCCACCGTAACAACATCACTATGACTAGTGACACTGAACTTGTAGCTAGAAATTTGATGAGACAACAATTAGTTACCTGAGTTCACATACTTTGATATGTCTTTTTCAATGAAAGGAATAAATATATTGAGAAAAAACATAAAGTAACCATTGAAGTTGTCTTGGATTTTCATAAAGATACCTTAACTTTGCAACTGTCCTATTACCCCACAAAACAATTTTGAACAAATATTATTAAACCATTTTTCGATCAGCTTCAAATTTTAAGAAGCAAGTGAATTCACACCCCAATCATTATATGACACGTGTTAATTTAATTAAAAATATAAGTTTTTTCATATTGAATTTTTCCTTTATCTTTTTCTTTATTTATTTCTCCCTCTGTCTTACTTTTGAATTTTAATTTTGATATATCTTAAATTTAATTTCATCTTCCACCTATCACTTTCAAGTGATTAATCCCTTCATTTTTTTCTTCACCTCCCACCCCCCATGTCGAATTGAAACTAACTTTCATTTTTTGTTTTCTTCTTTTTCTTTTTCTTTTTCTTCGGTCAAATTCTTTATAAAATTCATACTACTATTTAGACTTCATTTAATTATTGATAACAAAATTAATTAATTTTTAAGAAAATTTAAAATTTTGAAGGTATCATCAACCATTCATTTTCATATAAATTTAAAATTAGAAATGATAATTTTAAAAGAATTTATCAAAAATTGAAAGAATTTGATTAAAATCGAAAAAAACTATACGACACTTCCTAATCATCTTGAAATCTAATGAGTTTATGTAATTGTTTGAAATATAAGAAAATATTTAGATATAATTTTAAATCTAAAGAGAGTAAAACTAAAACTAATAAAAAAAGGAAGGTGAAGTTGTGGAAAAAAGGTGACATTGAAAGTAAGAAGCTTCAATGAGTAAAGATGAGAATGAATTTTTGAAAACAAAGAAGAAAGAAAGATAAAAAATAAAAAGGAAAAATAGATAAAATAATAAAAAAATAAGAAAATATATTTTATAATAAAAGACTTGTAAAAATAAATTATGTTAGTTATTTTAGGTTTCTCAATCTCTTTGAGAGAGTACACACCAATCTCTATGTTAGATGGACGAAATATTATGTAATTATATTAATTCAAATTGTTTAGCGGGGTAATAGGACGGTTTCAAAGTTATTGTGTCTTTTTAAAAATTTGAGACAACTTCAGTGGTGACTTTATGTCTTTTCTCAAATATATTTCTAGAGTTCACCAGCTCCCTACGCCTCTGGTGAAATAAAAGTGCAAATCTCCTGTTTATTTATCAAATAGAGTGACAATGATAAATTCTCTTTCAACATCAAACATAACATACACCAACTCCATGATGTTTTACGTCATAATGTTACATCTACAAAACAAAATAATATCAATTAAAAAACATAAATTACAATAAAATCAAAGAAGATAGTATAGAAAATTATGTATCTATTTTTTGGGGTGTTTGGAATCCAATACATTCAAAAGTTTTAGCTCACTTTGGTACCAAATCTCTTATTTGATTGAAATGGTCATTGAAATACCATCTATCATACGCCTTCTGATTTATAAAAAAGTGATACTACCTTTAAATTGTGAAAGTAATTTCGAACATTTTCCCTAAGGTGTCTCAAGCAACAATCATAATGAGCTACATGGTAGATAGTCAAAACCATATTTCGAATGCTTGGATGTCTATGAGAAATAATGTACCACTCATCAGTATCATCTACATTGCTTCTCATTTGTTTTAAAAAATATTTGTAGTACACATCTCATTCCTTGTCCACAACACAAAAATCCACTGGAAATACATGATTCTCAATATCTTGTGCCATCGCTAATAGAAAAACTCCTTGACACTTGCTCCTTAGGAATGTCCCATAAACGCTATTACTTTTATCATTATTTGAAAACCAATCATCCAAGCGGAATATGATACAAATAAGTACTTGAACCTCCAATTTTCATCAAGCGACAATTAGGTCTTGCTTCCTGAATTTGTAATTTCAAGAATATTGTTGGGTTTTATTTGCCCTAAATTTCTTACCATAAATAGGTTTTTCCTTATAGGAAAAGGTTTTTGATTGACTAATCCTCTTCTTGTAGGAAAAGGTTTAGGAATCTCCTTCTAACTTAATCAGCATTCACAATGTAGTCTTAAAGGCTTTGAGAGTTTTGGTTAGGGGGAGAATTTATGGGTCACAAGTTTGATACGTTCTCACTTGTGTGAACCTCCCATGTATTCCGAGTGAATTGGTTGAGGTTGTTTCTCCCTGTATTTTGTATTCTCATATTTATAATGGATTGCTCATCTCGTATACACCTGCTTTTTTACGGTCCTAACAAGTGGTATCAGAGCTAGATTCAATGACAGAGTCAGGTTCAGTGGTTTGATAATCGATGATTGAACCAGGTTAGAAAGATGTGTTCATCTTGGCTATGTAGTTCTAGCAGTAACCTTTTTGACAGTAATGAAGATTTTGTTGGAGAAATTGTTTCAGAGAGATTCTTTGTGTTGAGACATAAATTTTGCAAAGGACATTATGGAGAGGACAAACAAGTTGTTGAAGATTAAGTCAAGAAGGTGGAAAAATTTATTTTGTTAGAAATTCATGCCAAGGGGGAGATTTGTTGGGTTAGGATCGAATTCACGCACACACACTAGACGAATGAAGAACACAAGAACTTTCAAGAAAAAGAGATGAGAGATCTAGAGAGAGAGAGAAAACCCAATATTTCGTGGTAACACCCCGTGAGTAAACTTCCACGGCGGTGAGGTATATTTATATTAATAAATCAGAGTATTTTTGGCTACAGAGAATAAATAGGAAAACCTAAAATAGAGAATAAATAGGAAAACCTAAAATAGAGAATAAATAGGAAAACCTAAAATTAATCAGGCTCCACTACCTAACAATTCTCCCACTTGGAGACTGACTCAGTCATCCAAAAAATACATTCTAAAAAAAAACTCTTCATCATCAACATCTTTACAGCACCGTAACATCTGTAGCAACAACTACAGAAGACCAACCAAGGTTTTACGTAACCTCAGTTTCCCAACATCAACGCATTTCGTCAACATGTGTCGGGTTCTTTGCACCCTCTATCTTCTCCAAGCACATATCACCATCCTCCACTACCCTGCAAGTGAAATGGTATCACCTTCTGATGTGCTTTGTCTTTGAATGATAGACTGGATTTTTTACCAACTGTATGGCACTCTGGCTATTTGAGTAAAGAATCTTCCCGCTCTGCTTCTTGCCCAATTCCTCAAGATAATCTCCCAGCCATATCATCTCTTTTCCAGCTTTAGCTATTGCCACATACTCAGCTTCGGTAGATGAAAGAGAAACACACTTCTGAAGCCTGTACATCAAACTCACTGCTGTTCCACCTATAGTGTAAATGTACCCGGACGTACTCTTGCTCGAGTCAACATCCCCACCAAGATCAACATCCACAAAACCCTGTAGAGTCCCCTTGCCTTTGCCAAAACAAAGTGAAGTATTGGATGTACCTCTCAGATTTCTCAGAAGCCACTTCACACCTTCCCAGTGCTCTTTCCCAGGGTTCGCCATGTACCTGCTAACTACTCCCACTGCATGTGCTATATCAGGTCTAGTGCAGACCATAGCATACATCAAACAACCAACTGCTGAAGCATATGGAATAAGTGCCATGTGATCACGCTCCGCGGCAGTCTTGGATGACTGCTCCATTGACAATTTAAAGTGATTTGCCAATGGAGTAGTCCAGGGTTTAGCATCATTAATCCTGAATCTGCTCAGCACCTTCTCAATGTACAACTCCTGAGATAGATTTAAAGTGCAAGCAGATCTATCCCGAGAAATCTTCATCCCCAAAATCTGCTTTGCTGGACCCAAATCTTTCATGTCAAACGCTACAGACAAACTTGTCTTCATATTGTTAATCTCCCTCATACTAGATCCTGCAATCAACATATCATCCACATGCAAGAGTAAAAAGACATATGAATCAGTGTATTTCTTAAAGTAACAACAAGGATCCTTTTCAGCTTTGCAGAATCCACTATTGGTCATGAAGAGTCAAACTTCTTGTACCACTACCTTGGTGCTTGCTTTAGTCCATACAAGCTCCTGGTGAGCTTGCACACCATGTGTTCCTTGCCTGGACCACAAATCCTTCTGGTTGTTGCATATAGATCTCTTTGTCCAGATCTCCATGTAAAAACGCTGTTTTTACATCCATTTGCTCTAGATGAAAATTTTTCGACGCAACAATACTCAACAGAATTCGAATAGAGGTTAACTTCACAAAAGGAGAGAATATTTCAGCATAATCAATACCTTTCCTTTGTGAATATCCTTTAACCACTAAACGATCCTTGAACCTTCTTTTGCCTTCTGTTTCAGTCTTGATTCTAAACACCCACTTGTTCAGCAAAGTTCTCTTTTCTTGCAGGTAACTCAGTCAACACCCATGTGTCATTCTTCTCAAGTGACCTCATTTCATCATCCATGGCTTTCTCCCACTTGACCGAATCCTCCACCTGTAGGGCCTCATCAAAAGACTCCGGTTCCCCCTCATCAGTCAGCAATAGATAGTGTAATGAAGGTGAATACCTATCTGGTGCCCTGATGGATCCAGATGATCTCCTTAGCACCTGCTCAAGTGTAACTTGTTCTACTTCAGATTCTTAAGTAGGAGTTGGTTGAGTATCTGCTTCGACATCTCTGGGGTTACTCTTCTCCAGCTCAACCTCAACTCCCACTTGCTTTGTAATCTCTAGAACCTCCTACTCTCTGTCCTTGTACAGGACAAACTCATCAAATGTCACGTCAAAGTGTCTCAGGATCTTTCTGTTCTTTTCATCCCAAAACCTGTAACCAAACAAATCAGAACCATATCCTATGAAGTAACACTTCACAACCTTGGCATCAAGCTTGTCTCTCTTTTCTGGATCAACATGAACATACACAGTGCAACCAAAAGTCCTCAAGTGTGAGTACTTGAGTTCTTTTTCTGTCCACACCTCTTCTGGAATCTTGAATTCTAAAGGAACTGATGGTCCTATGTTGATCAAGTATGCAGCTGTGCTCACAACAATTCCATTCTGCCTTGATCACAACTGCATACTTGATCAACAGGGGACCATCAGTTCCTTTAAGGTTCAAGATTCCAGAGGAGGTGTGGAGAGGAAAAGAACTCAAGTACTCACACTTGAGGACTTTTGGTTGCACTGCTTATGTTCATGTTGATACACACAAGAGAGACAAGCTTGATGCTAAGGCTATGAAGTATTACTTCATAGGATATGGTTCTGATTTGTTTGGTTACAAGTTTTGGGATGACAAGAATAGAAAGATCCTGAGACACTGTGACATGACATTTGATGAGTCTGTCCTGTACAAGGACAGAGAGCAAAAGGTTCTAGAGATTATAAAGAAAGTGGGAGTTGTGGTTGAGTTGGAGAAGAGTAACCCCAGAGATGTCGAAGCAGATACTCAACCAACTCCTACTGAAGAATCTGAAGTGGAGCAAGTTACACCTGAGCAGGTGTTAAGGAGATCATCTAGATCCATCAGGGCACCAGATAGGTATTCACCTTCATTGCACTATCTATTGCTGACTGATGAGGGGGAACCAGAGTCATTTGATGAGGCCCTACAGGTGGAGGATTAAATCAAGAGGGAGAAAGCCATGGATGATGAAATGAGGTCACTTGAGAAGAATGACACATGGGTGTTGACTGAGTTACCTGCAGGAAAGAGTGCTTTGCTGAACAAGTGGGTGTTCAGAATCAATACTGAACCAGATAGCAAAAGAAGGTTCAAGGCTCGTTTAGTTGTTAAAGGATATTCACAAAGAAAAGGTATTGATTATTCTAAAATATTAACCTCTATTCGAATTCTGTTGAGTATTATTGCATCGGAAAATGTGCATCTAAAGCAAATGGATGTAAAAATAGCGATTTTACATGGAGATCTGGACAAAGAGATCTATATGTAGCAACCGGAAGGATTTGTGGTTCCAGGCAAGGAACACATAGTGTGCAAGCTCACAGGAGCTTGTATGGACTAAAGCAAGAACCAAGGCAGTGGTACAAGAAGTTTGACTCCTTCATGACCAAGTGTGGATTTTGCAAAGCTGAAAAGGATCCTTGTTGTTACTTTAAGAAATACACTGACCAAACCACGTTAAATCTTTATGTCTTTTGGTATATTTCTCGTTGTCTTCTTACTTGTAGTCTTTCGAGGTTTGCGTTGCTAGATTCCGCATTTACACCTGCTTATTTTCGGTCTTAAGTTCTTGTGTTCTTGCTTCCTGAATTTGTAATTTCATGAATATAACGGTACACATTAATCACTACATACCCGTGTTCATGTGTTCCCTTAACCGAAGACTTAGCATATTTCATGTCCTTACAAATCTTCAAATAACTTAACTTACAATTCAATTTATGCGGGGTTTATTAGACATGTCTCTTGTGGATGGGTATTTACCATTTAAAAACCTATTTAAAAGTATTTACTTATGACTTTTATTGTGGTATGCGAATTATGGTTTGTAAGATGCTATGAACTACATGTATGGTACTTTTCGTAGATTTAATAACAAAACTATCGCTACTTGTAAATTTCACACCCCTCAACCACCAATTGCACTTCAGATATGAACTTTTAAAAGAATATACATTACAAGAATTGATCACTTTTTTCAATCTAAAATCTTTTTTTCAAGCAAGCAATTGTCAATGAATTTACTAGTTCTTCCTTTTTCTTAAATGTCATTTACACGTGATGATTGAGAAGAAGTTGGATTTTTGCTCCCAATAATAGGTGTGTGGAGATTGTTGCTCTCAAGGTCCGACACTTCATCTCCTCCAATTTCATCATTGTAATTATTCATGTCCACAACATGAAATTCATCATTTAACATATCTTGTTGGTCTTATTCTAGCTTATGATTCTCCTCGATAGAATTTTCAACCAGATAGGCTCTTAACAGTAGCCTTACAGGCTCTTCTCAAATAAACAAGCAAACTAGGGTGATCAGTTATTTTAAAAGGTAAGATATTTTCATTATTAAAATAAATGATAATGTAATTGATGACAAGATATTTCAGGTTAAAATTGAGTTCGCAAATATAGATGATTAAATGAAGAAAATCATTATACAATATATTTCTTTCGACAGTCATCCCTACAACTGTTTCTTACCATCCTTTCAATGCTAAATATATCAACTTTTCTACTTGGTTCAACTCCTATGAATAATATCTCCATTGATTGTTCCTAAATAAATTTATTCAAAAAATAATTAATACCAATGATAGAATAAAACTTCATCATTTTTTGCAACACACAAGTCATATGTTGCTAAATGTGATTATTCTGTTACGACATAGAAGTCATATGTTGCTAAATATATCTCTTAAGTTACTAAAGTTAAATCATGTGTAGAAGAGGTGCAAGTCATTTGGTGCGATATATGACTACTTTGTTGGAACATGTAAGTTGTATTGTCCAACATATGACCATCTGTTGCGACATATAAGTCATATGTTGATACATATAGATATTATGTTGCGACACAGTAAATTACATGTTGGATCATGTATGTCATATGTTCCAACATAAATGTCATGTGTTACTACATATAGCCATTTTGTTGCGGCACATAAATCACATATGTCAGTATGTGTAAATTATATATTGCAACATATGACTGCTCTATTGGAACATGTAAGTAATATGTTATGACATAAAATTTGTATCTTGCCTCACATAAATTAAATGTTTCAACATGTATAAGTTATATATTGCAACATATAATTATCATGTTGTGACATGTAATTCATAGGTTACTACATATAACTATTATGTTGCGATACATAAATCATATATTGCAACATGTATAAGTTATATGTTGCAACATATGACTAATATATTACGATTAATAAATCATATAATGCAGCATATGGCTATTCTGTTACAATATCTACAAGAGGGAATTAATATGTTGCAACATATGACTAGTCCGTTGCAAAATGTAGGCCATATGTTGCATCATATGACCTTTTTGTTGCAACATAAGACTATCATATTCGAATATCTGAATTATTCAACACAGGTAAATTTTTGCAACAAATATAACTTTTTTTTGGAAATGTGGATGTAATTTATTGAAAAAATTGGAGGTATACCCAAATGATTATGAATTATCCCAAGAACTATTAGTTTTACTTACCAAACAATGGTGTGTGATCTGAATCACTTATGAAGTAATGTCAACTGAGGAAGATGGGGAGGAGGAGGAGGAGGTGGAGGAAGAAGAAGAAGAGGAGGTTGAGGAGGAAGAGGAGGAGGAGGAGGAAGAGGAGGAGGAAGAAGAATAAGAAGAAGGAAGAGAAGGAATACGAAGAAGAAGAAGAAGAAGGAAGAAAGAGGAGGAGAAAGTCGAAGAAAAAGAAGACGAATAATAAGAATAAAAAAATAAAGAAGAAGAAGAAAACAAAAAATAAGAAGAATACAAAGACGAAGACAAAGACGAAGAGGAGGAATTATTGACACATACTCCGCTCCACATCTTCTTGTGATATAGGTTCAGGTCCTTAGAACTCAGATCACGCATAGATCAGTTCATTATCTCCAATTTAGCATTACCAGTGGTGAGTCCTCATTCTTATAGGATGATTGACATGTATTCTATTGAGTATTTCCCTTTAAGTTACAGTTTTGCGAGAGTTAGTTGGGAGCATGGACAAATATATCTAGTTAGTTAGAGGATTTTATTGAAACAAAGTTGGAATTAGTTCTAGTGCTTTGAGTAATAATCTTGTATCGTAAACTGTTATTTAGTTTCTATAATAAGATAGTATTGAGTATTCCCTATTTTGTTTACGTCATGTTTAAGCTTCCACACTTTATTTTTAATTTTCATTTTATCTTTGTATTCTTATGGTATGATATTAGGGTTAGCTTGGGGTCACTCGTGATCGTAAGTCTCATGTTTATATCTTTGGGGTAGCCTCAAATCATGGAAGTAACATCAAAGGAAAACATATATAAACAATGTATGTACTCAATCTCAAAGAACTCAAATTCATAAATAGCTTGGTTTAGAGCCATGAGTCCTTATGTGTGATCTTTATATGGCTAACTGGTTACGTACTTCCATTAGTGTTGTTCTTACTTGTTCATGTTGGTTGTTGATTGCTTCCGGCTAAGTGGCATAGTTTAAGTTATACTATTATAGATTGCATATTAGTTTCTAGTTAGAGTTGGCCGATGATACCTACTCAATACATGTTTCCAAAACTGACCAATACATGTGTTTTCCTCATTTTCTTTTTGTGGCTACCTCTGTTCTAGCCAGCCTCTAGAACATCAAATTTTAGAATGAGTTATTCCTTCTAACTCGTGCTGGATTGTCTCAGTCATGGCATGATGTGATTAAATTTCTACCATAGACCATCTTATTAATACGCCTCGAGTCTACACACTGGATGTGGCCGGCACCCAATGAACATTAAGTCCTTCAGCATACCCTTGACCTGACTCACTTAACTACGCGGAAGATTTAACACAAAATATGGTTTCAAGAAATAACTTCTAAATAAAGTAATTAGCCAAAGTGGCAACCCAAGTCTTATTGTTTACAAAAGAAATGAATAGGCTATAGAAAATTAACACATTCTGTCTATGAATCCTCTAAGGTAAAGATGGATGTTGGGACAGGACCCCCTATCATCCTAACAACTGAAAGCTAAAGAAATACTCAATGATAGAGATGTCCCTTGGAGTGAAGGGAGACTCACCAACTAACTTTGAGATGTTCACTGGATCAACGATGTGGAAAATTTTGATCCCAGTTACTTGTGTTTGCATCATAATATGATGTAGACCAACTGACATCAATACATTATGTACGAGTATGGAAGTTTGAATGCTAAAACAACACTTACGCTAGAAAAAAGTAATAAGGAATACTTACCTTGACTCTGTTCAACTCATGATTTAACTAACTCAATTCAATATAATGCCATTTAATAGTAAGTTTGATATACATAAAAGCTGACTGAAACTGCTATAAACTCTAAATGTATACAAGGATACAAATAATTTCTCAGATGTATGTAAAAATACAAATCACTAATGTACATTAAAATACAATAACTTTTGTGGGATCTTGTCTAACCGATAACCATCACTTAAGAGCAATACAAATGATACGACATTACACAGCCCACGCTGCCTGACCATCCTAACCTTGCCAGAGTATACGACCTGAACTACCGAATAGATCCACTAGTATACTATGAAAAAGGTTCATCTAAAGAGTATGAACCTCTTATACCCATGATGGCTACATGGTTTACGTGGAGACTTCAATTAATATGAACTCGCATCCCCACATCGGTTCTAAATACTACTCCCAAAATATACTATACTTATGTTTTTAAAACATATTGATTTTGTGATTGAGATTAGTTGTCAAAACTTGGGTTTTAAAAGCTCTCTTGGAAATTCTATTTTTCCTGCTTGCTTTTATTTTATAAAGTTATCTCTTTAGTATGAAAACTAGCGAAAGACTCTTTACTTGTTTAAATGTAAAAAGCTTTGTAGCTCCTACGAATTACTTAGCCCCCCAATAGCTTTTGAGAATGAAATAAACTTTTTACTTTTGCTTAACTTGTAAGATTAGTCTTAAAACGAAGTTAAAAGTGTTTGTTAAAGACTCTTTGAAACTTTAGGAGATCGCTTTGACATGCTTCTTAACCTTTAGACTTGACTCTTTAACTTACTTGACTTTGATACAAACTTTCCTTGAATTGGATTATGGATTCAAGGTTATGATTTTAGTTCTTTGATGATTTCTAGGTGTTTAAAAATCATTTGAAGTAATTAGAATCATTGGAAGACGTTAATGTACCTTCGTAAGACATAAAAGGACTAAACTATGAAAGCTAGACAAAAACGCTTGGTTGGGCGTACTGGTGGCGCACTACGCTTGTCCCGAGTTGACTGAGGAAAACTTCTAGCGCACTGTAAGCATGTCGCACCTGGCTTGCTTAGGTGCTTCTGATGGATTTTTCAAGTCGTTTTCAAATCCCAAAATGCCTAAACCTCCTTATTTATATCCCCAAACCTTTAGAGTCATCAATACTATCAATACCCAGCAGATCTAACTCAAAAACAACATTGAAAACTACTAATCAACATCAATGGGTATTCAATCAACTCAACCAAAAGGGATTCAATAAAATTCATCAAGAACTCACTTCAAGTCATATGAACAATTCAAAAAATACATCGCCAAATAACATTGATGTGTGGATGAATTAATAGAACATCAAAGATCTCATATAACTGAATAGGAATCACCTCCGACAAATTCCACTAGAATCTCTTGGCGTTCTGGGTGAAATTTTGCTCTTTCTCCCTTCCCCTTCTTCTCTTCTCTTTTATCCCAATCCCTAAGAGTAAAAACTATTTTTCTAATCTAAACCAAAACTTAGTTTTACCCAAATTAAACCCTTAAAGTGATCTAGGAAATAAATGGGTTAAAGGACGACTTTACCCTTACTAAAATCTGGATTGGACTTTCCTCAATCCAACTAAAAAACATCTGAAAGGAATATATCCCTCATACGAACTCAAAATGAGCAAACTTGGCACCGTTGAAAATATGTCTCCAAGGGATTTTCATCCATATAAAGAACTTCCCCTAAATCCTCATGAGATAGAAGTTATGGTCGTTTGAAATGACAAAAACTCACTTGTTAAACTTAGTAAATTTATAGATGTTCCCTTTATTTCCAAAAGTGATTAATGTTTTCTTGGCTTATTCCTAGCTATTGCTAATTACAAGACGTCGTAATATCTCTACCTTGAGAACATTCGTCGTCGTATGCAAACACTTTCGCTAAGCTAAGGGTAGTAACATCATTTCGGCACTCAATAAAAAAAGCAAGTAATGACATGCTTACACATAGTCTTATGAAGTTATAAGAAGAGAATTTACTATGTTGATATGAGTTCTCTACGGATTTAAAGAGATGTGGATATCTCTTCTTCGTATCCTCCTCTGCTTCCCAAGTCACTTCTTCAACGAATTGGTTCCTCCAAAGGACCTTGACTGATGCAACTTTCTTTATTCATAACTTGCGAACTTGAGGATTTAAAATCTGTACTGGGATATCTTCATAGGATAATCTATCCTTATTCCCAACATCCTTAGTTATTACAATCAATGAAGGATCCACCTAGGACTTCTTCAACATAGATTTATGGAATATCGGAAGAACCGCCGCTAACTTTTAGGGTAGCTCCAACTCATAAGCTAAGTTGGCCACTACCTTGGAGATTCTGTAAGGAACAAATATATTGGGGACTAAGTTTCCCCTTTTTGGCAAACCTCATAACATCCTTCATGGGTGAAACCTTAAGATATACCCAATTATTCACTTCAAACTCCAATGGCCTCCTCCTCGCGTTAGTGTAGGATTTTTGGCGACTCTGTTCTGTCTTCAATCTCTCTTGGATCACCTTCACATTATCCATTGCTTGGTGAACTAGATTGATTCCTATCAACCCTTATTAACCAACCTAGAACATAGGAGGTCTGTATCTTCTCCTATAAAAAGCTTTATATGGAGCCATTTGAATGCTCGAATGGTAACTGTTGTTGTAAGTGAACTCAATAATGTGAGGTATGTGATCATCCCAATTCCTTTGAAGTCAATAACATAAGATCCCAAAATATCTTCTAATGTTTGGATAGAACGCTCTGCTTGTCCATCTGTCTAAGGATAAGTAATACTTAAGTTCACCTTTGAACCCAAACCTTTCTTAAAAGATTTCCAGGACTCTGCAGTGAATTGTGAACCTCTATTTGAAATAATGAAGTCTGGAACTCCATGCTGTCTCACCACCTCTTGAAGGTACAACTTAACATAGTCCTCGGCCGAATAGGTAGTCTTTATCGGCAAGAAATGGGATGACTTTGTCATTCTATTGACAATCACCCAAATAGAATCATGTTGCCTGTTAGATCTTGGCAAGCCTTTCATAAAGTCCATATTAATCATCTCCCACTTCAATTCCGAATATTGTATAGTTTGATCCAAACCTCCAGGCCTTTGGTGTTGTACTTTCACTTATTGGCACTTTTGGCATTTAGCAACAAAATCTACAATTCCCTTTCGTCATGTCTTACCACCAATATACCTCTCGCCAATGTACATATTTGTGGAACCCGGATGAATGGATTATCTGGATCTTGAGCGTCCTGCGTGATCCTTTCTTGGAGTTCATCCACCCTAGGTGCACACAACCTACCTTGGTACTTCAGCACACAATCTCCCCCTTGTTCAAAAGCTGATACTATTTGCTAATGAACATTCCTTCAAATCACCAAAAATAGGGTCTTGGTATTTCTTTTCTTTCTCTTTTGAGACTAATGACGACTAATCCTCATTGATCACCACCATTTCTCCTTCTATGGAATCCAATCTGACTCCTAGGCGTGAAAGACTGTGCATATATTTGGCTAGCTCTTTCTTTTCTTCTTCAACATGGGCGGTACTCCCCATGGAAAACCTTCTTAAGCCATCAATAACCACATTAGCCTTACCTGGGTGGTAAAGAATACTCAAATCGTAATCCTTGATTAATTCTAACCATCTCCTCTTCCTGAGGTTGAGCTCTTTCTGGGTGAACACATATTATAGGCTCTTTGTGATCAATAAATATGTCAACGGACACCTTATGAGTAGTGACGTAAATCTTCAAGGCGAAAACTACAACAGCTTATTCTAGATCATAGGTTTGATAATTCTTCTCATATTTCTTCAACTATATGGAGGTATAAGTTATAACCTTGCCATCTTGCATTAACATACAACCCAAAAGACGAGATAGATAAAAACCCCTCTACAAATCTCCTATAGCAGCCATCCAAACCCAAGAAACTCCCATCACCGGAAACTTATGGCCCAAGATTTCCACAGACTTAATCCAAAACTCACACATGGAGAACTTTTCATATAACTCATTTTCTTTCAATGTCTAAAGAACTATCCTGAGGTGACTAGCATGATCTTTTTCATTCCTTGAATAGATTAGTATGTCATCAATGAAGATGATAACAAACATATCCAAATAAGGTTTGTATACTCTATTCATACGATCCATGATTCCTACAGGTGCATCGGTCATACCAAAGGACACAACCAAAACTCATATTGTCCATATCTGATTCTAAAAGTTGTCTTTGGAATATGACATTCCCAAACATGTAATTGATGATATCCTGATCTGAGATCATTTTTTTGAGAAGCAAGAAGCACCCTGAAGTTGGTCGAAAAGATCATTTATCCTTGGAAAAGGATATTTATTCTTGATGGTAACCTTATTCTATTGACGGTAATCTATACCCATCCTAAGGGAACCATACTTCTTTCTTACAAACAAGACCAGAGCACCCCAAGGTTAGACATTTGGTCGAATGAAGCCTTTATCTAACAGATCTTTCAACTGCTCTTTCAACTATTTTAACTCAGCTGATGCCATTCTATATGGAAGAATAGAGATAAGACGAGTATATGGAAGAAATTATGTCAAAATCTATTTCTCTCTCATTAGGGACTCCAAGAAGATCATCTAGAAGCTCTTTCACTGCTGGAACTGACTGAGTAGGAGGTATCTCAACACGAGAGTCATTAACTCGGACTAATTTATAGCTCTTAGGTATGAAATGAATCGACCCTAAGGAACTGCCGAACTGCTTCCCACTCTAAAACTAGCTCATTTGGAAATAGAAACTTGACTGTTCGAGTGCTAAAATCTATTGATGCATAATAGGCATGAAACTTCAAGAAACCAATACATACCTAAAAAGACATCAAACTTTACCATGTCTAAATACACTAAGTCATCCATAGTACTCTGTTGATTGACGGGAAATGGTAAAATCATGGTAGAATATCTCTAGTAGAATAGAATTCTCAACATGTGTAAGAACATTGAACGGATCAAGATATTACTCTGAAAAAAATAAAAAATGAACACTTGGATCATACTAGTGATAACATCTCGTGTATCCTCTTGCTCTCTGAATCTAGTGATACCACAAAGACAATTTAATCCTCTTTTGCCTCTAAAGTAGCTCATTTATATGCAGCTCTATTTGCTAAAGCAACAAAAGAAGAGTGGGCTCTATTTCCCTCTTTACCATTTTTGTATTTTTATCCTTAGAATAATCTCTTATAAAAGGATCATTCTGGCAACACTTGAAGCAACCAGTGGAGTCACCATGACACCTCTAAGTAGTTCCAACCATACTTAGCACATGCAAGATTCTTAGTACCCCCTTGTGCCTTACTACCTTGCGAATAAGCACATCTACCTCTAAAATTTTGAGAATTTTGAGTATTGTATACACATTGGTTCCTTGGTGCAGGTGTGCTAGTAGATAATGAAGCAGGTCCTTTCTTCTTCACTTAGAAAGAAAACGAGTTCACATTATTCTTTACTGCCCGAACTCGTTCCTTATGCCTTAGCCCTCTCATTCTTGAACTCTTCTCCATCCCTCAACTTTTCCTCCTCAACTTATTGCACAAGGATCATAAAACTTTCTATGACCTTACTTTCCTCACTCGACAGATGAGACAACACAACTACAAACCAGTTCGTTCTACTCCTCATGTCAACAACCATCTCTTAGCTCCTCTTAGATAACGGAGGAAAGAAACTCCCCAACAAGATATCCTCAAAAAAACCCAACTCATAATTGGATAATCATAAACATGATTTAGAAAGAAACTTTTTAGAGATAAACTCTAATGCACGAAAAGGAATATGAAAGAACTGAGAAATTCCTAAAGGTTGTATCCACCTAATCAAAGATGTGGCGCTCCTTATACCTATGACTAAGACTCTACAAACACAACTTCATAGACTGCCTAGGACTCTTGAACTCTGTGCTATGATACCAAGTTTGTCACACCCCGAGTCTACACCCTAGACATGGCCGATACCCAATGACCATTTCTTATTTAAGCTTACCCTTGGCCTGACGTACTTGACTTAGCGGAAGACTTAATAAAAAAATATGATTTCAATAAATAGATTCAAAAGAAAGTAATTAGCCGAAGTGGAAACCCGAGTCTTAGCGTTTACAAAAGAAATGAAAAGACTATAGAAAACTATCACTGTCTATCTATGAAGCCTTGAAGGTAAAAATGGTTGTTGGTACAGGACCCCTATTATCCCAATAACTTAAATATAAACAAATACTAAATGATAAAGATGTCCGCCAGAATGAAGGGAGGCTCACCAATTGAGTATGAGTTGTTCACTGGATCAAAAATGCGCTAAATGCTGATCCTAGTTATCTGCATCTGCATCATGATACGATGAAGACCAACTGGCATTAGTACATTGAATGTACAAGTATGCAAGTTGGAATTCTAAAACAACACTTAAGCTGGAAAAGAGTAAGAAGGAACACTTACCCTGACTCTGTTTAATTGATGATATAAATAACTAAATTCAATATAATGCAATTTAAAAGTACAGTGTGATATAAGGAAAAGTTGGCTGAAAAGATGGTGTAAATTCTGAATTTATACAAGGATACAAATAATCTCTGAGATGCATGTAAAACTACAAATAACTAATGTATATGAAAATACAATAACTTCTATAGGAGCTTCTCTAACTGACAACCATCTAAGAGCTATAATGATGATACAACGTTATGCAACCCATGCTGCCTGGCCATCCTAACATTGCCAGAGTATAGGACCTTAATTTCTAATGGATCCACCAATATACTATGAAAAGTATTCATCTAGTAAAGTATGACCCTCCTCTACCCATGATTGCAACATGGTTTACATGGAGACTTGAGTTATTATGAACTCGCATCCCCACATCGGTGCTCAATACTACTCCCAAAAATATATTGACTCTTATATTTTTAAAACATACAGATTCTGGGATTGCTGCTCAGAACTTGAATTTTTAAAGCTCTCTTGGAATTTATATTTTCCCTACTTTCTTCATTTTATAAAGCTATTTCTTTTATCTGAAAACTAGCCCGAAGGCTCTTTACTTATTTAAATGTAAAACCCTTAGTAACTCTTAAGAGTTACTTAGTCCCCCTATAGCTTTTGAGAATTAACTCAACTCTTTACTATTATTTAACTTGTAGCTTGAGTTTTAAAAGGAAGTTACAAATGTTTGTTAAAGACTCTTGGAAACTTTAGGAGCTCGCTTTGAATTGTTTCTTAACCTTAAGACTTAACTCTTAACTTTTGTTACTTTGATCCTAACTTTCCTTGAATTGGATTATGGATTCAAGGTTATGACTTGAGTTCCTTGATGAATTCTGGGTGTTTAGAAATCATTTGAAGTAATTAAAATCATTGTAAGATGTTAGTGTACATTGGGAATGGTTAAAAGGACTAAACTACGAAAAGTGAATGAAAAACACCGGGTTGGGCTTACTGGTGGCACATAGCGCCAGCCTCAGTTGACTGAGGCTTGGTTTTTTTGCACTAGTGGTGCACCGTGCTAGGCCCTAATTGACTTAGGTGACATTTGGCACGCTGCAAGCACATCGCGCCTTGCTTGCCTAGGTGCGTGTGATGGATTTTTCAAGTCGTTTTCAAATCCCAAAACAATAAACCTCCGTAGTTCTATCCCCAAATCTTTAGAATCATCAATACTATCAATACCTAATAGATCTAACTCAAAAACGACATAGAAAACTATTAATCAACATTAATGATTATTCAATCAACTTAACCAAAAGGGATTCCACAAGATTTATCAAGAACTCACTTCTACAAAACTGAAAAATAGAAGCAAGATTGTTTTGTGGATGAATTAATTCAATATGAAAGATCTCACATACCTGAATAGGGATTACCCCCAACAAATTCCACTAGAATTTCTTGGTGTTTATGGTGAAATCTTGCTCTTTCTCCCTTCTCCTTATTCTCTATTCTTTTTTACCAAGCCCTAAGCATAAATAATGTTTTTTTAATCTCAACCAAAACTTGGTTTTACCCAATTAAACCCTTAAAATGTTTTGGTAAATAAATGGGTGAAATGACGACTTTACCCTTACTAAAATCCGGATTACACTTTTCTCAGTCCAATAGACCAATTTTTGAAAGACATATCTCCCTCATACGACTTAGAAAATGAGAAAACTCAGTGACTTTCGAAGGATCTTCCCAAGGGATTTCCATCAATATAAAGAACTTCCCTTATGAGCATGTTATCTATTACTGTGGCAACCTTACTTTTCTCACTCGACAGAAGAGACAACACAACTACAAACCAGTTCATTCTACTCCTCATGTCAGCAACCATCTCTTAGCTCCTCTTGAGGTGACGGGGGAAAGAAACTCCCCAAGAAGATCTCCTCGAACAAAACCCAGCTCACAATCGGAGACACATAAGCATGAGTTTGAAAGAAACTTTTAAGAGATAAAATCTAATGCACGAAAAGGAATATGAAAGAAGTGATAAATTCCTAAATGTTGTAGCCTCCTAATAAAAGATGTGGCGCTCTTGACACCTATGACTACCAATCTACAGACATAACTTCATAGACTCCCAAGGACTCTTGAACTCTTTTCTATGATACCAAGTTTGTCACACCCAAGTCTATACCCTAGACATGGCCGGTACCCAATGACCATTTATGATTTTAGCATACCCTTGGCTTCGCTTAACTTAGCGGAAGACTTAATACAAAATATGATTCCAAGAAATAATTTGAAAGAAAGTAATTAGCCAAAGTGGAAACCCGAGTCTTAGCGTTTATAAAAGAAATGAAAAGACTATAGAAAACTATCACTGTATATTGATGAAGCCTCGAAGGTAAAAATGGATGTTGGGACAGGACCCCTTATCATCCCAAAAACTTAAAGATAAACAAATACTCAATGATAAAGATGTCCACCGGAATGAAAGGAGGCTCACCAACTAAGTCTAAGCTATTCACTGGATCAAAGATGCGCCAAATGCTGATCCTAGTTACCTGCATCTGCATGCAAGTTGGAATTCTAAAACAACACTTAAGCTGGAAAATAGTAAGAAGGAACACTTACCTTGACTTTGTTCAACTCATCGTTTAAATAACTCAATTCAATATAATGCAATTTAAAAGTAAAGTGTGATATAAAGAAAAGTTGACTCAAAACATGATATAAACTCTAATTGTATACAAGGATACAAGTATATCTGAGATTTATGTAAAAATATAAATAACTACTTTATATGAAAATACAATAATTTCTGTGGGAGTTTCTCTAACCGAAACAATAAATTAAGAGCTATAGTAATGATACATCGTTATGCGAACCACGATACCCGACAATCCTAAAATTGCCAAAGTATAGGACCTGAATTTCCTAATGGATCCACTACTATACTATGAAAAGGGATCATCTAATAAAGTATGACCCTTCTCTACCCATGATTGTAACATGGTTTACATGGAGACTTGAGTTAATATGAACTCGCATCTACTCAAGGGTACTCAATAATACTCCCAAAAGAATACTAGCTTTTATGTTTTTAAAACATACTGATTCTGGGATTGCTGCTCAAAACATTGATTTTGAAAGCTCTCTTGAAAATTATATTTTCCTGCTTGGTTCATTTTATAAAGCGATTTCTTTTGTCTGAAAACTAGCCCGAAGTCTCTTTAATAGTTTAAATGTAAAAACATTTGAAACTCCTAGGAGTTACTTAGTCCCCCTATAGTTTTTGAGAATGAACTCAACTCTTTACTATTGCTTAACTTGTAACTTGAGCCTTAAAAGGAATTTAAAAATGTTTGTTAAAGACTCTTGGAAACTTTAGGAGCTCGCTTTGACTTATTTCTTAACCTTTAGATTTGACTCTTAACTTCTTTGACATTGATCCTAACTTTCCTTGAATTGGATTAAGGATTCAAGGTTATGATTTGAGTTCTTTGATGATTTCTGGGTGTTTAAAATCATTTGAAGTAATTAGAATCATTGGAAGATGTTAATGTACCTTGGGAAGGCTTAAAAGGACTAAACTGCGAAAAATTTGACGAAAAACGCCGGGTTAGGCGTATTGGTGGCACACCACGCCAGGCCCTAATCGACTGAGGCCAAGTTCTGGCATGCTTGCGCAATGTATTTTTCAACTCGTTTTCAAATCCCAAAACACTTAAAATGCCATATTTATATCCCTAAACCTTTAGAATATCAATACTATAAGTACCCAACATATCCAATCAAAAACGACATTTAAAACTACTAATCAACATCAGTGGTTATTAAATCAACTCAACCAAAAGGGATTCGACAAGATTTATCAAGAACTCACTTCAAGTCATATGAATAAATCCAAAACTACAAAACTTAATCAATATTGATGTGTGGATGAATTAATCCAACACGAAAGATCTCACATACCTGAATAGGTATCACCCCCGATGAATTCCACTTGAATCTCTTGGCGCTCTTGGTTAAATCTTGCTCCTTCTCCCTTCTTTTTTTCTCTTCTCTTTTCTCCTAAGCCCTAAGCATAAATTGTATTTTTTTTTATCTCAACTAAAACTTGGTTTTACCCCAATTAAACCCTTAAAATGATTTAGGAAATAAATAGCTGAAAAGACGACTTTACCCTTACTAATATCCGGATTGGACTTTCCTCAGTCCAACAGACCAATTTTTGAAAGTAATATCTCCATTATACTAAATTGAAAATAAGAAAACTCGGCATTTTTTGAAAGATATACACAAGGACTTTCCATCCATATAAAGAACTTCCCGTAAATCCTCCTTAGCTAGAAATTATGGATGTTTGAAAATGACCAAAATTCACTTTTTAAACATAGGAAATTCCAGATTTTCCCCTTTATTTCCCAAAGTGATTATTTTCGTTTTCTTGGAGTATTCCTAGCTATTGCGAATTATGAGATGTTGCAGTTGTTTACTTGTTCTGGTGTCTTTAATAATCTTAGACTTGGTGTTTTGAAAACAGATGTCCTTGATGTGACGACATTCAAGTTTTGGGGATAATATTTAATAAATTTAGAGGTTTATTTGATTGGTTATTTTAATATGTTTTTGAGCTTCCGTGTTATTGTTGTTATTCATTGTTGAATAATAAATATAATTTGGGTTTGAATTCGTTAGTTCTCTTACTTAAGAAGTTAAGTGAGGGTGTCACTCATAACTAGTTTTAGATCGTGACAGTAGTCCACACTATATGATCTAGCTCTCTTGTTATACCTAGAACTCTCCGTGTACTTTTCTCCTAACAGATATGAGTATCAATCATCAAGCGGGAGGTTTCCATCTCCTTGATCAAAACTGCAGTCCTACACTATTTCACCACTATCTCAAAAACACCTTAAGATAAACTAACTCATATGGGCCATTGAGTCGAATACCATACTCGAAGCATACATTGTAAGTTGAGTGAAATCCAAGAAATATTCCTTCACTCTCATGTTACCCTATCATAAATTTATGAACTCTTCGACCTTAGCATGTCTCATCTCAAGTTAGAAAGTCCTTCCTATAAAGGCACTATTCAGCTTTTCCTAATCAAACGGTCCTTCTTAAAAATCCCTTTCCACCACCACCACCACCACCGCCACATCAACCAGTACCACAACCACCACCACCACATCCTCCTCCTCCTCCACCACCACCACCACCATCATCATCAGCATCATAATTAGTAGTCTTATGGTCGTCATCTTTTGTAAGAATTTCTAATAAGGCCACCTTTAAAACTTTTTATTGTTGTTACCTTATTTTATATTTCGTGTTTATTCAATTAGTTATAAGTCAAATTTTATATCTTAACTTATGCTAAACCACTTGTGAAAAGTTATTATTAGTATTTTATTTTCTACATAATTATATAATGCCCTATTTATTAAGTTAGAAGCTTTTAAAATTAATCTAAATAGTGTACATTCCAAATTATCCTAAATAAGATAATTCATCCCAAAGACCCCAACCATCAACCCATATAATTTCTAAATGATCTCATATACCCCTAATTCTCTAAGCCCTAATTTTTAATACCTATATGTGCAACATCATCTCCTTCCATTCCTATTTGAGAAAAATTGAAAGCTTCCTTTTACCATGGAAAGATATTGTCATGTCATTTTAGTGGAAGATTTATCAAATCCAAAAATGAAAAATTAAGAACCCTAGTTTTCTACTCCTTTAAGCATTTGGAATCCATTTTGGGTACATTTTTCAGCCGCCTTCTTCAACCAAAAGCTTGATTATACCTTCTAATTTCTTTTATCAATGTTCTTCTTTGTTGGCACTTACCACAAAAAATACTTTGCATTTTAATTCACTTGATCCAAACTCGTTTTCATTTGAAAAAAGATATCGATTGGAGGATCCAAGAATCCCTCATTCAGTGCCAAGAAAAGGTTATTTTCGCCTCTTTTTTGTATGTTGTGTCTCTATGATAAAAACACTATGTGTGCCTTATGAAATTAATATATGTAAAATAATTTTTGAATTATATTTGTGCTCTAAGAATTTTATTTGTCGGGAGTGATTATTTCATAATTTTGCAATATTGAGAGTAATGTATAAAAAATCTCTTTGTGGATTTTTGGAGATCTAATTCAAATTTCCGCATTGTTTGGGACATTATGAGTTAATTAGCTGTTGTGTTTTTGTTTTTATAAATGAGTTTATACTCCAAGTTGATGATTATTTTGTAAAAGTATCTATTCCTATGGAAAAGATGTGTTTAAATGATATACTGTTTTTTTGATAAGATTGAAAATTTTAGATCATGTGTTCTTCTAAAATTTAATGCCACAACTCAATACAAATCTAGCGTCCCTCGATAAATCTACACTAACAAAATTTGAAGTATTTACCTTCTTTCCTGTTTTGTTAGCACATATATGTGATGTTTTCCCTAAATACGGATGAAGTAATTACAAGTCCTTACATATCCTATTTTAACTATCCTAAGTTAGATCTATAATTGTTCTTAACAGATCTTAAAGGATGTTTAACACCTCCCCAATATTAACAACATAACTAGTTGTATTACAATAACAATGAAAAAGTTGATGGCATGACATGGAAATTTTGATTTTGTCGTAAAGGTTAAAACTACTTTTGTTTTTTATCAACATAAAAAAATGTACCACTAGCTTTGTGCACTACCAACAAAAACATCTTTTTAGCTTAGAAAAATATATGATCATGTACAAATATAGAGAAATATCATTCAACTACTAATCCAAATCATCTAATTTACACGAGTCTCGCAATTTTCACCACTTTGATAGTATCCTAATGTACATTAAGTGTTGGTCCGTACATTTACACATCTTTCCCCCCAAGAAGTTTAAGGATCAGTGATATTATATTTGCATTCACAAATAATGACATCCTCTTCTTTAAGTATATATGTCTACAAGGCATTAGAACATTCAAATTCAAATTCACTGACTTAGCCAAGACTAGTAAAAATAAGAAATACTTCAACTCCATATCAAGACATTATTAAGGCGAAAGTTTCTTCGCTCTTCTTTTTTGTAATTTATTCGAATTCAAGTTAAGATATCAGAAGCTTTAATCTTGGAAGCCAAAAAAATTTAAACGACATGATGAAGAAGTAGGACACAATATTTCCTTATGAATGAAACTGAAACATATCTCTCCATCATTTTAAAAAACTATTTCTTGCTATCCCTCTTATACAGAACAAATAAAAGGATGAACATAAGCATAATAATAAAATCGTTATTTCAACTAACAGAAAATTCTTCCTTTTATGTTTCGACAAGATAATTATAAAATTCAGTTCACATATCTTCTTTTACTCATTTTATTGCAATTGAAATTATATGCCATGACATCCTTGGAAGATCATGGAATAATGTACACTACTTAAAAATATTTGATCTTCTAGATACCTAAACTAACTTTTATGACCATGACAATAATAAATAGTCTATCCATTTAGCATTAAAAATTGTAAAAGATAGAAGAATAATTATGAAATCCAAGAAACAAGTGAAAGAAAATAAGCTTAAGTTTAAGGATTGTCATAAGAATGAATGCAGTTAACTAAGAAGAAGGTGTATGAAAACAAGCTTAAGTTTAAGGATTAACATAAGAGTGAAGGCAGTTAACTGATAAGGAAATAATTACCAGAACAAAAAAGGAAAGGATTGAAGATCACTTTCACCCTAAAAACTCATTTTGAGTAATATCAACAAATGTTCTTAATCCTTATATAAATTGGACCTTTCATAAAGAAAAGGAATATTCACCTCATTACTCTATATGAATAGGCATATTTTAATGAAATGTCTCTTATAAAGCAAAAGGGTTGCATTTGTTATACCGGCTCGATAAATATTATTATAAAGTGCGATCCTTAAAAATATGAGACTAGCAATAAGTAAATAATAAATTATATAACGAATTATTTACATAAATCATGTCATTGTTGTGTGTACCCATATTTTAATGGAGTCACTATAACAAATGCAACCCCTTTTCTTTATAAGTAATTTTCCATTACAATATGCCTATATTCATCAAGTAATAAGGTTAATTGTTTCCTTTTTCTTTACTGAAGGCCCAACTAGTAGAAGGAGTAATATCATTTGTTCATACTACTCAAAATGAGTTTTTAGAGTGAAAGTGAACTTCAATCCTTTCCTTGCTTCTCTTTGATCACGATTTCCTTACCAGTTAACTAAATTCTTTTTTATGATAATCCTTAATCTTTAGCTTATTTTAATATACTTGCTGGTTAATCTATTGCATTCTTTGTATGATAATCCTTAAAATTTAGCTTATTTTGATACAATAGCTTGTTAGACTTCTTAATTATTCTGCTATCATTTATAATTTTTAGTGCTGTATAGATATAATAATGATTATACACATGGACAACAAGTTAATTTCAGTGGCGATGAAGATATTAAATCTGAACTGGGAGAACGCCTCGCAAGGGAGAGTTAATCAACTTCATAAGTTGGAGGATTTTCGGTTGAGAGCGTATGAAAGTTCAATACTGCATAAGGAGAAAATAAAGCAATTAGCATGACGCCAAAATCCTACAGTGTGAATTCTGAGTGAGTGATTTAGTCTTGTTATAAAATTCCTGTTTGAGAGTTTTCTTAGGTACAATCAAATCAAATTGATATGGCCCATTGAAAGTATCTCCAGTGGTCACAAATGGGGCAGTTGAAGTGAAAGGTAATGACAGACCAACTTTCAAAGTTAATGGACAGCGTCGGAAGCTCTACTTTGAGAAATTCATGAAATATTAGTAATTGAAGTGGTGTATATTGAAGATGCTTGAAAGCATTTCCACATCGTGCACGACGTAAAATAAGGTGCTTCATTGCAGGTGACCCTAGCTTTAGTTGTATTCAGACAATGTGTACTGGATGTGCGAGGACTAGTGATTGTGCGATGCTAAAACCATTTTGGTTGGTCCATTGAGTCATTTGGTGGTCGCGATTTTGTTTGCCTTTTGCACATAACTGGAGGACCATCGTTTTGGTGAATTCGGCGAAGCTGCCTGTCTGTTTGGTGGTGCACTAATGGGGTTTGGCGAGCCCAATTTCAATAGCGTTTTGGTTACATCTGCAGGCCCATTGTTTTTAAATTTTGGCGAGCCACATGCATTTCGGCAATACTCTGAATGGTTCGACAGTCTCTAGCAAGCTTCACCGATTGGCCACATAGTAATGATTTCACCTGGCCCTTTTCCTTTCATTCAATGCTCTGAATTGTTTGGCAGTACTCTAAATGGTTTGGCGGTCTCTAGCAAGCTTCACCGATTGGCCACATAGTGAAGATTTCACCTGGCCCTTATAGCTCTAGCATTAGTTTGGAATACCTCTTGTTGTTCTTTAGTGATGTCGAATGATTAAGGATCAAATGACTTTTAACTACCATCTTTTTCAGTAAATCCAAGAGTAAGCTTTGGGCCCTTCTTGATGCCTACCATGCTTGATGATCTGTTGAGAATACAAAGATTTTGAATGTGTTTTTCCAATGATAGTGATGTTGTCCATTGAAGTATGGTGGTCGGTATGAGGAGTGTCTGTCTTGAAGTAACGCACCAGGAATTTGATTGTGTGCCTTTGGATCTTTGCTCACATGTGGTTAAGCACTGAAGTAGTGAGACCTGCTCTGATACAAATTGAAAGTCAAGAGGGGGTGAATTAAAATACCCTTCAGTCGACTCACCTGCACGTTAGTAAAATAGTTAAACAGTAATGATAAAATTTCCTTCAATCGACTTCTTACTTTGGTCAGTCGACTCACCTGCACGTTAGTAAACAAGATAAACAGTAATAATAACTTGTAGTAAATAAATAACACAGAGTGTTTTATACTGGTTTGGATCACCGATTTGGTGCCTAGCCCAGTCCCCTTGGGTTACAAGTGTTTCCTTAAGAGCTTGTTGAGAACTTGGGTGTTACAGAATGTTACGATAAAGAGTCCACCTGGTATGCAAATCAGACCTTGTTCTTTGACACAACCTCTACCTCTATAACCTACCCACATATCTTTCTTGCTCTTTTCCTTACAATTGTTTACTAAAAGGTGTACAAAGTTTTATGAATGATAATAAAAGATTACAATATAAGTTCAAGTGAAGTGCGTAAATTTTACTCATGTTATGTCTTCTTTTATATATGAGTAGTAAGCAATGGTGTTTTAGCTCTAACAGGAAAACTCAAGGGAGTTTCCTTCAATCAAGGATTTGTAATGTTTCCTTGATTGAGAATCTTGGATCCTTAAGTAAATCTGCCTTAAAAATATGCTGATGAATAATCCTTTGTTGATCTTCTTGTGATACTCCCTGCTATCTTGAGCCTTCTATTTCTATTGTCATCTTTCCTGATCACTATAATCAATGTAAATTTCTTGTTGACCTATTTGATTGCCTGATGATGTTTTCCTTTTTGGAATAATTGCTGATTGAATCAATCTTTTAGATTTATTGTATGTTGATCCATTTCGATGGTTACTACAGATTGTGAGTCAACATATTCCTTGATTGGTACTATCCTTATGATGGATGATTGAATTAATCTTTTAGATTGATTGTGTGTTGATCCATTTCCATGGTTTCTGCATATTACTTGTGTCACTCAGTCTTCTTGGTAAAGCTTTATTGTTTCTTCTTTTTATTCCCTGCGATGTGGATCAGCTTGACATTATTTAATATTCCTTTTTCCTTATTAGTGTTGCATTTGTGATTCCCTTTCCTTTTGAATTACTTTACTAGATTTCATCATATTAATCAAGATATGTTTGATTGATTCTGGAGCTCTTTTTCGTTCCTTTCTTTGGTTGCTTTGGGAATCAAGGCATAACTCTATTTGATGTCTTTACTTGCGAAGAGTATGAATAAGCATTTAAGTGTCATTTATCAAAATAAACTACATCTATGGAATTAACACATCTAACGTAATTCAGAAATTTTGTGGGACATCTATGTATATCCAAGATGAAAAAAATGATCTCTAGTTAGTTTAGTATCTCCACGTCAGGTTGTGAGTTGTTTTAACTTGGGAAACACACTTGTGATACATTTTAACTTACTATTGAGGATCATCCAGAGTCTAATTTTTCATTAGTTCATTCTAATATTTGGGTTCTTAGTCGGGTCAACTAAAATCTAGGATTTTGTTAGTTTCATTGATCATTACTAAAGATGTACATCGGTTATCTTAATGGAAGACTGGATTGAGTTATTTTTTATATTCAATTTTTTTTTTGCTGAACTACATAATCAATTTGGTGTTTTTATTTGTAACTTTAATAGTCATGATGCCTTAGAATACAAATCCTCTTTTCAGGATCTTATGACTCACCAAGGAATAATTCAGCAGACATCATTTTTGTACAACCCTAGGAATGGTGCGACAAAACGAAATAATTGGTTTCTAACTAAGACTACTCATTCTTATTAAACCCAATGTTCTACAATTGGTTTATAATCCGTATATCTTGTTATTTAATTAATATAATGCCCTTATATTTTGTTCATGATCAAGTTCAACATTCCTTATTGGATCCTTAGTAATATCTCTTCTATATCCCCCATCATATCTTTCGGCGCATATGGTTTTTTTCTTAATCTAGTCCCATGTAAAGATATATTGAGCTCTTGTTCTCTTCAATTTTTCTTTCTTGGTTACTCATTAGTTCAAACAGGGTTTCATTGTTATTCACCTAGCCTTTGTTGATACCTTGTGTCTGATGATGTCACATTCTTTGAGCCTCAACCTAAATATACCCGTTTTGATCATGAAGATGTCTTTGAGGTTTAACATGTACCTCAAATCTTATTTGTCACAACTTTTAGGTAATTTATAGTTATTGGTACATCTTTACTTGTAGTACAACCACCTCTGACTTATCATCATCGTCTGTATCAATAACTAATATATGATGATTCATTCCATAAACTAGATATTCTATATATACTACTGACTTGCCTCCTCCTAGCCAGCATATTGCATTTCAAAATGGTTAAATTGGTTGTTGTAGGGTTCAGAAAAAAATGGTCAAAATGGTAGGCTGATTACTTTAAAACATGATTTTTTCAAAGGATATACTCAAATATTTGTCATTGGCCACTTTATCAGTTTTAAGTTAAGAATGATTTTATGTAGGACACTATTTAGGAGGAGATCTAAATTGAGGACAGTAATATGTAAATTACGCAGGTAACTTTATGGTCTAAAATAATCTCCTCGAGAATAGTTTAAGAAGTTCAGCACTAAAAATTAGTGTCTTGGATTGCCATAGAGTGGACCTTATAACATTCTGTTTTTCTAGGAATTTTGCACCAGATCTGTGTATTTATTTTGTATTGTACGTCGGTGATATTACTATTAGTAGCTTTGATTAAGATGGTATCACTATTTTGAAATAACATCTTCAAATGAACCTCTATGTCATTTTTCTATCAATTACTTCATTTCATCGCATAAAGAATTAGTATAGCGACCCCACAAAATTTATGACTTTCTCGGACTGAGAACTCAGTCACCTAGTTATTCATTTGATTTTTGTGAAAGTTTTCGTATTTTGGCATCTTTTTAAAACTAGAACGAATAACTTTGGTCAAATTTTAGGAAGAGGGGCCTCAAATGTGATTGTGATTTTTCTCTAATCTCTGAAACATCATGTTTGGTCTAAAGGACCTTTTAGCAAATCTCGGGGTCTCCGAGCCTACTCATTTTGTCCCTAGTGGAACTTAGCATAAAGTTAAGTTTAGGTGTGTGCCCCACTACTAGCCTAGCTGACCTCAATTAGATGTTTAAGCTGCTCCATTGGCTTTTGAATATCTAATTTTCTAGGGTTATTTCATTTATGTGCACGTGGTTCTAAATGAATAACGAGCACCCAATTAGAGACTTTTGTATTTTCCAAAACAATTTTTTATACATCAGCTGGTGCAGGAATAAAATTCCCTTCACATTCATGAGAAGTGGGACACGTTTGTGGAGGCTAGTGGGTCAGTCTCTGCGGTCACGAGGCCATCCACATTTGCGATGCCTGGGAAATTTACCCATTGATATCGTGTGCCCCTTTCTACAATCATAGAGTTCTAGGCCATTGCTCTCCATGTTTGTGAAGGCCATTTTTATTGACCTCCACTATCACAAGCCCTCCTGTCTTTATTCTTGGAGATACCCGATAAGATTTAGTTCTTCAACATCAAATTGCGACTGGTGAGAGCATTTAGAATATTACTTGGGTGATTCCAAGACTTATGCTATCAATAACATTGGGGATACGTGTTATCGTGATTAGGGATTGTCGAGGAGTGTTGACTCGCGATAAAATTTATTCCATCTCTTTAATCTTTAATTCTATTATTTTTGTATGATATTATCACAATGGTTTTGCGATCGGTGGAAGATTCTTTCCAATATAAGTGAAAATATTGATTAGGGGTTTTACTATTTCTCTAAAATCTCCACCTAAAATAGAGTTATCGCATTCCAAGTCACGTTCTCTTTTTAGTCCCTTATCAAAATTAAATGACTCTATTTTATAGTCTACGAACTAGATATCTGGGTAAAGAATTATATTGAATGAGGGTAAGATATTAAGACCCCCTCGAGTCCCGTGGTTTTACCATGGTTGCCTTTATTTAATTTTTACTTATTTTAAACTATTTTGGATAAATTAGGTTTACATGCCATTGATTGCTCATATTTTTAATTATTGAACTTTTATTAGTCTCAACCTAGATGCGTGACCGTTTACATGCCATTGATTGCTCGTATTTTTAATTATTGAACTTTTATTAGTCTCAACCTAGATGCGTGACCGCAATCTTTGACTTGGCATACACAGAGTCACGCCCTGAATTTACCTCCTTTATGTAACACGCTGCATAGAATCACGAGTTATCTCATGCTTGCACATCATAAGCGTAAGAAGAAACACTGAAATGAGAAATATTGTGCGGAAGCTTAAGTGAGAAATACCCAATACTATTTGAATATGTAATATGTGAGTTTTTTAACAAATTAAGGATCAAACTCAAAGCTAAAACTAAAACTAAATATGTCTGAAATAAGCCTCTAATAGACTCAAGATATTGGGACATGCCCCTACTAACTTTAGCAAAACTGAAACTGAAAATAAAATAAAACATGTCTATTGTCCTCGAAAAATAAGGACTCACCACTGATAATGTTGAATATGGATTGAGAAGCGATCTACATAATGGAGAACCTCAACCAACATCATGAGAAGATGAACCACACAGTATGTGTCAGTACTTGAAAGGAACTGAACATGAATGATAGGATAAAGCCGACAATGTATACATAACTGAATATAGCATATTGATAAGTGATATAAGATGATCATGAATATTATACTTAATATGAACTAAATTGAATGCAATGACAAAGTTTATATCATATTGAAACTGTATACTGAAATAAAAATGGTAACATGTTCAATTCAGTAGATTCTTAGTAAAGGAGCCACTATGAACCGACATAATATTACGTGAGCTAAATGTGGAATCCGATGTATACACCTCATCGAGAGGACCAAATATACCTTGTCAGCCTACGAGGGTACGTACATCTGGGACTATGAGGGTGATTAGCCCTAGTCCAATTCGGTATTAAGCATACTGCCAACTAGAATGTGTACAATACAACACAACTGAAATAAATGGCACGTGGTCTAATTTATGGTCTGTGGTTCCGATTGTGGTTCATGCCTTAGCTAAATTTTTTGGCATAACTAGGAGTCAGTTGCAGGTGTCCAACCACAAACCCCACCTACTTTCCTGGGTCAACCTACGGTCCATAAGTGGCTCGTGGTGGAGCCTGCAATTATTGAAATACTGGAGTTTGTTCTTCCTAGCAGACGAGGTATTACATTATTTCCCCCTTGGGGACATTAGTCCTCGAATGAAGACTAAACTAGTTGAGTATGGAGAGGAAGAGCTCCAAACTCTACCACTAAGTACAGGAAACTGAAATATGAACTATGTTCCACGAACATGCAAATGCGATGAGAATGAAAGTATTAATGAAGGAATTTGCTACTAAGAATGAATTTACACAAGAGATTGAAAGACTTGAGAGTAACTATTACCTCAAGATGGAATTAAATCGAAAGGAAAAAAATGATGATACTTGTCCTTCATGGCTGTTTTTGCTTCCCAAGTATCCCTCACCACAGACTGAGTCCTCCACATAATTTTAATTGAAGCTACCTCTTTGTTTCTCAACCTTCAAACCACACGATCAAGAATTTCAACTAGCGCATCTTCATAAGTGATATTATCTTTCATAGACACATATTCCAATGGTATTATGTATGGTGGATAACCTACAAACTTTTTCAATAGTAAAATATAAAATACCGTATGCACTGCTACTAGATCTTCTTGTAACTCCAACTCATAAGGCACTATACTAACCCTTTTCAAGATTTTATAAGCCATAAGTTCAACTTTTGAGCATAACTATGGAGGACCATTTTTTTGCTAAATTCGGTTAAACTGCCTATCTATTCGGCGGTGCGCTGATGGAGTTTGGTGAGCACAATTTCGACTGCCTTTTGGTCACACATGCAGGCCCATTGTTTTTGAACTTTTGGCGTGGTTCAGTGGTCTCTAGGAAGCTTCACTGATTGACCACATAGTGAAGATTTCTCATGTCCCTTTTTCTTTCATTCAATGCTCTTACCTTTTTAATTATGTCTTTATTTTTTTTTTCTTAAATTGAGTAAAATGTTAGGTGTATTTGGTGGAGTAGGGGTTTGATACCCTTTTGATGTTTGTGAATGTTACTGTTTTCTTGGAATTCTCAGTGTCACTTATGATCAATACTGATGACTTGGATATTGCTCTCGATTGAAGGACATGTTTTTATGGCTCTAATGAGGCAAATTGAGTTGCATAAGTCATATGTGAACTCCTAGAATCTCTTTGTGACTAGTCAGTTGTTGTGTTTATCTCTTTTGATTATTGTTACACGTAAGCTGAAAATTGTATAGTCTTGTTTGGTGATTGTGTTGCATGCCGTGAGTGGAGAGATTTAATAAAAGATGAGCTTGATAATACCTATAAATTTTCTTGTTAGATCAATTGACTAATGTAAGAAAATGATAGGGATAATCTTAGGAAATATTTGTGAAGAGTGAACCAAAATTGATATCACGCCTCTTTGTGACCACTTTGTAAGAGTGTGAACCTAGATTGACACAATTTGAGCCTATCCTTCTTCTTTGGATGAAACATGAATAACACTGACCTCCTTGTCCCATCACCTATAACGCTCCTGAAGGATTGTTTTTTTTGGAATAGTAAACTTATGTATTAATCCTAAGTTGGGTTGTGGTAAAAAAAGAGGATAGTCAACAACTGTGAAAAAATTTCCCTAAAAAGTGAAAGATTAAAAAGAACGAAAAAGAAAAGAATTATGGAAATAATGTTTGTGAAATGAACAAAATAAATGAGGTGTCCAATGAATCATGCTTAAACGATCATAGGGTATAATGTGGAGATTTAAAAAAGTGAAAGAAAAGGAAAAGAAGAGAAGTGCAGGTCATGCTTCATGAAGGTAGAAGTCACCGACTAAAATGATCATACCATTAACATCCTGAAAGACCTTTGTGATTGTAAGTAGCTTAAATTAATGTCGATATGAAAATAAGGACAAGCCTATGGGTAGATTCATGCATGTTTTTATATTTCGGAGTGTGAGAGTTTCTTTTGATTCCCAAATATTCTATAATGTTAATGAGTTTGTGTGAGCATGGAATCAATTTTTGTGTGATGGCATTCAAATGCATTTCTGTAGCTTGACCTTGCATTTGAAGCAAGCATTGCGAACTTGAATTCAATTTGATAATGGTTAGTCACACTTTCAAAATTAGAGTGCACAATTGATCATTACATGAGTAGTTTTAACCTGTTATGTCCATCTGTGTTGAATCTTGAATCGCACTGTTTGTAGACATCCTTATTGAACTGATTGATCTTGTGTTTTACTTGAGGACGAGCAAAATTTAAGTTGGGGGTGTTGACGAGTTTGGGATTTTGACTCATTTAGCGCTTGTTATTCATAGTATTAGTATTTAGAATGCCTATCTTATGCTCTAACCTGATGCTTATTTATTTGTAGGTAAAAAGACAAAATCGCAAGGCAAGGACATTAATGGGCAAAAGAGAGAAGAAAATCAATATTGAGGATCGCCGAGGCCAATTTGTGATTCGCACAGTGGACCGTAATCTCCCCTAATGTTACATCGTGCCATAATTTCATAAGAATATCTAGGCGAGGGAACACACCCTTCAGTGACACACCAATTTGATTGGCGAATGATTCTGAGCCCGCCTAGTTTCACAGAACATTTAGTCATGATACAAGCAATCAGAAAGGACAAGTGGCATATCACCGACCAGGTCTAAGATCCTGACCTTGTTCCATAATATCACATCATGAACAGGGTGATGACTCAAGATAAATTGGCAACGGGGAGGAGCATTGCGCGCATCGCTGGCTGGTCGGCAATACTCTGCTTATACCGCCGAATGACCCCGAAGGACAAAATCTAGAAACTTTTAATAGATTTTCAAAAAGATATATCTTGATATTAACATTGGTTTTTTGATTTAAAGATTATTTTTATGATTTCTTAAGTAGATTTTCTATTTGGGTTTCGATCGTAAGCTAATTTGGAGCATTGTAAAGCATTGGATTTTACTGCCCGACTTATGGAGGATGTATTAGATAGTATATTCATACTTTTTATAATATTCGGCTAAAAGCCCCATTCTTTGGGGTTTGATTATGTGATTGTGTGTCTTAATTAGCTGATGGGTATTAGTAATTAATGATTTAACTGCTATCTTGAAGTGGGTTTGATTGGTATTTGAGTTCTAATTAGTATGGTATTGTTTGCTTGCTTGAGAAATAGGTTCAAGAATTAAGATTATCAATTGATGATTGTAGTGATTGGGTTGTTGTTGGTTCAGCTCAAGAGAGTGAATGCCAATTTTATCATACCAATCTATCTCAAGAGAGTAGATTAATTGAGGTTTTTGGAACATTTATAATTGATTTGCTTGTCAAGGTTCGGGAGAACTCGCTTGAGTCACGATAGTTGATTGCAAAATGGCTATTGCATATAAAGCCTAGCCTACCCGCTAAGAATCACCAATTTTCAATAATCAGTTATTACCAATACAGTTAAATTGGCATTTAATTTATTACATCCCCGAGGATCACGCTCTACTTGATTATTCCACTGTTTATATAGTTGTTGATAGACAGAACTAAACCCCCCCCCCCCAATTTTATACTTGTGTAATACTTGTTCCGATAAATCCTATTCCAACAATAGTTTAGAATAGGACTTTTACTTCGTAATTAAATTCTTTGCCTTATGGTATCAACTTTAATTCTTCTTTGTGTTTACACTAGATTGTGATCACCTACTCATAGTATTGGGTGAAGTGTAGTTGAGTGTTATCACTGTTATTATTGGTTGGTGTTATAGCAACAAAGTTAGTACTAGATCCTTAATCAGCGAAAATCTCTTCCATATTTTTTTAAGCATTTGGTAATTTTTGTGAAATCATCATGGAAGACAACCTTATGCACATCCTAATAAGCATTCAATTATACTATGTATTTCTCCTTGAGGTCTGCACAAATCATATTAAATTATAGTAGTGGTCTACATATGCATTTATAACCATCTTTATTTTCGATGACCTATAAAGCTCATGGTAAGTTGTTGATTGTAGAGATGGTTATCAATGCATAAATAGATTACTACTATAATTTAATATGGCCTGTGCAGAGCTCAAGGACATGCACATAACTTCATTGAATGTTGATTATTTCATTGATGGTACTTAAAAAGGATGTTTTGCAAGATTCATTAACTAGTCATGGTAACTATTGGAATATCAGTTGTTGAGATGATGAAAACTGAATAAGATACATATCACGTTGAGTCCATTAACTGATGTCTATTGATATTATTAATGTTGTGTGTTCCTTAATTTCCCAGCCTACCAAATTGTGAAGTGAAACAGAGAAATTGACAGTGTTATCGAAAACAAGGATAGGAATATTTACAAATTTCTACAAAAGGAATCCCAATTACCAAAAAAATTATTGGTAAATTGATTAAATCGGTTGGGAAATTGAGTTACCAACCAAATGTCAGTTTATATTAATTCGTCGCTCAAATGTTTTTCAGTAAATATTACCAATCGATTTTAATTTGTTGGTAAACTTACCAACCAAAATAAGTTAGCAACCACCCAAAAATGGTGTTACAAAATTATGAAACATGACCCTGAAACTTCCGTTGGTAAATTCACCAACTTATTTTTAGTTAGTGTATCATTAGTACCTTTACTAATGAATTGAAAAGAAATTAGTAAATTTTTTTCTTCATTATTCAATTCTGTTGGTTGGGAATTTTAGTAACAAAAGGTTTATGTTGCTAATTTACCAATAAATTTTAAATACATTTCTTTTAGTTTCCCATCCAATGTCCGACACCCTCGTTGGAGACCGACTATATTAAATTATACGCCGAGTTGTTCATTGAGAGTAAAGCAAAGCGCTTCCTAACAAATGCAACTCCGTACCCAGGAGCGATCGAACCCGGGACCTTTTGATTAAGGATGAAGAGTACTTACCAATCCACCACAACCCTTGTTGGTAATATATTTTAAATACGTTATTATGATTATTTATTTTTTTGATAAATTTACTGATTGATTGTTAGTTTGTTGGTAATATATCATTCAATTTCAATGTTAGATTAGCAATTGATCGATAATATGTTTAGAAATTATATTTGAAAGAAACAATGCAAAATATTTGATAACAAGTTAGGTAAATCTCTATACGACACATATCATAATATCAAAATTTTAATTTGAGCACATTTATCAAAAATATTGACCAAATCTACTATTTGATCAAAAGTTAAAAGTTAAAACGCCTAACAACACAAACTGAAAATGGAAGCCTCACCAACCATCCTATTAGATATAAAAATGACCTTGCTAAAGCTTATTGCGCTAAAAAATTCTCATCAGAGCACGTTCACAAAAAATGTTAAGTAAAATTAAATTTTGGTCAAAAATTAAAAGTTAAAATGCCTGAGGTAAAACTGAATATGAAAACCTCAAAACCCAGACCACCTATCCTATAAGATGAAAAATGACCTTGTAGAGCTAACTACGCTGACATAATCCAAATTTGAGCATGTTTCTAAAAAAATTTGACCTAATTCAAATTTTAGTCAAAAGTTAAAAGTTAAAACGCTTAATGATACAAACTAAAATTAAAAGTTTTAAAACCCGAACCAACCATCCTATAAGATCTAAACTTAACTTATATTGCTAATCGCGATCATAAAATTTCTATTCAAGCACGATTACTAAAAATATCGATAAAAGTGAAATTTTGGTCAAAACATAAAAGTTAAAATGTCTTACGGCACAAACTAAAAATAGAAGCCTCCAAACCTGAACCATCTATCATATTACATCAGAAATGACCTTTCAAATCTAAGTGCAATGACAAAAATGTTATATGAGCATGTTTATCAAATATATTGATCCAAATTAAATTTTGGCGAAAATTTATAAGTTAAAACACCTAATGAAACACACTAAAAGTGAAAGCCTCAATATCCGAACCAATCGTCCTATAAAATAAAAATGACCTTTGAAGTTAATTACTCTAACGAAATTTTCATCTGAGCACGTTCACAAAAATATTGACCAAAGTCAAATTTTGGCCAAAACATAAGATTTAAAACACCTAACGGCACAAACAAAAAACGCAAGCCTCAAAACTTGGACAAACCTTCTTGTTAGATAAAAAATGACCTTTAGAAACTAATGACACTGACATAGTCCTAATCTAAGCACGTTTACAAAAAATATTGATCAAAGTCAAGTTTTGACTGAGATTTAAAAGTTAAAACGACTAACGACACAAATTGAATATAAAAAACCTCAACACCACATGTTGATTTATCAAAAATATAACTTCAATTGATAAATTTATCAACTATTAAAATATAAGTTAGTAATTAATAATTTACCAATAAATTTTATCACTTTCGGTAATAGTTACTATTCAACTAAACATTCATAAGTAATATTACCAACTAATAATTAATATGTTGGTAAATTTTACCAATGAATTAATGATCGATTGATATATTATCAAGTACCAACTATTTTAATGATGTTAGTAGTTTATTAACTACAAACTTTATTCTTAGGCAAAATATCCAAGTAATTGGATATTTGTTGACAAGTTTACCAACAAATTACATTTCATTACTAATTTACCAACATATTTATATTTGGTTGTTAAACTTAGCAACACAATACAGTCGTAGATAAATGTTTGGTTCGTAATTCATTGGTAAATATCTTAATAAGTTATATAAACAATTTTTATGTCATATTTACCAACCGATATATACTTTGTTGGTAATATTACCAACAAAAGGTGTGCGTTAGAAATATTTCAGTTAGTAATCAATAGATAGAATGGTGATAAATTTGGCACCATTTTTCTAGCCATTTTTACCAACAAAAGTACTTAGTTTGTAAGAATTTGGTTGGTAATCTGTTAGAATTTCCTTGTTAAGTTTTAAAATATCAGTCAGTTATAAATAAGTTGGTAGTTTGTTAGTAAAATACTAATCAACTTAATTTGTTAGAAAAATATGTTGGCAATTTGGGGTTTTTTTTGTAAGTTTAAATGCAACTGTCATAACACTATAATTTTAGTTGTATCGAGGTGGAACTGTTCATTTTCTTTGTGAAGCTGCAAACTGTTCTATTTTTCATGGGGCCAAGTCTCAAGAATTAAAGGTAACTTATGTTTCTTGTGAATTTTTATACCTAGAATAACATTACCTCTTGCCTCATAGTCAATTCTACACAACAAATCAATTAATAATTCCTCCATCCACCTAACAGAGACCCCTCAATACATGCCAAAATTGATATATTTTTCTTTTGTCCACTTTGAAAGCGTTCAGTCCCCTTCAAAAATAGCAAAGGTTAGGTTTCATCTACCACCTATCCCAATGCAACGATGAACCCACCTTGTTGAGTGAAATAGTAGCGCAATGCAACGATGAACCCACCTTTTTCAATGAAATAGTTGATTATATGTTGTTGGTAAAGACATTTTATAAAATAGTACTTTACAAGTTTTTAGATTAATTTTAAGTATGAAAAAGTAGTTATAGTAATGCATTACTATAAAAACACAAGTTATTAACATGATGGCTTGATGGAGAATTTTTCCATTCAAGGAAACCTATTTTTAAATGGATAAAAAAAATATTATTAGCATAAGATGTGATATTTGATAACGTAACTTTGCATTGTTCAGTAATAAATTGGCATATTTATGATGTTTGTAAATTATTATTACCATATACCATACTAGAACAACTATTTGTAAATGGAACAATTTACTTTAGACACTTAGGGCCGGATTTGTAGCTCCCAATTGCACAAGCAAGTGTACGCGGTTGCGCAAATAATATAGTGTCTCTTAAAAGAACCATATTATCGAATCCAAAGGACTTGTCAATTAACTATTTATACTAAATTTTATTGGTCTAATTATTTATTTAATAGTGACAAAAGAAAAGAATGCAGGAATAAAATAATAAATTTAGTTACAATGGTTGAAAAATTACAAGGCTGCAACATGTATTGAATCTCATATACCATATTATTGGATTAGAACAAATTTTAGTTACCAAGTTACTGGTTTATAGGGTTGATGGTATGATCCGAGTTATATGCCTCCCATCGCCTACCCCAGTTAGTTGTCTAACTTAATCGTTGAGTGGGGATAAATAAACTAACTGACGTGAATTTATATTTCATCCTATATCGTAAGCAAGAAAGGTGTTCATCTGGGAGTCACTCCTGAATACTAATCACCTAAATCTAACAGGTGGACCGAGCTCTCTATATTATCTTATCTATCTAACCTCTCCTCACCCAATTTTAAGATTAGACAATATATTTATCTCTAGATGGTCAGTCAAGAAATACTAAAACAATAATATAAAAGTATCTTATAATGACAACCAAGAATTCATTCAAAAAGCCTTTAATAATCAACAATCCATTCGTAGATACATCCCCACAACAAGGGTGTTGATCTACTAATCTCTAAGAAAACAATAAGAATAAAAGAACCCTAAAAAGTATTAACGACTTTCTCTTAGAAAGTACCTCCTCTACCTTGATGCCCCCCTAATAGTTATTTATATGGACTATTTATATATGTAAAAAAATCGTAAATAAAATAATTGAGTCCAAAGCAAATTGGTAAACCAAAACCGAGCGGATCTTGACTTCCATGTGAAACACAGTTGCTTTCGTCATTGAGTTACACGTGCCATGATTTTAGTTTGATGAATTGCCATTAGCAATTAGCAATTTGAAACCTTTTCACCTCATATATTATATTTTATTATATTCAATTTAATTAATTAAGCTTCCTGTTTTATTTCCTTCTTCAACTTTCCATCTATAATTTGTTTCAGCTCCAAACAAGTTCAACTTTACGTCAATTTACTCTCTTCAAAGAAACCAAAAAAAATCACCTATCCATCATGAAACAAGTTCCCTTACAAGAAGAAATAGTCCACACACTCAAACCAAAATATTGATTATCAACTAAGGACTTAGCATCAAATAACAAGGCTCACAATCAAAAATAAAATTCATATGTATGCACAAAAAACCATAAGCTTGCCCATTATATAAATCTCCACCGATTAAGCATGCTTGAATAGAATCAAATAGGACTTTAAGGGGTTGTAATGTAGGCTAGGGGACGGGTACAAAAACTATAATAATAGTGAGTTACACTTCCTTAAGCACTTTGCAATTTTAGATACCTATTATTTTCTTCTCTTTATTTTTAGCCATCTCTTCAACAATTATTTCACAAGTAATTGTCATCATCTCAAGAATGTTTCAATTTTTATATTTTTTAAGTTTTCCTTCATAATAGCCACCCCCCACTTATGTTTTTACATGCGTTAAGGTGCACAATGTCCTTTGAAGGACCAAGGCCATCATCAAGGTAACCTTTTTTTTCATCTTTTTTATCACATTCGTTCAAAGAGGGCTTTTAAGCACTTTGTAGCTATCATTGATTACCTTTTCACTCAACCATCCCTTTTCTTAGAATTGATAATTTGAATAAGTTTATTCTATAATGCTCAAGGAAGCAAGGTGCAAAAATTAGGGATTCAACAAATAGTCAAGGGAAAAATATGGCTACCAACAAAAGGTTATAGACACAAAAAGGCTAACAAGTGATAAAATATCTAAAAGGCTAAAATTTACCAGACAAATCAAAGAAAACATATTATCATCTCCTAAACAAAATAACACTTTTTGTTTCACTTCAATAACACAGAGGGCAAGTCCTAGACAAAGATGCAAAACATGGAATAACCAAAATATCACTACACATGGCACAAGTATCAATGAAGATTGATCAGTTCCACTTCTATGAAAGACATGATCATAGCAAACTCAAAATATAAAATAACTTATATACAATATCATAAACTTGAATGTAACAACCCTCAAAATTAAATATGAATAACTAGAGACTCATGTGTATTTTAAGAGTTACATGTTAATGAGATAAGAAAAAACTTGTAATCGTTGGTTTGAAGAGGTTTGCGTCAAACATCTAAGGACGACCAAGATATCTGCAAACTAGTCGTTTGTGTGCTAGTGTGACTTTGTATGTTTGCCTTGTGGTGAAGTGTTGTTTGGAGTCTTAAATGATATGAGGGTACCCTAGTATATATATTCTCATGTTTAGGGTCGAAAAATCCGAGTACGACTCCCCAAGAGCCATCCTAAGGGTCCTTGAGAAGGACCCAAAGTTTGGCAAGAGGCTGCCTAAACAGTGTCATGGACGACTGTGGGTGACACCCTTTAGACCAAACGACGACCTCTCAAAAGGGGGGGTGGCTCCATACTTAGTCATGGGAGTTGTAACACCCTCTAGCTAAAACAGACCAAAAATTAGTTTTTCAGAAAAATGTGCAGGTGCTACCAACGGTGGCATCGACGGACCGTAGCCTGAACCACGGTCTGTCCTGCACAACCGTCAATGGGATCAGAAACTCCCAAAAATTTCAGCCTAGAAAAATTGGTTAAGTCTTGGACGACAGACGGACTTACGGTCTGTAGGTCAAACGATGGTCCGTAGTCCGTGACCGTCGATCAAAACTCCCTTTGACCACTCTATGACAAGAGATATGGATGACCATCATGGTTCGTAGGTTGACCTACACTCCGTAGGTCTGACTGTAGGTGGAAAATTTTTATAGTCAATTAAAGGAAAATGCAGTTGGGTCAACTTAAAATGATCAAAACTCTTAGCACAAAATTAATTAGTTCTCCCATCACCTACCCACAGATAGATAATTTAATTATCTTTCTATAGCCACCAACCTTGCTAAAATCAGACTTCCGAGTAAAATGTTATGCCCATTTTAGTAAAGGATTGTTGAACAGGCCCTCACGACGGACCCAACGACCAGGCGTCGGGCACACGAAGGACCGTCAGTCCTGGCCGTCGTGAGGCCCGACAGCAACCTTCCCAGGGGTATTTTGGACCTTTCTCACTCTGTTTAAATCCTAAGTTAGGTCATTTTAACCCTAAATCATCAGATTTTAGTCAGTTTAAGCCTAAAAAAATAATTAAAACATATCAAAGTCAAATCATTAAATCAAAACTTAGAAAATTAGAAGCAAGAAAGGAGAAAAAAGCTCAAGAACCCTAGTTCAAGAACGCTACAAGCTCCAGCAGTTCCAGCCCCGAAACTTAAGTATTTTTTCCCGTGGATTTCATCACCAGGTATGTGGGATTTCACTAGTGGGTTCCTTTCACCCATTGGGTCCTTAGTTTCAGTCAGTTCTTGATTCTCTTATCATGATTAAACCTAGAGTTTCTAGAACTTTTATATAACATCATCAATTTATTAAATATATGTTTAAAATCAGATTATCATGTTATTACTCATATTATCACATGAATTTCAGAACCCTAGCTTTGTATTTATTTAGTTCTTGAATTACACATTCTAGGTCATATATTTCGGACACTTCAGATATACATCCCTCAGTTATAAATGCATAATTACAAGATTAATTGTTGCATTCTCAGTTTGCATGTTCAGTTTCGAGCTATCAAGTATTTACATAAATTTAGATATAATCAGTTAATTTACAGAATTCATTGGGAGTAGCATAATACCGAGTTGGATTAGGGTTTAGTGTACCTAATAGTCCCAGAACTACTAGCCTAGTAGGTTGTAAGTCCCCTCTATGCGCAATCAGTTTAGTAATCACGCCAGCATGCCTTTATACCTTTGGCAGGGTATATTGGGTCCTCTCGATGGGGCGTATACAACGGACTCCACATTCAGCTCATGTGGTTTTATTATCGATTATTAGTAGCTCCCACAGTTCATCCAAACTCTCTACATTGACGATTTATCAGTATATTCAGTATTCAGTTTCAACATGTTATGAATTGGTCATTGCATCCAGTTAGCTCAGAAATCAGCACATCACCTTCAGATTATTATACTTGTTTTTGTGCTTGTTTAGTTATGTTTCATTTCAGCTTACTCTATCCTACATGCTCAGTACCTTTCAAGTACTGACGCACACGTGCGCTACATCTTCTTATAATGTAGGTTCGGTTCTCAGTATTCAGATCACGCATAGATCGATTTCTCGATCTCCAGTTGAGCCGATTCAGTTGTGAGTCCTCATTCTCCGAGGACAACAGTCATGAGTTTTATTTTAGTCTTTAGTGATTTAGTTTCCGTTTTATCTGGATTTAGCTGGAGCTTGTCCCAGTATTTCTAGTCTACTTTGGAGGCTATTTTCATATATAGTTAGATTCATCTTAGTATTGAGTTAATATTTTTTTGTATTAAACTCATTATTTTCAAATATCTCAGATATAGAATATGGGTATTCCCCATCTTATCATTTTAAGTATGATTTAGCTTCCGCAAGAGTTTATTATCTTAGTATGCTCATTATCATGCCAGCAGGGTTAGCTTTGGATCACTTGTGGTCATCGGTTTCGTGTCCGCGTCTCAAGGGTAGCTCGGGGCGTGACAGGAGCTTAGTCCCCAAATGAGGAGCCTCTGTCACAAACGACAACCAGCAGCATGGCCCCGTCAACCCATCCACGATCCATGGATGGGCCGTTCTTTAAACTTGCAACTCTCTCTCAAGGCACGACCAAGTAAGGGGTGAATTGGGAAATTCACCCCACGTTAAAATTAGAGAGTGGACATTCATTTTACCTATTATGAGATATTTCAAGTTAGTTAAAGCAATGAAATCTCAAATTAAAACTCATTCTTCAAATTAAACATTTTCCCTCAAAAATAAGATTCTCTCTAGAACTCCATTGGAGACCAAGCAAGGGGATGGATTTTAAAGTTCTTTCTTCTCCATATTTCGTGGGATTTTCTTGTATTTCATGGGATCTTCTTGTGTAACCTTTCATCTAAGGATTTATATCAAAGATTTTCCAAAGTGTTTCTATCATCAAAATTCCTAATTTCCAATCTAAACATGGGTTCATTGTTAAATGGTTTTCAAAGTAATTATAATGGTGAATTCATGTTTATAAAAAAGTTTTTACGATGATTTTCGATGTAAGTCATTGAAGAACTCATGATCTCCCTAATCTCTCAATTTAGCCTATAAAGTGGGTCTTGTGATCATAATTGGATGTTAATGGAATTGTGCTTAGATAATGATGTATTGTAAATACTATTTCTATATTTAGCTATTGAATATTAATTTTTGAGGATTGATCTATTATTGATCATGTCTTGGAGAATTTGTAAGTTGACCTAACATCTAGTCTATAGTATAAGAATTGATGTTGTGTTGTATGGCCCACTTATGGTGGCAGTCTTTATTTATTGTCAATCTCTACATGTTGTTATCCACTTATGGTGGTAGTATTTATTTATTATCTATATCTAAAAGTTGTTATCATGGTTTTGAGGGCAATCGATATAATGTGAGTTATGGTTATGATGAGTATGAGTATGAAGGTGTGCCATGAAGGTTATGTGTGTAGTCCTCAATGTTAATATCATGATTAAGGTGTGTTGATAATGCGAATGATGATGTTAGGGTAAGGTAGGGTCTAAATGCTAAATTGTGATAAGTACTATTGTAGAATGACCCCTACCTATATAACCCTATATGAATGTGTGATTTTATGCATGTTAGGAGTTGCCTATGCACATGTTGAATGTGCTCTTGTCTCCCATAATGAAATGTAGATGTGTGGTCTATAGTCCCTAAATGATCTATTTGTGAGCTATTCATGGCTTGAGGGATATTTTAAATGTGTTGTGATTCTTTGGAGGGAGGTTTCCTCAATAACAATGTTGTTGTTATTATGTGATCATGAGGACCAAAACACACACACTCCATACATAACTATGAGTATGATATATTTATGGTGTTAATTGAAAGGATAATTCTCATACGTATCCTTATATCCTATTATTCATGAAAACTGTATCACTAATGAAAGATGAACATGTGTTATCTAAACGTATATATGTGAAAGGCTGTCTAACATGTGTATACACACACAAGAATGTATGAACGAATAAGGTTATGATAATCTAGTGAAAGTGAGTCTTTTGAAAGGTTTCCTCAATTGTACTCTAAATTAGACTATGTTATGAATGTTATGATTATGTGAAAGGAAATTCTCTCATAATGTAGGTTCTATGATGAAAGGTCATGCTCATCTTAGAAACCTTTTGAGCTATATGATGTATGAGGGAGTAAGTCCCTAAAGCCTACTTTATGAATGTAACTAATGATAAGTAAAGGCTTAAAGATATTAAAGAGGGAGTTAAAACTTAGCATCAAGTTGATATGTATAATGAGGAAAAGACCCCTACGCTAATGTAATAGGTTAGGTCATCTAAGTGATACTCATAATATGGAAGTCTCTCCGCTATTGCAATAGGTCGGGTTTCTAGAAGCAATCTCACTATACCTTAAGTATGTGCCTCCGTAGGTTCTAGCTAGTGAATCCACCTAGATAGCTAGTATGTAGGTTCTACCTTGGCAAGTAGAACACCTTCTTTCTGTGTGGGGTTATATGACACCGGATTGCTCACATGGTCTATGTAGGTTATGGCTATGTCTCCCAAAAGTAAAGCAATAAGCTAAAATAAGAATATGAATACTAGTCTTGATTTCTTGAATATTTACTTAGTGTAGGTAGGACTATTGACCCTACTTATGCATTGCGCAAGTAAAGTTTAAGGGAGGTTATGATTAGGTTTCTTTATAAAATAAGGATTATGTTCATGGACGTGAATATGAATGCATGTTAAGGTTGACTTTACTTTTTTCAAGACATGAAGTATGATAATGCATGTGAATTATACTTATGTCTTCTAAATGGGTTTGTTTAGTAGATGTTGAGGTATGGGACTCCATATGTATATAGCACAAGCAAGCTTTTGCTGGGGTTGTGAGGAGGGTTTGCTTATGGTATGAACTTAATGAGTTATGGCTAAGATGGAATGAATGAAAGAGTTCTTATGTAAACATTAATGAAGTATGTTTGTCTTATGTCTAATGTTAAGTGCATGTATCATATCTTATTTGAATGCGATGTTCCTAGTCTAGGGTGACTTAATTGGAACAGTTGGTGTTAGTATTATTATGGGATGCTACTTGCACATTGCACTAGCGTGAATTGGGGTTGTCTTAGATTATGGTTCTTATCTGAAGGTTATTTTTATGATGTGCTTATGTCCCTATGCATGTAAATGGTTGAATTGGTGAATGTTGTATGAATGTTACCTTTGGTGACCTTAAGGTGATACTTTGGTATGGATGGTGGAATGGGACACTATTCATGCATAGCACTTATTATTACTCAAGGGTTGTTGTATATAAAGGAGTTGAGGTAAAAGGGAAAGGTAAGGTATTAGAGATATTGAATGTGGCTTAATGTTATAATTGACTTTATGTGTAGTTAAGAATGGTAATCTTTTCTATTATGATGTATGGGAACTATGTGGTGCTCTTTGTATCAAATGCTTATGAAGTATCTCTAAAAGACATGATACATGGTTTCTAACTAAATATCCTCTTTAAAGCATATTTTTTCATGGTTATCATACTTAGTGCATTCTCGTACTAATATCATTCTTCTTCATCCTTTTACACAAAGTGTAGGTGGTGATGACTTATGGACATTTACTAGAGTAAAGAGCTTGAATTACTATTCCCATGTTCGGGTGTGTCCTTAAAGATTCAAGGACCATACATCAAGAGTTTCCTTTAAGTTCATGTACTAGATAGTAGTTTCTTTTGTATTTCAGAGTCGTGTCCCTATTGTGTTTTAGTTGTGTTGTAAGATGACTACATGGAGACTTAGTACTTCCTTTCTATTTTATAAAGGTTTTAAATGAGATGACTTTTAGTCTTATGTTATGGTATGAATTTTTTTTTTAATTTTCTGCTATTTTTATGTCTATGAGATTAAAGACGCCTAAGGTCTTGTATAAGACCTCTGAGAAGTCAAGTATGTTGTGTTGCGTCTGGGGGGTACCCCTCAGTCGTTACATTAGGTGTCAAAAAGTATGCAAATTTTTTTTCAAGCATTCAAAAGAAAATACTACTCAAAAATTAGGCCTAAATGGAAAGTATCACACAAATCAAAGGGGCATTTTCTTTTCTCTAAAAAAATTAAGTAAATTTATTCCTAAAAAATAAAAGACATTTGGTTCAAAGGGACTATCCTCAGGAAAAGAACTGAAAAACAAACAAAAAACCCATCCTAAAAAAAATAAAAGACTGACTAAAACAATAAAAATTAGGAATTCATCAATCCACCTCACACTTAAAAATATGGTATGTCCCCAAAGCATCAAATAAAATTTAAAACAAGGGTTATGAAAACTCTTTGACGCCTTTAGGCCTAGCTAGTAACATGTTCTCTTTATTTTTATCACGGGTCGTAAGCACCCCACACTTATGTTCAAATGTGCTCCTTAGATCCAAATTTCGGATAATCAAAATTCTCAAAAACCTGTAAAAACAACACATAAACATGACACAAAAAGAAAAGTTACACTATAAATTCGGTTGCGTCCAAATAAGCGCCTAATTAAAAGTAGCAGCATGACATAAGTAAGTTCACCACTTCTATTTTGAACTTATGAATTGTACCCTTATCTTTGCATCAACTTTTCTACTCCTCTTAAGGGGTGGTTGTATTAAGATAAAGGAACCAAGTAATATATGTCGCATCTTGCACTTCCTGGCCCTTAGGTGAGGAATGTCGTTTTGCCTATGTGGACTAAAAAACTTTAGTATGTAGGTGCCTTGTACCTAATCTATACACTCATCCATTAGCTCGGATATTACAAAAAGTGTTTCGAATGAGATGCAAGTTGCCTCAACTCCAAAGCAACACTATTTACAACATTCCCACTTTTGTACTCTTTATCAACATTGATATCATATATTTATATAAAAGAGAACCCTTATTATATGCTTATGATATTAATTGTTCTTTTTTAGTATATATTTTAACTCTGTTGTTTATAGTTTTGCAAATTTATTGCCTCTGGTTAGATTGAATATATACAAATATAGTACGCATATTGATTATTCAGAAAATAATTATTGTACTCAGTTCTGAAAATTCATGTATTAATATTCTATATTAAATTCTATAGCTTAAAAGTACTATATACAAAGTTACATATTATCTATTTTCACATAGACATGAAAGTATTATTAAAGTTATTATTATTGTAATTATTATTATTATTATAGTTATTATTATTATAATTATTTCTCACTTATTAATTGAAGAAATTCATTATGCAAGTTTTAAAACTATAATTGCTTTCATGTTCAAGCGTAATTTCTTTTTAGAATATGTTAACAATTTTTTGAATTTTCTCCTTAGAGATATATCACAATTGTATAATCTATGCAACTTAAATTTTTCTTTTTATTATGAAATGCCTTTGCATATATATTCTCATGTTCTTCTTTATTTTCATTTTAAAGTTGATTAAAAAACCAATGATTTATTATTTCGTGAATAATTAATTCATTAGAGGTTATTGAGTTATGTGATAAAGACAAATAATTAAATTCATGTTGGATTATTGCTAATATTTTTTAAGAAGTTTTTAATGTATCTATATTAGAACAAAATTATTTGCAAGTTCAAATGCAATTACTATTTATTACTACGTAAAGCGCAGGCAAATTACCTAGTTAAAGAATAAAGTATAGTTGAATGCTTGAAATCCCTCTTTTTCTCCACTAGTTTGTCATCATCCACTACAATTGGTAATTGGTCTTCAGACGCCTCAATCTTTTTTTTCAAGTGAGCCTCTAAGTCATGAATATCTCAACCAAAGTGATCTATTTTTCTGTGAGCTCAACTCTTCCTTCAATCAGTTGAGTTGTCATGTATGTCATACCATCACGGATAGAATCTTGAAACTTTAGAAATTGAGTTTGTTCTTGTAGTGAAGATTGGCTCACTATCTCTGCTTTTTCATAGCTTTATCTTTGTTGGGCTGCAATCTATAGGCGATTAATTTCTAATCAAATAGCGTCAAGCGCATCTTCAAGTTTCATGACTAATTTTTTCCCTTCCACACATCAAACATTTGTTCAACGATTTTTGCATTAACTTTGTCCAGCATGTCCGTACATTACATAAGTGAATTCACATCTTGTTTTCATTCTCCACTTTATTGCCCCTACCAAGATCACAAATAATAGAAGAATTAAAATACGGGTTTGGGAAAAGGGAATAAGATTTAGGACGACCATTCCAATGAATATACTAATGACACATATATGACATAAAGGACTTTCATCACCCAACCACGATCTATCCCACTCATCCATATCAATGACAGTACAAAATTATTCAAAGAAAGAAACAATAATAATTATTGAAAAAAATGAATTAAAATAAATAAAAAGAAGAAGTATAACCTATAAGAATAGTCAATTTCTAAGTCCCGCATAGCGGCGCCAAAAACTTGTTGCTCCCACTTGCACACGCAAGTTTACGCGATCGCAAAATAATATAGTGACTTGAACAAGATATCGAACCCAAAGAACTTGTAAATTAACTATTTCTACTAAATTGTACTGGTCTAGTTATTTATTTAAGAGTGCCAAAAGAAAAGAATGCAGGAATAAAATAATAAATTTCATTACAATGGATGAAAAAATCTCAGGGCTACAACATGTATTGAATCTCATGTATCATATTACAGGCTTATAGCTAATTTTAGTTTTCAAGTTACTGATTTATAGGGTTGATGGTATGATCCTTGTTATACGCATCTCTTCGCCTTCCCCTGTTTTCTATCTAACTACATTGAGCGGGGATAAATAGACAAACTGTAGAATATTTATATTTCATCCTATTTCGTAACCAAGAAAGGTGTTCGTCCGGGTGTCGCTCCTGAACACTAATTACCTCAATCTAATGGTTGAACTGAGCTCTCTATATTCTGTCCTCTCCCGATTTTAAAATTAGACAATATATTTATCTCTAGATGGTTAGTCAAGAAATACTATGACAAGAATATTAAATTAACTTATAATGACAATCAAGAATTAATTCAAAAAGCCTTTAATAATAAACAATCCATTCGTAGCTACACCCTCCGAACAAGGGCATTAACCTACTAATCTCTAAGAAAACAAAAAGAAGAAAAAACCCCTAAAAAGTATTGACGACTTTCTCTTCGAAACCACCTCCTCTACCCTGATGCCCCCTAATAATTATTTCTATGGACTATTTATAGATGTAGAAAATCCTAAATAAAATAATTGAGTCCAAAGCAAATTGGGAAATCAATACCAAGCAGAACTGACTTCCGTGTGAAAGACGGTTGCTTTGGTCGCCGAGTGACACATGGCAAGATTTTAGTTGGTTGAATCGCCATTAGCAACTTTAAATTTGAAACCTTTGCATGACTTATATTATATATTATTATATTTAATTTAATCCATTAAGTTGTCTACTTGATTTCCTTTTTAAACCTTCCATCTTTAATTTGTTTTAGCTCCAAACTACTTCAACTTTACATCAATTTACTCCTAAAAATAAACTACACTATTTAGCACAATCAATAAAATTCATGATCAAAGAGGATATATATAAATAATAAATATGAGGTAAATAATGATTAAAAATATTTGTTTTATCTCACATCAGAATGTATTGTGAAAATTCTGAATAATTGAAAAAAGAGTTTTTATTTTAAAAGTAAAAAAAATGATACTCCCACTATCACAATTTACAAAACTCACATTTCATTTTAGTCCATCCCACAAAAAACAACACATTTCATTTATTTGGTCACAAATTACTTTTAAAGTTCCAATTTACCCTTAATTAAATTATTTATACACACACTAATGATTATGACTTATTTTATACCACAAGTTTGAAAAGTAATCCTCTCTCTTAAATTTCTTGCCAAACTCAAACTAAGTCATATAAATTGGGGCGAGGGAGTATAATTACTATTTCTGGTACTTTGATTTTCATATTCTTTGTGGTAGTGACTGTTCCATTTTTTTTCTTTTTTCAATATTTACTCTTGGTTTCTTCGCTCCAAATTTATTCTATCTTATTTGTAATATTTTTACTTGAGTAGAGGGTCTATTGGAAACAATTATTCTACCTTTTTGGGATAGAATTTTCATACACAATACCCTCTTTAGACCTCACTTGTGAGATTAAACTGGGTATGCAATTTTGAGCCTCTCATAGATATCAACCAACTTTATTGACCATTAGGTAGCACCTTCGATGAACAATTATGAATATTTCAAAATAATAATTTGTGTGATTGATCCTATACAAATATAACTAATCTAGACATGTTCTTACTATCATAATGAAGTTAAAGGTATGCTCGACTCTTACCATGTAAATACCTAATTCTAGGATTCTTTGCTAACATAAAAACAATAAGATTCCCCATAATTCCCACTAAGTGGGGTCTAGGGAGGTATAATGTTCGAAAATCTTACCACTACTTGTGGAGATAGAAAGGCTATTTCCGAAGAATCTCAACTCAAATGTAATTATTTGCTCACATAGACACCTTAAATAACTCAAAACGTTAGACAACCTGAAAAAATTGACTTCACATGAGAAAAAATGTGATGCTATGCATTGACAACAATCAATGTGTAACATGGCAGATCTGCATGATTTTATGCAATTTTATACCTTTTTAGCTCATTCAAAATACTGTAAGGAAGAGACATTTTATGTTGTGCGGATAGGAAAAGAACAAAAATAGTATATATAATCCTATTTCGAATAGGAATAGAAATAGTACATAGAATCCTATTGGCAAAAGGATTGTATTTTAGCATTTCTGACTATGTTTGTCATTATAAATTTAAACATATGCTTAATATCACATTTTAATTTTACCGTAACACTCTAAAAGTCCTTAAAAGATATTTTAGTTTACAAGCAACTAAAATAACTCAAGCGGGATCTAAATAGGTTCTGGTGTAATATTAGAAATATACAATTCAATAATATTTTTATACTATATCTCTCACATGGTATTACAAAATTGATGAGCAACTTCAAGAGAATAAAACTCAATTAGACAGGTCACGTAAGTGAATTTCCAACTACTGTTGGAACTGTTGTGTGAAATCTTCTATATAGTGGGTTTTCTGACCATGCATCACGAGGCTCGAAAAGATCGAGCAACCAACCCCACAAACATGAACAATAATCACTTAACACTCTCACATTTCATTTGAAGGTGATATTTCTTGTAAGATCTTTGTCATATGCGTGAGAGTTGTTTCATTCACTTTTTGAGAATATTTTTCAATTGGAGCTGTTTCGTCATTTTGAGTGAACCCTATCGTTTTGTCAAGATCTTATCTCTCAAATTATGTTTCCAACGATTTCACTGTTGTTTCTACTGAACTCTTGACGAGATATGTTTCTTCTTGTTTACAAATCAAATTTTACCAATGCCTTTTAGGGGTGATATTTTTGGTTCCGAAAATAAAGGTATTTATAATTCAAGCACTATGAACACTTCAAAAACAATTAATGAGAAGTTTAAACTAATTAACTGGGGGTTCCTCGATTGAGTTGTGGTGCAAGGATCAAGGTGCCTAAGATCACTTAATGAATAATGTTTGTGCAGCAGATTAAAATGAAAAGGATAATGAAGAAGATGCAAAAGCCAAAACACGATTGAAGAAAATCAATGCTCAATTATGTAGTCTCCAGTGACACTCTATTGCTTTCAAGTTGATGCCCTAGTTTTTCCCATTTGATAGATGTTATTCAGTGTCATATTAGACTCTTTCTTTATAAACTAATGACCTATCTCGATTCAATGATGTGATATCCCGTATGAACAATTTAAAGAAACAATTACTCTGAACGTTGTAAAACAATAAGAGTACATGAAAAAAAATTCTACTTCTCATACTTACTTGAATTCCTACTAACCATGGTTCAGTACATGATAGATCTCTAGCTAGTACTACAGCTCCTAAAATAGGTAAATTATTCTTTTTTCTATTTTTTTATGGTTACTACAGCTCCTAAAACAGGTAAATTTTTCTTTTTTCTATTTTTTTTATAGTTCCACCTCTAAGTCGTTTTATCATCGACCATTGACTCCTCTGTTCTCGCATCTAAAATCATAGTAAAAAACATATCAATCAATGGATAATCGACGAGGGGGTGGAATTTTCGGAAACCTCGACCCAAGTATTGTTATTTTCAAAAGCTTGGATACACTTGTGGGATATGTTATATTTCACATGGTTCACCACCAAATTGTGATCCTATTGTTCTAAAGAATATAAGGGCTCCTTCAAATCGTGCTTGTAAGTAGACACATTAGTAATATGTTATAATAAGGCATCTAAGTAATATTTTATGACATAAAATTCATATCAAGCCTCACATAAATTACATGTTTCAACATATATAAGTTATATATTGCAACATATAGTTATTATGTTGTGATATGTAATTCATAGGTTGCTACATATAACTATACTGTTGTGATACATAAATCATATATTGCAGCATGCGTAAGTTATGTATTGCAACATATGACTATTATGTTATAATTGATAAATCATATATTGCAACATATGGTTATTCTCTTAGAATATGTCCAACACGGTATTCATAAATTGCAATATTCGACTAGTTTGTTACATTATGTAGATCATATATTGCAACATATAACCTTTCTGTTGCAACATAAGACTATCCTATTCGAAAGTCTGACTTATTCAACATATGTCAATTGCTGCAACAAATATATCCTTTTGTGGGAAACGTGGATGTATATTACTGAAAAAATTCGAGGTTTACCCAAATAATGATGAATGATCGAAAGAATTATTAATTTTATGTACCAAACAACGTGTGTGATCTCAATCACTAAGAAGTAATGACAATTGAGGAGGATGAAAAGGAGGAGGAGGAGGAAGAAGAAGAGGAGGACGAGGAGGTGGAGGTGGAGGACGAAGAGGAGGAGGAGGAGGAGGAGGAGGAGGAGGAGGAGGAAGAAGAAGAAGAAGAATAAGAAGAGGAAGAGGAAGAGGAGAAGGAGAAGAAGAAGAAGAAGAACGGACGCATACTCTTCTCCACATCTTCTTGTGAGTCCTCATTCTTAGAGGACGATTAACATGTTTTCTATTCATTCTTTCCTTTTTAGTTAATGTTTTACTAGAGTTAGTTGAGAGCATGTATCAATGTGTCTAGTTAGTTAGAGGCTTTTATTAAAACATAGTTGGAATCAGTTCTAGTTCTTTGAGTAATAATCTTGGTCTGTAAACTGTTATTCAGTTTCTATTTTCAGATAGTATTGGGTATTCCCTATTTTTGTTCACATCATGTTTAAGCTTCCGCACATTATTTTTAATTTCAGTTGATCTTCGTATGGTTATGATATGCCATCAGGGTTAGCTTGGGGTCACTCGTGATCGTAATTCCCTTGTTTATGTCTTTGGGTAAGCCTCAATTTATGAAAGTAACATCAAAGGAAAACATATATAAACAACTTAATGTACTCAATCTCAAAGAACTCAAATCCCAAAATATCTTGGTTTGGAGGCATGAGTCCTCATGTGTGATCTTTATATTGTTAACTGTTTACATACTTACATTAGTGTTGTAGTCACTTGTTCAGGTTGGTTGTTCATTGCTACATGCTAAATGTCATAGTTGATTTTATACTATTATTCATTGCATATTAGTTTTTAGTTAGTTTCACTTTCTAATAGTTCATCCAAATTGGCTCTTAAGCTAACTTTTCTATCCATTTATTTCAAATATTTACTAAACTTTAGTTAATTGTGGTTCTTAAAAATAGATGTCGGTTTCTATGGACTAAATCTGAAAGTTTCTCTAATAGAAGTTTTTTCTTTTTTCATGTAGGTTTGTGGATGTTTCTTATTATCACATGACAAAGACTCAACTTTATGTTTTTCCCAACTTTTGTTCATTCTTTTGTGAATTATAGCTTAGAAGATGCACCAAACTCATTCTTACTTTGCTATGAATGTTATGCAAAACCCTGGGTGTTATCTTAGTTTTTTTGTTTATTAATTAAAAAAAAATATTGAAACTTAACTCTTTTTAATCCAGATTTTTAGTTGTATAATTAATTTGATATTTAGTAAGATTCTTGTGATATCAATGGTTGTTGGATCAACGGTGATTAGTTAGAGACAACAATTATTGACTTTCTCTATATCTCAATCTTCGAATAGAAATGACTTTCATTTAGAGATATTTAGGACCAGGTTGTTGTTCGTCTATAAAGCTATTTTAGGACCAGGTTGTTGTTCGTCCCTACAACTATTCTAGGACCAACGTTTTGTTCATCCCTAAAGCTACTCTAGGACCAGCGTCTTGTAATTGCTACAGCTATTCTAGGGGCAGATTGTTAATGGTATTTTAACAATCTTCTAGGTCCACATCACACTCGTCTCTAAAGATTTATTAGGACTAGGTTGCGGAAGGTCACAAAAGAGGATTAACGACCTAAAAATTAAGATACCAATGGTCCATTTGAGACTAGATATGCAGTCTCTAAAAGTGTTCCACGACCAGCATTTTTCTCGTCTCAAAGACATTCAGAGACAAATTTTTGAACTCGTCTTTAGTGATCAGTAGCAATGAGACTTTCTAGGGCGAGTGGAGACCAGATTTTTCTTGTCTCGATTCCTTGTTTGGGACCAGATTTAATCTTTCAGGGAATAGATTTCCCTTACTTAGAGTCTGATTTTCTTGTAGTGGAATGAATTTCACTTTCGCCCTAAAAACTCATTTTGAGTAATATGAACAAATGGTCTTACTCCTTCTATAAGTTGGACCTTCAATAAATAAAAGAAACCTATTAACTTTCGCCCTAAAAATCTCACTATTGGAAGGAAAATCACACCAATAAAGGAAATAAAATCATACACTGATAAGAAATAAACAGCAATCACGAAAGATCAGCAGGCGAAAATTTGTCACTGGCCAACTTCTGACACAAGGCAGAAATCAACTTGGCATGCTATATCAAATAAAAAATGAAATCTTTCTCAATCAAGGTATCATTATAAAAGCCTTGATTGAAGGAAACACCCTTGGGTTTTCCAATAGAGCTAAAATAAGCCTCAACACTCAGCCTATAAAAGAAGACTTAATAAGACCAAGAAAATTACACTTCACTTAGCTTATCAAACAACTTTCTTTAATCTGTAATAAAGCTTTGTTAACACATGAGCGATACAATTGAAAAGAAAATAAAAAGAAAGAATGTGAGTGTAGGACATCTGAACTTGGAGAGGAAGAGATGAAAATCGAGACGAAAGAATGACTGTCATAAATCGTGGAGTAAGACAAATGCTCAGACAAAGAAAACAACGACTTCAGTAGGATTTTAAGAATAATAAGTTTAAAAGAAATGACGATTGGTGCTAAAACTATGGATAACCTTGACACATTAAACAAAATTTTCCAAAACAAAGGAGAACAAACAATCGTAGAAATGAAGATCCAAAAAGTCTCGGAGCTTGGTATAAAGGAGAAACAACTGACGATGATTATGAAGAAATGGATAACCTATGTTTCATAGTTCTAAGTAAAACAAGTGAGGTAGGATCTTATAGCTTCCCTAACTGTAATGACATACAAAACTCCTTGGATATGGTTACTGATGAATTACAAAAGATTATTGATGAGTATAATAAAATTACTCGAGAATAGAAAGACTGGATAATTCTTCTCGAACAAGTCATATTGAAGTTGACTTACTAACAGAAGATTTAGAAAAAGTAAAAATGAAATTGAACAGCGTCGTCAGAAAATCTTCAAGTACTAGTTCTATACTATCTAACAGAACTATCCACCATAGAAGAAACTCTCCAAATCATAGCTCCTACAGATCGAATAGATCTACCTCAAACTCTCACTCTTTTTAAACTCGTATTGCAGTTACTTGCATACTTTTGAGTGACATTGGTCATAAATCTTTTATTTGTAGAAAATATTCCTCTAGAAAATGGATATGGCAACCAAAAGTTTGTAATCAACAAGGACCCAAAAATACTTGGGCACCTAAAAGAAACTAATTTCTTTGTTTTGCAGGAGCAATATAACAAAACCTACATCAAAGGAATGTGGGTACTTGATAGTGGATGCGCCAGACATATGTGACAAAAGAAAGACATTTTCAAAACTATAAAAAGAATTTATAGAGGATGTGTTCGATTCGGAGACAATGCTAAAGGAGAAGTAACTTGAGCTGGGCCTATCACTCTCAGTTCATCATGTGATCTAGTAGAATTGTATATGGTTGAAGGACTCAAACACAATCTTCTAAGCATTAGCGAACTATGTGATGTAGATTTCAAGTTTCTTTCAATACAACTAGTTGCATCATCAAACATCTTGAGAAAAAGCAAGTTTTTTGTCGGAGATAAAGTAAATAACATATATGTGTTAAATAATGTTGATTTTCCCTCTCTTACATGTCTTACTAGAGTTACTAGTGATCCTTGGCTATAACATTGAAAACTTAGACATGCAAGTATGCATGCCCATGAAAAACTATAAAGACTTGAGTTAGTAATTGGATTAGCAAAACTAAAGATTGAGAAAGATCATGTTTATGATGTATGTCAACTTGGTAAGCAGACTCTCTCATCGTTCCAAGGAAAGGATATTGTAAGTACCTGTAAACCTCTTCAACTTCTTCATATGGACCTTTTTGGTCCTACTAGAACTGCCAACATTGGAGGTAAAAGGTATGCATTTGTAATAGTTGATGATTTCTCAAGGTTCACATGAGTAATATTTCTAACTCACAAAAATGAAGATTTTGCTAATTTTGAAGAATTTTGTAAAAGGTTTCAAAGAGAAGCGGGATACTATAAAATGATCATTCATAGTGATGATGGCGACGAATTTGACAAAAAAGCTTTTGAAGAATTCTGTGCTCAAAATGGTTTCACTCAAAAAATTTCTTTACCCAGATCATCGCAACAAAACGGAGTACTAGAAAGAAAGAATCGCTATTTACAAGATAAAACAAGAACCATGGTGCTCAACCATAGCCTACTAGATCATTTATGGGCAGAAACGGTATAAGCTGTCTGTCACATTCTAAATAGTTGTGTGATAAGACCTATACTAAAGAAGACTCCATATGAATTTTAGAGAAGAAAGAAACCAAACATTATCTACTTCCATCCCTTTGGATGCAAGTTCTTCATTCACAACAATGGTAAGCATAATCTCGGTAAGTTCGACCTACGGAGTGAAAAAGGTATCTTGTTATGATATTCCCCTCTTAGTAGAGCCTTTCGTGTTTTTAATAAAAGAACTTTAAGTGTCGAAGAATTTTTTCATGTGGTATTAAACGACACTAATTCGAGAACGCAAGAAAATGAGGCTGGTGACAATGAAAACCAGTCAAATTAATGTAATAGAAGACGTCTCAAAAATGCCCCTGGAAACGATGGCCGTTGAATCAGCTAATGCAAAGGTAGAGTCGACAACTCTAGTAGACAAAGGAAACATTCCTAGGGAATAGAAACACAATGCTAGCTATTCTAAAAATTTACATTTGGGAAATCCTGATGATAAAATTCAGAAAAGATCATCACTTCAAAAACAAGCTTGTCTAGCTCTTGTATCACAAATGGAACCTAAATGAATAAATGAAGCATTGGAAGATGAATCTTGGATACAGTCCATGAAAGAAGAACTTGAACAGTTTGAACGAAATCAAATCTGGACTCGCATTGAAAGGGCTAAAAATTACTCAGTCATTGGAACCAAATGTGTGTTTCGCAACAAAGTCAATGAAGACGGAAAATTCATTCAAAATAAAGCCAGGGTAGTTGCTCAAGGTTATTCCCAAATAGAAAGGGATTGAATACGATGAAATGTTTGCTACCGTAGCAAGGTTAGATTCAATTCATTTCTATTAGTGTATGCTTCTTTCAATAAAATTCAATTTTTTTCAAATAGATGTTAAAAGCGCATTTTTATATGGTTTTATAAAAGTGGAAGTTTTTTCAAAGAACCTCCTGGGTTTGAAAATCCATCTAGTACCAATAATGTTTTTAAACTTTCCAAAGCTCTATATGGTCTTAAGAAAGCCCTCAAAGCTTGGTATGAATGTTTGCATATCTTTTTTATTAAACATAATTTTCAGCGAGGTAAGATTGACACAACTATTTTTACAAAGAAATCTAATTCCAGTATTCTTATTGTTCAAATTTATGCTGATGATATTATTTTTGGTAGCTCTGACCCTTTTCTTTGTGAGAACATTACAAATCTTATGAAAGGAGGATTTGAAATGAGTCTCATAGGAGTGCGTTCATTTTTTCTTGGCCTATGATTAAGCAATCAGAAAAGGGTATTTTCATCAATTAAGGCAAATATGCAAAGGAACTCATTAAGAAATTTGGTCTTGAAAAAGACAAGGCATTTGTAACTCCTATGAGTACCTCCACATGCTTAGACACTTAATAACCAGGAAAAGAAGTTAATGAAAAATTATACCGAGGAATGATAGGCTCACTACTCTATATTAGTGTCAGCAGCCTAGATGTCATGTTCAGCTTCTGCAAGTCAGCTATATTCCAATCAGCTCCGAAAGAATCCCATCTCACGGCTGTGAAACGTATCATAAGATATCTTATTGGAACCTCCAATATGGGGTTATGGTATCTTTTCTAAAAATTTTGATCATATTGGATACTCAGATGCCGATTTTGCAAGCGATAAAAAGGAATAGAAAAGACTAGTGGAACATGTCAATATTTAGGAAATTCTCTTATTTCCTGGCATAGTATGAAACAAACATATGTGGCACTATCTACTACCGAATCCGAATACCTGGTTGTAGGAAGTTGTGGTACTCAGCTTTTATGGAATTACTTGATTACAATTATCCTTTGAAGGGGTACCTAATTTTGCGATAATACCACTGTTATTAGCCTGTCTAAAGATGTTGTGCATCATTCTTGAGAAAAACATATTGACATTAAGCATCATTTTATTTGCAATCATGTTGAAAATGGTGATTTCTTTATTGAATTTGTTGATTCAGATTATCAATTAGTTGACATCATTACAAACCCCTTCTTGAAGAAAGATTTTGTTTTCATAAAAATTGTCTTGGTTTCACCGTGTTCTGTATCTAATTGCACCATATTTAATGTTTATTCTTATTTACTGTCCTTAATTGCAAATTGTCGTATTTTGTCTTATTGTTATATATTATTTTTCTATATAATTATGTTTTTCTTTTTTATTGTTCCTTTTTTAATTCTACCATCCTTTCCTATTCCCCATACGCTTCCTGATTTTTCCCTTCAGTCACATTTGTCTTTCCATAAGTCAGACAACGTTTCCTTCTCCCCTTCTCCTTTATTATTATCTTATTCTCCCCTCCTATCTATTTCTCTCCTCTTCTTTCTTCTTTGTTTCTCTCTTTCTCTCCCTTCCTCCTCTCCAAGAGACTTGTACTAGATCTGTGGCCACCCTGAAGAATGTTCCCCTCTCTCCTACAATTTCTTTCAAAATCGATTACATCTCCTTTGACTCCTCAAAGGCAGAGTCGTTTGACTCTTCTCCCTCAACCAAAAAGTGTCCCTCTATAGAAAAAAACAAGAAATCAAAGAAACCTCGTCCGACACTTCCTATTACTTTCTCTGATGAAGAGTCTCTAAAGTTTTGGGGTTCGGAACACAAACTAAGGTATGTGGCTTTCTCCAAGCGTCCGATTGTACCTGGACGAGTAGTAAACTTTCAACAACTTGAAGCCTTTCACTGCACGGTAAGTTCGTTCTTTCGTGCTCAAAAGTTGTCTCTGTTACTTGTCTATGTGGGCTTGAATTTTTTTAAGAACTTGGGCGTCTTTTTTATGCAAATCTTAGGATATCTCCTGATAATGGCGAATGGGAAACCGTTGTTTTGGGGAATAGTATTGTGTTAAATTATTCTATGTTTAAAGATGTGTCTTGTTCTGATTTTTCTTGTGATATTCCCTTTCATGCATGGAAATTTATGGCCTAAAAATTTTTGTAACTTCTTTGGATAATGCTAATTTTTTTTCTGAATGTGGTGCTGATCTTACCAACTTTGGTCCCTTTCTCTCGGCTTTGAGAACCGCATCCTCGCTCACATAGTGGACACCACTCTCAATCCTCGGTAGGGTTCCCTCAGTAATATCTTAAACAAAGATGTCTGTGTGCTTTACTGTCTTCTGAGAAAGTTTCGCATCAACTGGGAAATGTGGCTCCGTGAATACATGGTGGAAAGATCTGCAGAAAGTAACTTCTCTGCTAGTCTACCATATAGTTTGTTAATTTTGCGCATCATAGTCCATTCCCTTGTGGATCTCTCTGCATACAAATCGACTCTTATTGATGCCACATATGACACTCGCACCTTATCCGGCATGGGTTATGTTCTTATTGATGCTGAATGGTATAAGAAGGAGTCTGTGCAACAAAGAGTTGATACTCCAAAAGCAACTCGTATCTAAGCATACATTGTTACTCTGCTTCTTTTAGAGGCTAAAAAAATCAAGGTAAGATTGGATGGGTTGGAAACTGACATGCAGGAATTGCAGGACAATCTAAAGAAGGTTCTCCAGCTACACTAGGACTCTAACAGTGACATTGGAAAACTACGATTGGAAGTTGAAGGACTTTAAAAAAAAGGCACTTCGCTCAGTTAACACTATTCTCAAAGGGATTGACTGTATCAAACCTGGAGCTGGATCAACTCACAATAAGTTGGTTGTAACTGTGCACACATCTTACTCCGACTTCTCCTTGAACGTGGAGCGATCGTATGGAAATTTCTGTAGGAATGTGCTCAATATTCTTAAGTATTTGCTCAATAAATGTTAAGTCTGGGTTTTGTTCTTCTTTATCTTTTGTTTAAGACTACTGTTGGAGTTGTGTGTTCTCTTTTATTTTTTGAATTTAATATTGAGGTGTTGTCCTTAACACTAATTCTCTGTCTTTTCGTTCTGATACCAATTTGGCAGGTGCGGAATTCATCATAGAGTAAGATACATATTTTATTTGGGGGTGCGGAATTCATCATAGAGTAAGATACATATTTTATAGAATAAAATACATTTTATCATAAAGTTCTTTTGATAATTGTTCTTATCTAAATATTTCTTTAATATTATTTATTATATATTCTATGTATAACATATCTTGGGTTCTTTGGTACATGTATAAATTTTCTTGCATTAATTGTTTTAATAATCTTATATTTTCCATAGTTTCTATCCAATATTCCTAATAGTCATAGTTCATTTTAATCTAAATCTATTTCGAAATCGTATATATCTATTCTTTCTATATGTAATTCTTGTAAATCTATTTCATATCATTCTTGATTTAATATATTTTCTATATCATGATCAAATATTTTTTCCCATATAATTCTTTTTATGTCAACAATTTCTATATCTTTAAGTATATATAAAATCAAGGTTTTATAGCTTTTCATTTCATCATACATTGTAATCATGTTTATTTATTTATGCAGGTTTGTTTTCAATTATTCCTTCCTATCATATCATAATTCAATTAAATTCATATTAGTTTATTATAAACTAGAGTATCGTTATCATGTTTTCCGGTCACTAATGGCATCATACTTTAGCGGATAATTACTGCTTATCAGCGCCTCAACCTTGTGTACTCCTCTAACGGCATCCCTCGCCTACCGGTTTCCACTGTGGGATGGCATAATCTAGCAGTTTTCTCCCTGTTTCCCATTTACTAGCAAACTAGAATTCATGATTCAAATATTTCTAGTATAAAATAACTAACATAAATTTAATCAATCATATATATGATATTCAGGAATATATGAAATTAGTTCTGCATAATTGTTAAAAAATATACCTTTGTCTCTTGATTTTCCATGGTATCTACAATATCTGACTTGATTTTGGATTTCTCCATTTTTTAATGTAGTTTATATCTTGAGAGAGGTTTTTGAAAGGGTTTTTATTAACTTAGGCTTTTGTTTGGCATTGTCTACCTTTCATTTACAATTTGGCAATCTATAGATACTAAATCCTAAACCTGTACATAAGTGCGCCTACTGTAAACTTTATGACTTTTTAAACAAAACTTTACAAATGGCCGACTATACACATTGGCCTTTCAAAAAAGTAAAAGCTATTTACTATACAAAGGAATATTATCTCTTATTTTTACATTTTTTCAAAGATATCTATCCCTTTGTTTATGACCTTTTTTCTTTATATCTATCTTTATGTCTTTGTCGTCATTTTTTTTGTCTACTATAACTCTTTTTCTTCATCCTTATCTTATTTTGCATTCTTATCTCTTCATTTTTATTCCAAATTAACATCTGGTATAACGTTACCTTCTCCATTGCATTTTGGAACATTTGTGATCTGGTATTTGTGTCCAATAAGTTTACAATATCTAATTAATAAGTCTTCTGAAATAAATTCTTTCTTTAATGCTCGTGTTGTAGGGTTTTCCTCTGGATTTAGTAATGATAAAATCCATCACTGAACTTCATCCATATCTGCTCTTCTTAATTCCCTTGAGTTTGAAAATATCATAACTTCATCTCTAGCGTAATAGCTCCATATGGCATTTCCATTTAAATAATTATAGTTGATATACTAACTATTCTTTTATTGGCCTAAAAACTTGGTATTTCTATATTTGGTATTTCATTCTGATGTCCAATATCTTCTGGTATGATCATATCTTTTGTTAATCCTATCTTAATAACTTGCATTGGAGATTTTACTTCCTCATATAATATTTCTGCTGGTGCTGTATAAAACTTAATATAAAATAAGTTTCCTTTTGTAACTCTTTTATATGTAATAAATGTTTTGTATAACTCTAGTATTCCACTGATTTCTTCTCCTTCATATGTATTGACTGTACTTAGTAATCCATAAATGTAACATGTCTTAACTAGATTAGCACTAGTTTTTTGTTGTGCTATAAGTCTATTGTATCCTTGTAATTTTTGAGTTATATAGTCTTGACTTGGATCATTTGCTTGGTTAGATCTGGGATTGAGATTTAAATAAGTTTGGATTCTATATATATTTTCAATGTAGGTTTGTGTAATATAATTGTATCTTTTCTTTTTACTCTGGTTTTGTATACTCACTACAAACGTAGAAGTTTGTGATTCTATGTGTATTTGTTTTTGTGTATTTTGAATAAATTGTTTTGCAAATAACTGGTTTAAATTTGTATTCTGTGGTTTTTCACTAACTTTTCTGCTTGTACCTGCAACTGTATTTAAAAAACATTATGGGTTTTAGGGAGTTTCCCATCATCTCCTTTTATCTCTAGAATTTTACCGTCTTCTGATTGACGTAGCTCCACATTTTTATAGTCATGCTGCTGACTTATATTAGCTTTAGACTTCAGGTTATCTTCATTAGTCTTTAGCTTTTGTATCTCATTGTGCATACTATCCACTTTAGTACAAAGTGTAGTAATGGCTTTGAGTAGCTTTTCAATTGTATCTTCGTCTTTGTTCTCAGTCTGAGTAGTTTTGTCTTAATAATTAGTCTGCAACACCATTCTTACTAGTCTTTATCACTCCAATTGTAAATGTAAAGTTTAATATATTTAATACCAATCTTCTTATTTCTTTCGTTGTTACTGAATCTTGTATTTTTCTGGTTAACCACCACTTTACTTGTGTATTATCTGTTCTTACAATAAATTGGTTATATACAATATATGGCTCAAATGCTAATAAACATTTATATACTGAAAATGATTCTTTCCTATTTATTTCCCATTTTATTTTTGTATTTGTATATGTGCCTGAATAATATCTATAGTGATATTCTATATTATTATCATCATATTTATCTTTTAATACTCCTCCATAACTTTTTTCACTTGCATCAGTTTCTACTATATAAATAAATTTTTTATCTTCATCCGAAAAATATAATTTTGGTAATGTTTTACATAATAATTTTATCTTTTGTATTTGTGTTTGATCTCTATTATCAAAATGATATCCTACATCTTTCTTTAGCTTTGTTGTATTTAGAGTATTTATTCTTTTTGGTTATGTTTTTGCTAACTTTATTTTTAGTTTAGATTCTCTGTTTACTGTAGATTTTTTTTTAAGGTAAGCATGTCACAAGCTACATGCGAGAAAATTGAATGGCCTACATTAGAGATAATGGTGAGTCGGGATAAAATCTTAACTTTCAAGTACAGTAAAGATGAAAGGATCTACCAATCTTTAGCCAATCAAAAGGGTTGATCAGTCAATGCACAAATCGTGATTTTCTGACATGATGCTCATTGACTGTTTCTACCAAGGTCTCAGCCTCGGAACCAAGAGGTTGATCGACAATCTTATTTCAGGTGGTCTAGATAAGAAGATGTATGCAGCATTAGTGGATTGTCTAACATATGTGGCTAAAATGAACACAGAAGTTGAAAAAGACTTTATGTTAGCCATACTGATGGTCCAGATGGATGACATGTGAAAAAGGATGATTAAAATCGAAGCACAATCCAAAAGGAAAGATAAGTATATTCCCCCACATGAGCGAAAGGGCCTTACACATCAAGAAGCAAAGCGTAAAGAGGGAATGCTTTTGAACATTCTCCTAAAGGTTAACAAACAAGATAAAAAAACTGGAGTAATTGAAAGAATATATCAAAGGGATAAAACAAGTGATTTTGTCTAAGTCCATAGATGTCCAAGTGCTTGAAAACATCATAAGTCAAGAGTTGTTACTACTCAACTAGCAAACAACAGATATCTACATAGTGGTGGTTTGGTAAACAACCAAACTGAAGCCTAATATAGCAAATTCCATTGTGCCGCGATATTAACTCAGGCATTGTTTGTGATGCAACCTAAAACCCCATAGTATCTATTATGTTCATACTGGTAAAACAATAGTATATTACTTTTGTAGGTTAAAGTGTGGTAGGCGCTAAAAATATGCAAAGTGGCGAGCTTAGATCCAGTTGGCGAGTTTCCAAAAATGTCCATAATCAATTTTCTTTCGCCATTTTACTCAAGGTATCCTAAAAACCTTGAGTATGTAAAACTCGACAACACCAAGAATGTGTTGGCGATTCACCCACCAGATCGGCGATTCTATTGAATCCCACCATTTCAACATCTAATCTTGCAGATAAATTCTATAAGACTCATTAAAGAACAAACTATTTGGCGATGCACCAAAAAATCTTGAAGTCAAAATCTTATGGACAAATGGGAGAAAACTTGAAAAGCTGCAGGCCAATGCGCAAAAGGTAGATGATGAAGAATTTGAGAACATGAATTTAAGAAAAGCGCATTGTATTGTTAAGAAAATCTACACTAAGCTTGATGAATGACTCGGGAATGCACCCAACATCCCCACCATAAATTTTATTGAACACTACATCTATAGAAGGACTCCAACCCAAAAAAACTACCTAACCACGATTATTCTCTAGCCCTATTTGACCTCTCAATTATTTTTATATATTTAAGGAAAAATGTTTCTTTTGAGTTGTTCTTGAGGACAAGCAAAAGTTTAAGTTATAGGTGTTGATGAGTCCTCAAATTTTAGTAATTTATTACTTTATTTTAATTTAAATAGTGTCCTCAATTGCTCATTTTATCTCAATATCTCATGAAAACTCTTGATTTTCAGTTCTTTGGAGTTTTAGCATAAACATGGACATTTAGGAGCAAAACGGAACAAAAAATGAGAAAGAGTTGAAGTTGAAGCCTGAGCTTCACCAAGTATACTTGGCGATCCGCTGAAGATCTGCATTTCGCCCTTGTTGCAACATGCGAAGCCCTGAAGGAAGTGGATTAAGAAGGCGATGAAGAGAAGCAGTCGGCACTTCGCCGAATAGTTTCGCAAAGCAGAGAAATTCTCGCCCAATGTTACAGAATGGATAGACAATGAAGGAAAAGCATAAAAGGTGACGAACAAGAAAAAGGGTGAATCACCGAATCACTAGGTGATTCATGACTAAATTTGGCGAACGGATTTGCCAGCACTTAATCTGAAGTCTCTAAATACTAATCTCTTCATTATTTTTAGAGAGTCCGAATTTATTAGAAGTTTTCAGTTATTAACTCTAGTTTATATATTTTCTCTCAAGTTTGGAGAGGGTTTTATTGGAGACTTGAAGAAAGAGGTTCTTCTTCCTCAAATCGGAAGTGAGTCTTCTCCATTCTTCTTAATTTTCCATATTAAGTTTTAATTTCTTATACCCAATTGATTTCTTTAACATTTTAGCTGTATTTGATTATTGCGTGATCTGTTGCTAAATCTCCCCCCCCCCCCTAATTTTTGGTGTGTGATTTAGTAAATATGTGTAGATACTATTGTTAGGTCTTGTTTGCTGATAGGATTAGATGTATTTTAATGGTTATTTCACTTAGTGGTTGGAGTTTTAGTTAATGGGTTTGTACTTGCAAATACAAAACTACCTATTTGTTTTTGGCTTGCTCGAGAGAGAGGTCGTGAAACCAAGACCGCTAGATTGATGTCCTAAGGAGTAATGTGGAAAAAGGCTCGGCTCGAGAGGGTGAGCCCTAGATTCATATCCAAGAACATTACATCGAAAGAGCATATGTAGATATGGCGTAACTAGTCTTCATTAGACGAGTGGGTATCTGAGAGGAACCCATTTGATATGGTGTAAGTTTCCCAAGAGGGATTTTACTTTCACTTAAAGCTTATCCTAGTTACCATTATTTTGCAAATTTTCCTATCAAAAGCATGTACCCATCTATTATGACAACATATATTGGGGTCACACCCCAAGAACTTTCCTCCATACTTGATTTTTCCTTTATTTCAATTGTTTTTACTACTTGTGACAAAAACTCCTTTCGTTATTTGACACTTTGGTGTCACAACTTGAATGTATTCTTTTCCTTGATAATGTCTTAAACTATCACTAACTAGATTGAAAATCTAATTGACTACTATTTTCACTACCATCTATTGGGACACGATTCCATCCCTTGGTTGGGTTACTATACTCACTTCAATTCGTAGTTACTCAGAATGTAGGCTAGTGTCCTTGATCACGAGAAATCAAAAGGCAAAGAATCAACCATTATGAACATTCTAGAATCAGTGGTTAAAGGTAAATATTTTATCGTTTATTGTGATACTCCACATTCTAGTTTGGGTTTTGTGTTTATATATTAGTAAGAACATTATAGCTTATATCTTACATCAATTGAGGGTTAGTGAGGAGAATTATCCAATGCATGATTTAGAGTTGGAAACGATAGTGTTTTCTCTTTAGATTTAGTGACATTACCTCTATGGCGTTAAGTTTGAAACATTTACCGATAATCGAAGTTTGAAACATACTCAAAAGGATTGGATTTGAGACAGACAAGATCGATGGAGATACTCAAGGATAATGATATGACCATTCAATACTATCCGGGTAAGGCTAACATTGTGGCAGACACTTTAAGTCAAAAAGTTGTAAGTATGGGTAGCTTAGCTTAATTGAGTGTAGCCAAGCGACCTTTGTCTAAATAAATTCAGACCTTAAAGTCCATGTTCATGCAGTTGGGCATCTTTGAAAGGGAAGGGGTGTTAGCTAGGATTAAAGTTAAGGCCACATACATAGAGGAGATAAAGGATAAACAATTTGAGAATGAAAATTTGGATAAAATCAAGGACAAAATGATTAATGGTAAGGCACAAGATGCCCTTCTTTATGCGTATGGTGTACTCAGTGTTAAAGGGAGAATTTGTGTTTCTCGAGTTGATGACTTGATTAAAAAATTGTTGGCAGAATCGCATGTTTTCGATATTCTATTCATCCGGGTTTGACCAATATGTATAGAGATCTGAAGCAAATTTATTGGTGGTTAGGTATGAAGAAAAACATCGCAGAGTTTGTAGCGAAGTGCGAAAATTGCCAACAAGTGGAATATGAGCATAAAAGGCTGGCGGGTGTGCTTCAAAGAATGTCAATTTCGGAATGGAGATGGGAAAGAATAGCCATTGACTTTGTGGTTGGTCTTCCGAGGACTTTGGGGAAGTTTTATTCTATTTGGGTAGTGGTTGATAGATTGACTAAGTTAACCTATTTTATTGCGGTATGGATAAATTATAATGTTGAACAATTGGCTAAGATGTATGTGAAAGAGATAGTGAGGTTGTACAGAGTGCCCCTTTCAGTCATCTAAGATCGTGGTACCTAATTCACCTCCAAGTTTTGGAGGAAGTTGCATGATGAATTAAGCACCCAACTCACTTTTAGTACAATGTTTCATCCAAAAATGGATGGACAATCAAAGAGGACCATTCAAGTATTGGAAGACATGTTAAGAGTATGTGTGATTGATTTTGGAGGATTCTCTTATAATAATAGTTATCACTCCAACATTGATATGGCACCATTTGAGGCATTATATGGAAGGGTATTTAGATCATCCATAGGTTTGTTTGAGGTTTTAGATGTGAAACCTTTGGGGGTTGATTTAGTGAAGGATGCTCATGATAAGGTCAACAATATTCAAGCTATGTTTTTAGCAGCCAAGAGTAGATAAAATAGGTATGCAAATCATAAGGTAAGAGACATGATATTTCAAACTGAAGAGAACGTACTTCTTAAGAAATCACCCATGAAAGGGGGTTATGAGATTTGGCAAGAAGGGCAGGTTAAAACTGAGATACATTGGTCGCTTTAAGGTTCTTGAATGTGTAGGGCTGGTGATGTATAAAATGGATCTACCCCCTAATCTATTTGGTGTTCATTTGGTATTTCATTTGTCTATGTTTAAGAGACATCATGGTGACAGATATTATATCATTAAGTGGGACTCAATTTTTCTAGACAAAGACCTCCAATATGAGGAGGACCTGAGTGATATTCTTGTGATGTGCGTATGTTGAGGAACAAGGAGATCAAGTCGGTGAAAGTTCAACAGAAGTATCCTCATGGTGAGGAAGCTACTTGGGAAAACTAATAGGAAAGCGAGATAAATATTTCCATTTGTTCGTCGAATTAGGTACTACGTCTTTCTTTCCTTAGCCTATTTTTTCTAAAGTTTTGTCACTTGTGGACGAGTGATGGGTAAATTGGTAAGCATTGTAACGATTGGGTTTCATCGTTATAGAAATGCTAACAGGGGAAAAATTTGTGCTGAAAAAACTTTTTCGTAGTATTTGGATTTTCTCAACCTTGTCCAGATTTGGAGGAATTTGGAGTCACTAAAGTTTAGAGAAATCTGGTACCAATCGGGTGACTTAATTTTTATTTTCATTACATGAGGTGTTACATAAATCGTCAATGAACGCGTACGACTTTACAAAATTAAATTTGGGTGATAGATATCAGGGAATCGAACTTAGCAGATTGGGTATTTTATGAGCATCGTGGGTTAGATGTGTGTTGTAAAAAGGGGATTTTGGAATTCCCTAAAAAGCATTTAGATTATGTTTGTGCCGCTCTGGCTGGCACTTGAGTCGCTCTAGAGAAATTAGGGACGTTGTGGTGGGCCAGTCGAACTTAATGTCGTTAATAAACCCCTAAACGACCTTATTCGACACTTTTCAACTTTTAAATCTAAGGAACAACCCCAGACAATTTCTACTTGATTTCGACATTCTTGAGGCTAGAGGTAAGTTTTTCACTCCCCGAATCAATTTTTCAATTCGTGTAACATAATAGAATGGGTGAATATTGATGGGGGGTGAGGGTTTCGTTATGGATTCTATGGTGGAGACATCCCTAAATTGGTTAGTTATTATCAATGGGCTTTATCTAGGGTTTATCGAATTGTTATAATTTTGATTAATTAGCGATTGTTTATTGATTTCTGTGTTATTGTGATTGTTTGTAGACCAAGAACAAGCGGAACAAATTCTTAAGGGGAATGAAAAGTCTTTGGGTTTCAAGCTTGTTTCAAGATAGGTGATGGTTGTGATTCTATGTTTGTATGGTGTATGCATGTTCTTGCTCCATCATGAAACTTGTATGTGTATGAATGTTGCAATATCGAGCACACTTGTTTAAATGAGATAGATGAATTATCATTGCCATGAAATCATCACTTAAATGTATGATCTTCATGATATACTTGTGTTTGTGATTGTAGTGTGTAAAAAAAAACAGATTGGAATGTCCGACATAACTAACTTGGATCAGATTGCCATGACATATTATTGAATCACATTGTCACGTTTTGATATACTGTTGGATCAGATTATATACATATACGTATATGCATATGTATATATGCATATACATATATAATACACACACACACACATACACAAACACACACAAACGCATATATATATAGAGAAAGACACACACACACACACACATATATATGTATATTCATGGGTGATCCTGTATTTGCTCTTGTTTTTGTTAAGTACAAAGCATCGTCGCGCAACTATTGACAAACCTAGCTTAGAAAATCAGTGATCGATTCTTCAAATTCAAGGATGAGCCAATTATAACAGGCTATCATAAGATGTTTATGTACACCATTTCCGGACTTAGATATTTATTATAGATAGTTGACTAGTTCATTAGTTTGGGGATGTATCCTTTCTTGTTTAGACTTATTGATCTTGTTAGTTGTTGTGATACATTGACTTTCATATTCTAGATATTTGAAATTTTGCATTTGTTTTGTTAATCAACTTGCTCCGTAACTTAATTGTCTTAGTTTTTGTTCAGTTGCTTAGTTTGGGTTGTAGTATTGGTTCTTCTATCGAATGGTTAGTGTGGGTGTCAATCACGACGGTCTGGTTCATGACAAAAAGGTAACATTTAAGTCATTTTTCCATATTTTTTTATAAACCTTTCTAACTGTTAACCCAATAACTGAATAACAATGATCCAATAACATTTTTTCAATTCAATTTATTAGACAAATTGATTAAAATAATGAAGCTCTTCATATATTGTTTTAGACTCATACTTCATCGCCACCTTGAACCTTAATCTTAAGAAATTCTTGAACAAGAATGAAATCACCCGAGGAATTCCTCTATTTATGCTTGCCATAGGTTTCAGCATCCTTGATTTTAGCTGCTTTTCTGATGTGGAATCTTCTAGTATTTCTTATTTGACCCAAAATCGATCGATCTAGTCATGAGCAGGTTGAAGAGAGCTCTAACAGGCCTTGGAGGACCGAACCCATGTTATGTGGATATATATCATTTGAGGATAATAAAAAAGGGACAGTGTTCAATTAGAACATTCAAAGGAGACTATATATATATATATATATATATATATATATATATATATATATATATAAAGAATGAAGAATGTTTGACTATCAAGAAATTAATAATTTGATAATATATTTATCAAAAGATATTTTATATTTTTATTCATGTATTTTCTTAATATCAAATATGATATACTATTTAACAGAGAAAATTCGATAAGAAATACATTCAACATTCAAATTCTAATGAATATTAAAATTCAAACTAAAGAAAAATGAATAGTTAAAAAAATAAAGAACAACAAAAGAAAATGTCAACAAAAAAAGACTTTGTTGAGAAATATAGAGGATGAAAAAAAATTAAAAAAACAAATAAATTAGAAAAAACAACCTGAAAAAAATCTATTGTTTATTTTGTGGCGTTAAGATTTAGAGTTTTCTTTACTGCATGATATTAAGAGTGTGCATGATATTAAAAGTGTGGTAAAAAAATTTAATCAATGTAATTTAAAAAATTACATTATAATTGTTATTGCATATAGAAATAAAGTATGATTGTTTTTGTTGTTCTGAAGTAAAAGATTATCTTTTTAATAAATACTTTCGGTATTTAGAATATAACATTAGGATTACGATAATTGTTATCGTATATAGAAATAAAGTTGCTTTCTTGATTGTTTTAATTGTGTTGGAGTTAGAAATCAATTTTTTAAGTATTTCTATTTATCGGAGATGATAATACAATTTATTACAAAGTTTATCGACAAAGTCAATTTCAAACACAATATACTTAAGTTGAAGAAATAGAGATTTGAAAGACTTCAAATCGTTCTTTACAAATTGATTGATCAATGATTGGTATTTTACCATATGCAAAGCTTATGGTGCAAATATATATTACAAAATGAAGATAATAACATTGTGGAAAATAAATACCACTTGTGAATATATATGAAGATCGATGAACTTTTTTTAAAGATATCATATATTCCTCGAACACGAGATGTTTTATCTCATAATCTAACACAGTCCTCTATTTCCTTGTCGCATATAATTTTCAAAATTCAACTTTCTCAATTTAGGTTGTAAAACATTTATGTCGTAAGTCCATTTTAATTAAATTATAAAGTAATACATTAAAATTGTTTACTCAATTAAAAAAATCCCATATTTTTGAAGGCTAATCACATCATATTAGGGAGTATTCTCAATTATAAAAATTTTAATTTTTTTATTACTGTCGAATATATTCTTTTATTGTCCAATATATTACAAATAACATATTTATTAGTTGAAAAAAGGAATATATAAAAATTAATATGGATTGGAGCTCAAAAATACCAAATTTATGATTTGGTGTGCGTAGGAGATGGTCTCTAGATAATGATGAATTAAATCGAGAATGGTAACGACCCAACTCCACCGCCTTTGATCGAATACATCCGCGAATATTTCCAACGCTTAATCGCATCCATCTGCCATGTTCCTCAAACCTTATAAGGAGGCAATTATTTGCTTTGGTTCAAGTTATATTTTTTTCCCGTGATTTGGTGTTCTTTCATTGAGGATATATACGCTGTTTTCGATCAAGATATTGTATGATTAACATACCTATGGGTAATTATTGTTATGATGAAGATGATGATGGATAATTGTTGTGGATCATGATGATGGATTATTCTATCCCTGATCATTTTGGCTATAGATTTCGTTGGTATGTTCGTAGTGTTTTGATTTTTGATTTGGGTAATTTTTGTTGATCATAATGCTTGGTAATTATTGTATGGTCTGGGCAACTTATGATCAAGATGTTGATCAATTATTCTATGATCAAGATGTAATCAATTATCGTATGATCTAGATATGGGTGATTATTTTATTGACTTCCAAATCGGGTTTCCAAATATATTATTGTACAGGGTGTGGGTTTCTCATTTTCGAGTCTTTGATATCTCTATTGACAAGTTAAGGTCGATATGTTAAGGTTAGGTTGGAAGAGGAAGGTAGGTTTTGGGAGTTCTTGACTTTTTCCTTGAAGCCAATTCATTGGTTTCTTATTGTTGTTTGTTTGATCAAGTATGGGTAATGATAGGGGAATGATTATAGGTAACTACCTTCCTGTGTATTTCATGATTCTCCTTCTACGCTTGTTGTTACCTTCTGTCGGTTACCTAATACTCATATACTTGCCATCCTTCAATGTGTAGTTCATTTATTTATTGTTCTCATTTCTTGGGTTTTCATAGTGCATTTCAATCCTTTTGATTGATTCAGGATATAAGTAGACAGCAGCTTCCCGAGCATGACTGTAGTTCAGCTACAACCATTTTTTCTGGGGTACTTTCACATGAGTCTATTCTTCCTTTAATCTACTATGGAAGGTTTTAATATGGCTCTAAATATTGAATTTGAGGACCAACCTTTGTGGCTTTTTGCTTGTTAGAAGTGGAAATTTAGCTCCCAGGCCTACTTGGATCTTCTACTATGGAATTGTGTCACACCCATACAGGGGGAAGCTATCATTATGGATTTGATATCTTGAGTTCATCTTCGATGGTAATTTTTGATGCTAGGCAATTGTCTCTTCGCATCAACTTCTTCTACCTTCTTAGTTGGTTTGGTCCTCAATGAGTGTCATTCGTAGTTGTCAAGATGGGGCATCTAGGTGCAGGTGGTTCTCTACAGGTATAAGTGTCTTGCTTTGCTGTTTGAGATCGGTTGGGAAAGATGCAGTAGTTCCAGGCTTTTGACTGTACGTCTTGGATTTTCCAGTGTCTCAATGCTTTATCAAAACTGGTATCATATGGATATCAACTGTGATATTTCTTTTCACTAGTGTTTATTGTGTGTTCTGCTGCCAGTTTTAGTTGTTAGTTGTGTTCTTTGATGATGCTGATGTGTTTTAAGGTGTTATGGGTACCGGATAATGTCAAAAGTCAGTTCGGCATTTTTGATAGTGCTCAGTTCGGCATTTTTTATAGTGCTTCTCTGCTTTTTCTTTCCTAGCTAGTAATCTTCTTTGCCGTTTTTCCTTTGTTATCACGAAAGTTTATGTTTGTATTGGTTAATGAATATGTAAACCACTACATGGTGATAGTAATAGATGATTAGTTTTGTTCAAAGGGTTGTATCCTGTATGTATTCTTGTGCACCTTGGTTTTTGGTCTTTTTGGTGCCTGCACTTCAATATATTGTGTATTATAGTGGTAGTTTATAATTGCAATCCTTTTGATTCATTTCCAGTGTTGTTGGAAATTGGAAGTTGGTGAGGTCCATTAAAGATGCAATTACATGTTTGCTTCCAGGGTCTGGGATATTCTGATGTTTTTGTTGTGGGGATTTCATGTATAGGTGTACATTGTTTTGTCACCCTATATACTACTATGAAACCTAGCAATTTCCTTCTGTTGAATCAGGAAACTGGAAATTTGGTTTTGAGGATTTCATGTATAGGTGTACATTGTTTTGTCACCCTATATACTACTGTGAAACCTAGCAATTTCTTTCTGTTGAATCAAACTGGAAATTTGGCCCAGCAATGTCTAATTGGATCTTCTATTCTAGACCTATATGTCACAATCATACAGTGGAGCTATCAGTTCGGTTTGATATCTTAACTTCCATTATTAATGCTAATGCTGATTATGTGTCTCCTCGCATCAACTTCTTTTACCTTCTTATTTGGTTTGGTCATCAATTAGCTGTCAAGAATACATGGAAGGGCATCTAGGTGCAAGTGGTTCTTCAGGAGTAAGTGTCTTGATCCAGTGTGTGTGGTTGGGGAAGATGTATCAGGTCCCAGGTTTTTGACTATATAGTTGCTGGATTTTTTGTTTCTCAAAGCTTTATTGTGTTGTAGAGGTTCTCAACTATGATAATCTTTTCACAAGTGTGTTCTGCTGCTAGTCAGATGCTTGTGTGCGCTTGATGATCCTGATGTCTTTTATGTTGTTATGGGCATCAGATAAGGTCAAGTGTCAACTTTGATCTCTGATAGTGCTATAAAGTACTCCCAGCTACTTAATCTTCTCTACCGTTTTCCCACGGTTATCATGCCAAGCTCATTTTGTTTAGTGGTGAATAAATGTGTAGATCACATGCTGACAGTAATAGAGGAGTAGTTTTGGGAACTTCAAAACCTTGTATCCGGTGCATATCCGGTGCATACCAAACTTCGACAAAATTTGGGTTTTGAATCTTGTCTTTTGAATCTCTAGTGATTTCATAGGTGGTATGGAATTTATCAGCTTAGTACTGAACTGTTTCCTTCTTTTTGTTCTTGCAGTTGGGTCTTACAAAGCAATGAATTATTCTTTTCACGGAGGGTCTCTGTTTGGCCACTTGTGTTGAGGTTTCATTTGTTCAGTTTTTTATGAGTACTGAGGTTCTCATTTCTATTCTCTTCACGAATCAGAGTACTTCCTCTCTTCATAAAAAACTACTCTAGCACTCTTCCGTGTTGTATTTAGCAGCCTTTTTTAGTTTTTGTCCAGATGCTTATGTTCTTTGATGATCCAATTGATGAGTTTCCTGGTGCTTGATATGTGTATGATCTTATCGACACCTGGTAAAAACTCAAAACTCAATCCTGGATCTCTTTCGGTTAAGTGGGTTCGCTATAGTCTCTTTGCCTCCTGTTTCTTGCTGCATCATCACCCCAGCTCGTGTTTATTGGATGAATTACAGTTGAGAGGATTATATTTGGAATGTTTTGAAGATTGATGATGTGATCAGGCTTTGACAGTTGGTATTTGTTCCTGTGCATACTGTTTGCGATTTTTCTGCTTGGACTGGAATCTGAATATTGTTGTTACCTTGATAGAGGGGTGCTTTGAGAAGACGAGTTTTGCAATCTTATCTTTGGCATTTTGTTGTGCGTTTCGTTAACTTTGCATCGAACTCTTCCGTGAATTCCTTTGCTTGCAACCAATGGGTCTTACAAAGAAAGGAATTCTTCTTTTCCTGGAGTGACCTTATTTGTCCATATTTGATGAAGTTTTGTCAGTTCAGTCTTCTATGAGTAGAGATAATACTCAAGTTTTCTTCCCTAATGACTTTTGTCTGTGTCGAAACTATTGTTGTATAGAATTTTCTCAATTAGTATAGTATTTTGTGCTCTCTAGCTTTTGCTGACATGGAGATCCAAGTACATGCTTGTGTTCTTTGATGATCCAATGGAAGAAAATGAAAGCAGAGAAGACAAGAAGCTAAACGGACAAAAGCGAAAATGTATTTTTGGTTGTATAGAAGTGTAGACCATGTGGTAACACTGTTATGAGCACACTGTTATGAGCGTTCAAATCTGGATATTTCAAAGTTTGGCTAACCAACATGTGATCCTCTGCCACTTTTTGATCTTTTGGTGCTTGCACTGCAACCTGATATTGTCCAGGCTTTAACAAAAGGTTTTTAAGGGGTTTTTAGTCTCATTTATGACATCTCTGGTGATTATTCAGGTGGTTTGGGATTTGCTGGTTTGCATTTTTAACTGTTCTTTTCTTCCTGTTCTAGCAGCCATTGGTTATAGGTAAGTGAGTTACTGTTTTTAGTTTTATGGAGCGGCCGTGTTTGTCCATTTATGGTGAGGACTTTCAGTCAAGTTTTTTATGAGTATTGAGTTTATGGAATCTGTTTTTCTTCCTTAATGGCTCCTTTGCCTTGTATGGAAGATTTTCAATTAGATGTTAGTTCTTACTGGCATGTGTTCTATTTTGCCGCCATGAGGTTTTTAGTCAGCATGGCTTATGTTCTTCGATGGAGGTCTTACATGGATATCGACACTTGATAAGTACTTGGCGGATTCTAGATTTTTTGATAGTGGCGTAAAATACTTCTTCACTTTTATTCTTGCAACTACTTATCTTCTCTGCTTCCATTTCCTTTACTTTATCACATGATATATTTTTGGTTGGATGGATGTTGTAGACCATTTGGTGATACTGTTATCGAAGCTCTAATTTGGAAATTTTAAAGCTTGGTTAACCAACATGTGATCCTCTGTCATCTTTTGGTCTTTTTGGCACCTGGATGTTGTCTAGGCTTTGACAGAAGGGGTTTTTCGCTCCCGTCTATGGCCTCTCTAGTGATTATACTTGGGCGGTTTGGGATTCGTCAGACTTGCACTTGACTGTTCCCTGCTTTCTGTTCTTGCAGCCATTGGTTACAGGGCATTGAATTAATCTTTCCATGGAGCGCCCATGTTTGTCCATTTGTGTTGAGGTTTTTTTAGTTGAGTTTTGTATTGCTTTCGAGATTTTTGATTCAGTTTTCTTCCCTAATGGCTCCCTTTTGTCTATCAAAAATTAGTTTTGTATGAATGCTTGACTAAGATGTTATTTTTCACAGTGTGTTGTGATTTGTTGCCGTGAATCTTTTAATCCAGACACTATGTTTTTCGATGGTCCAATTGCTGAGGTGTCCTATTTCCTATGTATGGTCTCCTATTTCCTATGTACACTTATCAAGTATTCTTTCTATTCTGCATCTTATCTTTTGACAGGGTCATTAAGTGCTTCTCTACTTCTGCTCTTATAGCTACATATTTTCTTTGCTGCCATCTTCATTTACAACTTGTTTTTTTTAGTTTTATTGAGGATGTGTATAGACATGATTACAGTAATAAGGTTAAGGTATCCAGTATGGTAGTCTTCTAGATCCTACATTCATTCTTTGTTGCCATCTTCTTTTGGCTGTCACAACTTGTTTTTTTGTTTTGATGGATGTTTAAACTATATGGTGACTGTAATAGAGGTTAAGATTTGGAGATTTCGAAGGTTGATATCCAGCATGGTATCTCTGTACCCTCTTGGTCTATTTGGTTCTTGCACTCCAATCTTGGATATATTTGGTCAGAGCTTCAATGAACAGGGCTTTTTAAATCTTGTCTATATGGCCTTTGTAGTGATTTCCTTATGGTATGGGTTTTGTCAGCTTTGCTTGATTCCTCTTCTTTTTGTGCTTGCATCCTTTGGGTCTTACAAAGCAGTGAAATGAAATGAAATATTTATTTCATAGAGTGGCTTAGTTTTCCATTATTTGAGGGTTCCTTAATTCAGGCTTTTTATGAGTTCTGGCATTTTCTTTTAAAAGTTTTTTTTTCTTTGTGTGTTGTATTCTGCTTTCATTTTCACTTTTTAGTCCAGAAGTTTATTTTCTTCAATGATCCAATTGATGGGATTCCTGATGGTTGTTGGTCTGTGGTCTTCTCATGGACAGCTGACAAGTACTCAATTTTGGATATTTTGAAAGCCTCATTAAATGGTCCTCTATTTTGGTGTTCTCCCTGCTTATCTTCTTTACTTCTTTTTTGTGTATTATGATAGCTTGATCTTGTTTGTTGGATTGATGTATGGTGACAGCTGAGAGGTATAAGACGGAAGATATTGAAGATTAGCGACAAGTGTGCATTCTTGTGCACCTGTTTCTTGTGGCCATGTTGGTGCTTTCACTACTATCTGGAAATTATGAGGCATCGAAAGAAAGCAGTTTTCAGTCTTGTCTTCCAGTTAATTCCTAGGTGGTATGTGCGTCACCAGATTTGCACTTAAGACTGCTCCATTGTTTCTTTGCTTACTGCCCCTGGGTCTTACAGAGCTATAGATTTTTCTGTACATGGAGTGGCCTTGTATGTCAATTTGTGTTTGAAGTTGTTTGGTTGATGCTTCTAATGATCATTTATATCTTCAAATCAGTTTTCTTGCCTAATCATAAAGGTTTCTTCTCTGTGGTCAAACTGCTTGACTGGTGGTCATTTTGTTGCCATATTTCTTTTTTTAATAATCCAGATGCTTATGTTCTTTGGTGGTTCAACTGATATTCTGAAGAGATCTCTATGGTTGTCGACAGTTCATGATAAGTGTATTCAAACTCAACCGTGGATCTGTTGATGGCTGGGTTACAACTACTCTACTTTTCTTGTTCTCTCTACTTACTTCCTCTGATTTCGTTTGATCTACTAGTTGAATAAGTTTGGTTGGATGAATGTTCATAGGGCCTCATGATGGTAGTCTGATTCTTCCCTTTGATGTGGTGTTCTAGGTTTTCCATTGACCAAGCTTAACATACCGGCGCAATCTAACAAGTCTCTCTCATTCAGTTTGTGGTTCATTGATTGGGTGCAGTATCTGCAGCCATAATTACTACTATTTTCAAACTAATTGTTGTTAGGTAAGTGAAATCTCTTTTTCTGTTTGAAGATTTGTCTCGTATCTTTATTATTGGAAACTTGCGCATATTATGTTCAGATATCCAATCATTTGAGGAGTTGCTCCGGACAGTTCGCTATTTTGTATATTATGTTCAGATATCCAATCATTTGAGGAGTTTCTTCAGACAGTTATCTAATATGTTAAAGTGTGATTTAAAAAGAGAGTCCTGCACTTTTTTTTAATCCATAAAACATATTCCCGTTTTAATAGTCTTTGCACCAAAAAAGGGAGGAATTCACAGAATCTGGAACATGTTAAGTATAAAACATGGCTCATCTTCTGTTTAACAAGTCATGTACCCTCGTATGCTATTTATATACCAACACAAAGGTACATGTGTGAAAGATCTTCTCATGAGCTTCACTTCTAAATTCATTGCGTATCACATCAGCGTGCAATTTGGGAAGTTTTTCAATGAGTCTTGTTCTTGTAAATGCTCTTCCAAGTTAAGATTTGTACTAATTTTCATATGTTGAAGATATTTTCTTGATCATGCAAGTTTGGAAGTTCATCCATTAATCTTGTTCTTCTAATAATTAAGCTTTGTTCTAGCTTTCTTAATACGGTTGAAACGCCATTGATTATTGCCAAGTTTTGTTCTGTCATTTGCTATTTTCTTGCTATATCGCTGCTATATATTTAGTCAATGTCACTTCACACATTGTATACTTTGTAAAATGTCTCTAGACAGAGAATTGTTCAGCCAATTGTCACTTCACAGATCCTTTATTAATGCTTCCGTTACTTTATTCTTGTGATGTTCTACTACCAGCTATAACCCTAGAAAACGATATTTTGGTGAAGAGGAATACGACCATGACTTCAGACATTCAGATTCGTAGGAGTTCTCTTGGAATTCTGTGTAATCAGGTTTCAGCTGACCTATCTACTTTCTCCCCTCCCCCTAATGGTAGTAGAGCTGTCGATTTTGATGACTGTGACACAATATTGCATGTTTCACAAATGTGCAACTGTCTTTGGTAGTCTGGAGTTAATATCTCTACTTAATCTTATAATCAACTGTTTGATCCTGCTTCCCTTTATAAGCATCCTTGCTTGGTTAGAATGGAGAGGGCTGGTAACTCAAGTTCTTTTCTCCTGCCAGTTGTCTTATCAGGTTTGTAGGCATTAATTTTCTCCCTGATGCTGGTTTCTGCTCTTTTGTTGTGGCTGTTGGAAGTTCAGCCGGCAGGGTCATAGATGTTCTTTTGAGGTTCTGCCATACTGCTATTAGTCTTGTGTGTTCATTTTCCTGATGACTGGAGACGTTAAAAGATTTTTCGGGTATTTATAGAATTCGATATGTCTGGATTTGTTGGTGAATTTGCAAGTTAATATATATTTTCCTATTCATAGTATCGGCTCTATATTGATTAAGGCGAATGTGAGTATGATCAGAGCCAGGTTGAAAGTCTTGAATCTGCTCTTTGCCCAAGCTACCACTATCCTTGGGAAACCAAAAGAGCTATCGAAGGGAACGGATGCAGTTCTCTCCTTTTGCCTTTGGAGAGGAGAGGGCAGAGAAGAAAACGTCCTTCGCGCAAGGCATTTTGCTTCCTGCAGTCTTACTAGTAAAAAAAGGGCTCTTCGACAAAGAAGGAAATCTGGTAGGAAGGCCAACCACTACATAAGTCGCCTTCCATCCAGGAGAGAAGCAAGCTACCTTTATTTGATCCCCCTTCATGGGGAGGTAATCCATATGTTCTCTGATTTTTCTATGTAGGTATAGATTGCAGAGATCTGCACTAGGAGAATGCTTGGCCTCCTGTGCTGGAAGTGAGGTACAAAGGGTGAGCTTATGGCGCAGGGATCTCTTTCTAGGTTTTGCAGATATACTTTGAAGTTTTGACTTTGCTGTAAATTCTCACTTTTGTTGGTTTCTTGAGGCATCCAAGGATTTCCTGTTTAGGTTATGCCAATTTCTTTCTTGTTCTACACAAGGTAATGATGGTAAGGGTTATAGACCATGCAGTTCTGTTGTTGGATGTTAATAATCTCTTAATGATGTAAAACCTCATCTTTGGGACCTGCAACAGATCTTCTTTTCTAGTATATTCTCCTTCTTGAGGCATCCAAGGACTTCCTGTTTAGGTTATGCCAATTTCTTTCTGGTTCTACACGAGGTAATGATGGTAAGGGTATATAGACCATGCAGTTTCTGTTGCTCGATGTAAATGATCATTGTAATGAAATAAACCTTATCTCTGGTATCTACAGCTAATTAATTATTTAACTAATAAAGTGCAGGGGAAATTTGGGGAGAGAGGGATGAAATTGAGCCCTTGAAATGAAGTCTTGCTGCACCTAGGTTCGAACCTAAGTGGGAGCAATGATTTAATGTGATTTTTGTTATTGGTGAATATATTTAATAAATTAATAATCAATGGTTAATTTTAAAAAGGAAAAAGAGATTTTATTATTTATTTATTTATTTATTAATTAACTATGATTTTTTTTAAATTGACTAAGTCTTGCTAACTATCCTAGTTTTAAGAGGCACTATCTCACACAAACTCTCTCTCACGCCTAAATCTCTCTGTCTCTCTCTCGTCCAAATTGTTTTTCTTGGCTGAAAAAACAGAATATAAGAACATTAGAAAACAAGCAAAAGTTATCTATACTCAACGAACTTAAAAAAAAATATACAAGCGAGCAAGCTAACTTTAGAAATGAAAACGTTGCATCATCTTCTTGATGGGTTTGCTTTGAAGGTTTGGGGGAGGTTTTGGGCTGCACTTTGAAGGTGTGGAAATCTAAAACAAGGTATGAGTTTTACCTATTCAAATCCTTTCTCCAAGAGAAGTTTCTTTTTACAAAATTCAACGTATGAAACTAGGGCTGTCCGAGTTATTGTTGAACTCGTTGTCCCTGGTCTTCTTCCGATTTCAATCTAAATTAGTTTAGAAATCATGTTGTTGGTATGGTTTCTGGTAGATAAGTGTGAAATATGATGTTCCTTATGATTTTATGTATGGAAATAGTAAGAATGTTCAATGATGTCAACCAAAAAAGATGTGGTGCAATGTGTAAAATGTTTGTTGTTGTTCTTCATTTGAAATCTTAAAGTGGCCGGTTTGATGATTAAGATTATGGTGCATGAGGTGTGTAAATTGTGATGTTAAATGAAGTTTAAGGTGGCTGATCTTAAGTGGAAAAATCTAAGCTAAAACAACAATGAATCTACACCTAAGAATCTGTTAAACGAATTGTGAAAGTACCTCAAAACGAACGTATGAATGTTTTTAAATAAAGGCTAGAAAATTTAATAAAATTTCTAGCACTTGGTGTTGGAATTTTCAGCCAGAATACTTGCGGTTGAGAGGTTTAAAAATATATTTAAAACATGTGAGGTCAGTGGGGATTGAACCCAAGACCTCACTACAAGAGAGCTGAAAATATATAAATGAGAGGTGTGTGATTCGAACCCACAACCTCTCGTCCAAACAAGATAGTAAGAGGGGAATTTTAAATCAATAAAAATAATGGGAGGAGTGAAATTCGAACCCACCACTTTTTGGCTGAAGGAGAAACAAAGAGAGAAATGAAAAAGAAAATAAAGTGAGGCCGTGGGGGCTCGATCCCACAACCTCATTGCCAACGCTTAAGTAGTTAACTTTTAAATAAAAATTAAAAAACATAAAGAGGTTGTGGGGGTTCGAACCCACAACCTCTAAGTCCCAAGCGAAATAAAGAAAAAAAATAAAGAGAGGCTGTGGGGGTTTGATCCCACAACCTCCTGGTTAAGACGAAATGGACAAGGAAAATAGATAGGAAAATAAAAAAAGGGACTGTGGGGGTTCGAACCCACAACCCCTTGGCCAAAGGAGAGAAGTTCTAAAAAAGAACTAAAAAATAAATGTTGATGTTGGGGCTCGATCTAGGGTCCTAATGTCATGAGGACTAAAAATAAAATCAATGAAAAATATAAGTGTTGTTCAAGAGATTTGAACTTGGGTTCTCTTACCCCAAATTTCCGTATTTATACATAAATCATACAGGAATTGAACGTTCAAGAATATTGTCACCTACTTACATCGAAATCAAAATCTTCGCATACATACAAGATATATAAGTCTTGTACTACATAATCTTAGGAAGCTATGAGTAACTTAACAAACTATGAATGAAGCCTCATGGATTGTATGCATAGACCCATAAGTCTAGCATACGATTAAAAATAAGTGAACCTAAGATGTATGTAATGAAATGATGAAACCCCAAAATGGTTAAGTACGAGTGTAAGATACGCTAAAAGTTAAATTGCAGTGGCTTATGAAGAAATGAACAATGAAATGATGAAATGAACAATGAAATGATGAAACCCTAAAAGGGTTAAGTAAAAGAGTGAAACACACTAAATGGCCAAGTGCATTGGCATATGATGAAATGAACATTCACGTAAAAAGGGGTGAGTAATTTTGAATAGCAAATGTGCTAATGTTAATGAATGTGGTGAAAACATGATATGAGGATAACATAAAAGATGGGAGCAATCTCAAATGAGCCTAAGTAAATGTTACCAAAACGTACTCACATATGAGAGTGTAAAGTTAATGAAGAGACCAGTCTTTATGAACACTCTAATGAAAGTATTGAGATTAACACACTTAACACTAATGATGAGATGAGAAATCATCTATTGAGCTATGATGTCCTCTAACTAGAAGCCAAATTTCATGACGTATATATGAGTTGAATGAAATGGAACATTATACTCAACACTGATAGACTATCTATGAGCGGTGATGCCTTCTTTCTGGAAGGGTGGAGGTTCACGTAACTCTCATGAGATGAGTCTGTTCGGCATGCCGGGTATGGGTCTCCTTATATCTCCTAGTCTTCAAACCTATACAGCCAATATAGGGATCTAGCATGGTTCAATTCCCATGTATGGTAGCATGTTTTGGGTCACATTAGCCTGTGATTCCACCTCTTTCGGTGTGGGGGAGACACTGGATTTCATGATGCTCACATGATCTATCACGGTTAAAGTTAAAGTTCTGAATGAATGAATGAGGCCAGCCTAAAATGATGCACATAATGAAATGAACGATACCAAAGGTGTTAGGATAGTATAATCAAGAGGTGAGCTAGACTCAAGTAATGACACTAGGTTATTCTTGATCATTGCACAGCAAACCCGATGAAAGTCTTAAACTACATCCTAGGTATAGCTGGTGTTCACATTAGCCTATGAACGAAATAAGATGAAGTACGTATGAGTGAATGAAGCAGACTCTGTGTTTGTTAATGAAGACTCCCTAGTTGAGGTCCCATAAGTTGAGCCCTCATTTTGGAAAGTCTTAATGTCAAGTCCATGATTCTAAGGTCTCATGGAATATGATATCTGCTATGTGTAAGATGTTATGCGTTATAGGAAATATGATGTGTGCTATGTGTAAGATGTTATGTGATGTATGCAATATGATAAGTATGATGATGCATTTACTCTCATGGCATGACTTTGCTAATCAAACTTTTGAAAGTTCACTAACTTTTCTCATCCCAATTTGGCAAGTCCACTGACTTGACTTTCCATAATCATGTTGTTAGGAAAGAGATATTCTTACTCATGCATGTCCTTGGTGTGTGCTTGCATATACCTATACTTAGTATAAGTGTGTACTAATCCCATACAACTCTATATTTTTAGGTGCACGCACATGTGGATACTAGAGGTTATAGGTTGACGTACAACTATCCGGACATGGCGCTTTCATTCGGACTTGGTAGACCCTCATGCTTTTAAGGATGTCTACGATGATTATCTAGATTAGATATAGGCTTTAGCTAGTGGAGTATGTTTAACTAGTGTTTCTTTCAACTTTCATTTCAGACTTTGTATTGGTGCTGTTTTGGCAAAAATACTTTTAATGCAATTATGAACTATTTCGTTCATTTGATTATCGCTAAATTAAATTGTTGATTTTTGAACGCCTATGCTGTTAAGTTAAAATTGTATATCATGAACTATGAAAATAAAAGGTTCAAATTTTCCGCTAAAATTAACCTAGATGAAGTAAGAATGCCGTATGTAGGCTTGTCTGCGACCTTTGAGAGGTCAATGATGCCGGTCTCGTCTGGGGTCTAGATTCAGGTCGTGACATCAATCCTAAATATGTAGGCTCTTACAAGATCTTAAAAAGGGTTGGCAATGTTGAATATGAGTTAGAGTTTCCAGCAGAATTAATAGCAATGCATCCGGTCTTCCACATCTCACTCTTGAAGAAATGTGTTGGTGATCCAGCCTCTATATGCCATTAGAGAGTATGGTGGTGAAAGATAATATTTCTTAGGAGGATGTACCAGTAGAGATTCTTGACTGTCAAGTTAGAAGGTTGAGGAACAAAGAAGTGGATATGTTGAGAGCTTGTGTGATCGATTTCAAAGGTAGTTTGGATGATCACCTTCCTCTTATTGAGTTTGCCTGCAACAATATCTACCATTTCAGCATTCAAATGGTACCTTATGAGGCAATGTATGGCATAAATGTAGATCACCTGTTGGTTTGTTAGATATAGGTGAAGCAACTTTAATTGGCCTTGATTTAGTCCTTTATGCTATGAAGAAAGTGCAACTCATTAGAGATAGACTTAAGACATCCCAAATCGTTAAAAATCTTACGCAGATGTAAGGAGAAGGAAATTAGAGTTCCAAGTTGATGCTTGGGTTTCTTGAAAGTGTCACCTATGAAAGGGGTAATGAGACTTGCCAAGAAAGGGAAGCTCAGTCTTATATTGTAGGCCCTTAAAAGATCTTGAAAAGGGTTGAAAAGGTCTCATATGAGTAAGAGTTGCAAGCATAATTAACACCAGTGCATCCGGTCTTCCATATCTCACTCTTGAAGAATTGTGGGGGTGATATAGCCTATGTAATGCCATTAGAGAGTGTGGTGGTGAAAGATAGTCTTTCTTATAAGGATGTAGCAGTTGAGATTCTTGACATACAGGTTTGAAGGTTGAGAAATAAAGAATTTGCTTCAGTCAAGGTTTTGTGTAGGAGTAAGTCCATAGAGGGAGCTACTTGGGAAGCAAAAGCAGCCATGAAAGCCAAATATCCTCACCTCTTTCCTTCCGATTCAACTCCAGCTTGAGGTAATAGTTCCTCTTCAGTTTTCCAGTCATTCATGCGTGAATTCAGTCTTAGAATCATGTTTTGTCAGTTTGTACTTGCATTTTCAACGTGTTTGCATGTTCTCGAAACTCAATTGAGTCTGAAACTCACCCCTCAATGTATAGCAGTAGGGTTTACAACTCTCTATCTCTATTACAGCTAGTTTAGTCTTCATTCGAGGACGAATGTTCCCAAGGGGGAGATAATGTAACACCCTATATCCAAAAAAAATACAAACCATCTTTTCAGAAAAATCTGCAGGTGCAACCAACGGGGCCGTCGACGGATCGTAGGGTGACCCACGGTCTGTCCTGCACATCCGTCAATAGGGTCAGAAACCCCCAAACTCTCAGCCAAGGAAAATTTGGTTAAGTCATGATCGACGGACGGACCATAGGTCGGACTACGGTTCGTAGTCTGTGACCTTCAATTGACACCCCATTCACCCACTATCTGACAAACACCACAGATGAGGTGGACCCACGGTCCGCAGGTCTAACCGCAGGTGGGAATTAGTAGACAGTTAAGGGGGAATGCAGTTTGGTAAACTTCAAATGGTCATAACTCTTAGCATAAAATGAATTAGGTGTCTCATGACCTACCCACAGATAGATAATTCAATTATCTTTCTATATTCACAAACCTTGCTAAAATCAGACCTCCGAGTAAATTGTTAGGCCCGTTTTGGTAAAGTCCTGTCGAACATGCCCAACCTACGGACTAAATGACGGATCGTTGATGGAGTGACGGACCGTCAATCCTGGTCATTGTTTGTTCCGATAACAACTAACTCAGGGGTCTTTTGGTCTTTTTTCACTTTGTTTAAACCCTAAGAACGTTGTTTTGACCTAAATCATCAGATTTTAGTCACTCTAAGCTTAGAAACATAACAAGAACTTACCTAAGTCAAAATCATAATTCAAAAGTTAGAAAACCAGAAGCAACAGATGGGAAAAAGCTCAAGAACCCTAGTTAAAGAAATCAACAAGTTTCTAGCAATTCAAGCCCTGAAACCATAGTGTTTTTTTGTGAATTTCATCTCCAAGTATTTGGGATTTCACTTGTGGGTTCCTTTCATCCATTGGGTCCCTAGTTTTCAGTCAATTCTTGATTCCCTTTCAGTCAACAGAACTTCATGATTTAGTTATAATATACGTTCCAAATCAGATTATCAGGTTATTATTCAGATTATCACATGAATTTTAGAACCCTAGCTTTGTATTTCTTTAGTTCTTGAATTACACATGCTAGGTTAGATATTTCATCTATGTAGTTATACATGCTTCAGTTTTTAATGCATCATTATCAAATTATATGTTTCATTCTCAGTTTGAATGTTCAGTCTTCAACTATCCAATATTTACTGAAAATTTAGACATAATCAATTGACTACATTAATCAATGGGAGTAGTATAATACTGAGTTTGGTCAGGGTTCAGCGTACCCAATTAGTCCTAGAATTACTACCCAAGTAGATTGTAAGTTCCCTCTATGGGAAATCCATTTAGTGATCACGCCATCTTGCCTTTATACCTTTGGTAGAGTATATTGGGTCCTCTCGATGGGGCGTATACATCGGACTCCACATTTAGCTCATGTGGTTTTAGTACCAGTTATTAGTAGCTCCCACAGTTCAGTCAGACTCTCTTCCATTCATCATTTATCAGTATATTTAATATTCAACATTTTATAAATTGGTCATTGCATTTAGTTACCTCAGAAATTTTGTTTATCATGTTCAGATCATTATACTTGCTTTTGTGCTTGTTCAGTTATGTTTTATTTCAGCTTTACTCTATCCTACATTCTCAGTACCTATCAAGTAGTGACGCATACGTGCTCCACTTCTTCTCGTGATGTAGGTTTAGGTTCTCATTCTCTGAGGACAATAATCATGATTTTTTTTTCAATATTTAGTCTTTTAGTTTATGTTTTGTTAGATTTAGCTGGGGCTTGTCCCAGTATTTCTAGTCAATCAGAGGCTTATTTAAAGCATAGTTAGTTTCATCTTAGTGTTGAATTTGTAACTTCATTATTTAAACTCATCAGTCTTCATATTATATCTGTTTTAGCATATGGGTATTCCCATGTTTTCATTATAAATTATGATATAGCTTCCGCAATAGTTTATATTCTTTAGTATGCTCATGACCATGCTAGTAGGGTTAGCTTGGGATCACTTGTGGTCCTATGTCCCGTGTCCACGTCTCAGGGGTAGTCTCAGATCGTGACACTCATCAACTGATTTCATAAATTTTTCTATATGCATTATCAATAATTTTAGTTTTTATATGTTTTATAACAATATAATTGCTTGGTTGATTCAATTGTGACAGTGAAGGCGTAACAGATGCTTTAGGTGTTCTGCAAAGCAGTGGCCTCTCATTTGATCTTGTGGTTACAGAAGTTCACATGCCCGAAATGAATGAATTTCAACTTCAACAAGAAATAGCAAAAGAAATTAACAGTCCTGTTGCTTGTGAGTTCATAAGTCTTTATATTCTTCTTGAAATTTAAATGATGTTGTATAATATATGTCTATAAGAGAATAAATAGTTTCTTATTAATATCTCTTGATCAATAACATATTTATATATAAAATTACTCAACCTATTAGCATTGTTGATGATTAATAGAAAGAAATTAACATCACCCTAAATATAAAGGCTTGCTTTAGCTATTTCCTATAACCTCATCCCTATTATTTAAGTTTTGCTCAAAGTGTATGACTTAAATTTGTATTAATGAATTATGACCAGTTTATTTAACTGATTAAAAAGAAAGTACAAATATGAAAGGGATTGAGAGTGGAGTTATTTTATTTATGGGGAAGCCCATATCACAAAATGATATTAATTATTTGTGGAAATATGCTACCATGGGAAAGAAGAATTACAAAGGCAAACAATTTATTAATCAACAGAATCAAGACAATACTAATGAAAGAATCCCCCATGAAGTAATTCATATTGAATATTCATCATCAGACAGTGAGAGGGACAAGTTGACAAAAAAATGTTAAGAGACTAAAAGCAAATAGAGTTCATCTCCGCCGTCAAAGAAGGCTAGAGTTGTTTGGACAAATCGTATTCATGACAAATTTGTGGAATTCATTTCAATACTTTGCATGAAGAGAAAGTCTTTTAGAACAATATATAGTTAAAAATATGAACAAATAAAATTTATCTATATGTAAACTATCTTAGATGAGTTTCTCTATATATTGTTATTAAGATCCTTGAGTTGAGTTTTTCATGTCTATATTTAAGCATGAACTATTTTTTTAAGTTATGAATTTTGAGATTCTTTTAAAGTCAAAATTCTGGTATTAAACTATGTTTTTGAGAAAGAGCTTTAACTAAGAATTGAGCAAGAGTATGAATGAACTAAGTATTTTCCAAATGTTTTCAATTTTACATGAAGAAAGAGAGCATTTTTTTGAAAAAAGGAAAATAGTTTTCAGAAAGATTGAGTACAGCAGTTACCTCTAAAAGGGGTTTTTGAGTAATTAGCTCAACCTAAAGAAAGTATATTTACTTTGAGGAAAGAAAAACATTGTTTCCTAAATAAACAATGAGTTCAGATATTTCAAGTAGGTAGCTTTTTTAAGATGAATGTTTGAGCAATTATCTAAAACCAAAGAAAGAATATGTTGTGTACATGGTTTTATGTTGGCTAATAGTACCTCCCCTAGTCAGACTCTTAGTCCATTTGACCAGATTTTCAGTATATACTTCAGTACTTGTTCAACATTTAAATTCGTGATTACTACTTGGTCATTACATTCAGTTTAACGTTTTACTTATATTTCAGAATTCACGTTCTTACTTAGTATATGTCATTGCTCATTTATGCTTTATTCAACTTATACATATTTCTATAACTAAATATCTATATCCTGCATGCTCAGTACATTACAAGTATTGTCTCATACTCTGCGCTACATCCTTTGATGATGTAAGTTCCAGTACTCAGAATCTAAATTGTACCTAGATCGATTCTTCGTTCGCGTTTCAGTAGCTTCAGTGATAAGTCATCATATTTCGAGGACAGTAGACATGCTTGTCATTATAGTCTGTTTATTTAGTTTTCAGTTTTGTTAGAGTTGGATGGGGTGCATGTCCCAGCAACTCAACTCAGTTAGATGCTTTTCAGACATATAACTAGAATCAACTTTAATTGTGAAGTTAAATCTTTCAGTTGTTATTGAACTCTTTGTATGTTTTATACCTTCATACTAGTTGAGTATTCCCCACTTTCAGTTATCTATTGTTTTAGCTTCCGCAGAGTACATGTCTTAGTCAATTATTTTCTGTTTGCTTTATATATATGCTAGACATAGGGTTATATCTGGGTTAGTCATGATCCTAAGTCCCATGTTACGTTAAATGGTAGCCTCGGTCATGAGATATAGTTACAATAAAATTCTTTATTTGCGCAACTTTCAGTTAGGATGAGATATTTTTATTGCTTACTAAAATATTCATATAGCTCGAAAAAAGTAAGTGAAATATAATATAGTGAAGGAAAACGATTAGACCAAAATAGATAAGGCATAAATAAGGCTCCTTTTGGAATAAACATTGAAATAGTGAGGAGAACATCGAACTTTGACATTGTATCCTTTAATGATATAAGTAGCGTAAACTAGAGCTTGTAGGCCAAAATGATACAAGGACTAGGTTCTGGAAAGTCGGCATCAAATGATATTATTGAGGTGGTGATGTTTGTGCTTAGCATGACCACTTATTGTTGGGGGAGTATATGGGTAACACAATTGGTGAATAATTCTCTTATGATGGAATATGGACATAAATTGTGTATTATCATTATATTTAACACCTTCATATTGTAAATATGAGAATGATGAATCAAAGACATTAAATATCATATGATATAATTTAATAAATTTGCCAAAAGGTTTTGATGTCGAATCAATCGACTAATGTCATTACTAATTTTGGATGTACTAAGTACAACAACTAATTATTGAGAATCATGTCACGACTCGAGATTGCCCCTAGTCGTGACATGGTGCGTGGAGCCACATATGACCCCAACGAAACCCCGTAGACTAGCATGAAACTAAGATAAGAAAGGAATATAAACAGAAGATGAGTTTCTAGGAAATACCCCTAGCAAACTCCCATTGTTTGAAATTGAAAGTAAATCACTGAAAGGAGATATAAGTGTTGTCCTCAAAAAGATGAGGACTCACCAACTCGGATGTTGCTCACCAGAGATAGTACTAATAATTAACTAGAAGCTGGATACAGAGTGTTAGAACCTATATTTTAAAATAATATTTGCAGAAAGTATGTATTAGTACTATGAATATACTGAGTAGGTAAGATAACACATGATAAGTGGAATAACTGAGCTTGATGAATCTATAAGACATGCTGACGCTATGACAAAGTAAAATAACATAAAATTGAGATATGCTGAACTGAAATAATGAAATACACGTCTATGCAATAACTAAAAGACTAGTTGTAGGAGATACTACAATCGACATATAAACATGTGAGGTACTACATTGAGTTTGATGTATAATTTATATTTACCTTACTCCTTATCAAAAGGCTGAGGAGAATGGGGTAGAACAGATGTTTGGGCTTCCTTTTTCACTATGTTTTTTTTAAACTTTGGAGAGGTCCAGTACTCATTCAATATTTTCCATATATCTTCACGAATCCATGATGGCCTCTTATCATGTTTTCGAGCATATCAAAGCAAATCACTCTACCTACAAGAACATTTTTTCTGAAAAAAAATTCTCATATCTTATTCTCATGCTCGAGAGGCCATGTACACTTCATCTGCATAAAATTGAATTTTTATATTGAATAAATATCCAATATAATAAGTGTTTCTATTTAAACATTAAATACATCACCAATATATATGTCATGCATCTAGATTGATTAACTTGTTTGAGACCAAGGAGTTATTAAATACTTAAAGTAGATAATCAATTTTTTTAACCTTGAAGTGATCAGAAATACTCTCTAATGTTCAATGGAACATCTTTCTAGTACCTCCATGGCTCGTGATAACATGAACATATTGATTGAATGATATCGTTAACAAGCTAAATAGAAGGATGAAAGCTGCATTATATTTAAAATTGTGATGTTACAGAAGCTACTACAAAATCAAAACAAATGAATACAAGGATAAGACATCAAAATAAAATAATGATGCTAAAGTAGTTTATTGTGCACATCTCATTTTACACAAGTCTCCACTAATTAACAAAACTACTAAAAAGATTACATGAATACTTACCCCAATCCATCGGGAATATGGATTTCATCATACTTTCCAACATTTGGAGGATTTTGACTCTGTGCAGAAGCTTTTGTACGAGGTTGTGTAACTCGTGGACGACTGTTACCTCCAAGATCCATTTAAAAAATAAGAGAAAGAAAAAATAGAATATTAATCCAATGAATTGATGCCGAAGTCCTGTTGACTCTAGCAAATACAACACTGAAATGGATATTAATACAACAAATATCTCTGAATGATGAAGAATCTGAATCATAATCATTCAAATCAACCCATTAATTGCATTTGTTTTCTTTCCTTTTAAACCTATGGATGGGTCTTAACAAATCTGAAAGAATCATATCGATAACAAAATCTTAGCACCGTTCAGAGGCTCGTTATTCTTCACACCACTTACTTTTGTTCTCAACCATTTACCATTTTTTCTCTCCTCTTCAACTGTTATTGTGTTTTATCATATCCCCTTTATGATTTTAAAGAAAACAACTTAACCTTCTTATATCTGTGAATTCAATATAATTCTCTCTTTGCAATCTCATTGATGACTAAAATAAACGGTTTGAGCAAAAGGCTGCATCTACATATGTAATCAATCTCATGAAAAGGAAGTATTTTCCCCTACTTAGTGATTTTATTTTCCAACTTATCCATGTTTACAGAGTTCAAACTTATCTCAATATAACAAACAATTGTTGACAAAGCTAACTTTAGCCTTAGTTATTTGGAGGTTTTGATGGACATGATCTTAATTCTTAAAAAATTCATGTTATCTTGTTGTGGTATATTTTTATATCAATATATATGTTTTCTTTGTATTTTAGTTGGTAAAATTTATATATATAATATAGTTTTTATGATATTATTTTCTATCAAAAAACATATTTCACTTAAATGAGATTTTATAATTTAGTGATACACTGTAATTTCATATGCACAAATAGATATTGAAAACTAACAAACTTAATCATTTGGTGTTCAGACCCATAGACTGTCTTAATATTCAAATGAACATTCAAATCCTTACATCTAGATCTTAATTCACATTGTTAGGTAGAGATATGTTTTGACAAGTGAAAAGTGCAACCAACGAGTTCCACAAACATGATTGAAAAAAAACAAATCCCAATTGGAAATAGAGAAAAAGAATAATGTTGAGATGGTTAAAATAATATAGCACTCCAAATCCCATGAGGAAAAGGAACAACTACAAGAATTCCATGTTTCATGAGGAAAAGGAATCGCTAGGAGTTTTTTGAAGTAGAGTTTGAAGTAGGACGGGACTCTTGTTCTATAAAAAGAGCATGGTTTTCTTCAAAGAAGTTGTGCACTTACATATAGCGATACGATTAAAACATAATCTTAATATGTGAAATTTGGTGTTTGTGGATATTTAAGTTGGGGGAAACTTAAAGACTTGGGCGAAATTGGAGTTTATAATTCCTTAGGCTACAATAGTTTGTAATTATTTGTAGTTTGAAGTTTTATTGAGTTGATAAAAGTTTGAAAGTGAATCTATTGGGAAATTACAAACAGACTTACTTTGGAATACTGAACATTCTAAGGATCATATAACCCACACACGATCCCTAGAAGAATTATAGAGGTTATAATTTCAACAATTATTCTTATAGATGGATATCTTAATAAAAAGTCTAATAAGTCAAGGTAAGAACACTATGAATTATGAACCTCCTCTTGGACACGGTCAAGGAAAACACATAAATAGGCCACCCCTATTCAACGAGAAATAAATATTACTCTTAGTGGATGGCAAGAATGGAGGACTTCATTCAAGTTGAAGACTATGAACTATGGGTGAAAGTTACTGATGGACCTTTAATGCTTACAATAAAGGAAAAGGAAGGTAAGGACATTCGTAAACCTAAGGCTCAATACGAAAAAGCTGACTACAAGATACTAGGAAAGATTGACAAGGTTTAATGCATTATCGTATGTGGACACGGACCTTACGAGTTCAACCACACCTACGATGTACCATTGCTAAACAAATACGTGATACACTTCTAAACGCACATGAAGGTACTACCCAAGTTCAACAGTTCAAAATCGCTAGACTATGCACTGAATGTGAGTCCTTCAAGATGAAAATGTAGAGTGACTTAGGGATGTGATCACTAGATTCACCAAAATGGTCAACGAATTAATGTCCTTAGTAATTCACTATAAAGGAACATGTAGATAAGGTTCTTTAAATCTACCTAGATCATGGTAAATCAAAGTTACTTCTATAAGAGAGGCCAAAAACTTACAAAATATGACTTTAGATGAGTTTGTAGAAAATCTAAAAACATATGAGATGAATGTCAAAAGTACCAAAAGAAGTGAAAGAAATAAATATAAGAGGCTTTCTCTTAAGGCAACTGATGAGAATAATTAATCTGATCAATTGATGATGATATAGCCATGATAAGCAAAAATTTCAGAAAACTCTTCAAAAAAGACAAGAACTATGGAAAGAAACCTTCTCCTACCAAGGAGAATAGCTCAAAAAAGGTCCCAAATGAAGGATGTTATAAATGTGGTGAAACTGACCATGAAGTAAAGAATTGTCCTATGTGGAAAGTTGAATGGAGAAAATAAAGGGTAGAAAAGTAGAAAAGAGAACTGGGAAACAAAAGGAAACATAATGAAAAGGAAAATAATCAAGTTATATATGCTAGTAGGCAAACAGGTAGCAGATAAATCTGAGGAGTACGATGACATTGCACTTGTGGCCATAGAAGATTCAGAACATGAATCTGATTCTTACACTGAGGAAGAGAAGGTAAACATTTTTATCTCAAATATAAAACCAGAGAAGAAATTATCATCTTTAATGATCACTCTCATAAATACCATACAAGACTGAACCGTGACAAAAATCAGTTTGTAGCTTCTATGACTAGTCAAAAGTGTGAGTACATTGATCTTGTAAAAGTCAATATTGAGCTAAAAGAAAAGAACATATATCTTCTCGAAAAGACTCATCAACTTTATTCTTGTAACCTTTCCCTCAAAACTGAAATCTAAAAATTAAGTGTCATTGGTAAGGAAAAATATAAGAAGAGTGACCAACCCCTACGTTAATAAGATGTCAAAAGACTTAAAGAGAAATTATTCTCAGACAAGGAAAAATCTAGGAGATTGAAACTTGAATTATCTAGCATTAAATATTAATTTGATCAAGACAATAAATGGACTAAGTTTTCCATGATTGTAACCCATCTTGGAACTAACATCCATAACACAAAAGCTAGAATGGTTTTGATAACCAATCTATGAATGGGAATCCTGGTCACTCTAGAAACACATGTCCTACAACTAGAATCAATAATAACAATAATATTTGAACTAACATGGAATAGTAGGTTGCGGTGGACAAAAATGTCATATTAAAGACATTGGAAAAATAATTAATACTAGTGAACACTCAATCGAAAATGTGTAATATGTTGGAGAGTCTTGAATCAGAATTTTCTCAGCATATCACAACTTTGTGATAAAGGCAACAAGATAACTGTCTCTTCCATAGGAGTTGATGTAAGAAATCTCGAAACAAAGGAAATTTTCTTAACTGACAAAGATATAGCATGTATATATTGTAGATACTATAAAGGTACGAGCTACAAATCTTGTATGTCTAAGTGTAATAAATAGAGATCCTTCACTATGGCATATATGTCTAGGTCATGCTAGTCACATACAATTAATTAAAAAACTTATTTCTCAAGATATAGTAACAGGACTTCCTAAACTTAATTTAAAGAAGAATGATTTTGTAAAGCATGTAATTAAAAAATTAGCTAAAATCATTCTTTAAATATAAATAAGTTATAACATCAACCAGATCATTAGAATTGGTGCACATGGATATATGTGGACCTATGAGGGTTAGAAGTATAGTAGGAAAATGTGTTTTTACTTCTAAACCTCTTCATGATGTTATAAGGGGAAATGAGGAGGGACAAATTCGGTCTAGAATTAGGTGATGATATTGAGGATACCCTAGATGTTAGGACTTTTGGGTTCATACACTTTAAGAAACACACTATTCTCCACAGTAGGGTTATTACTACATTTTGTGGTCCTGAGATGCGTACCCTTCTGTTTTTTCTAAACACACATGTTTGGAATAACTTGTTCCTTCCTGGAAATATGTGTCACCATATTGGAAAGATAATAAACTCGGCCATTTCAGATCAATGCATCTAGTTGTCTACCTCTAATACTAGTATAGTTCATGGTGTCTTATTTACTCTCATTTTTTAATGTATGGCACAATTTTTTGTGGTTCCTAAAATAAGTTGGTGTCACTATGTAAAGAGGAATTATCCCATATATTAGACGAGTTATCATCTTCTCTAGAGATCTCTTGCCTTTTTTCAAATGATCCCACCTTTGAATTTCAAATACAGAAGTAGACAAGGTTGCAACGTTACCACTCCATGACATACTGTTTGATGTTGTTCATAAGAATATCTTATCGTAACACCAAAAACACACTAAGGTCAATTTCATTGATCTAAAACTTACGGAGATGCTTGTTTCTATGGTGCCATCAATTTGCCTGGTCTTATCTTGTGCCATATGCATGACATTTGTGTTTAAGACAAAACCCGTCATGTTTTGTGGTATGAGTTCAGGTTGGGAATGATTTTGGATCACATTGGGGCTCTAGTTAAAGCATGTCAATATGAGACCACTAAGGATGTTTTGGGTAAGGTGAACTAGGTTGCAGTGCCTGATCCTCCCAAGGGAGATTAATGCACCACTTTAGAGGCATTGGGCATCGTTGAATGTTAAGGAAGCAATTATTTTTGCTCCAAATACATCTCATTTGACATCAATAAATCAGTATCATAGTCTTATGGTCTTGAACATTTTTGTTTGTAGGAAGGGAATGTGTGTTTGAAGGTTGACCTTGCTTTAGATCAAGAAGTTCTATTAGCTAAAAAATTCACAAACTCTATTAATCTCAGAGGCCACTATGACTTTATAAAAAATGATCTTACCTTACCTCTCCTTCCACATCCAATCCTCCCTCGCTTTTTCATGCCATATGTTCCTAGTGTATCTTCTCTTGGTTATAGATATATTTTTTTGCATTGGCCCTATGATTTTTTATTTATGAGGTTTCCTGTTAATGAACTAGGTTTCTAGTTTCAATTATTTTAGATTTGATAGTGTTGGTGATTTCTTTGCAACCCTGAGTACTATACTTCTATGCTTTACTGATACATTCTTATGATATCAGAAGGGGGATGGTGTTATGTATGATTATTTCCTAGTCTTATAACATGTTACTTCGAGTTCTATGTTTTGGTAACATCTTTCCGCTGGTTGAAAGCACACACAAATTCAATGGTTTGTCATCGTCAAAAGGGGGAATTTTTTAGACAAATATAGGTTTTGAAAAGTAATAGGTGCAAAGAACGGTCCACAAATATGACCATAGAAAGATTAAATCTGAACTGGGCATAGAGAGAAAGAATAATGTTGAGGAAATGGAAATAATACAGTACTCCAGTCCCATGTGGAGAAGGAACCACTACAAGTATTCAAAGTCCCACGAGGAAAACGAATCACAACAAATTTGCTGAAGTAGAATTGAAGTAGGAATGGACTCTTTTTTCTATAAAGAGTGCAATGTTTTGTCCAAAGAAGTTCGTGCTTACATACAGATACAAGTAAAACTTAGTCTTACTCTTAGAGAGTTCAAATTGAAATTTTGTTGAAGTTCTGTGAAGAACGAAATTTGAAGAATTATATTTTTTTAGTTGGAGTATTTTGTTAAAGTTATTGTTATTTGTTTTATGTGAAATGAATTGTAGTTGGGTGTTTGAGTTGGGGGAAACATGAAGATCTGGGACATAAAGCTACTGGTTTCTTCCCTCAATGTATTAGAGTTTACAATTTCTTAGGTTACATTAGTTTGTAAACGCTTGTAGTTTGAAGTTTTATTGGGTTAATAAAAGTTTGAAAGTGAAATTGTTTGTTGGGAAACTACAAACATACTTACTTTGAACTGCTAAACATTCTAAAGATCAGATCACCCATAAACGATCCTTAGAAGAATTATGGAGGTCATGATTCTGACACACATCTGCAAATATATGTGCATATTCTGATTCAGACGTTTTAATCGTAATGAAAATAAATGAGTCCCTATACATAATTAGTCTTCTTGACCATCCACATTAGGAGAAAAAAGTTGAAACTTAAGGTGTATTGTAATACCTTTTGATGTTTTGCTTGCGATGGGCTTTGCAAAATATCATTTTGTTGAATAGAGGTCAGAACATCTTCTCTAGGAGGCTACAGACACATTATCTTAAGTCTATACAGGTTAATTAAGAATACATAGAGAAAAAGGTGACGGAAAATACACTTACTTTCGAAGTTGATTCATGAACACGTTTATACCTTGCGGATGCACCAATCCCAAGACTGTTAGCCATGTTATCTATAGTTGCTCCAGGTTTGGAAGCTTCCTCTATATGAAGTTTAACATATGGGAAATAGATTTATGGAACGTAGGCATTTAGAGGAGGATTGAAAGACACTCTAAAAAGCAATGCTTTGAAAAGTAACTAAAAAAATCATTCTAATGTATAAACAGAAATATTTTGAAGAAAAAGGGAAAAAATATAAATCATGTATGATAGTGGGACACAATACTTGCTGATATTTAATTAAAAATACATCTCTTCTACATCTATAACCCCCCCCCCCCTCCACTCACATTTACTGAGATACACCATCAAAAAAGATAAAAATAGAAATTAACATAACTCTATAAGAATAGTTTCAAAAGAATTACCTTTGATGTCTTCTAGTTGTTGTTTTTCAAGCACCGTCTTCTCAACAAAGTCATATAGATAATTTTTTATTTTTTGTGTTAGTGTCTTCAACGGGTTTTTTGGTCGGCATTAGATTTTCTCCTTTTTTCCTTTTAATTTTTTTTATTGGACTTCTGATATTGCACCATCTTCATGGGGGATTTCCTTCCCTTTTCAATTTTTACTCCAAATATCTGTGGAATCAATCAAAAGATGGGATCAATCGAGGTATATATTCAAATTTAAGAATTCATGTTTACCTAAAAGTAAAACACTTCCTCTATAGTACTAACAGATTTAAAGTGGACAAGCAAAGTGTTAAAATAGAAACAACCAATTCAATTAATTAGAAGAAAAACTACTATATGAATTTTCTTCTTATAATAATAATAATAATAATAATAATAATAATAATAATAATAATAATAATAATAATAATAATAATAATAATAAAAAGTAAGAACATAATCTGTATGAAAATCCTTTCCCAGTTCAAGAAAACATTCAAAATTAATAAATGGACTTCTTTTTATTTTTAGAAGAACAGCAATAGGATAACAATTATATTTCCCAGTACAAGTATAAATTAGTGTAAAAAAATAATCCTTTTCAATTGTAGTTGTTTGGCCTATGCCAAACGTGGATTGAGCATTTAGTCATACAAATATGAAAATATCTAATAAATCATTAAACCTAGTTATCAGGTCATTAATTCATAATCTAGTGAATGTAACAAAAATAATTCCACAATGAAGGCAAGGAATGTGTGTTTGTGAGGAGTTTTGCGCTTAAAAAATCTCTGACCTATAGGCTAAACTTAGGTAGGTTATATCCATGTGATATATTAATGAACAAAAATCATCTTTTTGTTATTAAAAAAGTTACAATATGCATCCCTCCGTTAGTTTAAGAAACTAAGTGCCATAATCAAAACAAAATTTATTCAAAGACCTTCATGTGATGTCATTTTCAATAATGCATCGTTTACGAAAAAAATCTTGAGTTATTCAACATCCTCCCCCACTTGTACTAAAACCCAAATAAAATTTAATGAATCATTTTCATCATCGTTTCTTTTCTTGTTCATGGAACTAGCTAGCTTGTTTTCTTCAATTTTTTGAATACTTCAGAAAACAACAGATAAATAGAATAAATTTGTGAAGTAGGTGTTGAATTTTATGTTACCACCTGCAAGTATAGTGACATTAGCATGTGAATGACCAAATTCTTTTTCATGAAAAGATGAGAATTGTTTTAGGACGAATTTTCCTTGGAGAAAATATAAGGATGAAATTGTTAGTATCACTAGAACCTTTTTAGAATTGTAGAGATAATTCAAAACTTTAAGCAAAGGTAACACTACACTTTAAGAATTTTGATTTTAATAATTATCAATTGAAAACTTGTTTGTTGAATTTTAATCTCCCTTGAACAAATGTTTTGATAATTTGATTTAACAAATATATTGTAATTATAAATCCTCCAGCCTCTAGGAATTGAAGAAGCACAATTTTTCCAAAACAACAAGATCGTTTCAAATAAATATCACTACTCAAAATTCATTTCCCAGGATTCTCCATGTGTTGACAGAAGGGATGCGAAGTTGATAGATATATAAATCATCAAGCTAAGAATTGTTGGTGTTTATAAAAATGGGGCATCAACAGTAATTAATTGAAATACTCTTAATAGTTTTACCAAGCATAGAGGGGATTTAAATAGTCAATTTGAGCACATTATATGGAGAATATATATATATTCTATTTAAGTTAAATTAATCAACTAATGGAAGGTAATTTTATTTTATGAATGGTAAAATGATCCTTCAAATTATTTAGAAGAATATTTTTTATTTCACCATTAAATTTGGCGCTACTAACTTTTTGTCTAGTATGAAGATGATAATTACACAAAATTATTTCGTACATATATCAAGATAGTTTTGCCCTACTATTAAAAATGAGATAAAAGAAACAAATTAAAAATAATTTAGATTCATGATAGGAGAAATAAGCAATTATTTTTCTAAAGTAGAAACACTTGCTTGGTCAAACGATAGAGAAAAAGTGAATAAAAAGGCAGCAATAATAAAAAAACAAAATAAAAATTTGAAAGTATCAAACTCACCATGATATAATCATTTTCTTTCATTGTAAGAGTAAAATGAGACATAATTTATCGTATCTCTGTTCTCAACCTGAATTAAATGAAGGAATAACCAGTTTACGCAAAAAAATAGATAGGAGAATTCTAGAGAAATAAAAAAATTAAGAAAAATCTACGTTTTTTCAATACATGAATCATTTTTAGAGAAAAAAGCATCACGAAACAACACAACAAAAGAGAAAAAACAACAAAAAAATAGAATATGAAAGTTTGAAAACTCACTTTCTTTTAGTTTTGCTGAAGAATTTGGTGTTTGTTTGGAAATATCTACACACATATGTATACACACACAAAAACATTGGTAATATGGTGTTTTTTTGTAATTTTCTATGATTTTGAGTGCTGCTTCTAGAAAGTCGTGATTATTGAGAAATAGAGTTCACATTTTTGTTTCGAGCTTTGTCTATTTTCCTATTATAAATTCTATCCTTATATATATTAATAAAATCTTATTTGAATCATTACTACATATGAATAATTGTGCATAATTTGTCCTTTTGATCACTTTACTTATGAATATACATAAGTTTTTAATCTCTTTATATTTAGGCTAATATACTTCTAAGAATAATTCAAATATAACACATTTATTACATAAAGAAACTAAATCAGACATGTAAATTGATTCAAAATTGAATATATCTTGTCACATACATCAAAGACAGTTGAAAACCTTATAGAAAATACCTCTCGAAGGGTAATTGTATGAAATTAACAAAAGCTTAAGGCTTGTCAAAATTTATTCTTAAGAATATTTCACTCAATATAGGTTTAAGCCCCGAAATTTAATAAGCTGTTTTAGAAGAAATTACGAGCTAAAGACTAACAAAGATAAACAAAAGAAATTAGGAGAAATTTTATACATATAAAGAATTGATTTATAAAACACTAAATAAAATGTCTAAAAGTCTAGTAGGAAATTAAAGATTTGTTACCTGAATTGTCAATGAAAAACAACACAAAGAAAAAGAAAACTTTAAGCAAATGTTCGCATCTTTAATTTTTCTCAATCTTCTCTAGACAATTTGTGAAAATGAGAAGCATCTAGGTCTCTTATTATTATTATTATTATTATTATTATTATTATAATAATAATAATAATAATAATAATAATACTAAATGTTTTATATAAAGTAAATATAGGACATAAATTTTCTCGTAATTTCCGTCAAAGGTCAATTAAACAATCAACTCAAAATAGACTTTTTACAACACAATTAATTCATTTTGCCTTTTTATGTGAATAATAATAATTATATTTTTTCATTTTACATATACTAACAATTGCATTTATATTATAAATTAAATGGAGATAATATTAAAATAAATACATGAAGATATTACTGAAGTAGTTAGAAAAGTTGTATATGGTTCAGCCAAACCTAATTAATTTAGTCAAAATCTAATTTATATATAGAAATTCATCAATTAATGAAATAATATCAAATTTTAAATTTTAAAAGAATCAATTTCTTTCTTAGAATAGTGAAACCTCTGAGGTGTGTTTCTCAAACTAATATGTGATAGTTTAGGTATGAAACTTAAAAAGAGAGATAATTTTTTACATGGATGAAAACATTTCTCAAAAACTATATTTTCAATTTTTTAATATTCGATAGGTAAGAATGTCACCAACATGGATTATAGTACAACGGTAGGAATGCTCTATGCTTAACTACAGATCTTGACTTTAAGCACTGGGTATGCAGAAAATCTCGAGGGGAGTGTCCCTCTCCCCCTTAATGAGTCCAGCAATTCTCCAATGTAGGCTCCAAACACCGAGTGGGAAACCTAAAAAGGATTAGTAAAAATGATTTAGAAAGAAGGTTCCTTAAAGATGAAAAAGAAAAAGAGAAAGAGAAACACTCCTCTACTGTATGGAGGTGAAATAAGTGGTATTCTACATTGATAATGTCCTCCTCATCCTTGTATCCCCAATCCACACCCCTAAGCGGACCCAACCTCACTTCCATTAGTATTTTTCTACATTATGTACAAATACATTAGGATAATTTTTGACATGCTTATCGAATAAAAGAAAATAAGTAAGTGAATCGCTTATTTTGGTTGGTTTTGAACACACCTAAAGAGGAAGAATATGGTTCCAGAAGCTCCAAAGTTATATTCCATAAAATATTATCAAAATATACATAAGGTTTGAGGCGCGTGGTATATATTTGGATGCCATGTAAGCCAAAATGGTGCAAAAGATTACAAAAATAATAAGTCAAGGGGGGGGGGGGGGGTAATAGAACCTTAATTTAGTTAAGGTATGTCTCTGGGATTTCTGTCATAGTCTTGGAATATGTTTGTTAACCCATACAATTAAAACAACTTATAAAAAATACTAAATTATGGTAGACAATTATTAAAAAGACATGGCTTTGTGAAACAACATCGTTGTATCTCCTTAAATAAGTACACATTTAATCATCAACACATGTCTCCTGAATGTTCTACTCCATTTAAAACAATCCTTTCCCTCTCTGTTATTATATTTAAAAAATAAAAGGAAAATTCTTCACCTCATGGATATTCCTGAATTGACTAGAATACATGTGGGAAGTCATCTGTAGGTATACTAAATGAACTCATCAATAAGAAATATTAATTGAGTGTAGAGTTAATGATATTCTACAAAAAAAAAGGAGCATAGCGAGAATCATTTTTTATAATAATAAAAACTCCAATGTTTATTACATAGGAGTAAGAAAATAAAATTAACTCATGGCTTTATAAATATATTGAAAATGGGCATGTATCCCCTCAACCTATGCCCGAAATCCCATAGACACACTTATACTATATTAAGGTACTATTACCCACCTAAACTTATCTTATAAGTAATTTTCTCCCCTTTTCGGTCTATGTGACACTAGCTTGAAAAAAAAGTCAACCAGCGTTAAATCCAAAAGGGAGTGCCATGTAGGCCAAAAAGGGGTAGAAAATTATTAATTAAATATGTTCAGGGGGTAATAGGACCTTAGTATAGTATAAGTGTGTCTCTAAGATTTCGGGCATCGATTGAGGTGGAACTTGTGCATTATCCCTAAATATATTTAAAAGAGGTAACACAAAATGAATTAATTAAAATAGAGGTCTTTTTATGATAAATTTCTGAAAAAATATCTTTTATACAATAATTAATATGAAATTATAATTTAGAAAAATAATTCAATAATGACAATAGAAGTTATTCATCTATATAGACAATAGTCAATAAAAAAAATGTTAAACATACCTATAAACACTAGCATGCATGCACATTGGGGTCGTGAGTGAGTGTGCCACTAACTAACCCTCCATTGGAGAAACCCTTAGGACTTAGAAATTAAAAATCAACCCATCAAATCAACATATTATGTATAAAAAAGTCTTATAAATAAATAAACTTCGTAAATAGGATAAAATATTGTTTAATAACTCCCCAAGAACTAAAAGTCATCGTAAAGAACTACTAACTAAGTCATTTCCACTAAAATGTTTAACAATTAAAAATTATGATAGAATGTCCCCGTGTATGAAACATAGACTTGAACTTTAAGATGATCCTTGGTAGCCTGAGCACCACCCTGTGATAAAAAAAAGGCTGGCTCAAATTCTTCAAGCTTCAAACATAGCAAGGGAACTGGTCAAAGTGCATTATTGCTTTCTATATTTGTGATAAAATACAACCTTAGAAAGTTCAAAAACAAATCATGGCTAAGAAAAAAAAACATATTTCGACTTTTACATTTTTTAATTTCTTGAAAATTAATAATAAGTTGAATTTTGTATACATCAAATCAGTGATATAAAAAGTTTAATATGAAGTTTAGGAGGAACCCCATAAATAAGTTTTGCACTCAACAAAAGTAGAGTAGATTTTAGTATTACTATGTACTGGTAGGCATCATATATAGACCAACTCATATTTAAAAAAAAATAACACATAAATCAAATAACAAGTAGATTAGACTTGAACATATAAAAATTCACAACAATCAAATATAATCATCACAAGCTTACGAATAATAAGTCATTCAACAATATCATACTTAATAAACCATTAACCTACACAAAAATAGACATAAGTATTCATAAATGTTAAGGGATTTATTTATGTCAATAGCCATGATTTGCAAGGACCATCTTTTTCCATATAGCAAATCATCATGGTACCCAACCTTCGGTACATACATACATATTATCATTAGCGCTCATGTATAAAGGCCAATTAATAAGATTTTGATCAAAAGTATATAAACATATATCTAAGTATGTTCTAACAAATTAAATGATATTAGAAGGGAATAATGAACTAACCTTAATGATAGAAAAAAGCCTAGAAGGTTAAAAATTGCATTTCCTAAGCTTATGAACGAGTCTTTGGAAATTGAAGAGAAAATGACATCTATAAGTGTGTGGGATATGTAAAATCTTTTGAAGACTTCAACAACAGACTTTCCTGCTCTGTCGAGTTTGCTATGGCGTCTATAATGGTCCCCTGACCCTTGCAGGGCTAGGGCCTCTACCATAGAACAATTTTTTCGATGGGTTCCGTTAGAGCGATGGGGTCTTACTATGATGAAGTTTAGCAATGATATTTCTAGAGTTTTTCCATACCCCCCATTTCACATCGCACTTAAGATTTTTATAACATACAAGCATCCCCCATCAAAAGTTGCTATAACATGAGTTCTATTAATTTAACTTTCATTTCAAAAGCTTTTATCGCTCACTAACCCCTCCCATTAGTATAATCTAGGATTAAAACAATCAAAACTCAATTAAGGAATCAAAAAATGACTCTCAAACCTCATAACATCTTACTGTTTGCTAAAAACTGCTATAATTGGAAATTTTCACATAATCTCACCCCGACAAATTCCATCAAATTATATAAATTTTGGGGGCTATCATAACGATAGAACATGTCATTAAACACATTTATAACACATAGTTAATGCACTCAATATTCTATTAAAATAACAATTATAAATGGCTAGCCTTAGGTTTTGAAAATGGAAAATGTTACATAAAGGAATGATTGAAATGTCAAGGGTAAAATAGAGATGACATGAAATAACGGTGGGGTGGTTGTTAGAGAAGGTGTATTATGCAAAAATAATGTTTAGGGAATTTTTATATTTAAATCAATGTTTAAAGCGTGTATTATTTTCAATCCATTGAGATATAGTAACTTCTCTTAGATGGAACTCAAGTATCCATATATATGAGATATTAAATATTTTCTTGAATAAAAGCTATAAAATTTTAAAGTTATAGTTGTATTAATTTATTCTCTTGTTAGACATTTCATGATAGAATAAATTTTCAAAGTTAGATAAACATTGTACAGAAACTTGCATAAAGAAAATAGTTGTATAATATTTTTTCGGTTAGAAAAAAGTAATCATTCTCGTGCTTAAAAAATTTGTAAAAATATTGTATGGACTTGGAAAAGGAAAGTAGTTTAAAGTTGGGTTCAGATGTGAGTAAAATCACTTAGTAATGCTAATCAATTATCCACAAGAAAAGCAACTGATAATATTTCAATTAGAGTTCAACAATTTATGCCAAAAAAATCAAATGTTGTTGATCATGCTATAGAGGTTGACCATCAAGACTTCCAGTCTATTCAAAAGGAGAAAGAATTGGCAAAGAATATTGTGCCGTAATGTAAATGAAAAACTCTTCATATTGGATTTGGAGAAACTTCAGTAGAGTTATCATCTTTACAAGAGAGTTATGACAGTACTAGAAATGGAGGAACTAGTACTACAGTACATGACTTTGCTATGTTGGACAATGTTTATTCTATACCATATTAAACTGAAATTTCTCCACTTATATCTTGAAGCCAGCTGAATGTTCAATCTTCTAATATGGTACGTTTTTTAATTTTTTAGATTTGTTCGTATTTATTTCAGGTATTCTTTAAGTTCAAGAAGTTTGCAATGTTTTTAAAGTATCAATTTGATGACTTTTAGTGTACAATTTACTACACACACTTAACACATTGAAGAAAAATAAGAATGACATGAAAACAATTCTTAGCTTAATTTATGGGGAAGACCTAGAAGCCTTTTTTAATGGACTAGACGTACACTAGTTTAGAAAAGTTTAAATATTTCATCTTAATTTTACCATCAAGATTTTGCTATATACTTGTGTTTTATCATTAAACATCATGTTCTGAAAATATAGTTTAAGATTTTTGACTGAATTAAGCAAATTCAAACATACAATCATTTTGTATTGGTTTACTTTCTGTTATTTTTTCCACTTTCCCTTCCTCCGAATAATGAGTGGAGATGGTTGTATATTTTGAGGTCAAAGGGTTCTTAAAGATTGAATTATTAATTTTAATTTTGTTATTTCTTACATTTTTTTTAGCACATTAATGTCATGATCAGAGTCTATACCGTGGACGTGGCCAACACTCCAGAACCATTGTTGGTCCCAAAGCAAACCCTTATTCTGGCTGACTACAAGCGGAAAACTAACTTAAGCATTCAAAAACATAAACCAAAATAAAAATCATGAAATTCAATTGCAATGCTTTAACACAAATGAAAACTTTGAATAGTCAAATTAATATATTAAACTCGCCATAAATAGGCAACTTAAATCTTTAATACATTTAATAACATAAATGAATAATACAAACTTCTTAACTAAACTAACAATCTATGAAGCGTCTAACTGATAATGATGGAAATCGAGACAAGACCCACGACCTCCTGACTAAACTAAAAAGCAAATGAAATCCTCTGAAAGTAAAGGAGACTCAACATAGCTAACTTGAATCTCGGATTTATCAACGAAGCTCCTGTTGAAGACCCTGAACACCTATGTATGCATCATGAGAACATGCAAGTCAATTGACTCAGTACGTGGAATGTACGAGCATGTAAGGGGAAATTCTAAAGCATAAAACATAGGCTTGAACTTGATTAAAAGGAAACATACTTACGTCATTTCAACTCAACTCAAACCAAGAATAAGACACTCAACTCAAAGATTGGATATTCAACTCAAGATTAAATATTCAACTTCAATGATATGCTACTCGACTTAATGAAGCACATATCGAGTAATGATACTCAAATTAAGGTACTCAACTCGAAATACTCAATTGTTGATACTTAACTGAACTCATTTTGATAAAAGAAGTAGTTTAAAACAAGTTCAATATAAAGAAAATTGTTTAAGAACATGAAGTCAACTCACAATCATAATATCATAAAATACATACAATGATCCCTCTCAAAATCTACTTGTCCAATGCATAAATAAAGTCTCATACACCTATTCATGCTAAGAAGAACCCCTTGAGGAACCATACAATTTCTACTGTGGGAATTTATCTAACTGTCAACCACCATTATGAACCTAAGTGGTGATACAACGTCTCGTCCATGCTGCCAGAACTGTCATATACTTTGTCCTCGCATTGATCATCCTCAACCTAGTGGATCCACTAGCTTAAGTTATGTGATTATCTAAAAAGTATGACTCGTTAATACCCATGATGACTACATGATTTCATGAGGACTTGAGTTAATATGAACTCTCATCCCCACATCGGTGCTCAATACTACTCCCAAAATATTCTTTTGCTCATAATTTTAAAATAACTTCCTTTCTTTTGGGTTGAGATAATTTGCTTTAGCACTTAAGCTTTAGAAATCTCTCTTGGGATCAATATTCCCTTTTTCTGTTGAAAACTATTTTGGAACTCTTAGTTTCTTCATAACTGAAATGAGAAAACATTTATAAACTCATAGGGAACACTTAGTTCCCATATAGTTCTTTGAAGAAAATAATTTAAACTATACTTTTTCTCAACTCAGTGCTCAAGTCTTTAAAACAAGTTTTAAAAAATTTGTAAATGGACTTCTTAAAATAGGGTTCATGTCGAAATATGAACACGAACGACTCAATTCAATGTTTTCAATAACCATGCATAAAAATCAATAATTGAACTCAAAACTGCAGAACTCAAGGAGTCAATGATAGTACTCATCTCAAGAATGCTCGACTTGGAGGCTTTATGCATAATTAAGGGCATGAACAGCTTAACTCAATGACTCAAGCTCGACTTAGAGGTTCATGCAGAATTATGGGCATGAACTACATAACTCAATGACTTAATGGGTAACATTTAATAGTCTCATGATTAGGAATATAATCTCAAAAGGAATAAGGAACTTAATACTCAAGACTTCTCATTCTCACTTAATTGAGTCTTAAAACAAGTTACTAGAAGTTGTATAAGACTCGTCAAAAGGACTCGAAAGGACTTTCTTAGAACGTTCGAAAGAATTCTAAAAACTTAACTCTCAACTCTACCTTGAATTTGAATAATGAATTCAAGTTTATGATCATGTTAGGAATGATTTTAGATAGGAATAACAATATTCTGGAAGAATATTGGGTAAAAACTTGAACAGAAACCTTGAAACCCTAGCTTGAAGGTAAATCATCAAGAAAACCTTTCTTGAGATTCTTTAGTTTATTGAAATCTCTATGGCCAAGAATTATGATTTTTGATTAGTGAACATGAAAATCTGATTGATTTGAACCTTTTATTAGTCAAGAAATTCATTTAGGGTTTTCTTGGAGGTAAGACAAAAACAATCCTTCATGTTTTCATGCGGCTAGCAATGTATAGGTTACTAAAACAGTTATAACTTTTTACTCAAAAATTGGATTGACACAAAATTGGTGGCGTTGGAAAGAAGATTCAATTATCTTCAATTGGATCAGTTATGGCGGACATAAATCTTAATATTCTAATCTATATGGTCGATAAAGTTGACCCAAGTAGAATCTTACATCAAAACTTAATAAAACTTCAAGAACACTTATCAATAACACATCAAAAACTTAAATCCTTAAATTTCAAAAACGAAATTAAGCTGAGTAAATCAATATTGGCATGTGGTTGAACTTACCCAATACTATGGAAGCTTACATAACTCTTACGGATTAAACTCATGGCTAAAATCCACAACTAAGCTCAAGAACTCGACGAAAGCCTTCATCCATTCCTCTTTTATCTTCTTTTCTTTTCTTGAACTCTCAACTAAAACCCTAGGTATTTATTAGGATTATAAAAGTTAACCTAGAAGGATGATACCCCTAAAATATTACTAAAAACAAATTAAATCTGGTTTGGTAAGGAAAAGACCAAAATAAACCCTCACTATTTTCGACTAAGTTTCCTTAACTAGACAACCTAACTGCAAAATGTCACATCTTACTCATCCGAACACGACACTGAGCAAACTTGGCGGAGTTGGAAAGATACTTGAACTATCTTTTCTAACAAATATTTGATTGCACACCTAACTCATCCCGTGCAAGGAGTTATGGTCGTTTGAATTTGACCCAAAACTCATACGTAGCTTAACTCTCCAAATTTTAGATTTTTGTTATTTTCAATTTAGTTCCTTTTAGAACTCAAGGTGCTACATCTAGTGACCTGACCTTAATACTTAAGAAATTTTAAAGTCCTTGGCAAATATTTACTCATTGAAAAGGACGACTCAAGTCTTAGCTCAAAAATTTTCCGGGGTGTTCTAATAAATTATTGATTTTCGTTGTATGCATGCAAATTTAAATTTGCACTGAAATATTCCAATAATGAAAATAATTATTATATCATAACCTACAAGAAAATATTTTAAATGATTGTCAATAGATATGCTTACAACTTCTGATGTCTTATTTAAACATGCAACAAGGACATTATGGATGTTCTATTAAAGAGGAATGTTCATTTCTCCATAATATTTTTCTGAATCACGAATTTGAGGTTGTTTCTCATATGCATGTGTTTGTTTGATCATAGAGCATTATGTTTCGAAAGTGCTTTTTTTTAAAAGGAATGTTAAGCAGGTTTATATATATTATAATTTTTCTCTTCACTTTATATTCTTTTAAAACATTTTCCTTTCTCAAGTTAATGAATATTGAATTAGACGATTGTGTACTTTAAGGTGAAATGATTCAATTTAGCTTATAAATTTTCAACAAAGTCATTACTTATATATTTGTAGAATAAAATAATCAACTTTTAATATAGAACATGTCAAAAATGTATGTAATAATGACAATCTCAACAATGAAAATCAAACTATAACATAATATGTGAATACACGTTGTAAAAATATTGTTTTGTAAATGTTCTTTAGGTAACTCAAACAGCAGGTGGTAGCAATAAAGCGCACGTTGATGACCTTGAATACATGTATCTACGTCATGAAGCGATGCAGGACAAATGACTCCAACGTGGAATATACGAGCATGTAAGGGAAATTCTAAAGAATAACATATGCTTAAACTTGATAAAAAAGAAACATACTTACCTCTTCTCAACTCACTCAACTAAACTCAACTCATGAATAAGATATTCAACTCTGGATACTCAACTCACGATAGCAAAAATAAACTGTGTGATATGTGGAAAACTTTTAAAATAGTAGAAAACAACTCAATGTATTAAATACAATAGTCACTCATTTTTTTTGTGTTGAAGGATACTGTCACGACCCAAACAGTCGTCATTGGCACCCACATAAACTGTGCACTAGGAGAACCATTGCTACAACCAGACGAAACAACTTAACAAAAAACTATACAATTAAAGATATGGAAGCAGGTTTAGATGACAATATAAATACGGAGTTCCCATGAAATCCAAAGATTTAAATAAATATCTCAACCAAAAATTAATGCAGAAGTCTTAGTCCTTAGAACCTGAAAGTCATTGTACTAAAAATCTACAACTTACAAGTACAAGAACAAAGAGTACAACCCCGAAACTAAACAAACACCTTAAGCAAATAGTATGAGTCTGAAAAAAGTGGACTGAAACAATAAAGATTCATGATAACCTAAAAGAACTTGACAACCCTTGAATCCGGTCACTCTTAATAGTCACTTAGATGAGGTCTATAAATAGCCACCTGAAGATGCCCTTTACTCAACAAACAACAAAGAAGTGCAGTATCAGTACAGAACTGGTTGGATCACACGGCTACCCAAAAGGTGAAACATATGCAAGTAATTACAACAATAATTAACATGCATATACCAAACATGAAGTTTTTCCGAATTTTCAAAAAAACCTAAACTATGCAAGCGTCCGATTATCCCCCTAAAAAATTTTGAATTGATATTATTACATTATTTTTTGTCCACCTGGCATGGAGAATGTATGTACTCTCTTAAAGAGCGTGAAAAAACTAAAAAAATGAACATAATTTTATTTTTGCAAGTATTTTCCTATAAAATACATTTTCTTGTCATTTAAACTTTTTCTGTTTATTATTTTATTCTTTTTCTTTCGTCCTTGTTCTTAAAAAATTCATTTTCATCTTCATTGAAATTTCTCACTTTAAATGTCACTTTTTATCACAACTCGATCTCCCCTTTTTAGTACTATTAGTTCAACTCTCTTCAATTTTAAAACTATATCTAAATAGTTTATTACATTTCAACAATATGATAAACCCATTAGATTTCAAGATAACTAGTAGATATGATTTAATATTTTTAATCCATATTTCAATTAAACTTTTGAATTTTTGGAGAATTATGATTTTTTTTTCAAAATTACCGTTTCTAGTTTTGAAGTTATATGAAAATGAGATAAGTTAATGAGATAATTATGAAGTGTCACATAGTTTTTTTTATCTATTTGAATTACGTTCTTTTAATTTTTTGGGATTAATTGATTCTTCTAAAATTATGATTTCTAATTTTGAATTTATATTAAATGAGTAATTGATGATACTTCAAAATTTTTAATTTTCTTAGAAAAATAATTAGTTGTGTTAAATAGTATGAGATCTATATAGAATTTGACTGGAGAAAAAAAAGAAAAAAGAAAAGAAAAAAATGGGTGAGATTTTATTTGACATGGGGTCTGGGAGGTGAAGAAAAAAAATGGAGAGATGAATTACTTAAAAGTGAGAGGTGGAAGATGAAATAAAATATAAGATAAATCAAAATTAAAATTCAAAAAGTTAGAGAAAGAGAGAGAAAAATACAGAAAAAAAGTTAAGGAAGAACTTAAAATGAAATAAATAAATAAATTAAATTAACACGTCTCATGTTATGATTCGTGTGTGAATACATTGCTTCTTAAAATTTGGGGCTGATCAAAAAATGGTATAATAATATATGTTCAATATTGTTTAGTGGGTAATAGGACAGTTGTAAAGTTAAGATGTCTTTTTGAAAATCCGCGACAACGTCAATGGTAATTTTATGTCTTTTCTCTTAGGTATAACATATGAACAATACACAACTTCAAAATTATATTTAGTTATTTCAAGTAAATGGTCCTCTCAAGGAACCCAATTCAATGGACTTCTCATAGCACCCACACCCAAACTATTAACATATCGGAATATGGTACCCGATCTATTGTTTAGCTAGAACGTGGCAACCGATCCCATATTTATTGAGATACCTCGAAAACCAGACCCACAAAAAAATTGCATAAAAAATTATCTAAATTTGTGAACGACAAGGTTCACGGTCTGTTGACCATCTATTCTTAGTGGAAAGAGAACCGGGTTATAGATGTATTTCCTATTGGTTTATATGGCTTTAGTGTTTTTGGACAGGTTCTTCCAAATGGAACTAAGAGAGAAAAAAACTCACGAATTTATGAATTTAAGGCAAGGTAGTTTGTACCTGTTGGATGTATGACAATTGAGAGGATTAGATTTGGAAAAGATGTGGTTAGGCTTTGATAGGTTGTATTTGTTGCTGTGCTTCCTGTTTGCAACATTTGTGCTTGCACTTGAATCTGAATATTGTTGTACTTTGATAAAGGGGTGCTTTGGAAAGACGAGTTTTGTAATATTGTCTGTGGCATTTTTTTGGGGTTTCGTTATCTTTGCAAGGAACTCTTCCCTAAATTCCTTTGCTTGCAGCCAATGGGTTCTTTTCTAAGAGAAACCTTATTTGTCTAGATGTGATGAGGTTTTGTCAGTTCGATCTTCTATGAGTAGAGATAATACTCATTTTTTCTTCCCTCATGACACTTTTGTTTGTGTCAAAATTATTGTTGTATGGAACATTCTCAATTAGGGCATCATTTTGTGTTGTGCTACCATGAAGATACAAGTGCATGCTTGTGTTTTGATGGTCCAATAGAAAAAGATGAAAGCAGAGAAGATAAGATGCTAAACGAACAAAAGTAAATATGTATTGTTGGTTGTATAGATGTATAGACCATGTGGTAACACGGTTATTGGCGTTCGAATTTGGAAATTTCAAAGTTTGGTTAAAAAAATGTGATCCTCTGCCACCTTTCATTTTTTACTGCCTGCAGTGCAATCTGATAATGTCCGGGTCTTTGACAAAAGGGGTTCTTTTAGGGGATTTTTGATATGGCCTTAGTTGCGCATACTCTTCATTTTTTATGCCAAACCTGTCTAGGATTCTTCAAAAATACACTACTTTTGGCGAATTCAACACGTACCCTTTGACATTTTTTAATAGTCCGAGCAACATAGGCTATAGCATCTCTTCTTATTACTTAGGTGGTTTTGGATTCATTGGATTTTTCACTTTTAACTGTTTACTTCTTTCTTGGAGACATTGGTTATAGGTAAGTGAGTTACTGAGTTTATGGATTCTGTTTCTAAATAAGATATTAATTCTTACTGGCATGTGTTGTATTTTTCCTCCATGTAGTTTTTAGTCCAGATGGCTTATGTTCTTCGATTGAGGTCTCACATGGCTGTCGACACTTCATAAGTACTTGGCGGATTCAAGATCTTTTGATAGTGGCGTAAAGTACTTCTTCACTTTTGTTTTTGCAACTACTTATCTTCTCTACTTCCATTTATTTTTCGTTATCACATCAGATATCTATTCTTTGATTATTGATGTTGTAGACCATGTGGTGACATTGTTATGGAAGCTTTTATTTTGAAATTTCAAAGTTTGATTAACCAACATGTGATCCTCTGTCACCTTTAGGTCTTTTTGGCTCTGCAATCTGAATATTGTCTGGGCTTTGACAAAAGAGGGGTTTCACTCTCGTCTATAGAATCTCTAGTGATTATTTGGGCAGTTTGGGGTTTGTTGGATTTGCACTTAACTTTTCCCTTCTTTTTGTTCTTGCAGCCATTTGTTACAGGGATTGAATTCATCATTCCATGGAGGGGCCGTGTTTGTCCATTTGTGTTGAGATTTTTTTAGTTGATTCTTGTATAACTTTCGAGATTTTTGATTCAGTTTTCTTTACTAGTTGCTCCCTTTTGTCTATCAAAATTACTGTAGTATGGATGCTTGACTAAGATGATATTTTTTTAAGTGTGTTGTGTTTTATTTTTGTGAATATTTTAATCCAGACACTTATGTTTTTTAATGATCGAATTGATAAGGTCTCTTATTTCCTATGTATGGTCTCCTATTTTCTATGTACACTTATTAAGTATTAGGTCAATTCTGGATCTTATCTTTTAACAGGGACATAAAGTGCTCCTCTACTTCTAGTCTTGTAGCTACATATTTTCTTCGCTTCCATATTTATTCACAACTTGTTTTTTTGGTTTCATTGAGGATGTGTAGACTATATGATTACAGTAACAAGGTTATGATATCTAGTATGGTAGTCCTCTAGCGGGTACATCGATCTTCTTTTGGTTATCACAACTTGTGTTTTAGAGTTTGATGGTCTTATAGACTATATGGTGACAATATAGAAGTTAATATTTGGACATTTCAAGCATGGTATCTATGTACGCTTTTGGTTTTTTCGGTTTTTGCACTGCAATCTTGGATATATTCGGCCAGGGCTTCAACAAGGAGGGCTTTTTAAATCTTATCAATATGGCCTCTCTAGTTATTTTCTTATAGTATGGGTTTGTCAACTTTGGACTTGATTCCTCTTCTTATGGTTCTTGCATCCATTGGGTCTTATAGAGCAATAAATATTTATTTCATGGAGTGGGTTAATTTTCCATTATGTTGAGTTTTGATATTTTCATTTAAGAAGTTCTTTTTTTTTCATAGTGTGTTGTATTCTACTTCCATTTTTACTTTGTAGTCCAGATGCTTGTTTTCTTCAATGATCCAATTGATGAGGTTCATGATGGTTGTTGATCTGTGGTCTTCTCATGGAAAACTGACAAACACTAAATTTTGGAGCTTTCGAAAGCCTCATAAAATGGTCCTCTCTTTTGGTGTTCTCTGTTAGCATGATGAACATCTAAATCATTGTATATATTAATGTAAATAGATAGTGATATCAATTAGCATGATCATATGGATTTGTTGTAGAATCAGAGGAATAAATATTGTGATAGGATAGAGGATTTGGAGGGAAAGCAAAGCAGATTTTTAAGGATTTTAATAGGAGATTTGTAGAGATAGAATAACTGATCTTTAGGAATAGGAATGACGGCTCTTTTGGGACGTGTAATTTTTATTCTGTTTATATAATTAAAAGAGTCTCACTTTGAGAGGCATTCAGCTGAAAATTGACACGCTATTAGAGCCTTCTCTTAGTTGTCTTGTTTCATAGAGTCATTTGTGGTTCCGTATAAAAATATTTTTGGAACATCATGGTTTTTTGTTGTCTGTTTGTTGACAATCTGTCCTACCACCTAGGACTTTGGATCTTTTTCATCTAGTTGCTTTCGTGAGTCATTGTAGTTTCATAGCTATTCAAAAACATGAATTCACATCACTTTGAATCCTTTATTGTTCGTTTCACTGGAAAAACTTATTCTTCTTAGGAGTTTCAGTTTCAGTTATTTGTCACCAGCAAAGAAATATGGTGCCATATTGATCGAAGTGATCCTACTCCTACTGATACAACAAAGCTAGGTGAATGGAAGATAAAAGATGCTCGGTTGATGACATGGATTCTAGGGTCGATTGACCCTCTTATCATTCTTAATATCCATCCGTACACGACAACTAAGGCCATGTGGGATTACATACAAATTGTTTATAACAAAGATAATAGCGCAAGACGCTTTCTGTTAAAGTATCAAATTGCTAATTACTCTTAAGAAGGTCTATCTATTCAAGATTATTTTTTTGAATTTAAGAACTTATGGGCTGAATTTACAGATATTGTCTATGCCAAAATACATACTGAATCTCTATCTGTGATTCAGGGAGTTCATTGTCAAAGCAAGAAAGACCCAATTTTGATGAAATTATGCTCTGACTTTAAGAGTGTTTGCTCTTACATGATGAATCATGACCTGTATCCCTCTTTGGATGTTTGCTTTAGGAAATTACTTCATGAAGAGCAACGTGTTGTCACACAAAATGCTTTTAAGAAAGAAAATGATGTGATTATTGCATTTTCTACACAAGGAAAATGAAAGTTAAAGGATATCACTAGAACACAATGCTACAGTCGCAAGAGAATGGGAATATTGCTAGAAATTGTAGCAAGAAGTTTTGTGATTATTGTAAACAACAAGGACACATTATCAAAGAGTGTCCCACGCGTCCTCAAAATCATAGGTAAACACTTTTAGAGCTAGGATAAATACTTCCACTATTAATAACTCATCTTTAGGACAAATTCTTACTCCAGAAATGGTACAACAAAGGATTATATAAGCTTTTTCAGTATTGGGATTACAAGGTAATGATGTTACATCTAATTTTTGGGTTGTTGATTCAAGTGCTTTCAATCATATGAACAACTCAATAATCATCCTAAAAACGTTCGAAATATCAAGTTCCATCACAAATACAAATTGGCAATGATAGTAATTTATCTATTTCCAAGTTTGGGAACATTACTCCAACTTTCAAGAATGTTTTTGTTTCACCAAAGCTCTCAACTAGTCTTATTTCACTTGGACAATTAGTGTATAACAATTATGATATGAATTTTTCTCGTAATGGTTGTCTTGCGCAGGATCAGGTATCGGGGACGACAATTGCGAAGGGGCCTAAAGTTTAACGATTTTTTCCTATAAACTTTTCCATTCCTCTTGTTCTATCTATGTCTTTTACTTATACTACTAGTAAGACTGAGATTTGGCATAAGCCTCTAGGTCATCCAAATTTTGTTGTGCTGTCTTATTTATCAAATTCTGGTTTATTAGGAAATAAAAATCAATTTTTAGTTTCTTATATTGATTTTTCTCCTTATAAATTTGGAAAAAGTAAAACTCTTCCTTTTCCTTAATTTGGTAGTCGTGCTACAAAGTATGTTGATTTGATTCATAGTGATGTTTGGGGCATTTCACCAATTATTTCTCATGCCCATTTGAAATACTTTGTGACAATAATAGATGATTATAGTCGGTTTACGTGGGTATATTTCTTCTACCAAAATATGAGGTATTTTCCATGTTCAAAACATTTTTGACTTACATTGAGACTCAATTTTCAACGTGCATCAATTTATTAAGATATGATTCTGGTGGAGAATATATGTTTTATGAATTCAAAAAATTTATACTTGACAAAAGAATTGTCTTACAATGCTCTTGCCCATATACACTACAACAAAATGGAGTTGGTGAACGTAAAAATAGTCATCTTTTAGATGTCACTCGTACGTTGTTGATTGAATCCTTTGTGCCATCTAAATATTGGGTGGAAGCTTTTTATACTTCTGCCTATTTAATTAATAGATTGTCATCTAAAGTTCTAAATCTTGAGTCTCCATATTTTAGTCTTAAATATCAAAATGCTAACTATAGTGGTTTTCATACATTTGGTTGTGTTTGTTTTGTGCATTTGCCTCCCTTGCAGCGCAATAAACTTTATCTGCAATCTTCTAAATGTGCTTATATAGGTTATAGTATTTCACAAAAAGTTTTTATTTGTTATGATCCATGTTCTCACATATTTCATATTTCTAGAAATGTTGTTCTCTTTAAGAGTCAATATTTCTTTCCTATGATTGTAGATTCATCTTTCACTTCTCCTATTCTTCCTACACTTGAGGATTTATCATCTTATTTTAACAGGTTCAAAGCTAGATTTGTGTATGAACGATGTCGGTCAACTTTATCCTATCCCAGCAGTGATCTGCCACCTAAAACTGTACCATAACTAGAATATGAGAATTAATCAAGATCTGGTCCGTTGAGCCTACTCGGCGCTCTACGAGAGTATCACTTACTCCCAATTGGAATGGATTTTACACTACTTTATCCAACATTCTGTTCCAAGTTGTTACTCACAAGCTTCCAAGCATGAATGTTGGCAGAAAGCAATAGAGGGAGAACTTTTGGTTCTTAATGAAAACGACACAGAGGACATTGTTTCATGTCCTTCAAATATGTTCCCTATTGGACGTAGTTTATTCTATCAAACTTCATTCTGACAAAACTCTAGATTGGTACAAAGCTCGATTGGTTGTTCTTGGTAACAGACAGATGTATGGGGTGGACTATGTGGAGACTTTTGTACCCGTAGTAAAAATGACTATTGTGCAAACTATTATTGTCATTGCTACTTCACAAAACTGGTCTCTTTATCAAATGGATGTCAAAAATGCTTTTCTCCATGGTGATCTCAAAGAAGATATTTATATGAAACCACCACCTAGTTTGTTCTCATCACCTACAACGGATGTATGACAGTTGAAGTGGTGTTTGTATGGATTAAAACAAGTTCGAAGAATATGGTTTGATAAGTTCTGATCCTCGTTGCTACAATTTTCTTTTGATCATAAAAAATATGACTCATCTTTGTTTCTTTGGAAAACATGTACATGTTGTGTTCTTCTTTTGGTATATGTGGATGACATTTTTATCACAGGAACCAATTGTTCACCAATTACTAGCCTCCAACAGCAGTTTAAAGATTCTTTTCATATTGGTACTCTTACATATTTTTGGGTTTGGAAGTTCATGATGTTGCTTCGGGTGTGTTTGTAAACCAACACAAATATGCTCAGGATCTGATTTATTTGGCTGGTTTTTAAGAGTCCTCCTTCGTAGATACTCCATTGGAATTGAATGTGAAGTATTGTCGTGAGGAAGAAAATATTCTTCATGGTCTAACGGTGTTTTGACCATTAGTTGGGAGTCTAAATTATCTTACTATTACTCAGCCTGATATATCTTTTGCAGTTCAAGAAGTCAGTCAATTTATGCAAGCTCCCCGTCATCTCTACTCGGTGGTTGTTCGTCACATCATTCGGTATCTTCTAGTAACATCTACTCGTGGATTGTTCCTTCCAAGTGGTTCTCCTATTCATCTTAATGCTTTTAGTGATTCTGATTGGGCGGGATGTATAGATACTCATCGTTCAGTAACTTGTTGGTGCATGTCTCTTGGAGAGTCATTGATATCTTGGAAGAGTAAAAAGCAAGATCCTGTATCAAAATCTTCAATAAAGGCTGAATATGAGTCCATGGCCACTGCTTTCTCCGAGGTTATATGTCTTGGTGGATTACTTGCTGAAATTGGACTTCCTCAATCTCATCCTACTTCTCTCCATGCTGATAATACAAGTGCTATTCAGATTTCTACTAATCAAGTTTTTCATGAGAGGACCAAACACATTGAACTAGATTGCATTATATACGCGAAGTTGTAGATAAAGGAGTCATTACTCTCCCACATGTGTCTTGTGCTCTTCAAATAGCTGATGCATTTACAAAATCTATGGCACGACAATGCCATCAGTTTTTAGTAGGAAAATTGATGCTTCTTAATCCATTGACATCAGTTTGAGGGGGGATGTTAGCATGATCAATATCTAAATAATTTTATATATTAATGCAATAGGACAGTGATATAATTTAGCATGATCATATAGATTTGTTATAGAATCAAAGGAATAAATATTGTAATAGAATGACACACTTGGAGGGATAGTAAAGCAAATTTATAGGTATTGAATACGAGTTTTGTAGAGATAATATAGCTAATATTTAGGGATAGGAATAACGAATCTTTAGGGATATGAAATTTTTATTCTCTCTATATAATGAAAAGACTCTCAGTTTGAGAAACATTCAGCAGAACATTGACATTCTCGCTGCTTATCATCTCTACTTCTTTTTCTGTGTGTGACGATATCTTGATCTTGTTTGTTGGATGGATGTATGGTGAAAACTGAGAGATATATATAAGAGTATGGATATTTGAAGGTTGTTGTCTAGTGTGCATTCTTGTGCACCTGTTTCTTGTGTCCATGTTAGTGCTTGAAGTACTATCTGAAGATTATCAGGCTTCAAAATAAGGCATTTTAAGTCGTGTCTTGCATTTCTATTGAATTCCTATATGGTATGCGCATCACAATCTTTGTAACTAAGACCGATCCATTGTTTTTGTGCTTGCTTCCGCTGGGTCTTACATAGCCATATATTCTTCTTTACATGGAGTGGCCTAGTATGTCAATTCGTGTTTGCAGTTGTTTGGTTGATGCTTCTAATGATTATTGAGATCTTCAATTCATTTTTCTTGCCTAACAATGAAGGTTTCCCTCTATGTTGTCAAACTACTTCGTTGTTGTTTATTTTGTTGCCATATATTTTTTTTAATAATCCAGATGCTTATGTTTATTTCATGTACTCTCTACTTACCACCAATGATTTCATTTAGCCTACTAGTTGATTTAGTTTCGTACGCATCATGATGGTAGTAAGAGGATAAGATTTGGAACTTCTGTAGTTTGATTTTTGTTGCATCCTTGAGGATCATGTTTGGTGACATTTTGGCACTTACACTACAATTTGGGTATTGGATTTCATTAGGCATCCAAAAAAGGATGCTTTGCAATCTTACCTTGTTCGACATCTCGAGTGTTACCTGTCGTGTTCTTTTTGTGCATGCAACTGTTCGGGTTTTCCAGAGCATGAAATCCTATGCAGTTCCTTCCTAATCATAGGTCCATTTCTCTTTGTCAAAACTAATGGAAGTGCTCAACATGGATATTTTTTAGCAAATGTTATACTCAGAAGCCATATAGTTTTTAGCTTAGATGATTATTTTCTGGAATAATCTATATGAAGAGATCGCTGATTGTTAAGGATACTTGAGAAGTATATAAACTCAATTATTTATTTCTTATGGACCTAAGATATTCTCAAGTGTGGTTTACTTGCTACTTAGCTTCTCTGCTTCTATTCTCTTATTTTTATCATGCCTCTTGATTTTATTTATTTGGATGCATGTTTATAGACCACATGGTGACTCGTGAAGGGATCATATTTGGTAATTTCAAAGTTTTGTTTTGTGATGTACTTTCCTTGTGGACTCTGTTTCTGTACCATATTGGTACTTGTGCTTGCACTTCAATGCGGATATCCCCAGGCATTGGCAAGGGAGTTATGTACTCTTGTCTGGCATCTCTAGTGATCTATCCTATGTGACATGAGTTTTCAAACATGCACTTTAATTGTTCCCTTCGTCCATAACAGGGGGTTTGAACGTGGGGGCTTGTTCTTATTTTACAGGAGGAGGTTGAATTATCTCCTCCTGATCATATCTATCCCGAGAAAATATACAAGATTGGAAAATTTTCTTTTAAGAGCTAACACCCCAATAAAACAAAAACTCTCTTCTGGTAGGCCCTGTCCCTGGTATATAATATAGTGAAATAACCTTCCCTATTATTTTCCCAGACCCTGCCACTAAGAAGGATATTCAGTTCGATCGATTTTTTGGGTCTTCCAATATCCATGAAGTGCTCCTTTCATGGAATAACCTTTTTGAGTTTGTGTTGAAGTAGCTTAGGCTTTTTATTAAAATCTAGCTCTTCAGTTCAATTTCTTCCCTGGTCCTAGAGATTCCCTTTTCTCATTGTCAGAAGCGCTGAGGAGCTGTTAAATAGATGTTTCATCAATGTTCCCTTTTCACAAGTGCATTTTCTTCTTTTAGTCCAAATGTTTTTGTTTTGTCTGATCTAGTTTCCTTATGGGTGTAGACATCTTGCAAGTACTCACTTAGTTTTGGATCTTTTTGTAGCCCTGTGAAGTGCTCATCTACATTTGTGTAATTTTTCTTCTCTGCTTTCATTTTTTTTCTCATCACACCAGTTTGAGTTTTGTCTATTGGAAGGAATTGGTGTATATATCACACATAGTGAACGTATTGGAGGATTAGATTTTGAAATTTAATAGGTGAGCGTTCAGTAAGCTTGTAGTTTAGGTGCTTGCACTACAATTTGGGTACCTTGGCACTTATCTTTTCCTCCTTTTTGTGCATAAAATTTTTGTATTCGTGGGGCAGCTTTTGTTTGTTAATTTTTTTGAGGTTTCCTTTGATTTATCCTCCTATGTGGGTAATATTGGAAGGGGGACTACTTTGATGTAGTATACGTGTGGATAAATAGGAAAAAAGTTACCATTCTAAAAAAACACTCATGTGTGTGTCCTATTTCCTGATTATCAGTTTGGTTATCTCTTCTAATAAATCTGATCTTTTATAACCACTCTCTCCTTGAAGTGTAGCTCTTCTAGTCGTTAGCTTGACTGAAAATTATACATGTCAGTGGTCAGAGTACATGGTCATGACCCATACTACTGATGCATGTCTACACTGACCAAAAAAGCAAAAAAATTGAGGACACTGAATGAATGAGATTTTCTTAACGGCTCGCAAGTACATTCTAGAAGAAGGGGCACTCTTAGATCGGTACAAGGCGTACTTGAACCTTTGGAGTCTTATGCAAGCCTTTTTACTATCATTCATTACATAAGATATGAAAAGTTGTGCAGGATTAAAACTTTTCACAACATTTAATATAAAAAGGAATTCTTTCCTATATACTAGAAAATATCATCGTCGCAAGCCAACTTAAAGACACTACATAATATCTTAGGGACATGACCCTTTAAGATAAAATCAATGCACAATAAGTCTTAAATAACGTAACTTCGAAATATAACTATGCCCTCGAATATATGAAGACATACTTAGTCTTCAGAGAGTCTTTCCCAAGCTTGTCTTCTAACTTCAATCTACCTTCCAAACCTGTACTTATAGAGTTTAGAAAGGTATGGGGTTAGTAAAAAATAAGGTACCAAGTATGGAATATGCAAAAAACATGCGTAAAGGGACTTTCTAGTAAAAATACACTTTCATGCCAATTAAGTCAAACCTTCATTATTATAGTAGCAAAACAACAAATAGAACATCATTTAACATTTAGAAAAGAATTTCCATAGTTTTAACAAAAAGGACCATTTTACAGTAAGCTGCCAAAAATTTACAATGAAACCCTTTAGCATTACAGTGAACACTTTTCATTCCCAAAATAGTGAACCAATCTTCGTAGAGGTTTCCCTAATGAAGGGATCTTAGGACCACCAAGCATAGGCTTACCTCACGCGGGAGATAAATATACACATTAATGATTAGACAATAGAAGACCATTCAAACATTAAGAACTTTATCTAGGTGCTCTACTCCAATATGACTTATAAGTTATACTAAGTGTGATGTGAGAGTAGAATCACATGCGACTACTCCCACTTAGTGCCCCTTAAGGATTCCCTTGGATAAAGAACACTATCAAAACATCGTGAACCCCCAAGGTCAAGCCAAGAGAAATGAACTCATTTCCGTAGAAGTTTCCTTGACCAAGATTATCCTAAGACTCTCCAAGGTAAGGCATGAAGGAAACACCCATACACCTCCTTCAATACACACCTAAGACATCCTTAAGACTACCTATTATAGGATTACTCTACTCGGGAGATCAAGGCCCCACTCAATAACAAGACATTAGAAAATTACTCAACACTTCAAACAAGACACACCAAGATATCCCTTTCAGAATTCCTAATTAGTGCAATGAATAGATGACGTCTCGTTCCACCACCTACCCTAAGTAATACACTCTTTTAGAGGACTTAGATCATTCAATTCATATAAGACACACCAAGACTCCCCTTTCGAAATGCCTACCTAGTGAAATGGATAGATAGTGTCCTATTCGACAACCCACCTTAGTAATAAACTCTTTTAGGAAACTTAGTTCTTTCATTCTTTTGCGGGGGAATAGCTTTAACCTACATAGACCATGAGAGATAGATATGGAATCCCGATACTACCCTTATCGGGGGAGGGTTCCACACTTGCCTAGGGTAGGGTCATTCTTTTAGCTTTAACATGATTTTCCCAATAGCTACACCTATGCGGGCGCATAGTTGAGGGATAAGTAAATTGATACTAAGTAAATCATTCTATACTAATGAGGAGTACTCATCTCAATTGATACATTGGAATACAACATTTAAACTCACGAAATGTAACCACCCTTTCTTCATATCCTCTCAGTGCTAAGCATAATTCCCCACGGAGTCTGAACATTATAACTATAGGTTACGGATATCTAGTGGACACCACATCTCAACTCATGAAGGGCATCCATCCTCCGACCTATCTTAGAAAGCTCTTGGGATGTTGTGAGGTTTCCACTAAACACTTTATCTCCACTTACCAAGATTGGTCACCCCAAAACTCCCCTTTTTACTTAACTTAGCTTTATTTTTTTCATTCAACTGTGAATGTGTGTGTGAACATGTGAACACACATTGCACATAAGCATCATTACATTTACATTAAATTCTATACATTCTTAGACGTTCACTAATCACATAACATACTTTAGCATGCTTCACTTAATCATATAATTCATTTAGACATAATCTCTAGCATACATCTCATAACAAGCTTCATAAGCTACTTTAACAACAATAACATCATAGTCACCTTACTTCACATAATATACCTTCATGGCCTCATTCATAATACACAAGTAACTTCACATTCATAAATTTCAATTAAACACCGCCACCAAAGGTGGACCATACCACTCAAGAGCATGTCAAAAATAAGCAAAACAACATAACCAACTTACCCTTTATCAAAGCTTCAATCACCTATATTGTTTTACTCAACATTTCATAAAAATATAGCCCTTAGGTAAGTAGCTAAACAACAATATCAACAAAAGGAAACCAAAGCTCAAAGACTACAAAATCATGTTCATTCAATCCATTCCTTAAGCCAAAAATTGATAAAAAGCTTCAACATGTTTTTACTGAAGTTTTAGCATTAAAATCACCAATAAACAGTATAAGTAACATATTTGAATCATTTAAAGTGTTTTCATGGAAGACCCATATTTAGAGTTAAAGGTAAAAGAAGTTAGGGTTGAAAACCATTTTTGAAAATCTATTAGAGTTACTCCTTGAATGGAAGAGAGTTAAAGGATGACTACCATACCTTAAATAGAGGAAAATCCACTGATGTTTGATGAAGAAATGACCACCAACAGCCCTCCTAGCTCCTTCTTGAGTTTTAGATTCTATGGAGGTTGGAGAGAGTTTTTCTTTAGCGAGAGAGGGTTTTGGGTTTTAGGAATGGAAGTCTAAAATTAGTTCTTAGGGTTTGAAATATCTTAATATACCTAAAAGACCCTAAAAATATCATCCAAGGTTCATAAAAAATTTGGGTGAATTTACCAAAAACCCCAAAGCCAAGGATATTTTTGACAGCTTTTCACAGCAGCACCCACGACTCCTTAGGGACGGGACGTTGGTCAAAAGATGCCCCGTTGGTGGGGGTTCGTTGGTAGGGTATGCAACCCTCAAAACCTTCAGACTTGTAGGTCCAATAAACTTACCAAGTCAACGAGCCATCAATTGGTCTACTGGTTGTCGACTGGTTCGTTGATGGACATTGTCTAGGCAGTTTTGGGTCTAAGTCTTGGGACATCGTCTAGGGACCCTCATGGGTCCTAGGTGGGGTCGTACCTTGACTCTAAACCCTGAAACATAGTATTTTAGTTCTTAGGAACATCCCACCCCAATTCCAATTAAAACGAACACGTAAAATTTGCTAAAACACATAAGGACACACAAGTACTTTCTAAGGCACACCTTCCGAACGTCATGGACATTATCGGACGTTTGACCTCCAAACTTAACCAAAATTTACACAATGACTAATGACATTATTTTAGATGATTTTAACTTAAAATTGACTCGAAAACATTCACAAAGCTCTAATTCACCTTAGTTCATTTTAGGGTGTTACATTCTCCCCCACTTGGAATAATGTTTGTCCTCCAATGACACTAAACCCTTTAAGAACAACAAGGACTAAATTAGAAGCACATAACACAATATAATCATGATCAAAAATTCATATTCAAAGAAACAACTACCAAGGAGAACAATTTAACATTCTCAAACCCTTTGCAACACAAGCACTTTGCAACAACTTTCACATTTCAAAATTCACCCTTATTCTTCATTTACGGAGGAATTACCTTATACAACATTAAACATGCTCATACACATAACTTTTATACAAATTTCAAAATTCACCCTTATTCTTAATTTATGGGGGTTTTGTAAATATTGTCGACGCCATTTGTAGTGATTTCTCAAGTTGTTTGGATTTTGCCAGCTGTGCACTTAACTTTTCCTCCTTTTTGTGCATAATTTTTTTCTATCCGTGGGGAAGCTTTTGTTTGTTCATTTTTGTTGAGGTTTCCTTTGGTTCATGATCCCATGTGGTTACTATTGGAAGGGGGGCTACTTTAATGTAGTATACCTGTGGATAAATACGAAAAAAGTTACCATTCTAAAAAAAACTCATCTGTGTGTACAATTTCCTAATTTTAAGTTTGGTTATTTTGTTTAATCAGTATGATCTTTTCTAACCTTTCTCTCCTTGAAGTGTATCTCTTCAAGTTGTTAGGTTAACTGAAAATTATACATAGTAGTGGACAGAATACATGACCCATACTACTGATGCATGTCTACACTTAAAGCAAAAAGATTGAGGACACTGAATAATTGAACTTTTCTGTAACGACCCGCAATTACACCTTAGAAAAAGGGGCACTCTTGGATAAGTACAAGGCGTGCTTGAACCTTTTGAGTCTTATACAAGCCTTTTTACTATCGTTCATTACATAAGACAAGAAAAGTGGTGCGGTATTAAAACTTTTTACGACGTTTAATATAAAAAGGTATTTTTTTCATAAATGCTAAGAAAATACTATCGTCACAAGACAACTTAGGGACACTACATAATATCTTATGGACACGACCCTTTACATTAAAATAAATACATAATAAGTCTTAAATAAGGAAACTAAGTAACAGAACTATGCCCTCGAATATATGAGGACATACTTAGCCTTGAAAGATTCTTTCCCAATCGTGTCTTCTAAATTCAACCTTCCTTCCAAACCTATACTTGTAGAGTATAGAAAATTATGGGGTTAGTACAAACTAATGTACTAAGTATGTTGTATGCAATAAACATGTGAAAAAGGGACATTTTAGTAAAAATACACTTCCATGCAAATTAAGTAAAATCTTTATAATATAGAAGAAAAAAAACATAAATAACATCATTTAACATTTAGAAAAGCATTTCCATAATTTTAACGAAAAGGACCATTTTATAGTAAGCTACCCAAAAATTACAGCGAACCCCTTTAGCATTACATTGAACACTTTTTATTCCCAAAATAGTAAAACAATCTCCTTAGAGGTTTTCCTAGCCAAGTTCTCCTTAAGACCACCCAAAACTGAAATCTACTTTGCACCTACGCTCATTGGAATATTACCTATACACCACCTATATTCAGTAACTACATTCCATACATGTGAGATGAAAAAATAATTTTGAGAACATTCCATTCTTTTTTTTTGGAAAAATGCACAAGTACCCCCTCAACCTATGCCCAGAATCTCAGAGATACACTTATACTATACTAAGGTCCTATTACCCCCTGAACTTATTTTATTAATAATTTTCTACCCCTTTTCAGCCTACGTGGCACTATCTTGTTGGCCCGATGCTGGTTAATTTTTTTTCAAACTAGTACCACGTAGGCCGAAAATCGGTAGAAAGTTACTTATAAAATAAATTCTGGGGGGTAATAGGACCTTCGTATAGTACAAGTGTGTCACTGAGATTTCGGGCATAGGTTGAGGGGGTAGTTGTGCATTTTCCCAAAAAACAAAGAATGGAATGTTCTCAAACTTGTTGTTTCGTCTCACATTTATGGAATGCAGTTACTTAATATAGGTGGTGTACCAATGAGCGTAGGTGCAAAGTAGATTTTAGTTTTGGGTTGTTATGATGATTTGGGTGTCTCATTCTTTGGATTATCTCACAATGTTATTCTCTCTGTTTTGATTTGTGATTAGTATCTATGGAATTATTATCTTGCATGCGATAAAGATTTGAGTTTAGGGAAAACAAGGAGATACTTTTTCTCAAAACATGCATGAACCAATGGAATTAGTATCCTGATGCGATAAAGCTTTAAGTTCAGGGGAAACAAAGAGGCACTTTTTCTCAAAACATGCACCAATGGAAATTTTACCCTAGAAGAAGCACTTGATGAATCATCCCAAAATTTGGTAGATCCAAGAACCAGGGAAGGACAAAAATTCCATGTGTGTATCAATGTAACTGGTGCAAAAATTTTATTTCAGGGTACATATTGTTCTCTCTTTGTTTGTAGCCCTAGAACTAGAGAATCTGTTTTCTTGATATCACATAAATATTTTAGTTGTTTAAGGTGCTATGAAATTGTGGAGTTTACGGATGCAACATCCTCATGGTATGAGATGTATGGAGAGTTTTAGGATAAAATTAAATTTCACGTTCTGGTCCAGTATTTCATCCAATGCACAATTACTCCTTGGGTAATCTCATTTACGGCTAGGACCAGTTGGAGCCATGGCATTTTATATTTTATCTGCTATGCATTTTTGAAGTCATGTTTTGCAATAACCAAGGCCCAAAAGTTGTCTTGAAATTCTTACCTTTTAGCTCTTATGAATCTTCCTCAGTAGTATTTTGTCATTTGAAGTCATGTTTTGCTAGTAAGGGGCAAAAAGTTTTCTATCACGTGACATCATTTATGGAAGGATTTCATCATTTGTGTAGCACAAGAGACTCCAAATTAGGTTTTGAGAATGTTCCTTATTATTCTAATAGACTTTTATTGTACATGGTTCGCAACAATGTACAAGCACTATGAGTCTATTTGGTTCTATAAGTTTTATGTGTTGAGAAATTTACAATATAATTTAATACATCACTTTTATAGTATCTAAGAGTTTCAGTTTAGACATGGAATTTTCTCCTTCACTTATGACCTAGGAGGGTAGTGTCAAGTCTACTGAACTGCCACGTGTATTTGTACAACAACATACATAGTGCAATTCCATAGGTGATTGCATAAGTAAGGTCTGGGAGGGTAGGACGTAAGTAGACTTGACCGCTTAACTTTGAGGGGCAAAAAGACTTTTCAGATAGACCCTGGAGGTCACTTTACAGTCTATTCCTCCCGTGCTTCATTTCATTTCTGTATAATCCATCTTATTCCAAAGTTGTTCCTCGACTCTTTTCTTTGTGTTTAAGTTGAATGCATTTTATTGAAGTTTGTTTTGTTAGTTCTGCATGATTTTGCATTGTTTCGGCACCAATAGTAGTTCCCCTTGTGGTTTCTTTTGTAATAGTGTTGGTTTATTGTTGCTACATTGTGTGTTTAGGTGACCCTTGTAATTCCGCCTATTAAATCAGCCGGTCCCAAATCTTGAAAAAGAAGGAGAAAAGATGTTTTAGTTTGCAATTAATTGTCTTTAGTTTTTAATTAGAAAAATTGTTTCTTGAGTGCTTATGATGATTGTTTCTCCTTAGTTTTGTTAATCCAATTCAAATGAAACATGTGCTCCTGCAGTCAGGGTAATTCTCTTCATCATATGGCATCTCTAATTAAAATTATCACTTATTAGTAGTGTACATAGTTGGTAGATGAAATGTCAAAGAGGCCTTAGGGGATTGTCAACTTGAGTCGTTAGGTGTTCTCGTTTATCATGCAAGGTACTTTAAAATGGTGACAATGTACTTATGATCCACGTTAAAATTGTAATTATTGTTTCCGTTATTGGTTTCTAAAGATGGTTTCCAAGAAGGTATTTAGCTAGGAATAGTTTTAAGCCTAAATGCGTATGCATGTTCCTTTTTAGGAATCATGTGTGTGTCATGGAACACATGGATATAAAAAGAATCATCACTACTCTTCTCCCTCTTTGATTGAGCACCCACTGCAAGTATGCATGTGTCTGTTCAAGAATTATCATTGTGCTTCCCTATTGATTGATCACCCATTGCAAGTATGGATGTGTGTTCAAGAATTATCATTGTGGTTTTCTATCTTGATTAATCACCGATTGCAATTTGGTACTCTTTTTAACTTTTCCTTTTTTTTGTTAGGTCATTCGTGGATATGGCATGTTATTGTTCAGCTGATAAGTCCGTTCATGTAAGTTCCTATGTCGAACAATGTTACAACATTGCGATGCAACACTAGATGCAGGAGCTCCCTTATACTACATGATTTACGGTGGAGTGCAACATGTAATTGAGCAACCTCTAGCGTAAGGTAAAGTATGCTCTCGCCTTTTTGTCCTTAGAGGTCAATCGGAAAGCATTGGAACTTGTTTTTTGTGGTTCCTCAGGTTGGTATATAAATGACGTGCTCATACTGTAATATTTTAATTATTCTTTAGTAGAAGTGGTTAGTAATGTTGTTCCTTTCTTTCCTGCTTCCATAGGGAGGAGCAATTGTGTTTATAGACGATTCAAACAATAATTAATGGGGATTAGAAAATATCGTGTACAATATATAAGTCTATTCTAAGAGTATCCATGTTGTCATGCGAGGAGCATACTCTTAGCAGTATCTTTATGGTCGTCTATTCTAGAAATCAATAGGTATAATTTCATACTAGAGAGGGTCATAGAAGGAGGTGAGATATCGTCATCACATGGTACACAACATTTTTGATTGAGCATGTTGATTATGATGTCCTTTTAGTCTCTTTTTCTGATGCATTACTAGAGTTCTACAAAATTTAAGATTTTTATGTCTAATTCATAAAAATACCTTCTTCTTTTTTCATGGAAAAGGGCCTAAAATACCCTCAATGTATTGGAAATGGTACAAAATTACCCTCCATCAACCTCTAAGATCCAAAATGCCCTTCCCACCCACCTATTGGGTCCAAAATACCCTTGTCATCCACCTTTTGGTTCAAAATTGACCACTTATTTAATGGATTTATATTTATAATATTTAATTATTTTTAAAATACGTGGCGCTCAACTATTTGTTATAATTTAACTTATAACTTTAATTTATAAATCAATCCACTACCCACCCCATTACTAATTAAATCCCTGTATTTTAATGAACCCATCACATTATTAATGCAAGCTACTGCTAATTGATTGATTTTAAAAATTATAGAAGTAAATTATCATACATTCAAATGGCTAAATAAAAATCACCGATAAACTTAAAAGTCTAACTATGTTCATCTTAATTATTCTTACATCTCAATTATGTGATGTTACTTCATAGGTAACTTTTTTTTTCAAAATAATATATCAAAGATTTTAAAACAAATCATAACTATTTATAAAATTATATTTATAAAAAGTGTATGAATGAATTCGGGATTTATTATTTCTTTTCCTTCAATCATAAATTTCTAATTCAATTTTGAAAGAAAGTGTCCTCCTAAATAAGCGGCTCAACCTAGATTTAATTGGGGCTTCGATTCGGAGTGAAATAATTTTGAGTGTCATTTTCATTAATCTATAATTTCATCGTGTTTTAGTAGTGTTTATGACGATTTTGATATTATAATTGGATTATTAATTGGGTGAGGTTTAGTTAGTAATGAGTGGGTAGTGGGTTGGTTTATAAATTATATTATTAAATTATAATTATAATCGATAATTAAACGCCAAGTATTTTAAAAAATATTGAAAGAGTTTAATTTTAAAATAATTAATAAAAGTGATCAATTTTGAACCTAAACGTGGATGACAAGGGTATTTTTGAACCAATAGGTGGATGAAAAGGGCATTTTGGAGCCAATAGGTGGATGAAGGTAATTTTGTACCATTTTCAATGCATTAAGGGTATCTTAGGCCCTTGTCCATTTTTTATACTTATCCGAGGAGCATGGATAATGTATTACAAAAGAAAAAAAGCATTTGCATCTTTGTGAATATCCACAAAAATCATCGTTATTGACATTCTCCAAGGGTAGTTCTGTCTTTTCTGCTTGAATTGAACTACATGTGTGAGCTAGATGTATCAGTGTTGGTGTTGCTTGGTCAAGCATCACTGTACTAGAGCCAAAGGGCTCCAAAGGAACTGAACCTCACAGGAGACAGTCTTCTATATTCATTACATATCCGATCACCATGTAAGTAGGGAAGTTTTTCAATAAATCATGTTCTTGTAAATACTCTTCCAAGTCAAGCATTGTACTAATTTTCTATATATTGTAGGATTTACCATTTGTTTTTATCGTTGTGCAAGTTTGGAAGTTTTTCCGTGAATCTTGTTCTTCTAAATACTCTTCCTAATTCAGCTTTATACTAATTGTTTAATACCGTTGAAATTTGCATTGATTATAGGGAGGTTTTGTTCTGTCATTCTCCAAGTTCTTTCAATAGTCAATGTCACTTCACACATGGTATACTGCGTAAAATGTCGCTTAACAGTGCCATTGGTTATAGTCAAGTGTTTTGATCATAGCTAGGTTTTGTTCTTTCATTCTCTATGTTTTTACCATAGCTAGTGTCACTTTACCCATGGTATACTTTGTAAAATGTTGGTTAATACCATCATGCATATGGTGGTCAATGTGGAAGGAAAGAAATGCGAGATGTTTTGGAGATATCTAATTCTATTCACAAAGTAAAATGGAATTGTTTGGTATCTTTACATTTTGGGTGTAAACAGCTATGTATAGAAGATGTAGATAGAATTATAGAATTAATAGGGAGCTTGTAATTTTTTTAGGGATGTAAAATTTTGAAGGTGGCCAACATGTCGTTAATGATGAAGAATACAAATTTACCAATGTTCCAAAACAAATGTGGCTTACCAAATAATTTGTTCAGCCAAATTGTCACTAGACAAATCCATCACAAATGGCTTCGTTACTTTGTTCTTGTCATGTTCTACTACCAGCTATAATCTTACAAAATGACATTTTGGTAAATAGGGATCCAACCATACTTCAGGTGTTCCGGATCATAGGAGTTCTCTTAGAATTCACTCTATAATCAAGTTTTTTAGACCTATCTTATTTCTCCCCCTCCCCATAATCGGGGTAGAGATGTCGATTTAGATGATATAACCTTACATAGTTTCACAAAGCTGCAACTATTTTTGGTAGCTTGGAGTTGATATTTCTACTTAATCTTGTAGTCAACTGTTTCATCTTGCTTCCCTCCATAAACATCCTTCCTTTGTTATGGTGAGGGCTGGCCAAGTTCTTTTCTCCCACTAGTTGTCTTATCCGATATGGTAGGCTTTAATTTTCTCCTCGAGGTAGGTTTCTTCTATTTAGTTGTGGTTTTTTGAAATTTGGGTGATGGGGTCAAGGATGTTTCATTTGAGGTTTCTGCCATAGTACAACTAGTCTTGTGTGTCATTTTCTTGATGATTGAAGGCATTGATAATTTTTTTATACTTACATAACTGGATTTGTTGGTGCAGTTGCATCTATTTGTTATCTGATTATGCTATATAGGTATGGAATGATCAGATTTGACCTTTGAAGAATAGAACGTCTCACATAATGCTTGTCCTCTTGTGCTGGAAGTGAGATTGGATAGGTCATCTTAAGGAGCAGTGAATCTCTTTCTAGGTTTGCAGATATATTTTGAAGCTTGACTTTGCTGTAAATTCTCACCTTTGTTGGTTTCTTGAGGCATCCAAAGACTTCCTGTTTAGGTTATGCCAGTTTCTTTCTGGTTCTACACGAAGTGATGAAGGTAAAGGGTATATGGACCATGCAATTTCTATTTTTGGATGTGAATAATCATTATAGTGAAGTAAAACACATCTATGGTATCTACAAACAATCATCTTTTCTTGCATCCTATCCTCTGGAGCACTATTCAGTATATTTTTCTGAGTCTCCCTTGTAGATGATGCTCTGTGTATTTCATGTTATTAGGCGATTATCTCATTCAACAGGAATGTCTCCATCCTTTGTCTTTCAGTTTCCATTATCTACCTAGAAGCTCTAAATGGAGTATGTGTGCTACAAAAGTGGAATTTTGTGAGTTATATCTACCATGAGAAAGTATTGGTCGCACAATTATATTGTGTTATCCACACAATTAATTAGGTGGGTTCATGCACCAAAAATTAGAACGGACATGATTAAGGAGTTTCTACGAAGCAGTCTGTTATAGTTATTTACAAGTTTTTGATAATATCCTCTTTTAGTATTTGTTGTATTTGGTTATTTGGATCGGTTATCTGTGAAACAACACTATAGATGTGAGTGTACTATTTTTGAAGTTGAGGAAGGTATTATCTTGAAGTAGCTAGTATGCTTTGAATTCATTTTGTCGTAGTTATTCTTTTCTAAATATGACCTCTTAATGGGATATTTCTGTTTCTCTAAGTTCCAGTTATCCAAATTTTCCAGATAATTTGACTGGGTATAATTTTTTAAGATCAAGTTTTCTGCTTTCACCAGAAAACTCTGAATGGTATACTTCTCTTCCTCGCGAGTCCTCAGTTCAGAGATGTTGGTTTAGAGAAACTTGTTAGTCCAGCTTTGTTTCTGTTTTCACCTCAAGTTCTTGTATCTACTTTGATATTTCTAGGATTAAAGAACATAGTTTTTAGGTTAAAATACACAAATTCAGTTCTCTTCAGAAGAGGTAATGATAAGTTGGGTGGATGGTAAACCGGTTGTTATGGAGCATATTAATAGAAAAAGGTGGTGGTATGTTTTTTTTTTACCATCTTAAACAGGACAAGGTCCTGGTATGATCACCTGGATTCATGTTCATACATTGACTAGTTCTAGTCATATTGCATGTTTTGAAATATCTGAGTATTTGTTTTCGATCAATGTTACAAGGGCTTCAGGTTATTTTGTGCGGGTGAGTGTTCAACTTCACTCGCGTGTTGTTGTCGCTCGGTACTAATATAATGTGCTTTTTCCTATAACGTGTAGTAATTTATACGTCTATGTGCTCATTGCAGTTTTTGGAGGATGAGTGTTCTATCCATGTGGGAGTGTCGATGATCGAGTAAGAACTAATTTCTCACAAAAATATTGTCTCAAGTAACATGTATGGAATGCAGTTACTAAATATAGGTGGTGTATAAGAAATTATTCTATTGAGTATAGGTTAAAAGTATCTTTATGTTTGGGTTTTGTGATGATAGGTATCTCATTATTTTTCTTATCTCATAAGCTTATTCGGTCACTTTTGATTTGGGATTGGTATCTGTGGATTCGTATGTTGGATGTGATAAAGCGTTGAGTTAAGGGAAAACAAGGAGATATTTCTACTCAAAACATGGACTCATGGAAATTTATTCTAGAAGAAGCACTTGATGAAACATCTCTGAATTTGGCAGATGCGAGACAGGGAATGTCTAAGATTCTATGTGTGTAGTGTTGGGATTGGTGCAAAAACCTGATTTCAGGATACATATTGTTCTCTCTTTGTGAAGATACTTTGTAGCCCCATAAATGCAGAATCTCCTTAATGGATATTACATTTATATTTTTAGTTGGTGAAGGTGCTATGAAATTGTTGAGCTTACAAATGCAACTTCTTGATGTTATGAGATGTATGTTGAGTTCAAATATAGAATTTATTTTAATGTTCCGGTCCAGCGTTTCTTCATTGCACAAATACCCCTTGGGCGATCTTGTAAAAAGACTAGGACCAGTTGGAGCCATGACATAGTTTTTTTTATCTCCTATGCATCTACGAAGTATTATCTGGTTTTTTGACGTCATAGTTTGCACTAACAAGATTTTTACTTTTTAGGTCCTATGGATATTCCTAGTAGTATCTTGTCATTTGAAGGTCACGTTTGCTAGTGAGGGCCCAAAAGTTTTCTATCATGTGACATTACATGGGGGATAAATTCATTATTTCTTTAGTACAACAGTCTCCCAATCAAGTAGTGTGAATGTTCCATTGATCCTTCTACTGATTATTAATATCTTCAATTCAATTTTCTTGCCGATAAGAATGGTGTCCTTCTCTGTTGTTAAACTGCTTCACTGGTGTTTATTGAACTACATTTGTTAGTTCTATATGATCTCATATTGTTTCGGCATGCTAATTCTTCTTGTGGTCTCTTTTAAAGAAGCGTTTGTTCATTTATTGCTATATTGTGTGGTTAGGTGACCCTTGTAACTATGCCTGTTTAATCCACTTAGTCAAAGGCCCGGACTAAGGAGGAGGGAAGGTATTTTAGTTTGTATTTAATTGTATTTTTTTTATTAGAAGAAATGTTTCTGGAGTTCCTATGACTGTTTTCCCTTATTTGTCTTGAGCATTTCAGATTGAACATATGCTACTTTAGTCAGTGTAATTCTTTTCATCTTATAGGAATCTCTAATTACAATGATCACTTGTTAGTAATATACATAGTTGTTAGAGGTAATGTCAAGAGATTCCTTAGGGGCTTCTCAACCTCAGTGGTCACGTGTTCTCGCTTATCATGCAATTAGTTCTCAGACATATGCTTTGCACATGTAATAAGCAAATAGTACACTGAGAGAAATACATTACAAAAAAATCAAACTTAAATTTATGAACAATCGGAGAATTCAAACATCTTTGTTGAATGACAAATAATTATGTATTGTCTGAATCTGTAAAATCAAACAAAAAACAATTGTTAGATATTTAAAGTGTAGAATGAGTTACTTTTGATATTATTAAGACGAAAAAATATAGATTCATTTGGGAACTCTAAAAGCATACAAAGAAACAATCCTTGGCAATGATTTTTAAGGTTCCACATCATAGAAATTAAGCCCAATATAACTATTTGACAAAGTCAATGCACAATAAAAGTAAAATTGGATATTGCTTTAAAATTACGGGAAAAGGAATATATATTTTCAAAGACAATCAAAGAAAAAAACCAAATAAAATGAACATAACTTTAGTAGAAATCTTCAACTTGTCGCTATTATTTCTTCTAATGAGGAGTCAAGAAGGGGTTGATTATTCCGTTTAAAATAAGTTGATTAGTGAGAAAAATTTAAGATACCAAATAAGATTAATCATTATCTAGTTAAATTGGTAACATAAGGAAATCAAAATCTTTTTAATATATTGTTCTTTCATTGGTAACCAAGAATTACAATTACTAAAGAAACATTCAATGTTGAAATCAAAATGCAACTTAAATTTTACTATATACATTCATCTCAGTTTATAGGGTTATTTTAGTATATCCAATTTATACATATTTTCTCAATTTTAGTAATATATGATATGATGATTGGTAATTAGAAATCGTGGCAACTTGGTTTCTTGCATAAGTGAGCAGTTGGCAAGTTTCTTACTTAAGTGAGAAGCTAAATACATTGCAGTCTGGCAGCTGTTGCAATTTATTGTGGCAACTTAGTTTCTTGTTTAAGTGAGAAATCTTTAACATTGGAATTATTATTTGCCTATTGCTTTTTATTGATGGTCTTAAACACGGTATTTTGCTAGGGATAATTCGTGTTAAGCTTGACAGCATATGCATGTGCCTACTAAGGAATCATGTGTCATGCATGTGCCATGCAGCATATGCATGTGTATGTTCAAGAATCATCCCAAAAATTTTCTTTCCTTATTGATCAACCATTGCAAGATAATATTCTTAATAGCTGTTTTCTTTTTGTTTGTGAGTTCGTTCGATGATGTTGTAAGTTAGTGTTTACCTGATAAGTCTATTCATATAACTTCCCGTGTCGAATAATGTCCTGGATATATGAGCTCCGTTATATTATGTGATTTAATGTGGAAGTGCGGCGGGTAATTTAACAAGGTAAATCTTCTATTGGAAGTTTTTTTCTTACGAAGGTATTGTCACATCCGAATTCACGCCTAATGTAATCGGCGGTATTGTCCTCTTTGAGGAATAAGACTAGACTCTTATCTTACATCATTACATTCACAAGTCAAATTTAGCGGAAAATTTAAAACTTTTCATTGATTTTTATTTGAGGTTTACATATACCTCTACATACACATAATATATATCGATTATACATAGACCCTTCGTATAGGAAGATTACTTAGTCTTCTACTTTTAATGCACATACATATTTAAAAGATAACATAGTCTCAAAATAGTTGTCTCATGTTATAACCATCTAACATGAGAATATCAAATTTGGACCTAGACAATACATCAATACAATAAGACCACAAATAGGTCATACAAATGTCTAGTACTCAAATGAATGGAAAGAAACATAAGTCTTAATACTAAAATAATTACATAAGCTTGATAGTGGCATTGCCCTTGGAAAGTGAGGACCTACCCAACTTGGATGATCAAGAATCCCAAGTCTTCTTCAAAGTCGTCTCCAAAATTCCTTCAACGACTGAAACCTAAAATGTTGGGAAAAACAAGAAATGGGGTTAGTACATCACTTGTACTAAGTATGAGACCATATGCACACATACTACGAAATCATGCTGAGAAAAAGGAAATTTCATAAAGTATGCACTTTTCATTAAAAATGTTTATGCACATTCAACAAGACTATCTTAACCAATAAATCATGTTCATGGAGTCATATGCATGTACAATACAAGAACTACAACATCAAGTCTATTCAAGTCAACATGCATATTATATAGTTTAATACATATTCAAGTAACTCTATCATCAAGTCATATTGGCAACAAACGTGAACAAGAGTACATTTTAACATAACCCAAAGCAAGAGAATTACCCATGAACCCTTATCAATTCGACAAGTGCTATGACTAAGCAAAGCCCCATAACCTTATTCAATCAAGTAACCCAACAAGAATCATGACTAACATCCTACTTACATAACATAGTAAAAGTACATATCATATTACTTTAAGAATATAAACCAATACATATACATATATGCAACTAATCATCATATTGTATCAACAATCTGCAAGTTACCCATATACATATCATGCACCATTATAAGCATATAGATACATAGTAACAACCTCCTAAAGTTCCCTTCAAGGAAAAATAGAGAAAGGTATAAGTAGAGTCTCATACCCCTACCTAAGCTAAGTGAACCTCTCAAGTCACCCTAGTTGGTTTGTACTTTATTACTTCATTTTAGTTTAGGGAACACTTGCGTTAATCGACATAGACCCCAAGATCTAAGTGTGGATCCGGTGTTGTAAAACCTTACACCGAAGGAAGGTGATCTACCGACCAAACTAAAACCAAACATAAACGTAGCTTTCTAGGTGGATCCACTAGCTAGTCTTCCTATGGGGGAAACACAGTTCAAGAACTAAGAGATAGGTATAATACCTCTACATACGACTTGGCAATTGGGGAATCCTCTCATGGGAATCCAGTGGATGAGTATTTCTCATTGGGGATTCAACACCACATGTGGAGCTATAGGGTGAATCTTCCTCTATGGGAAGTCATCACCTCCTATTGTCAAGTTAAAACGGTGCTAAGATAAGTCCCTTTTTGAAATACCTTTAACGTCTTTATTGACAATCATAACTTATTGTAGTTCATAAAGTCTAACTCTTGTATATTCTTCATCATATCTAAATAAGAATTGCATGAGTAATGTCCTTTCATTATATTTCATATAGGTGATGTTACTATATTAACATCATCACTTCATGATAACGCACCTTGGTAAATCATTCACCATTCTTATAACATTTACATCTTAAGACAACACCTCATAATCATAATAAAGACATTTCAATTCAACATCATACCATCCTGTCAATCCTAATACATGGCATACTCCAATACAACATCATGACTTAATCTCAATTAACCACAATTTGAAGTAAATGATCGGGATCATAAGACTTACCAAGTCTCCTTCATAGTTCATCATTAAGGTATTACCACATATTCTCACTTTAACCCAATTGTGGTATCATCATAATAAGTCAATAACCAAAATGATAACAAAGCTAGAAGAATCACTATATCACAATTCAATACTTGATCATAGCTAATGACAAGATATTTAGGTCAATTCACAATATATTTCATCACCTAGATCATCTTCTCAAGAACTAGCATGAAAGACTAAAAATCAAACTAAGTCATTCATGATTAGTATAACAACATCATTTAGTAGTAATTCAATCTATAACCTAGTCAATTGAACAAATACAATCAAATTCACATCAAGATCATAACCTAGGGGTAAGGCGTAAGGATCATCTTCTACGAACTAGAACAAACCATAATGATATATCATAATTAAATTATAATACATGTTAATATATTCATAATATCCAAAATAAATCATAAAAAATCAATTCATAACATCAATTTCGAGATTGGAAAAGTTCCACATGAAAACTCGACTTTTGAAAATACTTTGAAGGAACCCTTTGAGCAAAGAGGTCTCAAAGGTGAATTAGATCTTATACCTTAATGTTTGATGAAAATATATAGTGAAATCGTCCCTTTAAATCCCCTAAAACCTCCCCTAGTTTGGTCTTCAATGATGTTTTCCACTAGAGAGACAATGAAGAGAGAAGGAAGAGAGTTTAGTTTTGTGAGTTGTAATTAGTCTAATAGGGTTGGGGCCTTTATATGGGGGTTGAATTAATTAGGCCTTCCAAAACCCCTAATTAACTCCCTAACTAAGTAAATCAATTAAATGAAATCGATAAAAATGTGCAGCAAAACACAGGCCTTATGTACGAGTCCACGATCGACGTATTGTTGGTCTTTCGACGGTGAATCCCCTCTTCCGTCCTGCACATGCGTCGTCTTGGTCAGACAATTTGCAAAATGATCCCTTTATGATTTTGTCAAAGTTACCACCCACGGTTGCATCGGTGCCCCATCAATTCACCAATGGCCCGTCTGTGGCATCCGTTGGTGACACTGTCTTTTGATAATTTTTGCCCATTCTTGAAAGAGTCTTCCTCAAGGGCCCTTGTTTGGTCCTTGGGGAGTCGTACCCGGATGTTTCGATGATGGATCGACTCAAAAATATGTTGTATTTTCCTTCCACCAATTTTCATGAGTTTCCAACTTCTAAATGCTAGTCAAATAGGCAAAGGTACGCTAGCACCCCCTTGAACTAGCTTCTGGACATTATGACGTTCTTGGACGTTTAGGTTTCTAGACTTCCTATATTACTGATATACATAAAAATGGACTTTAAAAAAATGTTTAGACCTTAGAACACTGATGTTAGGATATAGAACACGTCTTGTATTTTTGAAGTGTTACATTACCCCCCCCCCCCCCCCGTTAGGAACATTTGTCCCTAAATGACACTAAAATCTTTTGAAGGAAGGAATAGACTCAAGACTAGCAGTCCAACCAATCAACAATAGATAACAATATCACCCATTATCAATTTCACAAGCCAATACAAAACTTCAGTTACCACATATATGTCTCAATATTACATTATGAGGAATATCATTCTCACAACAATAAGAGCTCAACATAACATTTATGAGTCAATTATATCTAACATCAACTTAACAACATGCTACATATCATTTAATAAAGAATCACCATATCAAAATGCAAAACACAACACAACACAATAAAAATTGCAAACATTCAAGTACAATTGTACACTTTCGGTGTATTTCATTGTAAAAACATCAAAAATGAACTTTTTGCCAAACTTAACAAAAAATAAAGAAATTTCAATTTTTTTTGTCATTATTTTCATTATTAGTAAGAACTACTAACCTTAGTTATAAAAGAGATGAGGGTAATGGGACTTCATGTCGGCCTCGGCCTCCCACGTTGCACCCTCAACCAGGTGATTCTTCTATAACACCTTTACGGAAGCCACCTCTTTATTTCTTAACTCCTTTACTTGACTATCAAGGATTTGAACCAGAACTTCCTCATAAGAGAATTATCCTTCACACCAAGTCCCTCAATAGGAATAATATACTCGGGATCATCTATACACTTCTTAAGCATGAAAACATGGAAAACATGATGAATCGAAACCAATTCACTAGGAAGTTTCAATTCATAGGCAACTGTACTAACCTTTTGCGAGATTTTATAGGGACCCACATAACGAGGACTCAATTTCCCTTCTTAACAAATCAACCACCCATTTCATAGGTGAAATTTTCAAATACACCTTATCACTTTCTTCAAACTCAGAATCGCATTTCCTATGATCGGCAAAAGACTTTTGACGACTATAGGCCATTTGAAACCCCTTTTTATTATATGAATTTCAAGACCAGATTCTAGACCCCACACGACAGCGGCGTCATTCACCTCTCACATATCACAGATCAGCCTACTTACGTCTTTCTTACTTCGTCTAGGTTAATTTTAGCAAAAAATTTGGAACTTTTTGTTCATTAACATTGTTATAAAAAGATTCTAATTAATATGTAATTGTTCACGATCAACCATCTAACATTAAGAGATAAGCAACTGAAAGAAATAGTTCAATTCTTATTAAGTGTATAATTTCAAAAATGGAACCAATACATACTCTTAATAAAAATAGGAAAGAAACGCTAGTGGAACATAATCCACTAGATCAACTCTAAAACAAAGCTGGAATATTAAAAAAAACATCATCCTCAAAAGCATGAGGACCTACTGAAGCCGGATGATTGTTGAACGTCTGGATAACTGCAGAGATGATCATGTAGCTCTATCGCCCACCTGTGCCTGCACCTAAAATAGTAGAGTTTGTATAGGGTTAGTACACATTTGTACTAAGTATGGGTATATACAATCACAGACCAAGAACAAGCATGATAAAGAATATCTCTTTCCTAACGACATGATTTTTGAAAGTGAAGTAAGTGGACTTGCCAAATGGAGACTATGAAAGTCTTCAATTTGGGTTAGGAAAGTCATTGAGCTTTGCAGATTTGTAATAGGAATGTTATGCCATGAGAATAACATACATCATCATACTATTCACATTTGCACACTACACTAAACATTTACACATAGCACATATCATATAGAATACATCACATTTTGCATGTAGCACAAAACTTCTTTAATATTATTCATTCAAATGGAATGAGATCTTGGAATCATGGACTTAATATCAAGACATCCCAGAAATGAGGGCTCAACAGATAGGGCCTCAACTAGGGAGTCTTCATTAGCAAAACCAAAGTCTGCTTCGTTCATTCATATCAGTGCAAACGCCAGCTATACCTAGGATGTAGTTTAACACTTTCATTAGGTTCGTTGTGCAATAACCAAGAATGACCTAATTTCATTACTTGAATTTTACTAACCTTTTGATTACCCTATCCTAACACCTTCGATATCATTCATTTCATTATGTTCATCATTTGAGGATGGCCTTATTCTTACAGTGGGAACTTTAACTTTAACCGACATAGATCATGTGAGCATCATGAAATTCAGTGTCTCCCCCACACAAAAAAAAAGGTGGAATCACCAGACAAAATGACCCAAAACATGCTGGCGTACATGGGAATTTAACCCCGTTAGACCCCTATATTCGCTGTATAGGTTTGAAGACTAAGAGATATAAGGAGACACATACCCGGCAAGCCGAATAGTCTCATCTCCTGAGTGTTACGTGACCCTCATCCCTTCCCGAAATAAGGCATCACCGCTCATAGCTAGCCTATCTGTGCTCAGTATAAAGTTTCATTTCATTCATCTCATACGTCATGGAAGCTAGCTTCTAGTATGAGGACGTCATATCTCATTAGCTGATATATCCTCTCATCATTAGTTTTAAGAGTGTTAAGCTAAATACTTTCATTATAGTATTATTCATAGATACTGGTCTCTTCATTATCTTACACTCTCATAGATGAGTACGTTCTGGTAACATTTACTTAGGCTCATTTGAGATTGCTCTCTTTATTTACTTTAGCCTCATATCATGTTGTCGCCACATTCCTTATCATTAAAACCTTTGATTTTCATAGTTACTCACCCCTTATTACGTAAATGTTCATTTCATCATATGCCAATGCACTTGGCCATTTAGTGTGTTTCACACCCTTACTTAACCCTTCTAGGGTTTCATCATTTCATTGTTCATTTCCTTATTTTATTGTTCATCTCATCTTATGCAAATTCACTTGGCCATTTAGTGTATCTTACACGCATACTTAACCCTTCTAAGGTTCATCATTTCATTACACACATGTTAGGTTCACTTACTTTTACACGTACGCTAGACTTATGAGTCTATACACACATGGGGCTTCATTGATAGTTTGTTAAGTGATTCATATATTCCTATGATTATGTAGTACAAGACTTATATTTCTTGTATATATGCCACGATCTTGATTTCAATCTAAGTAGGTAGCATTATTCTTGGATATTTTGTTCACGTATGACTTATGTATCACTACAGAAGTTTGGGCAAGGAAACCCAAATTCGAATCATTTGGATAAAATTAACATTTTTCATTAATTTTATTTTTAATTTCCATAACATTGGAACTCTAGATCGAACTCCAAAATTAACATTGTACCTAAAATTTTCTACTTGGTTTCCTCTTAAATTGGTCGAATGGTTGTGGGTTCAAACCCCCACAACCTCTTTCATTTTATTCTTTAATTTTCGCTAGGGCATTGGGAGGTTGTGGATTCGAACCCCCACAGCCTCCTTATTTAGATTTTTAATTAAAACTCACTAGGCTAGGCGTTTGGCAGTGAGGTTGTGGGATCGAGCCCCCACAGCCTCACCTCATTTTTTCTTATTTGATTCGCCTTGTTCTTTCCATTCTTGAGGTCGTGGGTTCGATTCCCATGCCTCACATTTTCTTTTCTTTATTTTCTCTTCTTTCACTCGCTGCCTGGAGGTCAGGGGTTCGATTACCACACCTCACATTTACTTATTTTAATTCTTATTCTCTTCTTTCTAACCCAACAGACCTAATTTGATTCACCCCAACCCCCTCTTCTTTTTTTTTCCTTGCTCGTGAATTCCAGTAGCTAAAAGGTGAGGTCACAAGTTCGAATCCTTATGAACTCACCTCTTCTAAATGTATTAAATTTCCAGATTCTAACCCCTTTTTGAACAAAATTTAAAGTACACTAAGTTGGAAATTTATTCAAAATTTTTAGCTTCCTTTCATCAACCTTTTCATGTTAGTTTCTTAGGGCATTTCACCAAGCATTTAGTGCATTGTTAGGTGTAGTTTAATAGTTACATTAGTCAAGTGTTTTCACTTAAAATTTGTAACTTCACACACCAAATGAACATCACATTGTGCACAACTTTGGCACATAAAATACAAGAATTAACATGCCTTTCCACGTCCCAAAACAATGACAACTTCACTGCCACACGTCGCACACAGACATCACCTTTTTCACATAATTTCAAAAAACATAATCATTATTCACACAATTTCGGACATGCATACTTAAACATAAACATCACAAAAACACATTTCATTCCTACTTTGTCCAGTAAACATACCCAACCTAAAGTTCAATGGGAGCTAGTGATAGTGACATGCAAAGGGGGAACAATCCTAGTTTTCGGAATGAATATCTTGAATTTTAAGGGGTGTCTTGGAAAAGGAATCAAGAGGAAAGAAACACATACCTTAATTGATGTTAAAACTTTGAAATTGCTGCCCAAACCTTTATCCAAAACTACGTCAAACTCACCTATAGTTTCACCACCAACTCGATAGAAATCCACCTTGCCTTAATGTTTTTTTATTAGCTTTGCTTTCTTAGATTTTTTTGTGATTCTTCAAGTGTGAAGAACCTTTTTTATATTTTCTGTTCTTCACGTTAATTGGCAGTGAGAAAACAATGGAGTTTGAACGTGAAGATGTGATAGACGTGATAGAATTAGTCAATTTAGGACTCTCCTTGATACTTAAAATCTGATTTATTTAATTATACATGAAAGGACCATTTTGCTTTTAAAAAATCAGATTTTAATTAATAAATAAATCACTAATTTGTTTCTTCCACTAGGGCTCGAACTCGGGTAGAGTAGCCCTTGTGAAATGGACCATTTCGGGTCAACCTAAGCACAATTGGTTATATAATTAAATTTACTAATTAAGTAGTTATTCCTTAGGATATTTACGATATTACCCTTGTCCTAGAAAAGACCATTTTACCCCTAGACCCTCAAAACTTAAGATTTCTTCTTTTTAAGTCCGGTAAAGAATCAGTCGATTAAATATTCTTTTTCGAGAGACTTATTTTGTTGGTTCCAACCTTCTCAAACTTAACTAAATCCCCAAGTTAGTTTGCTTGGTCGTAGCAAGGGCTATTAGGTCTGGTTCTACGCGTATCAATTCGTGTGAACCTTGGTCTAATCGTAAACATTATTGAAGCCTTAACTATTTATCCTATTAATTTTTAGGGTTCTTAATTTATCCCCCTTAGGAACATTCGTCCCCGAATGACACTACCATTACACATCGTAATGCCAATTAGATCATAACATAATTACTATGCACAGTCAAGTAATAGCATCAAAATACAAGAGATAAGGCAACATAGACTTAAGAGTAGGAAATATAGCCTTAAGAGATTAAAATGATGAGGGTAGAAGGATCTCATGTAGTCCTCAACCTCTGATGTAGCACCCTCAACAATATGATTTCTCTACAATACCTTCACTATGGCAATCTCCTTGTTCTCAGCCGCCTGACCTGTCTATCTAAGATCTCAACAGGTACCTCCTCAAAAGACACGTCTTCATCAACCCCCAAACCTTCCACAGGTAGAATCGATGATGGATCTCTTAGGCACTTCTTTAACATAGAGACATGAAAGACTGTTTGGATAGAAGCTAGCTCTGCAGGCAATGTTAACTTATAGGCCACCTCACCCACATGTTGTAGGATCTCATATGGCCCAACATACATATACTCTCAAACTCACTTCTCAAATAAAAAGTAAAGCGGTCGTACCAAGTAAAAAACCCAACTAATGAGGTTGGGGTCAATCTCACAAGGAAAATAGTTCAAACTTAACTTTATTCTATTATTACTATTATTTAGTAAACTACTTCCTTAGCACACAAAAGACAGAAAAAAGGGTTTTTAACTCTCACTTAATAAAAATAATTAACTAAATTACAGTAACCATTTAATAGATTCAAATCTCGGATCTTAATCAATTAATACAAGTAACTAGGGCTTAAGTGTTCCCCACAGGTTCCTAACTTGATAATTCTAACTATAACAATTCTTTCCTAGTATCTTGCATGTAAAGTGATAAGTTATGTATCTATAATCCTTAGTCCATCATCTAGAAAATTTCACCCCGCACCTTGGTTCGGCTACGTCTGTTTCTATACTAACCCTTACCTTTACCTCATATTAAACATTGTATTTGATATTGGACTAAGTTATTACCTCGTACAAACCGACACTAGCATATAATATAGTGTACACTAAATCTATGTTGACAATTCTTTTCCTATTATCTACCTCCTTTGTTAGGCAAGTAGCATTAAGGTGAGTTCTAATGTTGGCCATCCGTTAAAAAGACTTCTAAACAAAAGGATTATCAATACATGCAAGACACTATTCTAGAACAGCTATTTTAGTTATATTTTACCTCATTATTCACCCATGGTTCCCACAACCCTAGTTATGGAGTTTAGTTACCCATGCTCATAATCACACTATTCATATATTTAATATGAGAATTCATGCACTTACTTTAATGATTAAAAAAATCTAGAAATTCCCTTGATTAATCAACAAAAGCACCAATAATCAATTCCAAAAAATGTGTATCAATTACTGAAATTAATCCTTCAATACTTGAACAAGAGAACTAAAGATTAAATAAAAGTCTAACCATCTAAAAAATAGTCTAACCCCAAAACTGAGGTTTTTCAAACTATTTATAATAAAAACAAAAACCTCATAAAATAAGGATTCTAATTACTGAAAATCTGTCAAAACCCGTCTGAGTCGACGGACCTCGTGATGAACCATCATGGTCACGACAGGCCGTCATGGCCTCGTTATCTCATACTTCACAAATACTTCTGTAGCTTTCCTTATTACCCTCAACGAACCGGTATAACGGACCGTTCCAAGCATGGCAGTCCGTCGAGGGTCTCCGTTTCATAATACATTAAATTCAAGGAATTTGGGTATTGGGACTACTCTCTGATCATTACGATGAATCAGCAGGATGGAGCGTCGTGGCTATGACGGTCTGTCATGGACTTCCGTAATCCCACACTAGGTCATACTTCCCCATCTTTCTTTAGCAGCTTCTCTCCTCACTACGATGCCACCTACGGACCGTCATAGAATCGACGGGCCATCATAAGCTCCATAGGTGGTCTCTTCTGCATTTCTCGCTCAAAAACTTCCGCATTAATCTTTGGACAGAAACTTACATAAAAATCAATCCAAAAAGGCTTTTGGACACACATTAAACTTAAGGAAAAAGCATTAAAAGTACCATGAAACCACGGTACATCACATACCTTGGACTCAGATTCCCTTTTCTACCAAATCTCATCACTCCTTTCATAGGTGATATCTTCAAGTAAACCTGGTCAGTGACCTCAAATTCTAAGGGCCACTTTCTGTTGTCGTCATATGACTTCTATCGGCTGTAACCAGTAGTCAACCTGTCCCTAATCACTCTAACCTTCTCTAAGGCCTCATGAATAATCTCTGGACCCAAAATGGATGACTCTCCAACCTCGAACCACCCAACAAGATATCTACACCTCCTACCATACAGTGCCTCAAACGGTGCCATCCCAATGCTGGAGCGATAGCTATTATTATACGAGAACTCTATTAAAGGCAGTTGGTAATCCTAGCTACCTCTTATGTAAATCACACACGCTCTCAACATGTCCTCTAATGTCTGAATGGTGCGCTCTGCCTGCCCATCAGTCTGAGGATTAAAGGCAGTACTAAGCTTCATGTGTGTGCCCAAGCTTTTCTGGATAGATCTCCAGAAATGTGAAGTAAACTGAGCTCCTCTATATCAAATGATAGACAAAGGAATCCCATGCCACCTCACAATCTCATCAATATAAAGTCTTGCATAATCCTCAGCTTTATAGGTAGACTTCACAGGGACAATGTGAGCATACTTAGTAAATCTGTCTGTAATAATCCATATGGTGTAATGCTGCTTCCTATTCCTCGGATGACCAACCATGATTAATGGCGTCCCACTTCCAAGTCGGAACCTCAATAATCTGAGTCGGACAACCAGGCTTAAGATGCTCTGCCTTAACCTGCTGAAAATTAGGACACAGCCACATATTCTGCGATGTCCTTCTTCATGCCATCCTACCAATGGATCTGCTTAAGATCATGATACATTTTGGTGTAACCTTGATGTATGGAATATCTGGAACCATTTGCCTCTGCCACAATCCTGGTTCATAAATCATCTACATATGGTACACGCAGCCTATCTTCGTATCTAAGTATGCCATCACCTCCTAAAGCGAAAGACTCATTCAATTTTAACAACACTGAGTCCTTTAGCTCCATCAACACAGGATCAAGATGCTGACCCTTCTTGACTTCAACTACAAAGGATTATTCAGAACTAGGATGAACTGAAACACCCCCACTAGAAGAGTCAACCAATCGCACACCCTGTCTGGACAGTCTGTGTACCTCTTTTGCCAACTCCTTCTTCTCATCCTCAATGTGGGTTATACTCCTCATGCTCATCCTATTGAAAGCATCCGTCACTACATTAGTCTTATATGGATGGTAGTGCACATTCATGTCATAATATTTCAAAAGCTCTAACCATCTCCGCCGACGTAGATTCAACTCCCTCTGTGTGAATACGTACTGGAGACTCTTATATTCTGTGAACACATACACATGCACTCCATACAGATAATACCTCCACAACTTCAGTGCCAACACCACAGCTGCCAACTCCAGGTCATGAGTGGGAGTATTTTTCTCATGAACCTTGATTTTTCTGGAAGCATAGGTTATCACCTTACCAGTATACATAAGAACACACCCCAAACCAACCCTAGATGCATAATAATAGACAGTGTACTTCTCACCACACTTAGGCAGAGTAAGCACCGGGGCTGAAGTGAGTCTGTCTTTGAGCTCCTAGAAACTCTTCTCACAAGTCTCCGTCTATTCAAACCTGGATTTCTTCTCCGTCAAAGCTGTATGTGGGGCATCAATGGAAGAAAAGCCTTCCACAAACCTACGGTAGTAACTAGCCAATCACAGAAAGCTAAAGATGTCAGTGGGAGTAAGGGGCTTTGGCCAGTTCTTAACATCTTCAGTCTTCCTGGGGTCCATCTCTACACCTTAGTCGGTCACAATATGACCCACGAAGGACACTGATCTCAGCCAGTATTCACACTTGGTGAATTTGGCATACAACTGATACCGTCTAAGTACCTGCAAGGTTAGTCTCAAATGTTGTTCATGCTCTTCCTTGGTATTAGAGTAGATGAGAATGTCATCACTGAATATTATGACGAAAGAGTCAAGGTATTCACGGAAGACCATGTTCATAAGATCCATCAATGCAACAAGTGCATTTGTGAGACCGAATGACACGAATAGAAACTCATAGTGACCATAGCAGGTACGAAAAGTCGTCTTTGGGATATATCAATCCCTAACCCTAAGCTTATGGTACCCTGAACGAAGATCAATCTTAGAGAATAAACTAGACTCGTGGAGTTGATCGAACAAATCATCTATTCTGGGAAGTGGATACTTATTTTTTATTATGACTTTGTTGAGCTGCTGATAATCGATACACATTCTAAAGGTTCCATCCTTCTTTTTCACAAACAACACTTGAGCACAGGAGATATGCTCGGCTGAATGAAACCCTTATCATTTAGATACTTTAACTACAACTTAAACTCTTTGAGTTCTGCTGGAGCCATTCTATAAGGAGGAATTGAGATTGGCGTAGTATCGGGTTCTAAGTCGACACCAAAGTCAATCTCTCGAAGGGGAGGGACTCTAGGCAAATCTTCAGGAAACACATCTAGGAACTCATTCACTACAGGCACTCAGTCTATGGAAGAATATAATGATCTAAATCATTAACCCTCACAAGATGACATAGTAACTCCTTGGAAATCATTTTATTGGCCTTAAGATTTGAAATCAAGGGATTAGGACGACTCAAATTGTACCCATCCTTGACTAACTCTTCTTCATTAGGGAAGCAAAATGTCACCACTCTACTACGACAGTACAAGAAACCATAACAACTGTGAAGCCAGTCCATGCAAAGAATAACACCAAAATCATGCATGGGTAGTTCAAACAAGTCTGCACATATAGTCCCACCATATATAACTATTGGTCAATCCTTGTATACTCTATAAATTCTTACACTTTCTCCTAGAGGTATAATAACCACTATAGGATCATGCAGACTTTAGGTAGTATTTATAAAGTAAGAGTAAGCAGAGGAATCACAAAGGAAAGCTTAACCCTGGATCAAATAAAGCATAAACAGAAGTTGAGAATACTTGCAGCATACATGTGACAACATCAGTGGACTTCTCCTACTCCTCCCTGCCTTTCAGAGCATAGAATTTGTTCTTCTTAGGAGGCTGTGCTGCTGCTGCACTCTGTGGGTTAGGCTTAGGCTGAGCATTACCTCAAGACAGACGCCTCTATTCTTTGGATAGTCTCTGACAATGTGTCCACTCTTACCAAAATCGAAGCAGGCATTAGTGCGCTGTCTGCACTCTCCACTGTGAGCTCAGGCACACTTAGAACAGTTCTTCTTAGGACGCTGCATCTCACTTCCATTGCCCCTGTTGGGTTTAGGTCTGCCTCCTTTAGGTGTTGTACTCCTTTGAGAGTTAGAATTCCATGAACTTTGTTACCCCTTCTTGATCTTGGGCTGCTCACGAACACCTTTCTTCTTGTAGCTGTCCTCTACCTGTTGGGCATGCACCATCAACCTGGAAAGGTCCATATTATTATGGAGCATCGGAGACCGACACTCCTCCTCCAGGTCTCCATTGATTCCTGTGAGAAACTTACTCATCTCATCCCTGCTTATCGAAACTAGGGAAGTAACCTACCTAGATAACTTCAACAAAGCTCAGTACTCTCCTCATTCTTGCTATTAAATACTAAGGAAACTAACATACATTGATAGCTTAAAAAACTTCAGGGAATACTCCGTGACCGTCATAAAGCCTTGTTTAAGGTTGATGAACTCCTCAACCTTGGCTTCCCTCATCTCTCTACGGAAGAACCTCTCCAGAAATATTGTCTTGAACAGCTCCCAAGTGGCTGGCACTACACCCAAAATATGGCTATCTTGCCACATCTTTTACCAAGTTGTGCAATATCTTTGAGCTGATAGGAAGCCAGCTCAGTCTTCTCAGTATCTGTGGCCACTATAGCACCAGAATCTTATGTACTTCATCCACAAACTCCTGAGGATCCTATGATGTAATAGACCCTGTGAAAATAGGAGGTTTCATCCTCGTGAAGTCTCGCAGCCTGTCAGCCATGCTGCAAGCCGGTGGGTTCTCTCTCTGAACATCCAGCTGGTTGACTTGGGCAGTCATAGCCTGAGACTGCATCTTAATGGCCTGTGCTATCTAATCTAGAGAGGCCCTTACCTTAGAATCATTCAACCCAGCTAGGTTAACTGGCAGGGCCACTCCTTTAGCTGGAGCCTGGGGGTGGATCCTTATTACCTCCAGTAGTTGCTCCTCCTCTCCTCTGACCATTATCTCTCCTAGTGTTCATTCTCTGAAAACAACAAGGATTACTGTTAGATATGCTCATAACACCAAGAACTCAGACATTAGCGGAAAATTTTAAAATTTTAGTTTATTAACATACTTATAAAATATTCTCATTAATACGTAATTGTTCACCATCAACCATCGAACATTAAAAGGTAAGCAACTTAAAAAAATAGTACAATTCTTATTAAGTGTATAATTATCAAATGACATCAATACATAGTCTGAATAAAAATAGGAAAGAAACGCTAATGGAACATGATCCACTAGCTCAACTCTAAAACTACTCTAGAATATAAAACAACAGCATCCTCGAAAGCATGAGGACTTGCCAAAACCGAATGAATCTTGAATGTCCGGATAACTGCAGCGATGATCTTGTAGCTCTATCGTCAACCTGTACCTGCACCTAAAATAGTAGAGTTTGTATAGGGTTAACAAACACTTGTACTAAGTATTGGTATATGCAAGCACACTCCAAGGATATACATGAGAAAGAATAGCTCTTTCCTAACAACATGATTTTTTGAAGTCAAGTTAGTGGACTTGCCAAATTGAGATTAGGGAAGTTTCAAAATTTAGATTAGGAAAGTCAGTGACCTTTCCAGATTTGGAATATGAAAGTTATGCCATTAGAATAACATACATAATCATACTTTTCACATTTTCACACAGCACATAACGTTTACACATAGCACATATCATATAGCATACATCACATTTTGCATGTAGCACACAACTTCTTTATTATCATTCATCCATATGTTATGATATCTTGGAATCAAGAAAATAACATCATGACATCCCAGAAATGAGGGCTCAACAGATGGGGCCTCAACTAGGGCGTCTTCATTAGGAAACACAGAGTCTGCATCGTTCATTCATATGCACTCCATTTCATTTCATTCATAGGCCAGTGCAAACACCAGTTATACCTAGGTTGTAGCTTAAGACTTTAATTAGGTTCGTTGTGCAATGACAAAGAATGACCTAATGTCATTACTTGAATCTAACTCACCTTTTGATTACCCTATCCTAACACCTACGGTATCATTCATTACATTATGTGCATCATTTGAGGCTAGTACCATTCTTTCATTGGAAACTTTAACTTTAACTGACATAGATCATGTGAGTATCATGAAATCCAGCGTCTCCCCCACAACGAAAAGAGGTTGAATTACCGGCCAAAGTGACCTGAAACATGCTAGCATACATGGGAATTTAACTCCGCCAGATCCCTATATTGGTTATATAGGTTCGAAGACTAGGAGATATAAGGAGGCCCATACCGGCAAGCCAGATAGTCTCATCTCATGAGAGTTATGTTAACCTCCGCCCTTCCCAAAAGAAGGCATAACCACTCATAGATAGCCTATGCGTGCTCAATATAATAAAGTTCCATTTCATTCATCTCAAACGTCATGGAAGCTTACTTCTAGTATGAGGACATCATAGCTCATTAGATGATTTCTCATATCATCATTAGTATTAAGGATGTTAAGCTCAAAACTTTCATCAGAGTGTTCATCGACACTGGTCTCATCATTATCTTACAATCTCATAGATGAGTACATTTTGATAATATTTACTTATGTTCGTGTGAGATTGCTCTAATCATTTACATTAGCCTCATATCATGTTGTAACCACGTTCCTTATCATTAGTACCTTTTATTTTCATAGTTACTCACCTCTTATTACATAAATGTTCTTTTCATCATATTCCAATGCACTTGGCCATTTAGTGTGTTTCACACCCTTATTTAACCCTTCTAGGGTTTCATCATTTCATTGTTCATTTCCTTATTTCATTGTTCATCTCATCTTATGCCAATTCACTTGTCCATTTAGTGTATCTTACACTCATACTTAACCTTTCTAGGGTTCATAATTTCATTACATAGGTCTTAGGTTCACTTACTTTTGAACGTATGCTACACTTGTTGGTCTATACACACAAGCCACGGGGCTTCATTCATAGTTTGTTAAGTGATTTATACATTCCTAATAGTATATAGTACAAGACTTATGTATCTTGTATATATGCCAAGATCTTGATTTCGATCTAAGTAGGTGACATTATTCTTGGATATTTTGTTCACGTATGACTTATGTATAAATACGAATATTAGGGGCAAGGAAACCCAAATTCAAATCACTTGGATAACATTTACATTTTTCATTGATTTTATTTTTAATTTCCATTACATTGGAACTCTAGATCGAACTCCAACATTAACATTCTACCTTATATTTTCTACGTGGTTTTCTCTTAAATTGGCCGAAGGGTTATAGGTTCGAACCCCCACAACCTCTTTCATTTTATTCTTTAATATTCGATAGGGCATTGGGAGGTTGTGGGTTCGAACCCCCACAGCCTCCTTATTTAATTTTTTAATCAAAACTCACTAGGCTGGGCGTTTGGCAAGGATGTTGTGGGATCGAGCCCCCATAGCCTCACCTCATTTTTTCTTATTTAGTTCGCCTTCTCCTTTCAAGCCTTGAGGTCGTGGGTTCGATTCCAACGCCTAAAATTTTCCTTTATTTATTTTCTCTTCTTTCACTCGCTGCATGGAGGTCGTGGGTTCGATTCCCACGCCTACCAATTATTTATTTTAATTCTTATTCACTTCTTACCAACCCAAGAGACCCAATTTCTATTCCCCCCAGCCCCCTTTCTTTTTTTCCTTGCTCGCTAATTCCACTAGCTAAGGGGTGAGGTCACAGGTTCGAATCCTGATGGCCTCACCACTTTTAAATGTATTAAATTTCAAGATTTTGACCCCCTTTTGGAACGAAATTTAAAGTAAACTAAGCAGGAAATTTATTCAAAATTGTTAGCTTCCTTTCATCAACTTTTTCATGTTAGTTTCTTCGGGCATTTCACCAAGCATTGAGTGCATTGTTAGGTGTAGTTTAATAGTTACTTCAGTCAAGAATTTTCTCTCAAAATTTGTAACTTCACACACCATATGAAAATCACATTGTCCACAACTTTAGCACATAAAATACAACAATTAACATGCCTTTATATGCCCCAAAACAGTGACAACTTCACTGCCACACGTTGCACACACACATCACCTTTTCACATGATTTCAAACAGCATAATCATTATTCACACAATTTCGTACATGCTTAGTTAAACATAAACATCACAAAAACACATTTCATCCCTACTTTGTACCAGTAAACATACCCAACCTAATGTTCAATGGGAGTTAATAACAAAGACATGCAAAGGGGGAACAATCTTAGTTTTCGGAATGAATTTATTGAATCTTAAGGGGTCTTTTGAAAAAGGAACCAACAGGAAAGAAATCCATACCTTAATTAATATTCAAATGTTGAATTTGTTGCGTAAACCTTTCTCCAAAACACGTCCAACTCATTTAACGTTTCACCACCAACTCGACGGAAACCCCCCTTGCCTTAACATTTTTTATTAGCTTGATTTGTTAGATTTTATTTGTGATTATTCAAGTATTAAGAACGTTTGTTATATTTTCTGTTCTTCACTTTAATTGGCAGACAGAAAACAATAGAGTTTTGAACGTGAGGACGTGATAGACTTGAGAGAGTGAAACGTGTGAAGTTCTTTAGGCTTCGATAAGAACTTAGTAAATTTAGGACTCTCCTTATTACATAAAATCTGATTTAATTAATCATTCATGAAAGGACCATTTTGCCCTTAAAAAACAGATTTTAAATAATAAATAAATCACAAATTTGTTGATTGCAATGGGGCTCGAGCTCGGGTAGAGTGGCCCTTGTGAAATGGACCATTTCGGGTTAACCTAAGCCAAATTCATTATTTAATTAAATTAAATAATTAATTAATTAATTTCTTAGGGTAATTACGATATTACCCTTGTCCTGCAAAAGACCATTTTACCCCTGGACCCTCAAAACTTAAGATTTCTTTTTTTTAAAAAGTTTCGAAAATACTCCTTCGATGAAATCTTCATTTTCGAGAGCCTTACTTGGTTGGTTCTAACCTTTTCAAGCTTAACTAACTCCCCAAGTTAGTAGTCTTGATTGTAGCAAGGGTTTTGAGGTCTAGTTCTACGCGTATCAATTCATGTGAACCTTGGTCTAATCGCAAATATTCTTGGCACCTTAAGTATTTATCCTATTCATTTTTAGGGTTGTTACAATGAACTTTCTCCAAAGTGTTATAAATCAAATCGGGACCAAAAAGTGAAGTCTCACCCATTTCAAACCATCCAATATGAGACATACACCTCCTACCATACAAGGGTTCGTAAGGAGCCATGGAGATAGATGAATGAAAACTATTATTATAAGCAAACTCCACCAAAGGCAAATGCTTATCCCAATTTCCCTTAAAATAAATAATACAATCCCTAAGCATATCCTCAAGGGTTTGAATAGTAAGTTCTGTCTGCCCATCCATTTGGAAATGAAAAGTGGTACTTAACTCACATTAGTACCCAACCCTTGTTGGAATGACCTCCAAAACATAAATGTGAATTGTGCTCCTCAATTCGATATGATGGATAACGGAATACCATGGCAATACACAATCTCATCTATGAAGATCCTAGCATAATCTTTCACCGAATAAGTAGACTTGATGGGAATAAAATGAGAGGACTCAGTCAATCTATCAACAACCACCTATATAGAGTCATATTGTCTTTGAGTCCAAGGTAAACACACTGCGAAATCCATATTGATGCCATCCCACATCCACGTAGGTACTTGGATTTCTTATAGTAAGCCACCCGACTTTTGATGTTCGGTTTTCACTTGTTGGAAATTTGGACATTTATTAACACACTATGTCCTTCTTCAAACCTTTCTAGAAAAATACTTCCCTAAGGTCATGGTATATTTTTGTCGAACCCGGATGAATGGAGTAACGGGACTAATGGGCTTTCTCAAGGATTCGGTTCCTCAACACACCTACATTGGAAACACAGAATCTTTCTTGGTACCTGAAGACACCATCCCCCTAATGGAGAATGACTCATTAAGCTTACCAAGAACGGATTCTTTCAACTCCATCAATGGTCGATTAAGGTGTTGTTTGGACTTCACCTCAACCACTAATGATGACTCGGAGTTATGATGGACCATAATACCACTATCGGAGAATCTTCCAACCTCACACCCAATCTAACCAACCTATGAACATCTCTCACTTAGTCTTTCTTGGACTCTTTCTATGTGAGTTACACTACCCATAGTTATACGACATAGAGCATCCTCAACCACACTGGCCTTGCCGGGGTGATAGAAAACACTCATTTTGTATCTTTTAAGAATTCTAACCACCTTCTATGTCGGAGATTCAACTCCTTTTGGGTAAACACATATTGGAGACTCTTATGGTCGGTATATACATCAACATGGAAACCATACAAGTAATCCCTCCATATTTTCAAGGCAAATACAACGACTGCTAACTCAAGATCATGAGTTGGATAAGTTCTTTCTTGCATCATAAGTTGCCTACAAGCATAGGCTATTACCTTCCCATGTTGCCTAAACACACACCCCAAACCCACTCGGGATGCATCACAATACACAACGAAACCCCTTATACCCTCCGGAAAAGTCATCACCGGAGTGGAAGTAAGCTTATCTTTCACAATTGGGAAGCTTCTCTCACATGCCTCCGACAACTCAAATTTCTTACTTTTTTGGGTCAAAGTAGTTAAGGGAATGCAATTGACACAAAACCATCCACAAACCTCCGATAATAACCTTCTAAACCCAAGAAACTCCTAATGTCGGTTGGAGTCAATGGTCTAGGACAATTTTTCACCGCCTCCGTTTTCCTTGGATAAATCTCAAGTCCTTCATTAGATATGATATCACAAATAAATTCCACCGACCTCAACCCGAACTCACAATCTGTACATGGCAAACAATTGATTCTCCTTAAGCATTTGTAACACCGCCCTCAAATGGTTCATGTGATCGCCCTCATTTTTCAAATATACCAAGATGTCGTGAATGAAGACAATGACAAATGAATCTAGGTAACTTTGACACACCCTATTTATGATATCCATAAACGCCTCTTGGGAATTTGTGAGACCAAATTACATTACTAAGAACTCATAGTGACCATATCCCGTCTAAAATGTCGTCTTTGGTATGTCCTCACCTCTCACCCTAAGTTGGTGATACCCCGATCTCAATTTAATCTTAGAAAAGTAGCTTGCGCCTTGGAGTTGATCACAGAAGTCGTCCATTCGAGGGAAAGGATACTTGTTCTTAATAGTGACTTTACTGAGTTAGGTAATTAATGCACATCCTAAGGGACCCATCCTTCTTTTTCACGAATAAAATTGGAGCAACACATGGAGAAGTACTAGGTCTAATGAAGTCTTTGTGTAGTAGATCTTTGGGTTGAGCCTCCAACTCTTTCCATTCGATAGAAGCCATCCAATAAGGACGAATTGAAATGGGATTGGTATCTGATAAAAACTTGATACCAAAATCAATTTCCATTTTGGGAGGAATATCGGGAAACTCATTAGGAAAGACCTCCAGAAATTCACTCAGTACAAAGACCGACTCAATAGGGAAATTTTGGAGTCTATATCTTTCACTCTTACTACGTGGTATAAGCACCATTTTGAGATCATTTTGCATGCTTTCAAACAAGAGATGATGTGACCTCTAGGAATAGAATTTCCCCCTTTCCACTCTAAAATGGGCTCATTTGGAAAGTTAAACTTCAGCACCATCGTTCTATAATCAATAGAGACAAACAAAGCATGCAACCAATCCATACTCAATATGACATCAAAATATAGAATATCAAGTTCTACTAGTTCAACATAAGAAACTCTATTGGGCAACATTATAGGACAAATTCTATACACCCTTTTCGCAACAACCGACTCACCCACCAGAGTAGACACTATAAAAGGTTCATACAAAATATCGGGTAAAATGTCAAAATCTTTAGATACTAGAGGAGTAAAAAATTATAAAGTAGCATCGAGATCAAGTAAGGCATATACATCAATACAGAAGACTTTCAACATACCTGTCACCACGTTGGGAGAAGTCTCTTGCTCACCCCTAGAGCAGAGAGCATAAAAGTGATTCTTCTTTGGAGCCTCATTTAAACCTCTTGCTTGTCCACTACCCTTGTCTTGACAATTCACATTAGGGAAATCCCTAAGCTTGTGGCAACTCTTGCCACAAAAAAAATAATCAAATACACGTTCAAACTAAGCATTCCCCTACATGTTTTTTTCCACACTTGGCACAAATAGACTTCTTGTTGGGTGAACTCGCATCTCTTCCCTTCTTAGACTTAAGGTTAGCCACCCTATTATCCCTAGCCTTAGGGAACTTAGAAGGAACTTGATTAGAAACCCACTTCTTAAACCTAGGATTGTGTTGTATCTCAAGCCTATTCTTTGAAGAAACACCATTAAAATATCTTACCCTCTTAGAATCTCTACTCTTCCTCTTAGCCATTGCCTCCTCTAAATGTTGGGCATGAACCATGGTATGAGAAATGTTCACGTTGTCATGTAGCATAGCCGAATGACATTCCTCTGGCAAATCATCTGATACCCCCGTCACAAAAGGGCTCATTTCATCTCTAGGATTAGAAACCAAATAAGGAGCATATTTTGACAATTTAGTGAATTTCAACGAGTATTCATGCACACTCATACCTCTTTGGCAAAAGTTGATGAACTTCACCACTTTATCTTACCTCTTCAACCTAGGAAAGAGTCGATCAATAAAAGCCTTGTTGAACACCTCTCATGGCACTAGTCCACCCCTTAACAATCTATTATCCCTCCATTGGACATACCTTGCTTGAGTCACATCTTTAAGTTAGTAAGTGGCTAACTAGGCCTTCTCACTAGTAGACAACCCCATAGCATATAGGATCTTATAGATTTCATCAATAAACTATTGGGGGTCTTCTTCAACCTTGGACCCGTAGAAAGTAGGAGGATTCATCTGAGTGAAATCCCTTAGACAAGAGAACATTGTATCTACTTGTTGATGTGTTCAGGGTACAACTTCCCGATTAGCTTTGGCCATCATGGCTTGAGCTTGAATAGTGGCGGATTGTGCTTGGGTAGTAATGGCTTGGGCCATTTTAAAAAGATTGGCCCTTATGATATCATCTATCAAAGGTGAAGGATTCACCGGGGCTTGGTCAACATTGATATCTTTCTCAATAAATGGAACTTGATCACCATGCGGAGGAACTCCCGCATTGGATATCTCTTCTTGAAGTCTTCCTGCTGCATTCCTTCGAGTAGTCATTCCCTATAATCACAATAAGAGGATTCGATGCAAAAGCACACAATAAGTATACTCTAATAAAGATATATTGGATTTCCAAGAAAGTGAGAGTTTCGTAAACATCTTATAGATTCTTATTCATAAATGTGGCGCGCTTCAGAATTATGAATACAAACCTACATAAACATGGTAGAGAGAGACATCGACTCAAAGATATTTAACTTCATGCTCTGATATCAAGTTGTCACATTCGGGTTTACCCCCTAGATGTAACCGGTGTCGTCGTCCTCTTTGAAGACTAAGACTAGCCTATTAGCTTACATCATTCTATTTATAGGTCAAATTTAGCGGAATTTTAAAATTTTTCATTAATTCTACTTGGAGGTTTACATAGACCTTTACATACACATGGTATATATTTATCTAGTATACAAAGACCCTTCGTATAGGAATATTACTTAGTCTTCTACTTTTATTGGATATAGATGTATAAAAGATAACATAGTCTCAAAATAGTTGTCTCATCTCATAACTATCTAGCAAGAGAATATCAAATTTAAGCCTAGCCCATACATCATTACAATAAGACCACATACAGTTCATACAAATTTCATGTACTCAAATGAAAGGAAAGAAGCATAAGAGTCTTAATACTAAAACGATTCCATAAGATTGATAGTGATATTGCCCTCGGAAAGTAGGACCTACAAAACTTGGATGATCAAATATTTGAAGTCTTCTGCAAAGTCTTCTCCAAAAGCCCTTCAATGACTGGAGCGTAAAATATTGGGGAAAAAGAAGAGAATGTATTAGTACACCACTTTTACTAAGTATGAGTCCATATGCGCACATACTATGAAAACATACTAAGAAAAAGAACATTTAATAAAGTTTGCACTTTTCATTAAAAATCATTATTCACATTCAACAAGACCATCTTAACCAATAAAGGATGTTCATCGAGTCGTAGTCATGTACAACACAAGAACTACAACATCAAGTCTAGTAAAGTGAACATGCATATCATATAGTTGAACACATATTTAAGTAACTCTATCATCAAGTTAAATTTGCAACAAGCATGAATAACAGTACATTTCAATAGAACCCAAAGCAAGACAATTACCCATGAACCCCTATCAAGTCGACAAGTTCAATGACAAAGCAAATCCCATAACCTTACTCAATCAAGTAACACAACAAGAATCATGACTAACATCCTACTTCACATAACATATCATTTAATAGTACATATCATCTAACTTGAAGCATATAAACCAACACATATACATAAGTGAAACTAATCATCATATAGTATTAACAATATGCAAGTTCATCTTATACATATCATGCTTCATCATAAGCATATACATGCATAGTAACAACCTCCTAAGGTTCCCTTCAAGGCAAACTAGTGCAAGACATAGATAAAGTCCCATACCCCTACATAAGCTAAGTAAACCTCTCAAGTCACCCTAGTTGGTTTATACTTCATTTTAGTTTAAAGAACACTTGCCTTAACCGGCATAAACCACAAGATCTAAGTATGGATTCATGTGTTGTAAAACTTTACACTGAAGGAAGGTGGTCTACTGGCTAAAGTAAAACCAAATATAAACGTAGTTTTCCAGGTGGATCCACTAGCTAGTCTTATATGGGGGAAACACATTTCAATAACTAAGAGATAGGTATAATCCCTCAACATACCACTTGGAAATTGGGGACTCCTTTCATGGAAATCCATTGAATGAGTATCCCTCATTAGGGAGTCAACACCACATGTGGAGCTATAGGGTGAATCTTCCTCTATGTGAAGCAATAACCTCCCATTGTCAAGTTCACTCTATGCTAATCTAAGTACCTTTTTGAATGTCTTTAATGTCTTTATTAATCATCATCACTTATTGTGGGTCATAGGGTCTAACCCTTGTATATTCATCATTATCAAAGCTCAATAATAATTGCATGAGTATTGTCCTTTCATTACAATTCATATTGGTGAGGCTAATACATTAACATCATCACATCATGATAATGCACATTGGACAATCATTCACCATCCTTGTAACATTTATATCTTATGTCAACACCTAAAATCATAATCAAGACATTTTAATTCAAACATCGTACCACCCTATAAATACTAATACATGGCATACTCCAATACAACATCATGACTTAATCTCAATTAACAAAAATTTGAAATAAAGGATAGGGATCATAAGACATACCAAGTCTGCTTCGTAGTTCATCATCAAGGTATTACCACAAACAATCACTTCAACCCAATTTTTGTATAAATAATCATAAGGCATAACCAACATGATAACAAATCTAGAAGAATTACTACATCATAATTCAATACTAGATTATAGCTTAAGACAAGTAATTAGGTCAATTCATAATATATTTCATAACCTAGATCATCTTCAAAAAAACTAGCATGAAATACTAAAAATCAGCCTAATGAATTCATGATTAGTATAACAACATCATTTATTAGTAATTCAATCTATAACCTAATCAATTGAACCAATACAATCCAATTTTCATCAAGATCATAACCTAGGATTAAGGGGTAAGAGTCATCTTCTACAAACTAGACCAAACAATCAAGATATATAATAATTAATTTAGAATACATGTTAATATATTCATAATATGCAAAATAAATCATTAAAAATTCAATTTATAACATCAATTTCGAGATTGGAAAAGATCCACACAAAACTCAATTTTTGAAAATACTTTGAAGGAACCCTTTGAGGAAAGAGGTCTCAAAGGTGAATAAGATCCCATACCTTAATGTTATATGATGATTTTATGGTGAAATATTCCCTTTTCCTCCACTAAAACCTCTCCTAGTTTGGTCTTCAATGGTGTTTTCCACTAGAGAGACAATGAAGAGAGAAGGAAGAGAGTTTTGTTTTGTGAGTTGTAATAGGTCTAATGGGGTTGGGTCCTTCATACGGGGTTTAATTAAATTAATTAGGCCTTCCAAAACCCTTAATTAACTTCCTAACAACATAATTTGATTAAATGAAACATGTCAAAATGTGCAGCAAAACATAGGCCGCATCAATGAGACCACGATCGACGGATCGTTGGTCAGTCGACGGCCAACTCCCCCTTCTATGCTTCACATCCGTCGTCTTGGTAAGAGACTATGCAAAATTTCCATTTCGTTATTTAGACTAAGTGATCACCGATGGTGGGATTGGCGTCCCGTCGATTCACCAACTCCCGTCTATGGCATCTGATGATGACACTGTCTTTTGACAGCTTTTGCCCACTCTTGATTTGGTCCTCCTCAAGGGACCTTGATTGGTCCTTGGGGAGTCTTATCCGGAATTTTCGACCATGAATCAATTGAAAAACATGTTAGACACCCTTCCACCAATTTTCATAAGTTTTTGACTTCTAAAAGCTAGTCAAATAGGAAGTCACACTAGTACCCCCTTGAACTAGTTTCCAGACATCACGGACGTTCTTCGACGTTTTGGTTTCTAGAATTCCTAAATTACTTATATTCATTAATATGGACTTCAAAATAGTTTCTAGGACACTTATGTTAGGCTCTATAACACGTCTTGGATTTTCGAAGTGTTACAGGTATATAGATGGTGTATGATGTCAAATTGTAACATTTTGATTATTCTTCAGCTGAAGTGGTTATTGAAGTTGTTTATTTCTATTATTTACTTCCATAGGGAAGCACATAGATGTTTCAAAGAATAATTAATGTGGATTAGAAAATGTTGTGATGCCACATTTCAGACTACTCTAAGCATGTTGTATCTGTGTTGTCGATCATAAGAGGGGCATACTCTAAGCAGTATATGTATGGTTGTTTATTCTAGAAATTAAAAGGTTTGTGTTTTATAATAGACAGGGAAATATAAGGAGGTGATATCTCATCATCACACGGTACTTAGCTTTTTTGTTTGAGCATGTTGCTCATGATGTCCTTTTAGTCTCTTTTTCTGATGCATTAAAATTATCTGATCTAATTTTAAAATAGCTTATTTTAGGTTGTCCGCTAAGATCAAACAAAATGTGGGAGATAGATGTATCAATGTTAGTGTTTCTTGGTCAAGCATTACTGTAGAGGATCCATAGGGTTCTAAAAGAGGCAAACCACACTCTACACATTTCTGAATTGAGCTCCGCTTTACGCCACAAAATTTCTAAATTGTTCTCGACCAGTGGAATTTCATAAATTTGATGTGCTAACTTTACATTTTTAAGCTACATGGTAAGTATTTCTCATCCTTTTGTTCTCTTTATATTTGTAGTACCAACATACTAAGTGAATCTAGGGGTTGTTAATGGTTATGGTAAAAAAACACAAACTGAACCTTAATCTGAATTAAACCGATTAAAAAAAAGTAATATCTCGCTTGGTTTGGTCAGTTTTGGTTTTAAATTTTGAAAATCGATACCATTTTGAAAAATTTTATATATTTATTATCAATATTTTAGTTTTCTATATGTTTTACAATAATATAATTGTTTGGTTTAATTCAGTTCTGACAGTGAAGAGAGCAAAAGATGCTTTGGGTGTTCTTTGGAGCAATGACCTCTCCTTTGATCTTGTGGTTAGAGAAGTCCACATGCCCGAAATGAATGGCTTTCAACTTAAACAAGAAATATCCAAAGAAATTAAAGTTCCTTTTTGCTTGTGAGTTCATAATTATTTATATTTTTCTTGGAATTGAAATTATGTTGTGTAATAGATGTCTATAAAAGAAAAAAATAGTTTCTAATTGATAACTCTCGATCAATAACATATTTATATATAAAATAACTCTCCCTATGAGAATTGTTGATGATTGATGGAAAGAAATTAACCCCGCCTCAAATATAAAAGGCTTGCTTTTTCTATTTTCGTATAACATCAACTCTTGTATTTAGGGTTTGCTCAAAGTGTATGACTTAAATCTTTATTATTGAATGTGACCAGTTTATTTAGCTGATGAAAAAGAAAGTACAATTATGAAAGGGCTTTAGAGTGGAGTTATTATGTTTATGGGGAAGCCCATATCACAAAACAAGATTAATTATTTGTGGAAATATGCTACCATGGGAAAGGAGAATTATAAAGACAAACAAGTTATTAATCAACAAAATCATGACAATACCAATGAAAGAATCCCCCATGAAGTATTACATATTATATCTTCATCGTCGGATAGGGAGAAGGACAGGTCCGCGAGAAAATGTGAAGAGGCTGAAAAAGAACAGAGTACATCTCACCATCAAGTAGAGTAGAGTTGTTTGGACAAATTTGTGGAACTCGTTTCAAAACTTTGCATGAGAGAGAATGCCCTTTCGAACATTATATAGTGAGAAATATGAGAACATGTAAAAGTTATCTATATGAAACTACGTTAAATTTGGTTGATGATTTTTTTTCTGCAATTGCTCATCCTAGGAAAATTCTTGACCTCATGGATACTCTTGAATTGACTAGAATACATGTTGCAAGTCATTTGCAGGTATACTACTAATAACTCATCAATAAGAACAACTAATTGAGTATAGAGTTAACGATATTCTATAATAAAATAAAGAGAAAAGACATAAAGTCACCACTAATGTTGTCTCGGATTTGCAAAAAGACACCTTAACTTTGCAACTGTCCTATTACCCCATTAAATAATTTTGAACATATATTATCATTCCATTTTTGGATAAGCCCCATGTTTTAAGAAGCAAGTGTGTTCACACACCAATCATTATATGACACGGGTTAATTTAATTTAAAATGTATTTTTTTTATCTTATGTTTTTCCTTTATTTTTTTAAAAACTTTATTTCCCTCTCTTTTACTTTTTGACTTTTCATTTTGATATATTTTAAATTTCAAATCATCTCCCACCTCCCACTTTCAAGTAATTCATTCCTCCATTATCTTTTTTTCTTTCACCTCCTACACCCCATGTCAAATTGAGACCTACTCCAATTTTGTTTATTTTCTTTTTCATAATCTAGTAAAATTCTTTATAAATTTCATATTGTTTTTTAAAACTTTATTGATCTATTGATAGCAAAATTAATTATTTTTCTAAAAAAATTTAGAAGGTACCATAAACTACTCATTTTCATTTAAATTCTAAATTAGGAATGATAATTTTAAAAGAATCAATTAATTCCCAAAAATTGAAAGATCTTAATTGAAATATGATAAAAAAAACTATATGATACTTCATATCATCTTGAGATCTAATGGGTTTATCAAATTATTCAAAATTTAAGAAAATATTTAGATAAAATTTTAAAATTAAAATGAGTAAAATTAATAGTAATAAAAATGGAAGATAAAGTTGTAATAAGAGTGATGACATTGAAAGTAAGAAGCTTTAATCGATGGAGATGAGAATGGATTTTTCAAGAAGAAAGAAGAAAGAAAAAGAAAAATTAAAAACGAAATAAGTTAAAATAACATGAAAAATAAGAAAATATATTTTATAATAAAGTACTTATATGAAATAAAGTTATATTATTTATTATAGGTTGCTCACTCTCTTCGAGAGAGCTCAGACCACTCTCTATGTCAGGTGGGTAAAAAATGATATAATTATATATATTCAAAATTGTTTAGTGGGGTAATAGGACGGTTGCAAAGTTAAGGTGTCTTTTTGAAAATTCGGGACAACTTCAATGTTGACTCTATGTCTTTTTTCTAAAATAAATGAGCATACCAAGGATTTTTTATAATAATAAAAACTCTAATGTTTAGTACACAAAAGTACGAAAATAAAATTAAGTCATAACTTTATAAATATTTCGAAGTAGGTAACACAAAAACGAATTAATTAAAATAGAGGTCTATTTTTGATAAATATTTAAAAAGTAGGACTTTTGTGGGATTCTCTTGTTAGTATGAGTACTCAAATTGCTCTACATGATGTGCTCGTACTCTTAATCGAATCTGCACCACAAAGAGTGCAACAAGTGTAGTATGAGTACCAAACAACGTGTACTCAGTATATCTCATTGACCGACAACGAAGAAGTAGTGACGGAAGTTTATATGAAAAAATCAATTCTTTAATCATAAAAGTCTATATTACACTTACTAGTCAAGTTTCATCAAATATAGGTAATCAAACATCAAGTACTTTCCAACCACCAAATAAAACACATAATGATCAATAATGAAGGATATGATGAAATGCAATACAATATGATACCATGAAATGCTATGTCTCAGAATGCTTAGAACTCTCTCAACTGTATATACATGATAGTCCTCGAAAATACATCGAGAGTTCATGACCCATGGGGACTCGCAAGGTCCATATACCGACACTAACTATCTCTACGTGTCTGTGCAGACGATCTCAACGCACTATCATAAAATCAAATATTTTCTACGTGGATGATCTCCACGTATTATAATCTATACATTTCACCATCCCCAACACGGATGATCTCCACTTGTCCAACTTATACTTAATCTCATGTCAATGCATGTGCACAATATTATTTCAAATAAGGGGATGATGATGCACCTCAATCAGTCAAATATCAACATAATACATAACCACCTTAATTATCACAACTATATGGGTGTAATAAAGAAAACATAATCACACAAGGAATTCAAGTCAATAATATATCAGCTAATGCCCATATGTTTTGGCACTCTCAAATTAAGATCGACATTCTATAGTAATAAATTTCCCTTGATAACACTGTACTTGCACAAAATGCCCGTCACCCCACTGATACGAAACCCTTATTTTTCTCCCTTACCCCTTTGTCTATTTCATTGTTTTAATCTTTAAGTAGGAAAAGTCTAAAAGTCTTAACATACCTTGAAAGCCGAACACATATCACGATCCTCAAAGTTTTTTCTTCCTTTTTCAAAAGCTTCAGAATATTCTCAATCTACAAATTATGCATTATTCGTACGTAAGCGAGTTCATACACACTCATGTTACTACAATTCTAACCGTAACCAAAAACTCGTCAATTTGCAATACTTCAATCTTCTAATTGTGATGCCAACTAATATATTATCACACTAAAAATCAAGTGTAAGATTCAGTCTTAATTTCTCCAAATAATATAATTCAAATAAGATTTACGTAATGTAACACACCTAATGTTAGAATTTGTGAAGCAATATTATCAAATCTTACTTCTAATGCATTATATACTCGAGAAAATATTTTCCCATCTTGACCATCCATCGGTACTCCAAATAATTGCCAACGATTTTCCATAATTGAATAAAAAAAATTTCCAACTCTAATCCAACAAACCTCATCCCTTACTATAACCCACTTTTCATGCCTTTCAATTCTAAAAGAAATAACTAAATAATAAGAAAAAAATGAACCACTCACTACATATTAATATCAAGAAATCATCACATTAAGAAGGCATCCCATTAAGAATCATACAATTTTTTGTCAATCACGTGGCATCATTAATTAAAACTACTTAACTTCCTTCCACTTTGACCGATCCCTTCCAAATAGTACCTATATAACGACCTAATTTCTTCCTATTCATGAAAGAATTATTATAATATTACTATATATCACATAAACACAATATACAAGTATTAAAGAAAATCTGAAGCTCGTTATCTTCACTATTCTTATTATTTTGAGTTTTTGTTGTTTCTAGTTATGACTCAGAAATTATTTAACCCCCTCTTTTTTTTCTTTTACTTAGTTAATTTCCAACATGGCCCAAGTAGTAATGATATTAGTTGTCCCATTAACTACCATTTTTAAAGAAAACAAAACTATTTAGAAATACCGACTAACTAAATAATTGCAATTATGGAATAGCTCCAAATTTTCATTTAAAAATTTATGGAAATAGCCAAAATAATTCTCAATCTCAAAATGACCTAGCGGGCTGTTACATCACCTATCACTTAAACAAATGTTCGTCCTCGAATGGTAAAACAATATAACGCACCTGAACGATCAAAAAACTGTGGATATCTACTCCTCATGTAGCTTCTTCCACTCAACGATGCTTGAGTTGAACCTTTACGGAAGCAATCTCTTTGGACCTGAACTTTTGAATTTCCCTATCCAAAATGATTACCGGCTCCTCCTCAAAACAATCAAATTCTGATCAAGTAACACCGAATCCCATTGAGTCACATGAGCACCTCCCTGATGAAACTTTTTCAATATCGAAATATGAAATACATGATGAATACCTAACAAACCATGTGGATAATCCAATTGATACGCCACCTTACTAATAAGCTCCACAATCTCGAAAGGACTAATATACCTTGGGCTCCACTTGCCTTCTTTCCAAATCTCATCACACCCTTCGCGGGTGAAACCTTCGATTGAACCCTCTCTCAAATCATAAACTCCAAATCACGAATCTTCCAATCTGCATAACTCTTTTGCCTACTCTGATCCATGAGAAGTCTATCTTGGATTAACTTGACCTTTTCCAAGGACTCCCTCAATAAATCTGTACCCCACTACCTAACCTCATATGCATCAAACCAACCAATTGGAGATCAACATCTCCTACCATACAAAGCCTCAAAAGGTACCATCTCAATGCTTGAATGGTAAGTATTATTGTAAGAAAACTCCGCTAATGGACATAACTGATCCTAGTGACCCGAAGTCAATTACACATGCCCACAACATGTCCTCAAGAACTTGAATAGTCCGTTAAGACTGACTGTCAGTCTGAGGGTGAAAGACTGTACTAAGATCAACTCGAGTTCCCAACTCCTTCTACATAGACCGCAAAAAAATGAGATGCAAATTCGGTGCCATGATCTGAAATAATAGAAATAGGAACCCCATACAAACGAACTATCTCTCGAATATAAATCTTGGCTAACTTCTCTGAATTATAGGTAGTCTAAACAGGCACAAAATGTGCAGACTTAATCAATCGATCCACGATGACCCACATAACATAAAATTACCCAAGGTACATGGAAACATTACCAAAAAGTCCATAGAAATGCGCTCCCACTTTCACTCAGGTCTGGCCATCCTCTAAGTTACACCTCCAAGCTTTTGGTGTTCATACTTCACTTGCTGACAATTCAAACATAGAGATACAAAATCTACTATGTCCCTCTTCAAACGACACCACCAATAATGCTTTTTCAAGCCATGATACATCTTAGTAGCTCCCAGATGAATAGAGTACCTCGAACTATGGGACTCCTCCATGAACAATCTAGTCAAGTCACCTATCCAAGGAACACAGATACGACCTTTAATCCTCAAAACTCCCTCACTATCGAGAATTAAAGTCTTGGCTTCTCCTTTTAATACCATGTCACTAATCTTACAGAAATCATCACCATCAAACTGTTGAGTCCGAATCTGCTCCAATAAAGATGACCTAGCCTCCATACAAGTCAACATCATACCAGGTTATGAAATATCAAGACTCACAAAACTATTGGCCAAGGATTGGACATCCCTAGCTAAAGGACGCTTATAAAAATGTAACATGACTAGAATACCCATACTTACCGCCTTCCGACTCAAGGCATCTTCTACGACATTTGCCTTGTTTGAATGATAAAGAGCAGTCATTTCATTGTCTTTGAGCAACTCCAACCATCTTCGCTGCCTCTGATTGAGATCCCTCTTATTGAATATATACTGGAGACTACGATGATCTATGAACACCTCACAATGCACACCATAAAGATAATGCCTCCAAATCATCAATGCAAACATAACAGTCGCCAACTCTAATTCATTAATAGGGTAGTTCTTATCATTAACCTTCAACTGCCTCGAAGCATAAGATATCACCTTTCCCTTATGCATCAATACACAACCAAGACCAATCCGAGAAGCATCACAATATACAATAAAACCCTCTCCATCCACGGGTAGGGTTAAAATTGGAGCAGTGGTCAATAAAGTCTTGAGCTTTTGAAAACTAACCTCACACTCATTACACAACTGGAAAGTCACCTCCTTCTGCGTGAATCTAGTTAATAGAGATACAATGGGTGAAAAACCCTTCACAAACCATCAATAATAACATACAAGGCCTAAGAAACTCTAAATCTCAATAAGTGAAGCAGGTTTGACCCAATCTCTAACTGCCTCAATCTTCTTGGGGTCCACCATAATACCTTTCTTAGACACTACATTTCCAAATAATGCTACTGTACTAAGCCAAAACTTACATTTTGAAAACTTTGCATAAAGTTTCTTCTCTTTTAGAATCCCAAGCACAATCTTCAAATAATGCTCATGTTCCTCCTTCCTGTGTGAGTATATAAATATATCATCCATGAAGACAATAATAAAGGAATCCAAATACATTCGGAACACTCCATTCATCAAGTCCATAAAAGTTGCAAGGGCGTTAGTCAATCCGAAAGACATCACCGAAAACTCGTAATGGCCATAATGTTTTCAAAAAGTTGTCTTAAGAATATCCTCCACCCTAATCTTTAGCTGATGATGTCCAAATCTCAAGTCAATCTTGGAGAAAATTGAAGCACCCTGCAATTGATCGAATAAATCATCAATAGGAGGTATCGGGTACTTACTTCTAATGGTTACCTTGTTCATATGCCGATAGTCAATATACATACACATATATCCATCTTTCTTATTCACGAATAACACTAGAGCACCCCAAGGAGATACACTCGGCCTAATAAATCCCTTGCTCAATAAATCATGCAACTGGTCCTTCAACTCTTTCAATTAAGTAGTTGTCATACGATAAGGAGGAATATAAATAGTTTGAGTGCCTGGCTTCACATCAATGCGAAAATCAATATCATGATATTGTGGAAGACCTGACAAATCTATTGGGAATACCTCTGAAAATTCACTCATCACTGGAATAGACTCAAGCATAGGAGTCTCAACACTAGTATCTCAAATGTGTGCCAAGTAAGCCAAACATCCCTCTGTACCAACTGATGAGCTTTAAGAAATGATATCACACCCTTAGGAGGTTGAATAAGAGAACCTCTCCATTGTACTATAGGAATTCCAGGCATATCTAATGTAATTGTCTTTGAATGGCAATTTAAAATTGTGTAGTAAGAAGATAACCACTCCATACCAAGGATCGCATCAAAATCTACAAATCTAAGACCTTTTAATCTGCATGAGTGTCATACTCCATCAAGGTAACAAACTGGCGTAATCCTGTAGTTAATCGTGCTATCTGCACTATTCTTATTATTTTTAGTTTTTGTTGTTTATGAGTTATGATTTAGAAACTATTTAACCCCCCCCCCTTTTTTATTCTTTTATGTAGTCAATTTCCAACATGACCCAAGTAGTAATGATATTAATTGGCCCATTAACTACCAACTTTAAAGAATAAAAATAACATATTTAGTAAATACCCGCTAACTAAGTAATTACAATTTTGAATAGCTCAAAATATTCATCTAAAAATTTACGGCAATAGTAAAAATAGTCCTCATTCTCAAAACGATCTAGCGGTTCGTGACACTGCACATTTTGCTTTGGGTGCGATTTTGAAGCAGGATAAGAATGTCATAGCTTATGCCTCTTGACAATTGAAGGTGCATCAGAGGAATTATTCCACTCATGATTTGGAGGGAGCGGTGGTATTTTCTCTTAAGATCTGGTGACATTATCTTTATAGTGATAAATGGGAGGTACTTACTGATCATTGTAGTTTTCATCATGTATTTCACTCTAAAGAATTTGAATTTTTAGACAGCAGAGATGGATGGAGTTACTCAAGAATTATGATGTAACCATTCAATACCATCCGAGCAAGGCTAATGTTGTGGAAAACGCTTTGAGTAGAAAAGTAGTAAGTATGGATAATTTATCTTACTTCAGTGTAGCAAAGTGACTCTTGGGCAAGGAAATCCGGGCCTTAGAATCTAAATTCATCTATTTTGGCATCTCTAAGAGATGTGGGGTGTTCTCTAGTATTGAAGCTAAGTCCATGTTCATGGAGGAGATCAAGGCCAAACAATTCAAAGATGGGAATTTAGGAGAACTTAGGACAAAGATTGCAATGGGTAAGTCCCAAGACACTACTCTTGATGCGGATGGGGTACTCAATCATAAGGGTAGGATTTATGTTCCTGATATGCCGTGGTTTCACGATATTATTAATACTTTTCCCTTAATTTTAGTGTGTCCTTAAGCCTTTTTGTGCTAATTTTTATATAAGTTTATCCTTATTTGCAGGAAATTTGTCCAAAGATGAATGCGAAGGTTTTTGAGAGAAAAATGCAGAAGAGACCACCTATGGAGCTTCTGACGGTCCGTCATGCTTGTGACGGTCCGTATGTGGCAGCGTAGTGCCGCTGCTGAAAGAAGATGGGGAAGTCTGACCAAGTGTGGTGTTACGCAAAACGTGACGGACCGTCGTAGCCATGACGGTCCGTCCTGCAGGTTCGTCATGAAGATTAGAGAAGTAGCCTCAGTACCCATATTCCAAGAGTTCAAGTGTTTTGGAACGGAGACCCTCGACGGACCGTTGTGCTCGTAACGATCCGTCATACCTGTCGTCGAGGGTAATGAAGAGAGCAGCAGAAGAAATTTCATCAAGTATTGGACGACGGAGTCCATGACGGTCCGTCGTGATCACAGCGACCCGTCGCAATGTCCGTCGATCCAATCGCGTTTTTGAAAGATTTCCAGCAAATAGAGTCCTTGTTTAATTAGGTTTTATTTTCTATAAATATTTCAAAAAACTTTGTTTTTGAGGTTAGACTCGGGAATATTAGGTTAGACTCGAGATTATTTGGTTAGGCCCTTGATTATTGTTAGATTCTTGATTATTTTGAGATTCTTTGAATTGATTGTTGGTGATTTTTGTTGATTAATCAAGCGAACTTTCGGATTTTACTCTTTCTCATTAAAGTAAGTACATAAATTCTTATACCATATATTTGAATATTGTGATTATGACTATGGGTAACAAAACTCCATAACTAGGGTTGTGGGAACCATAGGTAAAACCTAACTAAAATAACAATTCTAGAATAGTGTCTTGCATGTATTGATAATTCTTTCGCATAGAAGTCTTTTTAACGGATGGCCAACGTTAGCACTCGCCTTAATGCTACTTGTCATACCAAGGAGGTAGATAATAGGAAAAGAATTATCAACATAGATTTAGTGTATACTATCTAATAGGCTATTATTGATTGGTACGATGTAATAACTTAGTCAAATATTGAATACGATGCTTAATATGAGGTAAAGATAAGGGTTAGGATTGCGACACACGTAGCCAGACCAAGGTGGGGAGTGAAATTTTCTAGATGCCGGACCAAGGATTTAGAAATATACAAATTATCACTTTGCATGCAAGATACTAGGAAAGAACTGTTATAGTTAGACTTATCAAGTTATGAACCTGTAGGGAACACGTAAACCCTAGTTACTTTAATTAATTGATTAAACTCCAACATTCGAAGTTGTTAGTTGTCTCCTTTTATTTCGCTAGTTATTTTCATTTATTTAGGAATAGAAACCCCCCTTTTTATCATTTTTGCTTTCCAAAGAAGTAATTGACTGAACAATAGTAGTAATAAATTGAAGTTAAGTCTAAACTATTTTCCTCGTAGGAACGATTCCAACCTCACTTGTTGGGTTATTTACTTGACATGACCGCTTTACTTCTTATTTCAGAAGTATGTTTGAGCGTATCAAATTTTGGTGCTGCTGCCAAGGAAAGTAGCTTTTAGATTAACTTAAACTTATTACTATAGTTTAGGGTATATTTTCTTGATTTTACTTTGTTTTATTGTTTTTGATTTATGCAGAACCACCCTCCTTGTATGCCAAATACACGGAGAGGAAGAGAACCCTTGTTTCCCTATGATCACGAAGTAGAGCGTACACTACGCACCATGAATAGAAACTTGGGAATTAATGATGATGATCCAAACCAGAACATCCCAGCTCCGGTTGATGTTCATGGTCAGTTGTTACCCGATGCTCCGGGTGAACTCCAACAGAGGGGACAAAATCCGGCTCCACGGACCCAAGCATACTACAGAGACTATGACAACATAGCAAACTCCGATGAGCCACTTTTCTTGCCTTCTATACCACCAGGCCACACCTTTATGCTAACTAGTAGCCTGATGCAAATGCTTACTGCCAAAGGTTTATTTTAAGGGCTACCTTCTGGGGATCCACATGCCTATATAGCTAAGGTAAGGGCAGTGTGTAAAAGCTATGTAGGGAGGCCTGACTTAGACTTGGATGTAATAGGGCTTAGAGTGTTTGCTCTCTCACTAACGAGAGAGGCTGCTATATGGTTCACTGAGCTCCCTTACAACACAATTTTCACTTGAAACCAACTAAGGTATGATTTCTTAGCACGCTACTATCCGGTCTCCAAGAAACTAAACCACAAAGACAGAGTGAACGACTTTGTGACACTACCAGGAGAGTCAGTTAGTAGTTCTTGGGATAGATTCACCTCGTTCTTGAGAAGCGTCCCAAATCACCGTATAGATGATGAGTCACTGAAGGAATACTTCTATCGGGGACAGGATGATAATAATAAAGCAGTGTTGGACACTATAGTTGGTGTATCTTATGGGGAGTGTCCTTATGCTGAGATTGATGAAATATTAGAGAAAATCTTCCGGAATAATAAAGCTTGGAATACTAGAAAGTAAGATACCGGGAGAAATACCTTGGCAGTACAGTCCACTCACAACCCAACCACAGATGATATTCGTGAAGAAATGGCTCAGATGAGAACTGATCTTGGGTTGGAACTAAAACATATCATTAGGGGTGCAGAAAAGATAAATGCAGTCAACTACTTGTCGACCAAGTGCCGAAGGCTCTAATCAGGAGAATTCTCCCCAAGGTCAAGGGAACCAAGGTCGGAACTATGGTAACTACAACCGTGAGGGTCATTATGTCTGAGATGGAAACTACAACTGCGACAACAACTTCAACAGGGGTACCTATGGTAATAGAAATGACAGTAATGGGCCCTATGTTCCTCCTCAAAATCGTGAAGTTACTCCTAGGGATGGTGGAGATAGTATGGCGTGAGTTGAGGATATGTTGCACAAAATGATAAGGAGGTTCGATGCTAGTGATGAGCACATTAAAGAGTTAAGGTGTGATTTAGCAGGTATTGGGCAAAAAGTCGATACACATGCAATATCGATTAAACAAATCGAGTTGCAAATGGACCAATTATCTGTGACTGTGAACAAATGGCAATCGGGCACTCTTTCTAGAAACACTGTCCAAAATATGAAAAATGATGCACACTATATGGCAATCACTACTCGGGGTGGTAAGCAAACGATTGACCCACCTATGTCGTCTAATGAGGAAAAGGTGCTAAAGGGTAGTGGTGAAGCAGAAGAGAGCACTGGAAAAGATGTAGAAGTCCCTATGAAGGTAATTCCCATGCCTAGACCACCACCTGCCTTCCTTCAGAGATTAGTTTAAAAGACCGAGGATGGTAAATATCAGCGTTTAATAACAATGCTGAAGCAGCTTTCTATCAATGTCCCTTTTGTAGAAGCTCTAGAACAAATGCCCGGTTATGCCAAGTTTATGAAAGATCTGGTTACAAAGAAAAGATCGGTCACTTTCGAGAATGATGATAGACTGCAACATTGTAGTGTTATTGCTACAAGATCTCTCGTACAAAAGAAAAAAGATCCGGGTGCGTTCACTATTCCGTGTACAGTCGGGTCATTACATTTTGCGAAAGCATTATGTGATGTGGGGGCAAGCATAAATCTCATGCCTCTCTCGATTTACAAGAAGTTGGGTTTGGGTGACCTAAAACCCACTGCGATGCGGCTACTGATGGCTGATCGAACAGTGAAAAGTCCTATAGGGATACTCCATGATGTGCTAGTAAAAGTGGAGTCATTCAAATTTCTGGCAGATTTTGTTAATCTTGATTGTGAAGTCGATTTTAAAGTGCCTATTATTCTTGGGAGGCCATTCCTTGCTATAGGTAGAGCTTTAGTTGATATGGAAAAAGGGGCAGATGAAATTTCGGTTGAACAATGAATAAGCGACCTTCAACGTTTGTTAGACCATGAGGCAGAGTGGTGAGCTCCAATCGGTATCCGCCATATCCCACAAAGAAAAGATGAAGAAGGAGAATGAACAAAAAATTGAAAAACAAGAGTTTATGGTTAGGGATTTGGTGCTTTTAGACAGATGTGGGTTGCCTTGTCTTCTGCGCAAGCTCAAGTCCAAACAGACTGGCCCTTACTTGATCACCCAAGTATTCCCTCGTGGAGAAGTTGAGTTAAAAACCAAGGAGGGAGTGTGGTTTAAGGTGAATAGAGAACGAATAAAACTCTATTTTGGGCGTACTGCATCGGTGAATGGAGTATCCGCAGTCGTGCCGCCACGTTATATCAGGCGCTTGTTGGGAGGCAACCCAATACTTATAGTTTCTTTTTCTTTTTTTATAGTAATGGTAGCATTTTCTACTAATGGGTTTTAAAGTTGCAGGCACATCACCAAGAAATTCTGCAGAAAATTACTCTGCAGCAGTCACTGATTGATACAGCGACAGACCGTGTCAACTGTGACGGACCATCGCATGAATCTTTCATGCCAGGTATGTCTTTCTGTTATTTTCAAACTAGGGCACACGGGATGGAACCAACAATGGACCATCTCGGATGATATGGATCGTCGTCGTGGAATCGTTGCGTCATTATGAGGTGTACGCGACCCGACACGACTGGGGTTTTTAAAAAAAAATCAACATTTAAAACCCCCAACCCTTCATTTCACCCCATTCCTTCACTCTTCCCCCTATTTCCCTCCCTTTCCAACTTCCAAAATCATCTCCCTCTTCAACCGATCATTTTCCACAAATTATCCAAAGTCCTAAAAGTCCTCATCTACTAGTCGGAGCTGCTGTTGTGGGTGTCTTCTTGATCACCAAGTACCTTTTCCTCTTGTTATTCTCAAATTCTCAGGTATGTGTCTCCAATTTCTACTCATTTATATTGCATTTTCTTCTTGATATGTTCATTTTTTTAATAAAATTCTGCCTGACCTAGGTTAAATAAAATCCTCAAAATTGTCGTGTTAAAACCTTAGAAATAGGTGCTTTAGCATTGCTAGTTTATTATGTATTTGGGTTAGACAAATGTAGGTTAAAACACTACCAATTATATTTGGGTTATAGGGGATGAATGGGGCATCTCCAGTTCTGTCACTGAGTTACAAAATGAGACCCCGATGACGGACCGTCGTATTCACGACGAACCGTCATTGGGTCCGTTCCAACCGCCCTAACACTCTACTGTTTAATTTTTCTCCAAGTGTCCACCAACGGCCACATGCGATGGACCGTTGTTCCCGCGACGGCTCGTCCTGCACAACCATTCTGGTTGTCAGAGACCCTATTCCTAAGGTCTCTCACTTTTTCTAAGTGTCCTTCAATGGACACATGCGACGGACCGTCATACCTTCGGCGGTCCGTCCTGCACAACCGTTTTGGTTGTCAGAGACCCTTTTCCTAAGGGTCTCTCTCTATTTTTCTATGTGTCCTCAAACGGACAACTACGACGGATTGTCATACCCTCGACGATCTGTTCTGCATGACGGTAATGACAATCAGAGACCCCTCTCCTAGGGTCTCCATATTTCTTTTAAGTGTCCTCTGACGGACACCTACGACGGACCGTCGTACCTGTGACGGTCCTTCCTGCATAACTGTTTTGATGGTCAGAGACCCCTCTCCTAAGGATCTCCATATTTTTTTCTAGTGTCCTCAGATGGACCGTTGTACCTGTGACGGTCTGTCCTGCACATACCGTCATACTTGTCAGAGACTCTCCTTCAGGGTTCTCCATATAAACATAGTCAAAGTAAGACACGACGGACCACATGATGGTCTGTCGTACTCACGACGAACCGTCACCTGGTCCGTTGTGTTTCACTCTTACTATAGCAATGTCATTTTATTTTAATTTTATTTATTTATTTTGAGTGGTTTTGCTTGTATTGTTTGCTCCTCATAGCACTAATATTGATCCTTTACAGGTACTATCTACTATGGAACCAAAACAAGATCGAGTCTATGTACGCGGACTATCGAAGTCTGTCGCCCCGTTTGCCCGCCTGGTCATTGGTCTGATGATGAGCGTGACCCCGAGTACGTTCCCCAGGCACTTCCACCCCATCCTGTGTTGCACGACCTGCCAGAGCCACACCCAAAAAGGTGGCGTCCGGCGTAGTAACTTCCTTCCAGTCTGATGAAGAATGCACATTGACCGGCACACCTTCTGGGTCAGCCACTAATGAAGAAGGAGCGTCTGGCTCCTTAGGAGTTTCGTGGTCGGAGGAAGCCTCCGGATATGCTGAGGTTCCCGCCACCGTTGTAGCGTCGGCCTCGTCTGATGAGGCTAACAGTTTGGAATCCACACCCGGTTCACCAGCTCATGCTCTCACCCCGGTTATTGACCAGCCCAACCGGTGGTGTGTCGACGGGCAGTTTCAAGTATATTCCGATGCAAAGTTCCTGAATGACAAAGGAGTTATGACAAGGACTCTTACATTGGAGCGGCGGGTCCTTACGGGAAGTTTCCCGACGATGCCTGAGATCCACAATCTCTTCACCAGACATCGACTAGAGTGGACAGCACGTCTGTTGGGACGTTATAGTGAAGAGGTTGTCCGAGAGTTCTAAGCATCCTATGTAGCGACTCTTCGATTGCAGATTGATAGGCGGGCTGCCCCAGCCAAACAGGCCCCACTGGAGCAGGGGCGAGTACGTGGCTATCCGGTTTATATCTCCTTGACTGTTATCCGCCAATTTCTATACGGCGAGAATGTTGATGCTAATCGGACCCCTCTCACTGCCGAGTTTGACTACCGATGGCAGATTGTCAAAGATTGGCAATTTCTGCGTGAGCCATCGTTGAGAGAGACCACCAAGAGGTGGATGGCCCTGCACTTGTCCGTTGATGGAGAGGGTGTCGACTGGGTGACTGAGCCGAAGGGGGCCATCAAGAAGGCCAACCTGACTTTCACGACGAAGTTTTTGGGGTTTATTGTCCGCCAATGCCTTTCCCCCACAGCCGCTACTAATTTCGTAACATAGGATCGAGCAGTACTGATGGCGACAATGATAGCCGGATTGGAGGTGGATTTTGCGTGGCTTCTACAAGTGGTCATGCACGAGAGGGCTATTAAGGTCACAACTACTTACCCTTTCCCGTGCATGATATTTTCTCTATGCATATCCATAGGTGTGCCTATATGGCATGTTGATCAGCTCAAGAACCCTCTGGGCACTATTGATGTCGGACTCATCAGAGATGAGGCCAATGAGTTGGCTCCACATAGAAGGCCCCATCTAGAGCTTCCTCCACATGGTGACAATCTAGCTTATACGGTAGCACAGGCCCTCATGACTACGCAGGCAGCTTCCACTGACACTACCCCGATCGAGTCTATCCCGAGTAGTAGCACCTCCCCGAGCTTCTCTCCCTCAGCCCTTTTACCCACTCTGACCCGCTTGCTAGGGTCCAGAAATTAGAGGCACAAATGGCTACACTTCTGCATCATATCCATCCTTGGATGCAGAGGTCTATTACCGAGGATAAAGAGCGCTTAGAGCGGAGAATGTTCCAGCACACAGAGCGGAAGATCGCTCAGGTTCATCAGCATTTGGACGCCTTTGAGTTTCAGTGCTAGCCTGTCCAGCCCCTCTTGTGGATGTGTCGACAATTCAGGCTACGGTCGACAGTCTTCACGCATATATTGATATGATCTTAGAGGCTAGGGTGCCTGAGTCTGAGACCCCTTCTGTAGAGCCTGCTGAAGACACAGTGATGGCGGCCCTATTCGCCACTTTAGAGATTCCACCACCTCCCCCTCGAAAGAATGCCAAGAGGGATAGTAGTCGAGAGGAGGATGAGGCGCGAGCACGGAAGAAGGAGCGCCCTAATATGGAGGCTGCGAGGAGAGCCTCGCTTGTTGAAGAGGAGGCGCGTCGGATGAGAGCAGAAGATTTAATTGTTGGGGCGTCTAGCTCCAGAACTGTGGAGATAGCGGGAGGCACTGCTGATAGTGTTGTTGATGCTGAGGACACCACTGAGGGTGTCCAGATTACAGAGGTAGTGGGTTCCGGGGAACCGGACCCACCAGTTTGCTAATCGTCGGCGCTTTACGCCCCAGGTTTGCTTCACCTACCACTCTAGTATTTAAATTTTTTTTATGCATTGAGGACAATTGCATGTCTTTTTGTTGGGGGTGGGGTAAATGGAAAGTGAGTGCTAGGGTGAAGTCTGAGTAGCCCAATTCACTATCCTTTTTTGGGGTTTTCTTTCATGTCTTCTTTTCCCCCGAAAGACTGATTACTTTTTCTGGCAAACCGGCATGTCTATATCTTGTGTACATAGTTTAATTCTAGAGCATGATGGCTAAAATAATATCCTAATAAAATGGAAAATGATGCATGACTAGGCATAGTAATTGATAAATATGTGGCTCTAAGCATGAAATAGAGGTACGCCACTGCATGGATTTGAATAGTCCACTATTTGTACTTAGCTAGAACTTGTCTGGTTAGTCCTGCTAAAAGTAAGATGTAATAGACAATTAGGAAAGGATCTTAGGCCATTATTCAATATAGCCAATTTTTAGCCTAAATAAAAGAAAACCAAATGAAATTTATCCTTGTTTGATCCAAATGATTTGAGCTTAAATTAGACCTTTCTTTCTCACCCCAACAAATCTTTTCTGGGAATAATGTGTTGGCCCTGGTCCCTCCTTGGACATGTGCACCTCAGCTTATGCCAAAAGCATAAGTTGAGGGTGGCTAATGCAGTAAACAACCTTTTTATGGCCCTGTCCCAACTTTGGGTAGTATGTACTTTGACTCATGGCAAAGCCATGAGTTGAGATTGGTTATTATGAGGAATGCTCTGGAAAGTGGGGTTGAAAGAATAAAGAGAGAGAAAGAACAAAAGTAAAGTGACTCAAAAATTAGTTGAAAGAAAAGTAAAAATGATTAAAAAAATAAAAAAAATATACAAGCAAGAAAAGAAGAGTCACTTACACAAATGAAGAAAAAAGGGAACATAGCAAGGTGAAAGACTGTGGGAAACTGGGCAAAATAAAATGATAGAAAATGGTATGTTTAGCCGATATGTCAAGGAGGGCAAAAAGTCACTAAAGTATATCTAAATATACCCTACCTGACCATGAGCCTATGTTACAAGCTAAGAAAGTCCTATCGTGATACTAAGGGTTGTATAGCGAACTTGAAGCAGTGAAAATAAGGGCAAGCTTATGGCAATAGGTATGAATGAGTGTGAATTTGTTCTAAGAGTAAGTGTTGAAACGTAATCCTTATACTCAAACTGAAATCATTGTGTGAAAAATGAGGATTTTGTTTTGAAGTGAGGACACTAGTTGCATTACCGGAAATATTAGCACCTCAGTGAGAAATTGAAGAGGATAGGTGTTAGTGCATGTTGAGTCTGCGTCATGGTCTGATTCCACATAATTCAAGCCTAATAGTGATAGCATGCATAAATATGATGAGATTAATCAGGATTGATAGTCAAATGATTGCAAAGGATAAAACATGGATACTATTGTACAAAGATTGTGTATTGAGTCATAGTGTGTCGCTTGAGGACAAACAACGAATTTAAGTTGAGGGTGTTAATATACCGTGGTTTCACGGTATTATTACTACTTTTTCCTTAAGTTTAGTGTGTCCAAAAGCCTTTTTGTGCTAATTTTTATATAAGTTTCTCTTTATTTGCAGGAAATCTGTCCAAAGATGAATGCGGAGGTTTTTGAGCGAAGAAATGCAGAAGAGACCACCTACGTAGCTTGTGACGGTCCGTCATGCTTGTGACAGTCTGTAGGTGGCAGCGTAGTGCAGCTGCTGAAGGAAGAAGGGGAAGTTTGACAAAGTGTGGGGCTACGCAAAACGTGATGGACCTTCGTAGCCATGACGGTCCGTCCTGCAAGTTCGTCATGAAGCTCAGAGAAGTAGCCCAGTACCCATATTCCAAGAAATCAAGTGTTTTGGAATGGAGACCCTCGACGGACCATTGTGCTCGTAATGATCCGTCATACCTGCCGTCGAGGGTAATGAAGAGAGTAGCAGAAGAAATTTTATAGAGTATGGGACGAGGGAGTCCATGACGCTCCGTCGTAATCACAACGATCCGTCGCGATGTCCGTCGATCCAACCGCATTTTTAATAGATTTCTAGCAAATAGAGTCCTTGTTTAATTAGGTTTTTATTTTCTATAAATAGTTCGAAAAACCTCATTTTTGAGGTTAGACTCTGGAATATTAGGTTAGACTCGGGATTATTTGGTTAGGACCTTGATTATTGTTAGATTCTTGATTATTTTGAGATTCTTTGAATTGATTGTTGGTGATTTTTGTTGATTAATCAAGCGAACTTTCAGATTTTACTCTTTCTCTTTGAATTAAGTACATGAATTCTTATACTATATATTTGAATATTGTGATTATGACTATAGGTAACTAAACTCCATAACTAGGGTTGTGGGAATCATTGGCAAATAATGAGGTAAAACCTAACTAAAATAACAATTCTAGAATAGTGTCTTGCATGTATCGATAATTCTTTCGCATAGAAGTCTTTTTAACGGATGGCCAACGTTAGAACTTTCCTTAATGCTACTTGCCGAACCAAGGAGGTAGATAATAGGAAACGAATTATCAACATAGATTTAGTGTATAGTATCTAATAGGCTAGTATTGATTGGTACGAGGTAATAACTTAGTCAAATATCGAATACGATGCTTAATATGAGGTAAAGATAAGGGTTAGGATAGCGACACACGTAGCCGGACCAAGGTGCGGAGTGAAATTTTCTAGATGTTGGACCAAGGATTTAGAAATACATAATTTATCACTTTGCATGCAAGATACTAGAAAAGAATTGTTATAGTTAGACTTATCAAGTAATGAACCTGTGGGGAACACGTAAACCCTAGTTACTTTCATTAATTGATTAAAATCCAACGTTCGAAGTTGTTAGTTGTCTCCTTTTATTTCGCTAGTTATTTTAATTTATTTAGGAATAGAAACCCCCCTTTTTATCATTTTTGTTTTCCAAGGAAGTAATTGACTGAACAATAGTAGTAATAAATTGAAGTTAAGTCTAAACTATTTTCCTCATGGGAACGATCCCAACCTCACTACTTGGGTTATTTAATTGACACGACCGCTTTACTTCTTAGTTGAGAAGTAAGTTTGAGCGTATCATTTCCTCGAGTAGATGACTTGATAAAAAATTATTGGCGGAATCTCATTTTTTGTGGTATTCCATTCATCCGGGTGTGACCAAGATTTATTGGATCTGAAGTAAATTTATTGGTGGTCAGAAATGAAGATAAACATCACGGAGTTTGTGGAGAACTGCCAGAATTGTCAATAAGTGAACTATGACCATCAAAGGTGTAGGGAAATTTTGTAGCGATCGGGTAAAGTATAAAAATCCATTCGGTTACATAATTGGTTAGATAACTCGTTAAGGAATCAGTACGGCTTTAAGAAATTAAATTTGGATAAGTAGATCTCCAGGAATCGATCTTTGTATTAAGGTCATATTCTGAGTGTATGGTGTGGAGGATGTGCTGTAAAAGATGGGAATTGAAATCCCCCAAGGTAGCACACTATCCCAAAATATGTCGTTGTAGCAGACGAGACGAGAATTAAAATCATAGATTTTAGAGATTTTTCAATGAGACTCAATTGTCCAAAAGGTGTCGCTGCATTGATATTAGTGCTCCTGCAGAGACGTCGCTGTAACTGGACTGTCCGAATAAATTCGTAAATAAAGCGCCTAAATGACCTTAGTTGACACTTTTTGACTTTTAGAGCTAAATAACAACCCCTGAGTTATTCCAATTCATTTTTCACCATTCTTGAAGCTAAATGTAAGTTTTTCATTCCCCAAATTCACTTTTTGATCTATAGAATATAATCAAATGGGTCAGTATTTATGGGGAAAAGTTTCTTGTTAGATTTTATTGTGTAATTAACCCTAATTTGCATAGTTGGGATCATGAGTTTGATCTAGGATTCATAGAATTGTTAGTAATTTGTGTAATAAGCAATTGTTTATTGATTTCCGTGTTATTGTGTCTATTTGTAGAACAAGAACAAGCAGAACGAATCTGAAAGGGGAAGACTCATGTTTCATAGGGCTTCAAACATCTTTCAATGTAGGTGATGGTTGTGATGTATGCATGTTCTTTATTCATTATGATACTTGTATGTATATGAATGTCGCATAATTGATTGTGTTGTGGTAACTGAGATAGATGAATAATATAACCAGGAAATCATGATGTAATGTGTGATTTTGATGATGTACTTGTGATTTGTGATAGTTGTATGTGAACGGGGATGAGATTGCCACATTTCGACAAGCTAACTTGGATTGGATTGTCATGTTCCGGCATAAATATTGGATCGGGTTGCTACGTTTTGACACAACTATGGGATCGGATTCCCACGTTATGGTAAGATAACTGGGATCCACTACGATGCCGGTGCACTAACAATTTGACTTTCGGGTTCCGTGATAGCACCAATAATGTGTTAAGCATGTGAAATGTGTCGTTGAATTACCATGTTGATAATATTTTTTATGTTGATCTATATATATATATATATATATATATATATGCAGTTGATTATAATGTTTTTTCAACTTTTTTATATTGCACTAGTGGGATAGATGTGTGATCGTACCAGTACACGGTGGTTGTGTACTGATTCTTCACTTGCACTTATTTTTGTTGAGTATAGGGCATCTTCAAGCGTTTATTGATAGACTCTCTTAGGATATTAGTGATTATTACATCGACATCAAGGGTGACCTGCATCATCCGGGCTTCTATGGAGTTCTCTTTCGTCCATGTCCAACATTTCTGGACTTGGACTTTTATGTTTAGTTAGTTGAATAGTTCATTATCAATTCCTAGTTGAGACTTAGTTATTGTTGGTAGTTTTTTACATTTACATTCAAATCTTACGTTTATCTTCCATAAATTTTAGTTGTTAGATCTTTTATTTAGTAATGAACTTCTCTTTTTATCATTTAACTTGCTTCCATAACTTAATAACTTAAATACCTTAGTTTTAGAATAACTTCTTTAGTTGGATCATAGAAGTGGTTCTCCCACTGACTTGTAAGTATGGTTGTCAATCACGACAGGTTTCGGGTCATGACAGTTTGTGTTGTAATTCTTATGGTGACATCTCTTTATAAAAAAAATTCTCCTTTCTTGAAGTGGATATAGAATTAAGAAGTACGGAGAGCACTTGTGATTTTTATTTATTTTCACATGGTAATTACTAGACATGCTTCTTTTTTCAATTTATAATGTATGATACGTTATAAATTAATGCATCAATGATAATAAATATAATAACTTATTCTTTTTATACATAAATACCATAAAGAAGATTGATATTTATATATTGTGAATAATTTTCTCTCACATGAGAGGAAAGATAATTATGTTTGTGCCGGTAGATTTGCAATTGAAGAGTCTTGCACCTTTTATATAGTTGAGTTGGCAATTTTGAAGACAATTTTGACAAGTAATCAGTGAGGGAAAGTATGTCAAAATTGTTGTTATATAGTATATGATATTGGATCTCTTTTAATAGAGTGTTATTATTTATAATATTATAAAATTTTACTTAATAGTATATTCAAATACTTTTTGAGAACGATATTTTTCTTCTAAATGAAATAAATTGAGAACGATAGGCCGTTAGTTAAAAATTCAAAAACTTATTGAAGATAGATGTTGTGTAGGTACAAGAAAAAAGGTAGAAAGGTTTTTTTTTTCTTCTAAATTATATATATTTGTTGATAAGATAATAAATATCTTTGACCATGAAAATTCAAAAAATTTAGAAGTACATATATGGAATATTAATTTTTTAAATCATTGATTAGATTGTGGATATATACAAATTTACGGTAAGTTGGCATTAACTTCTTATCGTCATGCTGTTTATTCACGAAAAAAAAGGTAAAATAAATAAATAAATAAAAATGTGAAGAAAATAAATACGCTACTAAAAGGAAGTGGTAAAACTTGGTAAGCAAATCTAATATAGACTTTGGTGCAACAAGATAGGCTCAAATATTTGTATAAATAATAGAAATTGTTCTCTTCAATTTTGTTCTTATCTATTTAACTTTGTGTCATCTTTCAACTAAAAAAATAATTCAGTGTTATTAATTATTTTTTGTGGAAGAAATAATGGAGGAACAAATCAATCAACTTTTTGAAATAAGCAGATGTCTGGAGGTTGATGTCGATGTTAGTTGCCTTCTGATTACTACTACTTTTCTCAAGAAATCCAAATTTGAAAGTACTTAACTTTAGTTTTTCATTTTACCAAATATTGAGAGTGTGTAAATCTAAGATTGTGATAAAACTTATATCATCTTCAAATAAAGTGTATTTTCTATTCTATTTGTATTATCATATTTTTATTTGAGATTTATGTTGATCGAGATTTATATTGGTCAAAACTAGTCATTAATTCATCTAATTAGTTTCTTTTAATTTCTTCTTTTTTCATCAACCGATTTTGGAAATTTTTCTATATGTATTATCAATAATTTTAGCTTTTTATATGTTTAAATATAATATAATTGCTTAGTTGTGACAGTGAAGAGCGCAAAACATGCTTTAGGTGTTCTTTGGAGCAGTGACCTCTCGTTTGATCTTGTGGTTACAGAAGTCCACATGCTTGAAATGAATGGCTTTCAACTTCAACAAAAAATAGACAAAGAATTTAACATTCCCGTTGCTAGTGAGTTCATAATTGTCTATATTCTTCTTGGAGTGGAAATTATGTTGTATAATAGTTGTCTATAAGAGAAAAAAATAGTTTCTACATATTTATATATAAAATAACTCACCCTAAGAGCATTGTTTATGATTGATGGAAAGATTTTAACCCCACCCCAAATATAAATGCTTGCTTTTGCTATTTTCATATAACCTCTTCCCTTTTATTTAGGTTTTGCTCAAAGTGTATGACTTAAATTTGTATTATTAAATGTGACCAGTTTATTCAACTGATGAAAAAAAGTACAATTATGAAAGGGCTTGAGAGTGGACTCATTTGGTTTATGGGAGATCCCATATCACAAAATGATATTTATTATTTGTGAAATTATGCTACCATGGGAAACAAGAATATACTATAAAGGAAAACACATTATTAATCAACAGAATCAAGACAATACGAATGAATGAATCCCCCATGAAGTAATTCATATAGAATCTTCATCGTTGGACAGTGAGAGAGACAAGTCCGCAAGAAAATGTGAAGAGACTGGAAGGGAACATAGTTCATCTCCACCGTCAAAGAAGAGTAGAGTTGTTTAGACATATCCCCTTCATGACAATTTTGTGGAAGTCGTTTAAAAACTTGGCATGAAGATTAAGTCTTTTCGAACATTATATAGTGAAAAATATGAGCATGTAAAAATTATCTATATGTAAACTATCTTAGATTTGGTTGATGATTTTTTTTTTGCAGAAGCTCATAAGGAAAATTCTAGACCTCATGGATACTCCTGAATTGACTACAATACATGAGACAAGTCATCTGCAGGTATACTACAAAGAACTCATCAATAAGAAATACTAATTGAGTTTAGAGTTAATGATATTCTATAGTAAAATAAATGAGCATAGTGAGGATCATTTTTTATAATACTCCTTCTGTTTAAGAAAGAATGACCCTATTTTCTTTTTAATATGTTTCAAAAAGAATGACCCCTTTCCTGTTTTGACAATACTTTAACTTTAACTTTCCACGTGACATGTTTAAGACCACAAGATTAAAGGGAAAACTTGGTACATTTGACATAACTTTAATTTAGAAATACAAAATGAAAAAGTCTTTTTTCTTTTCTTAAACTCCGTTCCAAGTCAAACTAGGCTATCCTTTTTTAAACGGAGAGAGTAATGAATACATAGAAGTAAGAAATAAAATTACTCATAACTTTATGATATATTTTAAAGAGGTAACATAGAAACTAATTTATTAAAATAGAGGTCTTTTTATGATAAATTTATGAAAAGTATCTATTATACAATAATGAATATGAAATTATAATTTCAAAAAATATTTCATTAATGCCAATAAAAATTATTCATATATATAGACAATAGACAATAGACAATAAGAAAAATGTTAAACATATATATACACACTAGCATGCCGTTAGGCTGTACTATTTATTCTCTATTTATTCTCTGTAACTAAAAATACTCTGATTTATTAATATAAATATAGCTCACCGCCGTGGAAGTTTACTTACGGGGTGTTACCACGAAATATTAGTTTTTCTCTTTCTCTCTCTAGATCTCTCATCTCTTTCTCTTGAAAGTTCTTGTGTTCTTAATTCATCAAGTGTGTGTGCGTGAACTTTATCCTAACACATGCATGCATATTGGGGTCGTGAGTGTGTCATTAACTAACCCTCTATTGGAGAAACCCTTAGGACTTAAACATAGCAAATTAAAATTAATCCATCAAATCAACAATATTATGTCTAAAAAAGTTTTATAAATAAATAAATTTCATAAATGGGTTAAAATCTTTTTTAACAACTCCCAAGGAACTGAAAGTCATCGTAAAGAACTACTAACTACGTCAATTCCACTAAAATGTCTAACAACTAATAATTAAGATAGAATGTCCCCGTGTATGAACCATGAACTTGAACTGTAAGTTGATCCTTGGTAGCCTAAGCACCACCCTATGATAAAAATGAGGGCTACGCTAGATATGAAGTTTGGAAGAACCCCATGAATAAGATTTTCAATCAACAAAAGAAGAGTAGATTTTAGTATTACTAAGTACTGGGAGGCATCATGGACTTCCTCTAATTAAAAAAAAAATTAACACCATCAAATAATAAGTAGATTAGACTTGAACACAAAAAATTCACAACTATTAAATATAATAATCACAAGCTTACGAATAATAAGACATTCAACAATATCATGCTTAATGAACTATTAACCTACACAACAATAGACAGAGTATACATAAATGTTAAGGTAAATAAATATGTCAATAGCCATGGTGTGCAAGACCATCTTCGTCCATATAACATATTGTCATGGTATCCAACCTTCGATACATACATACATATCATCATTAGCGAGCATTATAAAGACCAATCAATAAGCATTTTTCTCAAAAGTATATATACATAAATCTAAGTATGTTCTAAGAAATTAAATGATATTAGAAGGGTGTAATAAATTTACCTTGATGATAGTAAAAACTCTAGAAGGTTAAGAATTGCATCCCTCAAGTTTAGGAACGAGTCTTTGGAAATTGAAGAGAAAATGTTAACTAAAAGTGTGTGGGATATATAAAATATGCTAAAGTCTTCAACAACAGACTTTCCTGCTATGTCATGTTTGCTATGGTGTCTATAGTGGTCCACTAGCCCCTGAAGGGCTAGGGCCTCTACGATTGAACAATTTTTTGTATTGGTTCAGCTAGAGCGATGAGGTCACACTATGACGAAATTTAGTAGTGATATTTCTTAAGTTCTTCCATACACCCACAAGGGCGGACCCAGTAAGCCAGACGTGGGTGCTCGAGCACCCATTGATTTCTGTAATTTGTTATATATATATATATATATATATATATATATATATATATGTGTGTGTGTGTGTGTGTGTGTGTGTGTGTGTGTGTGTGTGTGACACATATATTGTTATAATTTAAATGAGCACCCATAGAACAAAAGCAGTTATGGGTGAGCTGGTTTAAACCTTTGCAATAAGAGGCGCGCGAAGCCACTGGTGAGGGTTCGATCCCACTAGTAGCATTTCTTTTTTTAAATTTTTTCCAGCGAATTTTACACCTGGAAGTGAGCACCCACAACCTTTAAATCCTGGATCCTCCATGTACACACATTTCACTTAAGAGTTTTTATCTGATACAAGCATACCCCACATAAAAAGTTGCTACAACGGGAGTTCGATTAATCAAACTTTTATTTCGAAAGTTTTTATGGCTCACTAACCCCTCCCACTAGTATAATATAGGATCAAAACAATCAAACCTCAATTAAAGAATCACAAATGACTCTCAAACCTTATAATATCTTACTTTTTGCTAAAAACTGTTGTATCGGAAATTTTCACCTAATCTCATCCCGACAAATTCCATCTAATTTTATAAATTTTGAGGGCTATTGTACTTGATATGAAGTAAAGAGAGAAGAAGAAGATGAAGAAGGAGACGGCTTAACAGAAGAGAAGAGAAGATGAACTAAGAAGAAGAAGAGTATACTGTAGAGAGAATATCTCAGCTTTTCAGTCTTTTTATTAATCCCACATTAAGATAAAATGAAGTTTTTATATAGAAGACTTAATCAAGAATTTTTTCAAGTAACTAACTTCTTGAATTGTAACTAACTACTCCATAATTGTAACTAAATAACTAAATTAACTAATTACTTTGAACACTCCCCCTCAAGCTCGGTAGTGTGAAAATGTTACAAGTTCCTAGCTTGGAATTGAGATACAAATGTTGAGCAGCATTAAGACCTTTTGTAAGTAAATCATCCGATTGATCTTTTGTTGATATGTACCTTGTTGCTACCAATTCTTTGTCTATTTTTTCCCTTATGAAGTGGCAGTCTATTTCAATATGTTTGGTTCTTTCATGATACACTGGATTAGCTGCAATTTGTATAGAAGCTTTGTTGTCTGAGTAAATATCAACAGGTAGTTTCAAGTTTACTCCCAACTCTTTCATCAGACCTATAATCCAAATTAATTCTGAAACTATGGCAGCCATGCTCCTGTATTCTGCTTCTGCAGAGCTCTTTGAAATGGTTGTTTGTTTCTTTGACTTCCAAGTTAATAGAGAGTCTCTAAATTTAACCAAGTAACCTGTCACTGACCTTCTTATATGAGGACATGAAGCCCAGTCTGAGTCACAGTAGGCTGTAAGAGTTGTATTCTTGTTGATGGACAGTAGAACTCCTAAACCTGGTTGATTCTTCACATACCTTACAATCCTTAGGGCAGCTTCCATGTGTGATTTCTTTTGTTGTTGAAGAAACTGACTTAAAGTATTGACTCCAAATGCTATATCAGGTCTTGTCACAGTTAGGTATAACAACTTTCCTATCAGCCTTTGGTATGCTCCTTGATCTGCTAATTGATCATTTGAGTTGAACTTTTCTGAATTTCTTAATTTGATATACTCATCAAGCTACTTAGTTGTTAACTTAACATTTGTATCCATTGGTGTTGCAGCTGGTTTAGAACTGCTGAGCCCTGTCTCTGATATAAGCTCCAAGGTGTATTTTCTTTGATGCATAAGTATACCTTGATTAGACCTGGCAAACTCAATGCCTAAGAAGTATCTTAGTTCTCCAAGATCTTTCATTTTAAACACCTGTTTTAACTTCTCGTTTGTTTCTTCACAATTCTTAGACTATCTCCTGTGACTAATAGATCATCCACATACACAAGAATAATCACTATTCCAGATTCATCTTTCTTGATGAACATAGACTGATCATACTCACTCTGTTTAAACTTAAGCTCCACTAATGCCTTAGACAACTTAGCATTCCACTGTCTAGGGGCTTGTTTCAATCCATATAATGACTTCACAAGTCTACATACTTGTTTCTCCCCCTGACTTGTGAAACCTTGAGGCATTTCCATATATATTTCATCAAACAAATCTCCTTGTAAGAAAGCATTAAACACATACATTTGGTGTACACACCATCCCTTTTTTGCAGCTAGTGCCAATACTGTTCTAACAATCTTCATCTTTAGTACATGAGAGAATGTTTCTTGGTAGTCAATACCTTCTTGCTGGTTGAATCCTTTAGCTACTAGTCTGGCTTTATACCTTTCTACCTCTCCTGTGGATTTATATTTGACTTTGAATATCCACTTGCAGCCTATTGGAGTTTTTCCTTCAGGAAGAGTTACTAAATCCCAAGTATTGTTACTTTGTAATGCTTCAATTTCTGACTTCATAGCTTCTATCCATCTTGAATCTTTAGCAGCTTCTGTGTAAGACTTTGGTTCAGTATGATTTGAGGTTGCAGCTATGTATGCACTATATTTGTCAGAAATATTCTCATAACTTATATAGTTTTGAATGCCATAGTCTGATTCCTTCTGAATATTGAGAGATACAAAGTCTTTTAACCAAATAGGTGGTTTACTGCTTCTTCCAGACTTTCGAGATGGTTGTAAAGGAATCTGTGTTGTATCCTCATTTATCACAGTCCTTAACTCCTCTTCCTCATTCTGTTGGCATGATTCCCTACCTTCATATTGTATGTGTTGCTGCACTTGTTGAGTAGGTGTAGTAACAGGAATACTGGACCATTGACATGCATTATCTAAAGTTGAATGAGTGTCTTTAAACACAGGTTCTAACTGTTTTCCTTTACCAAATGGAAATGTTGTTTCATTGAATATGACATCCCTGTTAACAAAGAACACTTTATTAGTTAGATCATACAAAATATATCCTTTTTGCACCTCTGAATATCCCATATGAACAGACATTATAGACCTTGATTCAAGTTTATCATGTTGGTTTGGCATTCTAGCAAAGCATAAACACCCTAGAACTCTTAGATGAGCTATAGAAGGCTCTTTTCCATGGAGTTTGTTAAAGGGAGTTTTTCCTTTTAACACAGAACTAGGAAGCCTGTTTATCAACTAAGCTGCAGCTAGGACACAATGTCCCCAGAATTTTATAGGTATATTAGCCTGCAATCTAATGGCTCTAGTTATTTCAAGAATATGTCTATGTTTTCTTTCAGCTACCCCATTTTGTTGGGGTGTATACACACAAGTTTTTTGATGAATAATTTCTAATTGTTTAAATAATTGTTCACATAATGAGTTAATGAATTCAGTTCCATTATCAGTTCTAACTATCTTAGCTGTTTTATCAAACTGATTTCTAGTAAAATTCATAAAATATTGAAGAGATACACAAACATCAGATTTTTGTCTCAAAAGAAATATCCATGTGTATCTTGAATAGTCATCTACAACTGTTAAGAAATATTTGTGTCCATCATATGTATTGGTTTTATAAGGACCCCATAGATATAAGCGAATCAATTCAAAACTACTACTACTTTTTATACTACTATTCTGAAAAGGTAATCTACACTGTTTAGCACAAGGACATACTACACAATCTCCTATCTGAGTTCTAATAGAAGTAAGCTCAATGTCAAACAGTTTATGTAACACTGAAGTAGATGTGTGTCCTAATCTTTTGTGCCACAAATTTATCTTGTCTGTTGACACATTCTTAACATCTTGAGCAACTAGACTGATAGATCTTCTTGTATCTTTATTTAGTAGCCAATATAGCCCATTCTACTCTATACCAATCTCCTTCACCTTCCCAGTGAAGAGATCCTGCAAAACAAAAAAGTCAGGAAAGAAAGAAGCAGAACATTGTAACTCTTTTGTTAGTTTTGAAACAGATAACAAATTAAATTTGAATTCTGGCACATACAATACATTAGATATAGTACTACCATCAGATATACTACTTAGGCTAGTATGAGTAACTTTTGTTTCATCTCCATTAGGCAATTCAACAGTTCTATTATAGCCTAACTTATTAACTGATAACTTGTTTAGTAACTCTAATCTTGAAGCCATATGGTTTGTTGCTCCTGTGTCCACAATCCAATTAGGTTTGTGAGACACATTCAAAGCCATTGAGCTAGTCATACCTGCTGTGTTTGCAGCTGTGTTAGACATAGAATTCTGGTTGACTTGAGGATTGTGTTGTGCTAGCATCTGTACTATATGATTGTATTGTTCTTGTCTAAAGTGATTAGCCTCAACTTGACTTGGTTTGGACTGAATTTGATCCATGCTACTTGAACCTTTTCCATGACTGAACACATTCGTATCAGAACCATACTTGAACTCAGATTGCTCATTTCCAGCCTGAAGCACCTCATTTTGAGTGTTTTCTTTTGCACTCACATTGTAAGCTGCACTTCCACCTTCAGAGAATTTCCTTTTTTTAAACTTGAATTCAGGGGGATATCCCACTATTTTCCAACAATTATCCTTATTGTGTCCTCTTATTTTGCAAACATCACAATATAGATGAGAATTTCTTGTAAACTTTTGATTACCATTTGTTCTGCTGTACAAAGCAGATTCATAGTTGCCTGTATGCGACATTGGATTTGCACCTAAGATTCCATTCATACTGGCACAGACCTTTGACTCTCATCACCCATCACCATAGCATAGGCTTGATTGATTGAAGGTAATGGACTCATGAGTAGTATCTGACTTCTTGCTTGATTATATGAGTCATTCAGCCAAGATTGAACAACGGCATCAACTCAATCCCAGTGATTCCACAGATTTTCACTATATTTTTCTTTATCACATGATCCATCGACCATTCCTAGTTTATTTCTCCCTAGTAGAGCAATGCACATAGATCGAAACCAGATTGTATAGTTTTCCATACCTGTTAGCTGGAATGAAATGGTCTGATTTCTACTAACATCTGATGGAGATAAGAACAATGGATGATTGTAGTCAATTTCTTGACCAATGTTAGCAGCTCGATTAGCATTCTCTTGAACAATTACTGGTTTATCATCTCCAGCCATTTTTCCAGAGATTTTGATTTCTTCAATCTTTTTCTCGATCGATTAGCGGAAGCAATTCAGATTTCACAGGGTTAGATCCCCTGCTCTGATACCATGTACTTGATATGAAGTAAAGAGAGAAGAAGAAGATGAAGAAGGAGACAGCTTAACAGAAGAGAAGAGAAGATGAACTAAGAAGAAGAAGAGTATACTGTAGAGAGAATATCTCAGCTTTTCATTCTTTTTATTAATCCCACATTAAGATACAATGAAGTGTTTATATAGAAGACTTAATCAAGAATCTTTTCAAGTAACTAACTTCTTGAATTGTAACTAACTACTCTATAATTGTAAATAACTAACTAAATTAACTAATTACTTTTAACAGCTATCAAAACAATAGAACATGTCATTTAACACATAAATAACACGTAGTTAATGCATGTAATATTATATTAAAATACTAATAAAAATGATTAGCCTTAAGTTTTCAATATGGAAAATGTTACATAAATGAATGATTGAAATGTCAACGGTAAAATTGAGATAGGATGAAATAAGGGTGGGGTGGTGGTTAGAGAATGTCTATTATGTAATGTTTTGGGGATGTTTGATATTTAAATCAAAGTTTGAAGTTTGTATTATTTTCAATCAATTGAGATATTGTAACTTCTCTTAAATGGAACTCAACTATCTATATATATGAGATATTAAATACCATCATGAATAAAAGCTATAAAATTTTAAAGTTATAGTTGTATTAATGTATGCCTTTGTTCGAAATTTCATGATAGAATAATTTTCAAAGTTAGATAAACATCGTATTGAGATTTAAATAAAGAAAATAGCTATATAATTATTTTTTTATTGTTAGAACAAAATAATCATTCTTGTCCTTACAAACTTTGTAGAAATATCGTATGAACTTGGAAAGGACAGTAGTTCAAAAGTTGGTTTCAGATATGAGTAAAATCACATTTAGTAATACTAATCAATTATTCACAAGAAAAGCAACTGACAATATTTCAACTAGAGTTCAACAACTTATGCCAGAAAATTTAAATTTTGTTGATCATATTATACAAGTTGACCATCAAAACTTCCAGTCTAATAAAAGGTAGAAAGAATTGGCAAGAATATTGTGTCGTCGTGTAAATAAAAAGTCTCATCATATTGTATTTGAAGAGACTTCTGTAGAGTTATCATTTTACAAGAGAGATATGAAAGCACTAAAAATGGAGGAACTAGTACTACAGTAGATGGCTTAGCTATGTTGGACAATTTTTATTCTATACCACATTCAACCGAACTTACTCCACTTATTTCTGGAAGCAAACTGATTGTTCAAGAAGTTTTTTTAATTTTTTAGATTTGTTCGTATATATTTTTAAATATTCTTTTAAGTTCAAGAAGTTTGCAATGTTACTAAAGTATTAATTTGATGATTTTTAGTGAACAATTTACTGCATTTAAAACATTGAAGCAAAATAAGAATGAGATGAAAATAGTTCTTAGCTTAATTTATGGGCAAGACCTAGAAGATTTTTTTCATGGACTAGACTACACTAGTTTAGAAAAGTTAAAAGTATGTCATCTTAACTTTACCATCAAGATTTTACTATATACTTGTGTTTTATCATTAAATGTCATGTTCTGAAAATACAGTTTAAAATTTTATGCGAATTAAGCAAGTTCAAACATACAATCATATTGTTTTTCTTTACTTTCTGTTATTTTTTCCACTTTCCCTTCCTCCGACCAAAGAGCGAAGATGGTTGTATATTTTGAGGTCAAAGGGTTCTTAAAAGATTTAAATTATTAATTTTAATTTTGTAATTTCTTAAATTCTTTTAGAACATAAATGATCAAATTTCGTTGTATGCATGCAAAGTTAAATTTGCACTGTTTTAATCCAATAATGAAAATAAATATTATATCATAACCTACAAGAAAATATTTAAAATGATTGTCAATAGAAATGCTTACAACTTTTGATTTCTTATTTTACTGTGCAACAAGGTATGATTAGTCGTAAATTTGTTTAATAATTCATTGTCTTACACTATGTATAGGAAAAATTCGAAGGTGTTAATAAAGAGGAAATATATTTCCTACTCCATTGTGATTCTACTAAATTCAAAACTTAGAGTAATATTTTCTATAGCTATATTTGATCATATAGAATATATTCTAAAAATGTGATATAAAGAGTTACGCATATTAAGAAACTTTGTACACAATATCATTTTTCTCTTCACTATTATTCGTATTTAACTGCGTTTGCTTGCCTAGTTAATTAATGGTGTTGATAATATAGTTTGAGGTGAAATAATTGTAAATATATGATTGAATAACTATTGATTTACTCGTTTCTTATATATTTTAGAACACAAATAATTGGACTTTGTTTAATGAAACAGTAAAATATATTTTTGATAAGATAATTCAACATTAACGACTAAAATTATATCATAGGTTGCGAATAAGTAGCGTTAAAATAATTATCTCTAAATTCACTTACAATTTTTGGTGTCTTATATTTACATGTAGCAAGAAAATTATGAAGATATTACAGCGGAGAAAACACCATTCGATCTCCATAACGTTCTTCCAAATTCGGAACTTGAGATGATTTTTTATATACCTTCGTCTTTAATAGAATACTTTATTATAAAAATATAATTTTGAGTTGACCAAAATAAAAAGTTTTATACATACTTTCACTTTTCCTCTTCATTATCTATCTACTTTACGCACTTCATCTCCCCTAGTTATATAGCGGAGATGATCGAACATATTCTAATCGGGGTGATTCCCAAGTAATTGTCTGGTTAATTTTAAATTTAATCATTTCTTATATTTTATAGATAACAAATGATATTAATTTTTTTATACAAAATTTAAATTTTTGTTGTATAAGATAATTTAATAATGACTCAAAAATCAGATCATAACTTATAAATACATAGTGTAAATAATTATCAGTAAATATTTTTATAACTTCTATTGTCTTATTTCAATGAATAGCTAAGAAATTATGGAGGTGTTCCTACAAAGGAAGAATTGTTCCAAGTTACGATAGAGAAAGTACCATTTCAACTTTATTATGATTTTTCAAATTCGAAGCATGAGATAATTTCTAGTCTATAAGTTTAAAAATAGAACATTTAATTCTGTAAATATAATTATAAAACTAAATGAATTAAGAAATTTGTAATCTATGTTGACTTATTTTTCTATGAACAAAAAACGTATTGTGATATTGCTGAAGATGAAAAATCCTTCAATTTTTGTATTGAATATAAAATCTCAAACAATTTTTAATCTGATATGTTAGATCATAGAATAATCAGTCTAAAAATATACTTATAGAGTTGAGAGAATAGACAAATATTTTACACGCTATTATGTTTTGAGGTGAAAAGGTCTCCAGAAAATTTAATTACTTATTTTTTATTTTTTATTTAATTATTTGTTAAATTTTAGTAGAACACATATGATATACTTTTATTGTATGAAAGGTAAATTTTGTGATGCATACGATAATTCGATAATAAAACTCAAAACTACACCATAGCTTATGAACACACAGAACCAAAATTATAATTAGTAAATATGCTTACAATTTTTGATGCCTTAGTATGTGCAGCAAGAAAATTATATAGGTAATACTACATAGGAGGAGTCCTTCCAACTTAAATATAATTCCTCAAATTCCGAAGATGAGACAGTTTCACTTATGCCAGTGTGATAATAGCATATTATATTCTGAAATCATATTTATGATGAACTTTTAGAATTAAAATCGATGTATACACTATATTTTTCTTACTTGTTGTTCTATTTATTAACTTTCACTCCTCTAGTTAATTAGTTGATATGAATGTGTATTTTGAGGTAGTTTCTAAATAGTATGGTTGATTAAGTTTTAGTTTACCATTTTCTTACCTTTTTGTAGTGTAAAAATGAACTCCTTTTATTAAATGAGTGGTTATATATGTGTTAAATAAGATAATTCAAAATACAATATCAAAATTAAATCCTAACTTGTGAGTAAATAGTGTGAAAATAATTTTTATGAAATATACTTACAACTTTTGGAGTTTATTTTAGGGAAAATGCACAAGTACCTCCTCAACCTATGCCCGAAATCCCAGAAACACACTTATACTATACTAAGGTCCTATTACCCCCTGAACTTATTTTATAAGTAATTTTCTATCCCTTTTTAGCTTACGTGGCACTAGTTTGAAAAAAAAAGTCAATCATCGTTGGGCCCACAAAATAGTGCCACGTAGGCTAAAAAGGGTAAAAAATTATTAATAAAATAAGTTCAGGGGTAAAAGGACCTTAGTATAGTATAAGTGTGTCTTTGAGATTTCGGATATAGATTGAGGGGGTACTTGGACATTATCCCTTTATTTTACTAAGAAGCAAAATAATTACAATGATATTACTTTAGATGAAAGATGGTCCGATTTTGTAATGTTTTCTCGAGTTCGGAACCTCAGGTAACTTTTTTGTATACTTATATTTGGTCATAAAATACTACATCTAAATTTATACTTATAAAACTGAGAGAATAAACAAAAATTGTACACAATTATTTTATCTTCACAATCTACTGTCGTTCCACCCACTTTTCCTCCACTCGTTAATTGTGAAGACAACAGTACATTTTAATTCACAAGTAATTCAAGCTACACCCTTTCTACACCAAAACGTTTTACCTAGTTCAGAATTTGAGGTAGTTTTTTTTTTGTTATATCTGTGTTTAGTCACTGAACATTGTATCTTAAATGTATAGTTTTCAGAGTTAAAGAAAATTAATTTTTTTGTACACAATATCTAGATCCTTTTACCCAAGTTTCTTCCCCGATTATTTTTTAGAGATAATTTGATATTTTGAGATGAAAAGATTTCACAAATAATTTGGCATGTTAATTTTGTAGAACATAAGTTTCAGATTTTTTTAATATGAAATATTAAATTATTATTGTATAAAATAATTAAATAATGAAATATAAAATGATATCCTTTTTTGGTATAAATTCGTAGAACTTTTAATGTCTTATTTAACTATGGAGCAAGAAGATTATGGATGTTTTACTGCAGAAGACTCTTCATTCCTCCGTAGTATTTTTCATAAAGAATTGGAGGTAGTTTATCATATACATTTGCTTGTTTGATTATAGGACATTATGTTTTGAAGAAACATTTTTTTATAGTTGAACAAATTATTCAAGCTTGTATATATTATTATTTTTCTCTTCATGCTTTTATTTATTGTTTAAGAACTTTTTCCCTTCCTCTTTAAGAACTTTTTCCCTTCCTCTAGTTAAGGAGGAATTTTTGACCAAAATAAGCTATTTTAAAAATCAATTTACATAATTAATACGTTTTTAATTTTTTGTACAAAAATAGTATAAACGTACTTTATGGTAACGTTTTAGGCTTTATTTGATTTAAAAAAAAATTAACGCCGTTAACTTAATAAACGTTACTGACAGTAACGATTTTACGTTAAAACGTGACTTGACCCATCCCTTTCTTTAAACGTCGTCACTTTGTTACTGAAAGGCTCTGCTAAGCAATTCTAATTTCCTAATATATCTAAAAGGCTAAACCCTTTCACCCTTTCACTGTAAAAACAAAATTGGAGCCGCCATTGTCACTTTTGAAGCTTTGCATATGTAAATATTGGCTATCCGGAAGATATCTGAAAGAAATTTTACTTTATCAAGTAATCTAGTTGTTGTTAGAGATAGAGCACATCTGATCTCAAACTTCGCACAAGCATCTATAAGATATTTGTTGGTATCGTCACTTGAGAGATCCTTGAGTATATTCAAGTTTGCAATCTTCTCCAATTCCTCTACCATATCAATCCGTCTGCAGAAGCAACTCAGCAACACATAAGTATCTTAGTGCCTTGTAAACTAAACCAAAACATGACAAAGCAGAAAAGCTCCCAAACCTGAAGGGAGGAGTGAAGTCAATTTCAATTGGGTCACTCTCCAACCCTTTCGCATGATACTTGATTATATAGTCATCTGTATGTTCCTTGACCATCCCTGTTCATGTATGGTCAGTAATATAAAATTAGTTCCATTTTCGATCGGTAATTTGTGGACGAAGAGGAGGCGTTAAAGAACAAAAACACAGGAAGACAATGAATGAATTAAAATTTCATTTTGTGGATAAACGGTAGCTGTAGTTTTCCAAATTGATTTTGGGGATTTCTTGTTATATCGAGTTTCACGATAAATTGTGGCTATCAATCTTCTGGAAAGCTTGGAATCAAGTTAATTTCCTGTATTAGAGCCTTGAGGTATGTTTTTTTTTCCTTACAAACTAGTAGATGGAATGCTTGAATTTTAGAATTTCTATCTTCTCGTATTTATATCGTTTTGGTTATATAGAATAATCACTCAAGAAATTCTAATCTGCATGTTCTGTTTTTATTTTGAATTCATGCATATTGTTGATGCAAAGAGAAACAATTTTGTGACAGTACATTACTTTGATTTGGTTGTTATATTTTGGACTAACAATTATATTTAATTTACTGTCATATGGATTTTTCAGTTTAATAGATACGTATATGACATGTTATAGTGCATATCGATTGGATCCCGGTCCACTTGAACCATCGGTACTAACTCAACAACTTACCCATAGGTCACGGGATATATGGAATGGAAGTGTTAATATGATTTTAAATACGAGGAGGTGTGATGGAAAATTTTGGGACCTCGTAAAGAAATATCCCATTCATCCACGAGTCTTAGAAATGATTGAGTTATCAGGACTATATGGTGTTTATAGATCAAATCGACCTTCTATTGATCGTAGCTTGATCACTTCACTAGTAGAGAGATGGCGTCCCGAGACTCATACATTTCACTTTAGAACGGGTGAGGCAACAATCACCTTGCAAGATGTAGAAGTGTTGTATGGCTTACCTGTGAATGGTGATCCAGTACTTGGTGATGAGTCGATAAGGACCATAGGGGATTGGCAAAATATTTGTCAAAGATTGTTAGGTTTTATTCCACGTCCTCAAGACTTCAACCGTAGTAGCCTCAAGGTAACTGCACTTAATGCGCATATGCTCGAGCAACTACAGTTACCTGACTTGACAACACAAGAAATGATCGATCAAATGGCTAGATGTTACATGTTTTGGATGATTGCTGGTATGATGATGGCAGATACATCCGGCAACTATCTAAAGCTTATGTACCTTCCTATGCTCGAGGATCTCAATGTAGTTAGCTCTTATAGTTGGGGTAGTGCGACCTTAGCGTGCTTGTATCGCTTTCTCTGTAAGGCCTCACAGAGTAACCAAAATGAGATAGCTGGCTTTCTACCACTTCTTCAGGTATACTTAATAATTACATCAATTCTTTATAAATATTTCTTCTAGTTTATAATATCATAATTATATATTTATATATTATGTTTAGATTTGGGCATGGGAGAGAGTAACCGTCCTCAGACCTCAGGTAATAGCACAAAGGGACATCGAAAATAATTTTCTTGCTTGTTTACCTAGGGGTCCACGTGCTACTAGATGGTTTGCACATTTTAGTTGGACTGATACCACTAAGCATGTGTTGAATGTTTTTAGGGATGCACTTGATTCCATGACAGAGGATCAGGTTTGATGTTATACTGTTTTTCTTTAAAAAAATTATGTATATATTGTAGTTGAAACTCATGTATTTTTCTTTATGTAGTTTATTTGGGAACCATATTCTGATGACTTAATTGAGAGTCTTCCTGATTATTGTCGAATTGGACGAGACATATGGTGTGTAAGAGCTCCAATTTTTTGTTGGGATATCGTTGAGGTTCACTTGCCTGATCGAGTTATGAGACAATTTGGATTAAAACAAACGACACCAACTCCATTTCTATTTGACGCCACACATTTTCACCATGATCGTAGGGGCAGACGAAATACAAATTGGTACGTGGAGCATGCACAATGGTTGCCTCTTTGGAACCAACGACTTCAATATGTTTGTGATGCTCCGGTCAATCGTGAACCACTTCGATATGACGACCCTTACCTTATTTGGTTTAGACGCATTACTCGTCTTGTTATTGGTAATCCTACTCAGCGTCCTCAACAACAAGAAGGTTATGTGCCCAATTCAACGGCATATGAAACAATGGTATGTATTAGATTTAGTGTGTTTGTGATTTATCTTTTGAGTATAATATTGCTTCTTCTCGAAAAATGTTACTTGGAAAATTGTTACCTATGTTTCTTCTTAAAAAATATAAAATAAGTGCTTTAGTTTGATCTTTGTTTGAGCATCTGTTAGAAAAAAGAATGGAAAATGTTTGTAAGAAAAAAAATTGATCTTTGTGTAGGTGCGTCATATTCATTCCATGGTTGATAGAGCAAAAGCCCTTGGTGATCAGCCATCAATGGAGGATTTATACATATTTCGTGCAATGATCCAAAATGAAGGAGAAAAGTGCTTGACATATGTGCACGAGGCTGCTAGGATTAATGTACAAGCCAATTATAGAAGAGATGAGGTACATGATGATCATTTACATCATCCGGTTCGTAGGCGAGGAAAAGGTGGTGTTGCCGGTAGGAGGGCTCGTGCTGTTGAGAAAGGACGAGCACCTATTGAAATAGATGAATCAGTCTCTAAAGATGACCACACAACTTGTGATTTTGGTTCCATTTCAAGGGGCCAAACTCAAGAATTCACTCCCGGGGCATCAGGTATGACATATCAACCAACAAATATTGATATTGTTCCATACACGGCATCACAAATATTAAGGAGTTCTAGTATTTCATCACTTGAGAATGTATTTGGTGGTTCTCGACCTCAACATTTTGAGAATGCCCCCAACTTTAATTCATCACCTGGGCTGCCAATGTCCATTGAGACCCCTGGTGTTGTTAATCATTTAGAGGACTCCAACAATGAAGTGGAGAATGCAAACGAATGTGGTGAACCATCAGCGAAGGAGAAGCGTAGGATTTTCCCTAAGCGTTGTAGGACTGGTACTATTAACATCTTTATTTTATTTTTTTGACATAAATGCTCCTCTGTTTAGTCGAACAACTGAAAATTATTCTTGTTTGTCAGGGAGTCACTATCTTTACCAGCATGGAAAAAAAACAAGCAACGAGAAACAAAGAACTGTAATTGAGAGGTTTCAGGTATCCAAATTTGGTACTCCTTGTTAAATTATTGTTTTTTCCATGTTTTGGAGTATGAGGAAATTTAGTGTTTTGTGTGTGTCTAAGGAATCAATCATATTTTCTTACAATGACAGTTCTCTTTTGGTTTTGAAACATGAATTACAGTCTTGTCTTTGCAAATTGATTTTCTTTGAGAAGTTCAGGCTTGTTATCAATCTGAAAAAAAACAAAAGACACCAACTTTTCTTGAATCTGAAGGGATAGTGATTCTGGATGTTTGAGTTTTTTTTAAGCTTTTGAGATGGTGAAAGATAGATAAAAAGTTGGGTTTTTTTTAATGAGTTGTTGGGATGATTTGTTCATTTGGTGAAGTTGAGTCACAAAGATGGGTTTCTACGCATACCCATCTGAAAAGTTCTTGGATTCTAAGTTGTCCTGTTTTCCATATCTTGTCTGCTTCATTTGCTAGTTAGGTTTCTTATCAAACACCCTTGTTCTTCAGCATCATCTCAATCTAATGGATATCCTGAAGTTTCTAGTTCAGATGCTTTGCAAAGACAGTTACAACAGTTATTCCATTTACATGATTCTGGTTTGGATCAAGCATTTATTGATGCATTTCCTGTCTTTTTGCCTGTCTTCTACAAGGATTAGTTGAAACAGTGATATGTATCATGCTTGTTTAGTTACTCTGCAAGGACTTGTTCCTTTGACTCTCCCCTTCTGCGTTGACACATCGGAAATATAAGCTTCTGGGTTCTTTGCTGAAACCAAGTCTTTCTTAGAATCATCCTCTGAGTCCCTGTTCTTACATTTGTCACGAATCATCATCGAGTGCATCATCTTGTATAATTTTTTTGGAAGATACATCTGATTCCACCTCACTTGTGTTCCTTGTATTTGCCTTTGTACCTGTCAAACATCCCATACAGAAAATAAAGATAAATACCAGAATTTCACGATGGCAGCAAGTCCAAAATGTGACTACTAAAGAATGAAGCAGTTCACGATGGCAGCAAGTTCCATCAGAGTGGTTATCATGAGAAATTTTCTTCTCTTTGTTTTTATGTCTCCTCTTCTCTACACTGCAGATGGAATCTAAAGGATATACTAAAAATTTCATGGGAAAGATGACAAGTTTAATTAGTTACTTAATTTTAGTTGATATTTATATTCTTTAACTTTGAGATTCTTGGTGAATATAACTATTCAAAGTTTTCTTAATCATTTTTTCTTAGGTTGATGCAGCTTGTTGATATTCTGGATAACCCTTGGTGAATAGTAGAGATTTTTTGTGAAGAATGAAGCTACTAGTCATTATTTTGTAAAGCAACATGTTATATATATATGGGTGATTTCAGGGAGCATAACAAATCTCCTGCTGAGGTGAAGAAACAAATTTGTGGCTTTTATACATCAACTTCAAGGATGTTTTGCCTCATTAGCATACATTCAGTGCTTATTTCCTACTTATGCTCCTGCTGGTTCTTTGCTTTCCTTCTTGTTATTCTTTTGCACTTCAGAAAGTGTGATTAAAAGATAATGCCTGAAATCTTAGTATAGCATCTCTTATTGACATAAATAATAGGTAGCTCATATATGTATTCCGGGTAAATAGAAACTATCTTAGGTACCACAATGCTTTAATGGGTCGTTTGGATTAGAAGCAAGTTATAGGGGAATTAGAAATGCATGGATGGCAATGTAGAGATTGTAATGTAGGGATTGAAATGCAAGGTTAAGGTTATAATACAAGAGCTGTAGTGGAAGGATTATTTACTCAATGGATGTTAGATTTGTTATACTAAAGTGCATATTAAAAATATTTTTTAAATTCTTTTGACAAAATAAATATTGGATAACACGTGAAGGGTTATTTTTGTCATCTCATAATTTTACTCCATATTATACCATCCCCACATTCTTATCTTGCATAAAATAATATATTGATACCCGCATAACTTAAAGAGGATATCAGTTATGCGACAAGAGAAGTGGAAACAAAAATTGTAATATAAATATCCTAAATTTTATGTGGAAAGAAAGAACGAAACAAAACATTATGCTAACACTAAGTATAAGTGGAGATCACTTTCTCCACTACTCCCAACCAAACATCACCTAAGTTCCTTCCGCCAACCATTGATGTACCTGAAATCTTGCTATGATGGTATATGCTCTTGAGATAAGGACTTATTAAAGCACCTTTGTAGAAAACACTTCAACAAGTTTAGCACTAATAATTGAAAGGAAATTAATATAAATGGAAATTAACATTAATAATTTTCCTTTATTAGCAATCTGGAAAAATTCACATTACATTAGATAACATAAAGAAAATTAACACCATTAGACATTGACCCACAATTATTCACTTAAATTTAATTACGATTGGGACATTGACGCCTATCATGTCCTGTCTACCTGCATAATCCACAAGCTCGCTCATACACTGTAGAACTACGATCCATTTCATTATGTATTCTAGTTGTCCTTGGCCGATTAGGACGACGATAGAATTCATTACTTGTCATTGTAAAACTTGGAGATGGCCAATATGACTCATGACCAATTGGTGAGAATGACCCAGAATATGTTGCAACATAATTCTCTATTGTGAAATGCTCGCTAACAAAATTTCTAGCTAGCCCTCCCATTCTATCAGTTACCTTCATGACATGTGAACACGGGAAGTGCAGATTAACCCATTTTCCACAATCACATTTTCTTTCATTTAGTGAAACACAATGAGGATTACCACCAGTACCATCAACTTGTATAGATCTAACCTCGTATATTCCTGTGGGTATATTCCAATCAAAAACAAAGTGCCTCTTTGAACTTTCATAATTCTTCTCCCACTTTATTTTGAACCTCCCGGTCCATAATTCATTTTGCTCTGCAAGTTGGTGTGCTATTTGAGACCTACGGGTATACCGTTCAATAGTTTGCTCCAATGAAAGTCTAATCATAGCAGTGACAGGCAAACCTCGTGCTTTTTTCAACACTCCATTGAATGACTCTAAAAGATTTGTTGTCAACACTCCCCATCTTTTTCCATCATCATGGCTAACAGTGCATTTATCCAAGGAAATTTCCATGAGGTATGCATATGCTTCGATATTTTCTTCTTTAATTTGCCACATCATGGACTCAAACTTCCTTACTTGATGGGCTGAAGCATCCCTCCACATCAATCTGCTAAGATCCTTGTTTGGAAATTTAGATTGAAAGTTGCTCTTAAGATGTCTTATGCAAAACCGATGGAAGACTCGAGGCTCTTGAAATCGCCGCAACTCCTGCAAACTAGTCAAGATTCCTTTTGCCCTATCAGATATAACACATACATTTTGTCTACTTTTTATCACATGTGCACTCAAATTTCTAAAAAACCATTTCCATGCCTCTTTTGATTCTTTGTCTACAATGGCAAACGCTAAAGGGAGAATGTTATCATTTCCATCAATTCCAACAGCAATTAATAATTTGATCTCATATTTTCCATAAATATGAGTTCCATCTACTGAAATAACTGGGCGACATGTTTGGAATCCATCAATGCATGTCTTGAAAGCCCAAAATACAAATTTAAAAGTTTTTACCTCCGATGAACTCATAGACTCTTCGTGTTTCCATTCCACAATTGTTCCATGGTTAAAGTGTTGAAAAGCTGCAAAAAATTTAGGTAGGTCACTAAATGATTTCTCAAAGTCACCATATACCAATTCAAATGCGCGTTGACGTCCAAGCCATGCTTTCCTATATGTCACTTGGTGACCAAAATTTTCATGAACCTTTGAAATGACATCTACCACCAAGAACTTAGGATTTTTTCTAATTTGATTTAGAAGTAGTGATGCAATCAAATTGGTATTTAGGTTGGCGTGACCGCTAGAAAGCCCCTCAGTCTCACATCTATGGTTTTCAACATATTTTCCTATCTTCCAAAGTTTATCTCCAACTTGTCGTCCTCGAAGAAAACACATGCAACCCAATAAATTATAAAACTTACATCTCACAACCCATAGACTTTTGGTAGATGTTACCACCTTGAACTCCTTATTTTTGTGCAAACTCCAAATCGTTACAGCCATTTTAAACTTTTCTTTACTACTAAAAAACATACCTTTTTTTAAATCTTTTTTTGCTTGCTCAGACCAAATGGAACAACATTCCATCTCAGATTCACATGTAGACATAAAAATGTCTTCCTCATTCTCTAATGTCCTGAAATAGGGTATGTCATGAGACACACCCTGATCATGATTATGAAGATTTACACCATTTTGAGAAAAATCTCTAATATCATCGATATCTTCATCAGGTTCACTTTCATCACCATCTTTCGGAGGTTTATCTTCCTCCGAACTTTCATCACTAATTTCAGCATTTACATCATTATATAGATCAACGTTGATATCAATATCTCTGTAAAAAAAATATTAGTCAAATTCTAGCAAAATTATAAATATACAAGCTTGTTTTAAAAGCGATAATAAATATTCTAAAATATTATTTCTTCTATTTATAAGAGATAATTTGTGTATACTTACAATAAAAATTATCTTATTAAATTGTTAGACTAAAGTTTAATAAAATAAAGATTTGTTGTTTACCTAGCCTCATATTCCATGTGACTATTATCAATATGCATTTGACTACTTGAGCCTTCACCAAATGATCGATGATCATGCATCAACACTTGTTGAAATGATGGTTGAACAATCGGTTCTACAAAATGAGGTTGATTGATCGTGGTAAGGCCATAATTTTGAGCCAACAAATTCATGTGATAACCATGATGACCACTAACTTGAAATGCAACATTTTGGCCTGTCGATACAGTCTTTACATACATCTCCAAAACATTTATATCAATCTTATCCGCAAATTTTTGAGGTATGAAAAGAAATTGTAACAAAGATTGGTCATTCTCAATTTTAAACTCAATGAACCTTGTATTGTTGCCTTGAATTGAACATGGATATTTTCCAGAAATATCCATATGAATATTTTCACTATATGTTCCCATTTTCTCATGTAACAATCCAACCAATTCAACATAGGTAGTTGAAGTCGACATGCTAATAATCGTTCTAGCACAGTCAGTATACCTAAATCCATTCATATCCGTAATTATTTCTCCACCCCAATACAAAGCAACCATCACATTATGTTCAAAGCTCGTCATCTTAATCCTACACATAAAGATAAAATATTTTTGAAAACATTATTATTAAATTAGAAAGATAATTTTAAAGCTATAATAAGAACATAACAAAGGATAAACTTCACTTATTTAATTCATACCTGATGAAATTTTCTGAATATTATTTTTAAAATGGACCATACAAGGAAAAATTTTCCTGAATTATATTTGAACATGAAAAAAAATTACAACAACATTTATTTATACTCACTTTGGTCAGTTTGAAAAATGGAGGAATATGACTTTAACAGAGTGTTGTAATTGATAGCAACGTTTTTAAGGTAAAACGTTACTGTGAGTAACGTTTTATAGCTAAATATATTCTAAATTTGCAGAAGTCGAAGGCCCGTGATTGGATTCTTAAGAAATGGGACTCAAAGTAACATTTTAAGTGTAAAACGTTACTCATAGTAACGTTTTACAGTTGAATGATTTGACTCCGCCTTTGCAGGATTGGAGTCAGTGGCCCGTGATTGGATTCTCCAAAAACGTACTCTTGAGTAACGTTTTAGGTAGAAAACGTTACTCACAGTTACGTTTATGCGTTTAACATCGCCAATCCGTTAACTTTTTGTCCGTTGAATTTTTATAATGAAAATATCCTAAAACGTTATCATAAAGTACGTTTATACTAGTTTTGTGAAAAAAGTTAAAAACATATTATTTTGGTGAATTGGTTTTAAAAATAGCTCTTTTTGGTCAAAACTTCAGTTAATGAGTATAGATGATTGTATATTTTTACGATAAATGATTCAATTTGGCAGGCAAAATTTCAATAAAGGTGTTTCTTATGTTTTTATAGAATAATATTAATCAACTTTTGATGATGAAATCACATGTCTGAAATAAAGACAATTCAAAACGAGAATCAAACTATATCGCAAAACGTGAATACATATCTTGAAAATGTTATTTTGTAAATGTGCTTACAACTTTTCTAATGTTCAATTTTATTATACAACAAAATAGTTACTCATATATTGCAATAAAGGATAAACCTGTCATGCCTCGAGCCTACATCCTGGACAGGATTGACACTCGATGACCATTGTCGGTCTCGAGCAAACCCTTGTCCTTGCTTACTTAACTTAGCGGATGACAAAAATCATTCTTATAAGAATGTTAGAACTTCACTAAACTAAACAATAATATCATCTGCAATGTTTTAAAAGTTTAAACATTTGAAACTGGCCAAAATGGCAATTAAGTCTTTAACTTAAGAATGAAAAGTAAAGACTACTGGACTACTAACTGTCTAAGAAGCCTCTAAACTGACTGAGATGAATGTTGGGACAGATCCCACAACATTCTACTGAACTAATCTAGAAAGCAATAAAAAGATGTCCTCTGAAATGAAAGGAGGCTCACCTATTGACTTTGGAGTGCTCAACTAGATCAACAGTGCGTTGCATGTCGATCCTCATTATCTGTGTCTGCATCATGATACGATGTAGGTCAACTGGCATCAGTGCATTGAATGTACGAGTATGCAAGTTGGAAAGCTAAACAACACATAGGCTTGGAAAGGAGTAAGAATGGCCACCTACGTTGACTCTGCTCAACTCATGATCTACTACTTTCATTCAAGATACGTAGTTTAAAAGTAAATGCAATATAAAGAAATTCTGACTGAAAACATGCTGAAACCTCTTAATGTATACAAGTATACAACAATATCTGAGATGTATATAAAAATACAATAATTGGTGTGCATGAAAATACAATAACTGATGTATATAAAAATAAAATACTGTTGTGAGAGCTTCTCTAACCAACAACCATCATTCAAGAGCTACAGTGATGATACAACATTACTCGGCCCACGGTGCCTCAACCATCCTAACTTTGCCAGTTTATAGGACCTAAACTGCCTAATTGATCCACTAGTAAACTATGAAGAGAGTTCATCTAAAAAGTATGACCCTTTTCTACCCATGATGGCTACATGATTTATGTGGAGACTTGAGTAAGTCTGAACTCGTATCCCCACATAAGTGCTCAATACTACTCCCAAAGTATATATATGTATGTTGGATGTTTTGTTCTTAAAACGTATTGATTCAATGGTTTGAGATTAAGACTCAAAACTTAATTTTTTAAAAAGCTCTCTTGGAAATCATAGTTTCCTCTTTAATCTATTAAACTAGTCATAGGCTCTGTGGAAGTCTAGCTTCCTTTCTTTCTCAAAATTTTGAAAGAAAACATTTTAGTTTAGGCTCTGTGGGACTACTTAGTTTCCTTATAAATCTTGAAAAGTAAACTCAACTTTATGTTTTTTGCATACTCGAAACTTAACTCTTACGAATACTTAGTTCCCTTATAGAATTTGAGAATGTAACTCAACTTTTTACTTGAACCTTAAAACAAAGTTTAAGAAAGTTTTTTAAGACCTTTGAATGCTTTAGGAACTTACTTTGACTTGCTTCTCAACTTTTAGACTTGACTGTTAACTTCTATTACTTTGATCTTAACTTTCCTTGAATCGGATTATTGATTCAAGGATCATGATCTCATGTTTATGGATGATTTCATGATGTTTAGATATACTTTAGACTGTTGGAATTAACTAGGAATGATAGTTACATCACTTAGGAACTAGTACAGAGAGATATATTGGGAAAGAACAGAGTCTCAAGGTGGTCATGGCGCTCTACATGGCGCATGGCCCGTCGGACATACCCAGGTCTAGGGCGCGGCGCGCTAGGGCCTGTCAGACAGAGCCTGCCCTGAGGTGCTCTGGCAGGCGCGGTGCCCAAAGGTTTATCTGACGGGACTTTCCACTTTTCTTCTCCGTTTTTATCTGTAAACCTTATAAACTTCCATGCATGCCACCCCAAACACTTAGGATCCCTAAATACCTCATTACCCAATAGATTAGACGCGAAAATAGTCCGAAAACATGAATCAAACCTACTAGAGATCAACTACAATTAAACTAACATGAACTTCACAGCTTTTCATCAAGAACTTCAAGATTTTCATTCAAATAAACTCTAATTTATTGTATTGAATCAAATTGGGGTGTGGTTGAAAGGACCCAATACCGAATGATCTCACATACCTTCCCCCGACGAAATCCACGCAACGATTTTTTGTGTTGTTTTTTCTTCTTCTCCTTTCTCCTTTTTTTCTCCTCTCTTTTCTCTCCTCTAAAAACCCTAACTTTTTTTCTAAATGCGTAAACTAAATGGGATCATCTTGGACCCCAACTTATTAAACAAAAATGAAATTAAATAATTGGGTACGGAGAAGACTATAACATCCTTCATAAATCCGGATTGGACTTTCCTCTGTCAAACAATCCAACTTCCGAAAGTCATATATCCCTCATACGACCTCGATATTTCGCAAACTAGGAGCTGTTGGAAAGATCATCCCAAGAGTTTTCCATCCATATAGAGAACTTACCCTAACTCCTCCCACGATGGAAGTTATGATCGTTTGAAATTACCAAAACTCACTTTTAAAATCTGGAAATTTTCAAGATTTCCCTACTTATTTCCAAAAATGATTATTCTAGTCTATTAGCTTAAACTTAGTTGTTTCAAGCTACAAGATGTTACAAGACCGCTCCATTTGCATAATGTTCCTCTAATTTCAGAATTTGAGGTATTTTTCTTATATAACAATGTCTAGAAGTAGAACAATTTATCCTAAAGATATAAATTTATAATTAACTGATATAATAGAAATTATACTCACTATCATCTTTCCCTTCTCCTCGTCATTATCTGTCCTTTTTTAAAAAAAATTCTCCTTTAACTAATTATGCAGATAATTATATATTCGGAAGTGAAACAAAAAGAATCACTAAACAATTTGACTTGTTAATTTTTAATTTAATTATTTCTTTAAGGGTTATAGAACACACATATTGGACTTTTATTTTATGAGAGGTAAATTTTGTGATGTATAAGTTAATTCATGATGAAATTTAAAATAATACCATAGCTTATGAATACATATTGCAAAAATTATTATTAGTGAATATGCTTGCAAGTTTTGATGTCTTATTTTAATGTGTGGCAAGAAAATTTTATATATTTTACTACATATGGAAGATCCTTCCAACTTCACTATAGTCCCTTAAATTCTAAGGTAGAAATAGTTTTACACGTACATATATTCTAGAATAACACTCACCACTTCGAAAATATTTTTACGATTAAATTCTATGAATCATTATTTTTTGTGTATACTATTTCTTTTTTCTAGTTGTTTTTATTAACTTTCTCTCATCTAGTTAATTAGTTGAGATAAAAGATATACTTTGTGGTGATAGAGTTTCTAAATAGTATGATTGATCAACTTTCAACTACTTCTTCCATATCTTTTTGTAGAGTACAAATGATCAACTTTTGTTATATAGGTGGTTTAATATGTGTTGAATGAAATAATTTAAAATTAAATATTAAAATCACATACTAACTTACGATAAACAACGTCAAAATAGTTTTATGAAATGTACCTACTACTTCTGATGTTTATTTAACTATCTAGCAAAATAACTATAATAGTATTACTGTAGCTGAAAGATCTTAGTTCAATCTGATGTATATCACCTGTTCTTACTCTTTATTTATCGGATTATAATGATTTTATGACTGTTTCTTGAGTTTAGAACCTCATATAGACTTTTATATACATATATTTCTCATAAAATTGTATATCTTAAAAAATATACTTGTTGTGTTGAGAGAATCAACAAAGATTCTACACACTATTACTTTTCTCTTGTTCATCTAATGTTCATTTCGCCCACTTTTCCTTCACCGATTAATCTGTGAGGATATTAGTGCATTTGAGGTAAATAAGTTCACAAATGACTTAACTAACAAATTTTTAGTTTAGTTGTTTCTAATATTATTGTAGAATACAAATAATTGACCCTTGTTATATGAACGCATTTTCATAAAGAAAACTCGAAACTATATCATAATTGGTGAATTCTTAATAAAAGTAATTTGTCCGTAAATATACTCATGATTTTTGATGTCTTATTTTGGTGTATAGAAAAAAAAATGGAAATATCGTCCCAACAAAAACACATCTCTCCCAATTTGGATTTTGAGGTAATTCTTGATATATTTATGCCTAGTCAACGAACATTATACTTTGACCACTTTTCCTCCCCAATTGACTAGTAGAGATACTTCTATATTTTGAGATGAACACATTTTAATAAAAGTTTGGCATATAAACTTGAATTTAGTTGTTATAAATTTTAATAATAGTTTGGCATATTAACTTTAATTTAGTTGTTACACATTTTAATAATAGTTTGGCATATTAACTTTAATTTAGTTGTTCTTACATTTTTTTAGAGCATAAATTTAAGATATTTGTTCAAGGTGAAAGGTTTCCTAATCAATTTGACTGGTTCAGTTTTAATTTTATTTCTTAATTTCTTATAAAATATACATGATCGGCTCTTGTTCTATGAAAATAATTAATTTTTTGATATATAAAATAATTCAATAATGACATAACCTGTAAATACATAGCGCAAATATATTATCAGTATGCATACTTATAACTCTTGATATCTTATTTCAATATGTAGCAAGAAAATTAGGGAGATTTACCAATATTTGTTAATAGTGGATCATGTTGAGAAAATTTAATTACAATAAACTTATATTAATTAAGAGTATTAGTACACACTACTATTTTTTTGTTCACTAGTTCTTCTTTAGGAAACTCTCTTACAATCCACGTGTCTTATTTCACTATGTAGCAAAACAATTATGCTGATATTACTGTAGATGAAATATCGTTCAATCTCTGTGACGTTCTCCTGAATTCAAAATCTTTGGCAAATTTTTATATCCAAATGTTTAGTCATAGATTAATATAATTTAAAAATATACTTACAAAGTTGAGAGAAATATAAATGTTGTAATTTGATTGATTAATTTTTTAATTTAATTATTGTAGAAAACAGATGATCAACTTTTGTTTTATCAAAGGTTAATTTGTGATGTATAGAATAATTTGATATGAAACTACAAACTATATCATTACTTTGAATATATAGTGCAAATAATTGGCGACAAATATGCTTACAACTTTTAGAGTATTTATCGCGACTCGAATCTACACCCTAGAAGTGGCTGGAACTGAAGAACCACTGCTGGTCCCCAAGCGAACCCTCATCCTGACTGACTACAAGCGAAAGACTAACTTAAACATGCAAAATCTTAAAACTGAATAAAATCAATAAACTCACCTTTACAAGGCTTTAACTCAAATGAAAAACTTTGAATAACAATAATATAATGAACAAGACATAAAATAGACAATTTTAGTCTTTAGAACATTTAATAAAATAAATGATTAATACAGACTCCTCAACTATACTGACTATCTATGCAGTCTCTATCTTATAAATACGAAAGTCGGGACTAAACCCACGACATCCTGACTAAATTAAAAAGTAAATGAAATCCTCCGGAAACAAGGACGCTCGCCGTGGCTAACTCGAACTCTGAGATGTATCAACGAAGCTCCTGTTAATTATCCTGAGTACTTGTGTCTGCTTCATCAAAAGATGCAGGCCAAATGGCTCAGTACATGGAATGTAGGAGTAAGGGAAATTCTAAAGTATAACATAAGCTTGAAACTTGAATTAAAAGGAAACATACTTATCTCTATCCAAACACACTCAAATAAACTTAGGAATAATATACTCAACTCAAGGATTAGATACTAAACTTCAAAAATATGATACTCGACTCACTGAAGCATAGTTTAACTCAAGATACTCAACTTAAGGTACTCAACTCCTGAAACTCAACTGTAATGACCCGTTAGGTCATTCTTGGAAACTTTAAATACCCATTTAACTAGAGAATTAATTGATGGTTTTATTAAATAACTAATTCTAGTTAATATTTAATAGGTTAAGTTATAATTATTTTAATGCCACTTGACCCGTACAAGGAAATAAACTATTAGGGTTTAAAAAATTGGGTTATAATTTAAGAAAAAAAAGACTCAGAAACTAACCTAAGGGGATAAATCTGAGAGGAAACGAAAAGTCGAAGAAAATATTCGGAGCGTCTAATGACCGTCAGTTGGTATGAATCATTCGTCTAAAATAAGATGAATTATTAATGTTAGAATATTAGGGGAATTTCATTAATGCTAGATATAGTAGAAGGAAATTGGGTTGAACCATATTATTTTTGCTGATTCAACGTGAGATGTTTTTCATTATAATAATTATTATTATTTAATTATTATGAGTTACTTTAATTCCCAATAATTAAGCAATGATTGAAATGATAAGAGTTGATGACATATATGATCCAATTAGTTTCAGTTTGTATATAAGTTCTCGCAGTGCAGTGGTGATATAGTTTAGTTTTGCGGATGATCGTTCTTTTGTAGTTGAGATTTCGTTCTACAATATAACATTATAGTTTAAGTTTTGATATAATGAGATAGATAATTAATTATCTAGTGTATTATATTATATGAAAATTATTAGAATGGTATTACTTGGAGAAATTGGAACTTAAACCTAGGTTTGAAACTTGAAAAATATGATAACTTGAATATTAATTGGCATCAAAATTGGGAGTTGAATTATAAATTCGGATAAGTTTTTGGTCTATGATAGACCTATAGTAATATGGGTGTTATTAGTTTCAAAATCTTATTGTAATTATTAATGTGAATAGATTACATTGATTTAGAAGCTTTACGAAAGGTGAAGACTCAAGTCCCGGAGTAAATTCTTGATTGATTGAGGCAAGTGGATTTCTAAACCCTTATTAAGTGTATGAAATTCATATATTTTCCTTGTGGTATGTGTTTGGGAGTACTGAGAATGGTGAAGGGTTGACTTGTCCACCTTTATTAATTCTAACTAGTCAGGTACACGTGCGTTGCACGTGTGAGCCATGTTAAGTTATATCATTCTCTGTGCGAAGACATTTGTAAAGCAGTGTTGTCATGAGTGAGTGCATTATAATTGATGTATTAGAAGTGTACATTGTATTTATTAGTCTTCTGATGATTACATGACCTCTTAGTGATCTTGTATGGAGAAAAAAATTTCACTTATGCATTTAATAATATGTAGGAACTACAACACACAATTAATATGAAGTATGTAAATAGATGTACGAAAATATCGTTAATTATTAATAATAATAATATTAAAACATTATGATAGAATACAATATTAAAGTTGATAATAGTACTCATAGAATTATTCTGAATATGACATTAACGCATTGAAAAGTATGGGTCGCTGAAGAATCCATTATGTTTGCATAGATTTGTTGCGTCTTCTAAACATGAGATTTGAAGCAATGTAATGTTGTTAATATATGCTATTAGTAAATAGTTAATTATCCATGTTAGAATGTCCATATATGTATATGGGGTTATCGTACCCTAAACTTCCTAATAGACGATGTTCTTTGTGTATGTTCCCTTTTGACGTTTGGGTTACTCTGTTAGGCCAAGTACTTTTGTTGTGAACATAGATATCCCTCTTGAGAGCGCCACGTACAATTGACCATTTGAGAAAACATGTTGAGGTAAGTACAAACCAACATTGTGAATTGTTTGACCTTGGGCTTTATTTATAGTCATTGAAAAGCAAAGGCGTACCGAAAATTGCTTTTGAATGAATTTAAATGGATATCCTTCATTTTCTAGTGGTGATAGTTCTATTCTGGGAAGAAACACATATTTTGTTGCAGAATGACCACTTGATATTTTCGCATAAAGAACATTTTGGGAGAAGCCTCGACATATAATTCCTGTGTCATTGCATAAACCACTTGAAAGGTCTAAATTCCTTAGCAACATGATAGGAGCATTTTTCCTTCAATTCTAACATGCATTTAATAAGATATGTCAAAATCTAACAATTTTTATATTTTTACTACCTCTTGTAACTTGTAATATATTATCTTCAATACCTATGTGGTGGGAGACCATTTAGTATTATAGAATTAAGATATTCTTCTTAGTAATAGTTGTTGGTGTAATCTTCTGCTGAGTCAAAGCTATTAAATATCTTGCTTTTACCTGGGAACTGGGATATTAACTTGTCATTAAGTTTATCCACATGGTCCTTTTTGCTTGCTAAAATAGCTCTTTCAGTGACATATTTTGTAGTGGCAGCGTTTTCTCGCAGATTCTGAAATATCTCTATTATTATGGATTCTTCTGGAGTTCCCTCGTGAGAATGTTTGATAGTCATCTGCTCTAGGAGTAGGATTAAATTGTCTCTTATTGTTGGTTCATCACCGTTATCCACTTGAAGTAAGAACTTACTGAATGTTGAATCTGTTCTTGCTCTCATATTTCTTGTAAATTGAATCTTCTCCGTCAAACGAAAGAGATATGATTTTACCAAGCTTGCATTTATAATTTCTGCTCTAGTTAATTTTGGACAACTGGTATACTTGCCGAAAATCTCCTTCAAACACCATGACTCTTCCACCGAATGGTTTATCGATGTTCCTTATGTCTCTGAAGATCTTGTCGACCGTTTCTATTGTTTGTCGTCTAGCCATTGGTTCATCCCATATAATCATTTTTGCTTTTCTAATAAATTATGCGTCACTACTTTGCTTTGACATGTTTGTCATAGTTGATTCATTTGTTCAAGGAGGGATCTCAAACCTCGAGTGTATTGTACGTCCTCCTAGTAAGATTTAAGCTGCTACACAACTGGTGGTTGTTGCCAAATCTATCATACCTCTTGATCTAACATTGACAAGTAATGCACGGTATAGGTATGTTATTTCAGTTCCCCCAAGTCCATCCACAAAAAATATTTCAGTTGTTCCAGAATCAATTGTTTTCATTATTTTTGTAAAAGCATGATGTTGTTCTGAATTTAATTGTGACTGTGCATCAAAATCTTCTGTAGGTATTTGCACAAACATTTCTTCATTTATATCTCTTGCCCATACATTTCAAACAATTATTAGTACTATTCAAAGTAGATTGTAATATAGTATTGTGTGAAATCCCATATATCCTATTGAAGTCCTCAGACATATCATCATAATAAGTATCCTAGAGTTTTCTAATATAAGTTGGGTTACAATGAGAAAAAATTGTAGCAAACAAACTTCGGAGAGCTAATGACATTTTCAAAATAAAAGCCTCTCTTTAACATTTTGATATGCTGTTGTTGGACTTGAGTAACCCTCTTTCTTTGGCTGTGTTGTGCAGAATTCGAGATAATACGAGAAAATATAAACGTGAAAAACAAGACAACAGATTTACGTGGTTCACCAATAAATTGGCTACGTCCACGGGGAAGAGAGGGAGCAGTTTTATTATGAAGAGGCAAAAATAGAATTACAAAATAGGGTTTGCCATAGCGTCTATATATAGTGCTAAGCTACGCCCCAATAGGCTTGGGCCCAACATACAAAATTGACAGATTATTAAGGGCCCAATACAAAACATTGTATACCGTCGGGCCAGAGGCGTCTCCGCCCCCCAGACCCCCAGGCCAGAAAAGTTTCCTTCTCTCTCTGTCTCTAATGATCTCAATCCCTAGAATCTTCCGAGCGGCTCCTAGATCCTTCATCTAAAACTCAGCACTAAGTAAACCCTTCAGCTTCTGAATGTCATACTTCTTCTTTGCAGCTATCAGCATATCATCTACATAAAGCACCAGATAGACGAATGAATCATCCTTGAGCCTATTGTAGTAGACACAACAATCATATGAGCTTCGAGTATAGCCCAACTTCACCATATAGCTGTCAAACCTTTTGTACCACTGCCTAGAAGACTGCGCGTCGCCCCTCTGGACCCCCCGACTCACTGACCGGGCAGCGAGACCTCCGTCCTTTCTGTTGTAACGGGTCTGCTTCAAGGCATTCAACAAATCTCCACCTTGACTTGAATTCTCCGAACAAATTCTTCAGACGCACTATGATAGTACCAGGCCTCCCCCTCTTCCTCAGAATTGCCCCGCAGGGCAATTAATAGCTTCTGATGTTGAGCAAGTCCAACAGTGTTGAAACTTGCTCTGTCGAACCGGCTTTGTGAACATATCAGCAGGATTATAAGCAGTTCCTACTTTCTTCAACTTGATTCTCTTCTCACTTCTCAGAAAATGATACCTTACGTCAATATGCTTGGTTCTCTCATGATGGACTTGATCCTTGGCTAGACAAATTGCTCAAACTGTCACAATACGCTGTAGCCTGATCATGATGCAGACCAAGATCACTAACAAGCCATTTCAGCCAAATCCCTTCTTTTGCAGCCTCTGTCAAGGCCATGTACTACGCTTCCGTAGTAGACAAAGTCACTGTAGGTTGCAAAGTTGCCTTCCAACTGACGAGAGAACCTCCAAGGGTAAGCAAGCACTGAGTATCACCTCCATAAATGAGACCAACGTCAGATGTACCTCTAAGGTACAGGAAAATTCTCTTCACAGCCTGCCAATGTTCTGTCCCTGGTTGTCCCATGAATCTGCTCACTACACTGACTGCATGTGCTAAATCTGGCCTTGTACATACCATAGCATACATCAAACTTCCTACGACACTGGCATAAGGGACTCGTGACATATACTCCTTCTCTTCTTCTGACTGCGGAGCGAACATGGCAGTGAGATGGATATTGACAGCACTGGGGTATCAATAGTCTTAGATGAAGACATGGCAAACCTCGCCAAGACTTTCTGAATGTAGCTTCTCTTTGACAAGAAAAGTTTCCTTTTCTCTCTGTTTCTAATGATCTCCATCCCTAGAATCTTCCTAGTGGCTCCCAGATCCTTCATCTCAAACTCAGCACTAAGTAAACCCTTCAGCTTCTGAATGTCAAACTTTTTCTTTGCAGCTATCAGCATATCATCTACATAAAGCACCAGATAGATGAATGAATCATCCTTGAGCCTATTTTAGTAAACACAACAATCATATGAGCTTCGAGTATAGCCCAACTTCACCATATAGCTGTCAAACCTTTTGTGCCACTGCCTTGGAGACTGCGCGTCGCCCCCTGGACCCCCCAACTCGCTGACCGGGCAGCGAGACCCCCGTCCTTTCAATTGTAACGGGTCCGATTCAAGGCATTTAACAAATCTCCACCTTGACTTGAATTCTCCGAACAAATTCTTCAGACGCATTATGATAGTGCCAGGCCTCCCCCTCTTCCTCAGAATTGCTCCGCAGGGCAATTAACAGCTTCTGATGTTGAGCAAGTCCAAACAGTTTTGAAACTTGCTGTGTGGAACCGGCTTTGGGAACATATCAGCAGGATTATCAGCAGTTCCTACTTTCTTCACCTTGATTCTCTTCTCACTTCCTTACGTCAATATGCTTGGTTCTCTCATGATGGACTTGATCCTTGGCTAGACAGATTGCTCTCAAACTGTCACAATACACCGTAGCCTGATCATGATGCAGACCAAGATCACTAACCAGCCCTTTTAGCCAAATCCCTTCTTTTGCAGCCTCTGTCAAGGCCATGTACTCCGCTTCCGTAGTAGACAAAGTCACTGTAGGTTGCAAAGTTGCCTTCCAACTGACGACAGAACCTCCAAGGGTAAACACATAGCTATTCATCGATCTTCTTGTGTCAACTTCTCCAGCATAGTCAGAATCAGAATAGACAGTAACCAAGCACTGAGTATCACCTCCATAAATGAGACCAACGTTAGATGTACCTCTAAGGTACCGGAAAATTCTCTTCACAGCCTGCCAATGTTCTCTCCCTGGTTGTCCCATGAATCTGCTCACTACACTGACTACATGTGCTAAACCTGGCCTTGTACAGACCATAGCATACATCAAACTTCCTATGGCACTAGCATAAGGGACTCGTGACATATACTCCTTCTCTTCATTTGACTGTGGAGCGAACATGGCAGTGAGATGGATATTGACAGCACTGGGGGTATCAATAGGCTTAGATGAAGACATGCCAAACCTCGCCAAGACTTTCTTAATGTAGCTTCTCTTTGACAAGAAAAGTTTCCTTCTCTCTCTGTCTCTAATGATCTCCATCCCTAGAATCTTCTGAGCGGCTCCCAGATCCTTCATCTCAAACTCAGCACTAAGTAAACCCTTCAGCTTCTGAATGTCATACTTCTTCTTTGCAGCTATCAGCATATTATCTACTTAAAGCACCAGATAGATGAATAAATCATCCTTGAGCCTATTGTAGTAGACACAACAATCATATGAGCTCCGAGTATAGCCCAACTTCACCATATAGCTGTCAAACCTTTTGTACCACTGCCTTGGAGACTGTGCGTCGCCCCCTGGACCCCCCAACTCATTGACCGGGCAGCGAGACCCCCATCCTTTCAATTGTAACGGGTTCGATTCAAGGCATTCAACAAATCTCCACCTTGACTTGAATTCTCCAAACAAATTCTTCAGACGCACTATGATAGTGCCAGGCCTCCCCCTCTTCCTCAGAATTGCTCCGCAGGGCAATTAACAGCTTCTGATGTTGAGCAAGTCCAAACAGTGTTGAAACTATCTCTGTGGAACCGGCTTTGTGAACATATCAGCAGGATTATCAGCAGTTCCTACTTTCTTCACCTTGATTCTCTTCTCACTTCCTTACGTCAATATGCTTGGTTCTCTCATGATGGACTTGATCCTTGGCTAGACAAATAGCGCTCAAACTGTCACAATACACCGTAGCCTGATCATGATGCAGACCAAGATCACTAACCAGCCCTTTCAGCCAAATCCCTTCTTTTGCAGCCGCTGTCAAGGCCATGTACTCCGCTTCCGTATTAGACAAAGTCACTGTAGGTTGCAAAGTTGCCTTCCAACTGACGTCAGAACCTCCAAGGGTAAACACATAGCTATTCATCGATCTTCTTGTGTCAACTTCTCCAGCATAGTCAGAATCAGAATAGACAATAACCAAGCACTGAGCATCACCTCCATAAATGAGACCAACGTTAGATGTACCTCTAAGGTACCGGAAAATTCTCTTCACAGCCTGCCAATGTTCTCTCCCTGGTTGTCCCATGAATCTGCTCACTACACTGACTGAATGTGCTAAACCTGGCCTTGTAAAGACCATAGCATACATCAAACTTCCTACGGCACTGGCATAAGGGACTCGTGACATATACTCCTTCTCTTCATTTGACTGTGGAGCGAACATAGCAGTGAGATGGATATTGACAGCACTGGGGGGTATCAATAGGATTAGATGAAGACATGCCAAACCTCGCCAAGACTTTCTGAATGTAGCTTCTCTTTGACAAGAAAAGTTTCCTTCTCTCTCTGTCTCTAATGATCTCTATCCCTAGAATCTTTTGAGCGGCTCCCAGATCCTTCATCTCAAACTCAGCACTAAGTAAACCCTTCAGCTTCTGAATGTCATACTTCTTCTTTGCAGCTATCAGCATATTATCTACATAAAGCACCAGATAGATGAATGAATCATCCTTGAGCCTATTGTAGTTGACACAACAATCATATGAGCTCCGAGTATAGCCCAACTTCACCATATAGCTGTCAAACCTTTTGTACCACTGCCTAAGAGACTGCGCGTCGCCCCCTGGACCCCCCAACTCGCTGACCGGGCAGCGAGACCCCTATCCTTTCAATTGTAACGGGTCCGATTCAAGGCATTCAACAAATCTCCACCTTGGCTTGAATTCTCCAAACAAATTCTTCAGATGCACTATGATAGTGCCAGACCTCCCCCTCTTCCTCAGAATTGCTCCGCAGGGCAATTAACAGCTTCTGAAGTTGAGCAAGTCCAAACAGTATTGAAACTTGCTTAGTGGAACCGGCTTTGTGAACATATCAGTAGGATTATCAGCAGTTCCTACTTTCTTCACCTTGATTCTCTTCTCACTTCCTTACGTCAATATGCTGTGTTCTCTCATGATGGACTTGATCCTTTGCTAGACAAATTGCGCTCAAACTGTCACAATACACCGTAGCCTGATCATGATGCAGACCAAGATCACTAACTAGCCCTTTCAGCCAAATCCCTTCTTTTGCAGCCGCTGTCAAGGCCATGTACTCCACTTCCGTAGTAGACAAAGTCACTGTAGGTTGCAAAGTTGCCTTCCAACTGACGACAGCCCCTCCAAGGTTAAACACATAGCTATTCATCGATCTTCTTTTGTCAACTTCTCCAGCATAGTCAGAATCAGAATAGAGAGTAACCAAGCATAAAGCATCACCTCCATAAATGAGACCAACGTTAGATGTACCTCTAAGGTACCGGAAAATTCTCTTCACAGCCTGCCAATGTTCTCTCCCTGGTTGTCCCATGAATCTGCTCACTACATTGACTGCATGTGCTAAACCTGGCCTTGTACAGACCATAGCATACATCAAACTTCCTACGGCACTGGCATAAGGGACTCGTGACATATACTCCTTCTCTTCATTTGACTGTGGAGCGAACATGGCAGTGAGATGGATATTGACAGCACTGGGGTATCAATAGGCTTAGATGAAGACATGCCAAACCTCGCTAAGACTTTCTGAATGTAGCTTCTGTTTGACAAGAAAAGTTTCCTTCTCTCTCTGTCTCTAAAGATCTCCATCCCTAGAATCTTCCAAGCGGCTCCTAGATCCTTCATCTCAAACTCAGCACTAAGTAAACCCTTCAGCTTCTGAATGTCATACTTCTTCTTTTCAGCTATCAGCATATTATCTACATAAAGCACCAGATAGATGAATGAATCATCCTTGAGGCTATTGTAGTAGACACAACAATCATATGAGCTCCGAGTATAGCCCAACTTCACCATATAGCTGTCAAACCTTTTGTACCACTGCCTTGGAGACTGCGCATCGCCCCTCTTGACCACCCACTCGCTGACCGGGCAGCGAGACCCCCGTCCTTTCTGTTGTAACGGGTCCGATTCAAGGCGTTCAACAAATCTCCACCTTGACTTGAATTCTCTGAACAAATTCTTCAGATGCACTATGATAGTGCCAGGCCTCCCCCTCTTTCTCAGAATTACCCCGCAGGGCAATTAACAGCTTCTGATATTGAGCAAGTCCGAACAGTGTTGAAACTTGCTCTGTAGAATTGGCTTTGTGAACATATCAACAGGATTATCAGCAGTTCCTACTTTCTTCACCTTGATTCTCTTTCACTTCTCAGAAAATGATACCTTACGTCAATATGCTTGGTTCTCCCATGATGGACTTGATCCTTGGCTAGACAAATTGCGCTCAAACTGTCACAATACACTGTAGCCTGATCATGATGCAAACCAAGATCACTAACCAGCCCTTTCAGCCAAATCCCTTCTTTTGCAGCCTCTGTCAAGGCCATGTACTCCGCTTCCTTAGTAGACAAAGTCACTGTAGGTTGCAAACTTGCCTTCCAACTTACGGCAGAACCTCTAAGGGTAAACACATAGCCAGTCATCGATCTTCTTGTGTCAACATCTCCAGCATAGTCAGAATCAGAATAGCCAGTAACCAAGCACTGAGTATAACCTCCATTAATGAGACCAACGTCAAATGTACCTCTAAGGTACCGAAAAATTCTCTTCACAGCCTGCCAATGTTCTCTCCCAGGTTGTCCCATGAATCTGCTCACTACACTGACTACATGTGCTAAATCTGGCCTTGTACAGACCATAACATACATCAAACTTCCTACGGCACTGACATAAGGGACTCGTGATATATACTCCTTCTTTTCTTCTGACTGTGGAGTGAACATGGTAGTGAGATGGATATTGACAGCACCGGGGGTATCAATAGGCATAGATGAAGACATGCGAAACCTCGCCAAGACTTTCTGAATGTAGCTTCTCTGTGACAAGAAAATTTTCCTTCTCTCTCTGTCTCTAATGATCTCTATCCCTAGAGTCTTCCGAGCGGCTCCCAGATCCTTCATCTCAAACTCAGCCTTAAGTAAACCCTTCAGCTTCTGAATGTCATACTTCTTCTTTGCAGCTATCAGCATATCATCTACATAAAGCACCAGATAGATAAATGAATCATCCGGCTGAGTCATGTATATCTCTTCCTCCAACTCTCCATGTAGAAACGCTGTCTTCACATCAAGTTGTTCAAGCTCCAGATTCTGATGTGTAACTATCACTAATAACACTCGGATGGAAGTATGTCTGACCACTGGTGTGAAGATCTCATTGTAGTCCACTCCCTCCCTATGGTTGAAACCTCTGGCAACAACCCTGGCTTTATACTTGACTCCTTCTGCTGGTGATATCCCTTCCTTCTTCTTGAAAACCCATTTGCAAGTAATAACCTTTCTCCCCGAAGTCTGTATGACTAGATCCCATGTCTGATTCTTGTGTAGGGACTCCAACTCATCTCCCATAGCAGCAAATCATTTTTCAGAATCAGGACTAAAAATGGCTTCTTTGTAAGTAGACGGCTCAGATGTATCTACCTTTTCAGCAACCTGCAGTGCATAACCCACCATGTCCTCAAAACCATACCTCGTAGGTGGCCGAACTCCAACCCTCTTTGGCCGATCTTGAGCTATACACTGATGGATATCTGATGGCATAGATTCAGGGATATCAGTTTCTGTCTGCGGCTCTTGATCCTCCTCTTCAGGTTCTTTTAAATCGCTCTCGTTCTGAATGACTTGAAACTCCACCTGTTTATCAAGACTCTCAGTTTCTGACGTAGTTGTAGGCTTCACAATGGTTCTAAGCAGAGAACTTTCATCAAAGACAATGTTCCTGCTCATAATAACCCTCTTTTCTACTGGAGACCAGATTTTGAAACCTTTTACTCCATCTCCGTAGCCCACGAATACTCCCTTTTTAGCTCTTGGTTCTAACTTACCTTCACTGACGTGATAGTAAGCCGTACAACCAAAAGCTTTCAGATTTGAATAATCAGCAGCTTTTCCTGACAACATATCAATAGGTGTCTTGCACTGTATGCCTGTATGTGGTCCGTGGTTAATCAAGTAGCAAGCTGTACTAACCGCTTCTGCCCAGAATCTTCTATCTAGCCCAGCATTAGAGAGCATGCACCTTGCTCTCTCCAGAAGTGTTTGATTCATCCGCTCAGCGAAACCGTTCTGCTGTGGTGTATTTTTGACTGTACAATGTCGATCAATCCCTTCATCCTTACAGAATTGATCAAATTAAGACCAGCAGAATTCCAGCCCATTATCAGTTCACAACCTCTTGATCTTCTTCCCTGTTTGATTTTCCATCAAAATTTTCCACTCCTTGAACTTCTGGAAAGCTTCACTTTTATGCTTCATCATGTCCACCCAAGTCATCCTTGAGTAGTAATCAATAATGGACACAAAGAATCTGCAGCCTCCCAAAGACTCAACACGGCATGGACCCCAACAATCAGAATGGATATAATCAAGTGTGCCTTTTGTTCTGTGAATGACCTTTGAAAACTTCTTGCGATGTAGTTTTCCAAAAACACAATGTTCACAAAACTCTAGGCTCTTAACGTTATTACCAGCAAGAAGATCCTCCTTTGACAGAATTTGCATCCCTCTTTCACCCACATGACCAAGTCTCATGTGCCATAACTTAGTCATATCCTTCTGGTGAACTTCTGACGATGCAACATGGGCTGAACCTGTAACAGTGGAACCTTGTAGAAAATACAAAGTACCACGCATGACACTTTTCAGAATCAGATTTGAACCCTTCCAGAATCGCAAGACTCCATCTTTTCCCGACCAGTTGAATCCCTTGCTGTCAAAAAGACTGAGAGATATAAGATTTTTCATCCTCAATGGAACGTGCCTGACCTCGTTCAATGTGAAGAAGCTACCGTCATGTGTCCTTATCTTGATCGAGCCTGTCCCAACCACCTTGCAGACAGAACTGTTGGCCATCGAGATGCTGCCTCCGTCTATCTGCTTTTAAGTCGTGAACCACTCTCTCCTAGGAAAGATTTAATAGGATGCCCCAGAATCGAGAACCCACACATCTGAATGATAAGTGTGCTCATCCGCAACTAGGGCAATGTCTTTTTCAGAATTGGTGCCTTCTTCAGCAGCAACAGCAGACACTGATTGTTTTTCCGATTGCTTCTTCTTCTTCGGACAATCAAATTTCCAATGTCCCTTCTCCTTGCAGTAATTACAAACATCGTCCGGCTTTGCACTCTTCGACATCGGCTTATTTTTCTTTCTGCCGTTTTTCCTTTCCTTTCCGCTACTGGTGAACAGACTGGAAGGCTGTATGTCCGTACTTGTGCCGTTAGCCTTATACCGTAATTCCCTGCTATGAAGGGACGATCTGACTTCTTCCAGCGACACAGTATCTTTCCCAACAATGAACGATTGAACAAAATTCTTAAATGACATTGGGAGAGATACTAACAGAATCAGGGAAGCATCTTCATCCTCGATCTTCACATCGATATTACGCAATTCTAATAACAAAGTATTCAATTGCTCTAAATGTTCCCTCAGTTGTGTACCTTCAGCCATTCGTAAACCGAATAGACGTTGTTTCAGAAGAAGCTTGTTGGTTAGAGATTTTTTCATGTACAAACTCTCCAGCTTCAACCACAGATCACCAGGAGTCTCTTCATCCGAGACCTCCGTGATGACGTCATCCGCGAGACACAACATGATCGTCTAGTGCGCCTTTTCCTCCAGAATCACCATCTCAGGAGTAACGACGACGTTCTTGTCTTTCGACAACGGCGCCCAAAAGCCTTGTTGTTTCAACAAAGCCCGCATCTTGATCTGCCATAAACTGAAACTGTTCCTCCCTGTGAATTTGTCGATTTTCATGTTCAAAGCAGACATCTCAAATTCTCCAAGAACACCGATTAACCGAGAGACTCTGATACCAATTTATTGTGACCCTTCAGCTTCTGAATGTCATACTTCTTTTTTGTAGCTATCAGCATATCATCTACATAAAGCACCAGATAGATGAATGAATCATCCTTGAGCCTATTGTAGTAGACACAACAATCATATGAGCTCCGAGTATAGCCCAACTTCACCATATAGCTGTCAAGCCTTTTGTACCACTGCCTTGGAGACTACTTAAGTCCATATAAGGACTTCTTCAACTTGCAGACATGATTTTCCTTCCTTGGAACTTGGAAACCATCCGGCTGAGTCATGTATATCTCTTTCTCCAACTCTCCATGTAGAAACGCTGTCTTCACATCAAGTTGTTCAAGCTCCAGATTCTGATGTGTAACTATCGTTAGTAACACTCGGATGGAAGTATGTCTGACCACTGGTGAGAAGATCTCATTGTAGTCCACTCCCTCTCTTTGGTTGAAACCTCTGGCAACAACCCTGGCTTTATACTTGACTCCTTCTGCTGGTGATATCCCTTCCTTCTTCTTGAAAACCCATTTGCAAGTAATAATCTTTCTCTCCGAAGGCTGTATGACCAGATCCCATGTCTGATTCTTGTGTAGGGACTCCATCTCATCTCCCATAGAAGCAAATCATTTTTCAGAATCTGGACTTAAAATGGTTTCTTTGTAAGTAGACGACTCAGATGTATCTACCTCTTCAGCAACCTGCAATGCATAACCCACCATGTCCTCAAAACCATACCTCGTAGGTGGCCGAACTCCAACCCTCCTTGGCCGATCTTAAGCTATACTGTGATGGATATCTAATGGCATAGATTCAGGGATATCAGTTTCTGTCTGTGGCTCTTGATCCTCCTCTTCAGGTTCTTTTAAATCGCTCTCGTTCTGAATGACTTGAAACTCCACCTATTTATCAAGACTCCCAGTTTCTGACGTAGTTGTAGGCTTCACAATGGTTCTAAGAAGAGAACTTTCATCAAAGACAACGTTCCTACTCATAATAACCCTCTTTTCTTCTGGAGACCAGATTCTGAAACCTTTCACTCCATCTCCGTAGCCTACAAATACTCCCTTTTTAGATCTTGGTTCTAACTTACCTTCACTGACGTTATAGTAAGCCGTACAACCAAAAGATTTCAGATTTGAATAATCAGCAGCTTTTCCTGACCACATCTCCATAGGTGTCTTGCACTGTATGCCTATATGTGGTCCACGGTTAATCAAGTAGCAAGCTGTACTAACCGCTTCTGCCAAGAATCTTCTATCTAGACCAGCATTAGAGAGCATGCACCTTGCTCTCCCCATAAGTGTTTGATTCATTCGCTCAGCTACACCGTTCTGCTGTGGTGTATTTCTAACTGTACGATGTCTAGCAATCCGTTCATCCTTACAGAATTGATCAAATTCAGATCAGCAGAATTCCATCCCATTATCAGTTCGCAACCTCTTGATCTTCTTCCCTGTTTGATTTTCCATCAAAATTTTCCACTCCTTGAACTTCTGGAAAGCTTCACTTTTATGCTTCATCATGTGCACCCAAGTCATCCTTTAGTAGTCATCAATAATGGACAGAAAGAATCTGCAACCTCCCAAAAACTCAACACGGCATGCACCCCAACAATCAGAATGGATATAATCAAGTGTGCCTTTTGTTCTGTGAATGTCCTTTGGAAACTTGTTGCGATGTAGTTTTCCAAAAACACAATGTTCACAAAACTCTAGGCTCTTAAACTTATGACCAACAAGAAGATCCTCCTTTGACAGAATTTGCATCCCTCTTTCACCTATATGACCAAGTCTCATGTGCCATAACTTAGTTATATCCTTCTGGTGAACTTCTGACGATGCAACATGGGCTGAACCTGTAACCGTGGAACCTTGTAGAAAATACAAAGTACCACGCATGACACCTTTCAAAATCAAATTTGAACCCTTCCAGACCTGCAAGACTCCATTTTTTCCCGACCAGCTGAATCCCTTACTGTCCAAAAGACTGAGAGATATTAGATTTTTTGTCATCAATGGAACGTGCCTGACCTCGTTCAATGTGCAGAAGCTACCGTCATGTTTCCTTAACTTGATCGAGCCTGTCCCAACCACTTTGCAGACATAACTGTTGGCCATCGAGATGCTGCCTCCGTCTATCTACTCATAAGTCGTGAACCACTCTCTCCTAGGACAGATGTGATAGGATGCCCCAGAATCGAGAACCCACACATCTGAATGATGAGTGTGCTCATCCGCAACTAGGGCAATGTCTTCTTCAGAATTGGTGCCTTCTTCAGCAACAACAGCAGACACTGATTGTTTTTCCGATTGCTTCTTCTTCTTCGGACAATCAAATTTCCAATGTCCCTTCTCCTTTCAGTAATTACAAACATCATCCGGCTTTGCACTCTTCAACATCAGCTTATTTTTCTTTCTGCCGTTTTTCCTTCCATTTCCTCTATTGGTGAACAGACCGGAAGGCTGTATGTCCTTAATTGTGCCGTTAGCCTTATGCCGTAATTCCCTGCTATGAAGGGCCGATCTGACTTCTTCCAGCGACACTGTATCTTTACCAACATTGAATGATTGAACAAAATTCTTAAATGACATTGGGAGAGATACTAACAGAATTAGGGCAGCATCTTCATCCTCGATCTTCACATCGATATTACGCAATTCTAATAACAAAGTATTCAATTGCTCTAAATGTTCCCTGAGTTGTGTACCTTCAGCCATTCGTAAACCGAATAGACGTTGTTTCAGAAACAGCTTGTTGGTTAGAGATTTTGTCATGTACAAACTCTCAAGCTTCAACCACAGACCAGCAGCAGTCTCTTCATCCGAGACCTCAGTGATGACGTCATCCACGAGACACAGCATGATCGTTGTGTGCGCCTTTTCCTCCAGAATCGCCATCTCAGGAGCAACGACGACGTTTTTGTCTTTCGACAACGGCGCCCAGAAGCCTTGCTGTTTCAACAAAGCCCGCATCTTGATCTGCCATAAATTGAAACTGTTCCTCCCTGCGAATTTGTCGATTTTCACGTTCAAAGCAGACATCTCAAATTCTCCAAGAACACCGATTAACCGAGAGGCTCCGATACCAATTTGTTGTGCAGAATTCGAGATAATACGAGAAAATATAAACGTGAAAAACAAGACAATAGATTTACGTGGTTCACCAATAAATAGGCTACGTCCACAGGGAAGAGAGGGAGCAGTTTTATTATGGAGAGGCAAAAACAGAATTACAGGCTGCTTCTTTGAAGGTCCGACATTGCTTGCCATTGACCTTGAGTAAGTGAATGGTCCCCTTACATGGTTTAGTAACAACCGCTCATAATACATTTCCCCTTCTCGAGGATTAGCTGAACAATATAATCAATATGTACTAACTAATAAGTTTAACAATTATCGATGCGTATGAATTTATAGTTTACTACATCTAGCTTACCAATTGCAATGCGACCAATTACAGATCTTGTTTTCTTTTTTGTCCAAGTATTTATGTTTGAATTCCAAACATAATACTTTGAGAATTCTCCATAAATATATGCTTGTGCTTCAGTGTCAATTGAGCATATCTTGAAATACTCGGTCAACATTGTCTGCTTGACACCATCCTAGGAAATGACATTTTTTAAATTTTGGTTTTTCTTGTAAAAATCGTATGCTTGTTTTGAGTTAGTATTTGTATTTTGACTACTATAGTTATTCTTAAAATAAAGTGTGTATTGTTATGCATAAATATGTGTACCTGAATGTTTTCCTGGTAGATGTAGTTGAAGGTTGATGACTGCAGGTTGCATTTCAGTAAAGTTGAATTCATATATTCTCCATAGTGCTTTAGGTGGTGAGACCCATCGCGCATCTTGGAATGTTTTTATTTCGTCAATAACATTTTTACCATCATCAGACTGAACATAAACTTTACATCGATCATGACCTTTATATATATACTTGTATAGATATTTTATTTCTTTGACTCCTGAGCAGATCTCAACATTAATGTGACACTTGTATCTAGTAAGCAAATAAGGGCTATAAGGTACCACCCATTGATTTATCATATTCATTCAACGAACAGTCTCTACTCTTTCATCCATTCTTCTTTTATAAATTGGATATCCATCCTTTTCTTGGACTAATTTGTTGTTATAAGCCCTTTGATAATGATATTGACATTGTCCATTTTGCGTGCATGTGTTTGTCGAACGTTTGTTTTTACACGGACCATGCATCATATGCCTGAGCACTAATTTATGAAAGATAGGATACTCATATTTATCTGCAATCTCTGAGATAAACCTATCATATTTATCTCCTGATTTGATCTTGTGCCCTTCTTTTAATATGAGAAGTAGGTGTATGTGTGGTAGTCACCGTTTTTGGAATTCTCCCACGAATACATGAGCAACAACAATTACAAATTTTTTTTCTTGAAAATTTGGTCTTTAAGATCTTGCAACTTAGCTCTGAATACTCTATTAACATAGTGAGGTCTATCTTAAGGAGTCTGTCTGGGGCGCAATTCTTGTTGGATTTCAATCCGGTCAGGATTACACGTCATTGTTATAAAAAAATCTTGCCTTCCAAAATGTGTACCAAAGTCATCGCATCCATATAGAATTTTTTCATATCTTGTGCCCTCCAATAAAAAATAATGGAAGTAGTATTCTCTGCCCAATTTTATCTCCCCTGCATTCTCCTGCGCTTACACTATCAACAATACCTTGATAAACCTCTCTTCTAAAATTTGATTTTTCTTTTCTGAAATATTCTAGCCTCATTGTTTCCAATTTTATGCACATGTCAACCACAAATTGTTGTAGTAATCTTCCATATAGTAGTAATGCTTACCTCTTTGTTTCTCGTACTTGTAGCTTATAACAATAGTATTCTTTGGAAGAAACATTTCCCTTTGTCTCGCGGCAAACATTTACAAGTATAAGAAATCATGTTAATATTATTTTTATTTTATGTTAGTTACCATATTGGTATAATGGAAAAGTGAATTATCTTAAAATTGTATTTTATACATCTTTTGTAGTATTAGTTTATATCGTGTATGTGTTTCTTTATCAGTTGCTAACTTGTGAAGAGCATGGCTTAATTTTTTCTATAAGAGGGCATAAGATGATATATTTTACCTTGATCCTCGTTGTCTAGTATTGAATCAACTAATATGAATGTTTGAAACTCATCGGTTATAGATGGGGATTGAGCACTTCTTCTGTGAGATAGTCTTTTGCTGTGTTTTCTTATTTCTAGATGTCATCCACCTTCACCTCTTGGGAATAGCAAAGGATATTAAAGAGGGTCATAATAACCAAAATAATGTTTTACTCTATGTTTGTATCCAGAGTGCTCATGAACAATTATTTCTCCGTAAAAAGGTGTAATTGGATTGTTTCCATTGATCCAAATTGCTACTACTTGACTTGCCGAGGGTGTGTCGTACACTCTTTCATGCAAAGATGCATGTGTAGAAATACGAAGTTGGAAATTGTGGAAACTTATTTGGTCTTTTAATGGGCGAAATATTTGTGCATATGGGTTACCCTCCAATACTTGGTTGAACTTTTTTGCAATTTGGTCCGAAAGAATTCCTTCATTCACCTTTGATAGCCTGATGGTCGACTCGTTATCTGTATCAAAGAAGTATAGTTGGAAATAACATGGATTGTTATCAGGTGGTACTAATGATGGTAGATCGTGATAAATATTACCATGTGCCCTAAATGTGTACACTCCTTTTCTTGCACATGCTAGTTCCTATCCAATTTAACACTAAAAGATGTAAAAATAAAGATGTTATTATATGCACGAATATTTTTCAAAAACTCTACGACATCCGGAGTAGATGCTACAAAGATTTCGTATAGTTTTGTTGGTGCTTTAGAGGTTGAAAATTTGATATATCTATTTGCACAACAAAATGCTGGAGGTTCATGGTCAAATATTTTTGCAGCACATAAATGCATTCTGAGACAGTTTTCAGCACGTGCAGATATGATAAAGATAAGTTATAAACAACAATTCCTATCTATATGAATATTGGAAGAGATATATGTTAAGAATCTAATTTCATAAAGTTATTGAATATTCAATTTATGTATGACATGAAAAGGGGTTTTCCAATGTACCTCTAGCTTCAGACTCTTCAGGTTATGCTCTAAATAGCTAATTAATATTAGGATGCTTCTTCAAACGTGGATGTTCATCTTCTAGATGTGCTATTGTTTTGGTTGATATTTTATATATTTATCCACTTTTCGCAATGCGCTTCGCAGTTGACTTTTCTCTAGAAATATTTTTTGGTACATTTAGACAAAGGATGTAATACTTATGCATGTATCTATGAAAATATGTTCGCGTTGTACAGAACACTCATGTATGTTGGATTTTACATGATTATGTATGTTCTTACTTGTATTGCGCAAATTATTTTTTGTGTGGTTGTCATGCTGATAAGTTTTACTGGTAGAAGGAATGCCTTTTCCTTTATCACCTGTTGGTTTTGGCGTGAAAGGATTGGTGGCATTTGTTGGGATTTTGTCTGAGATCTGACATGTATTGTGTGTCTGATTTATAATTGTTCTGGGCTGCTGATCCACATTACATTTAGAAGCAATGAAGTTACCTTTATCACCTGTGCAGTGAATTGAATAGAAGGGTTTATATTTAATTTTGAACTATGATAACTACTTAACATACTAGATTTACCATGATGTTGATTGTATGTCATTGTTGATTTGATGGTGATAAATTTAGGATTGTTGGTGTGACACTTCTCTTATCTCGTTTTATCAATCATATCCAATTTTGCCGTGATATATATATATATATATATCCTACCCTATATAGTTAAGAAATTCATATAGAGTAGGATGTATGCATACCTTTTTATTTTATGAGGGTGTGGATTGCTGCAGAATATTATTGTCGATCTGCTTTGATGTAATAAATTGCATACACTGAATGTTTAGTGAAGCAGTTAATCAAATTCATTTATATTGGAGAAAGTAAGTTAAAAATATAAGCGATGTTAGGTGAAGTTGCTCGGTGAGGAAAGGAAATTAGATTTTAAATATTAGGGAGATAATAAGCATTGTTAGTTAAAATAAGGAAATTTTAAATCAACTATATATTAGTTTTTTTCCTCTTTGATCTTCTTTTCCATCGGATATGGCATGAGATTGTTTCCTTTAATCTTCCTGGTCTTTTTTCTTTGTAATTGAATTAGTGGGTTTTCATCGTCACTTTCATCTAGTACATTCTGCTTTTCTACCTCATGTATCCTAACTTTTTGTGGATTTTCATCTGCAACGACTTCCTTAATTTTCTTAGTCCTCTTGTATTTATTTGTTTTTTGTGGGCTTTCAATGTAAGTTTCAACTGCTGCACTATCTTCTTCAACATGAGATATGTCTGCACATATTTCTTTCATTTTTTTTATCATCACTTAGTTTCTTCATCCTCTTGCTTCTCTGTTTTTTAAATCAGTATATTAACCTTGGTTTGATCTGTTGGAAGTTTTTAAATACCTCATTTATCTCCATAGGTATCACATTCATGTTTGTCTCAATATCTTTGAATTTACGATCAATCTTGACAATGATACTGAATTCTTTCCCCTTTCTCAATACCACTTGTGATAGTATGTTGATTCTTCTTTTTGTGGAATAGGAAACTGTATATATCTCATATATTATTTCCTCTCTTTGTCTTGGTTTCCTACTAATATATATTGTGTGATTATGTTTTTTTATAGGCTTGGCTAAAAAGAAACAGAGGTAACACTTTAGGATTTTTGAAGTAGTTCGTTTGGAACTCGAGAAGGCTGATTGGTAAGAAATTGAAAGTAATAAAAAATTTCTTCTATATGGTAATTGTTAGATTGACCAGCTAACTCCCTTGTGTTATTTTAGAAAGAGAATATGAGTTGTTACAGTTTGTCCGAACTACTTTTTCCATGTGAACAATCAACTCTATTACTATTTTATGAAAACATGTATTGTTTTGCTAGAATCAAAACTAATACTAATGTATTGATAATTATTTTGTTTGCTTGATGCAGCCTGTTGCTATACTGTATGTTACTTACGCTAATCTAGGTCTTCCCTTATTGCTTTGAGATTTGTTTGAGTGTGCCTTTAGTCATTCATTTGTATAAAGTTTATTAAATGGTGGAAGCTTCTAATAACTTAACTTGTCAATATTTTTTGGTTCTACTATTAGTGTTGTAATTGTTTTGTTGTTGAATTGATGTGAAGGTTTGAGATACGATTAATCTAAAAGTTCGAGTTGTTAAGTTCTGCCAATATTATTTGTACGCATGAAATTATTGGCTTTAATGTTATGTACATGTCATGCAGGATATATATTCAATGGATTTCGGAGATAAAAGTTTGATGAATCTTCGAAGATCCACCAATGAATATATTCATGGAGTTAATGATTTTCTTGATAAAGCATTTGAACGAGCTTCCCAAGGAAATGAAATATTGTGTCCTTGTAAGAAGTGCTTTAATCATAATTAGCATTGCCGAAATATGGTAGAGGATCATTTGATTTGCCATGGATTTGTTCAGGGATACACTAAATGGGTTTTTCATGGTGAAGGATTTTCCTCAAGAAATACGCCACATCCAACCGATGAAGAAGAAACTTCTAACATGCATGACGACATTGATAGATTACTTCATGATACTTTTAGAAATGTAGTAGATGATCAGAGACATGAAGGAGTGCGGGAGGGGCCACATGAAGATGCAAAGAGATTTTATAAATTAGTGGAGGAAGGGAAAGAAGACTTGTATCCAGGGTGTAAGAATTTTTCTAAGTTAAGTTTTACCATCCGGCTATACTTGTTTAAATGCATTCACAAGTTGACTGATGTGGCCTGTTCAGATTTGTTGGACTTGATAAGAGAGGCACTTCCATTTGCTCAGATACCCGACTCGTTTTACAAGGCAAAAAAGGTCATAAAAGATTTGGGTCTTCATTATGAGAAAATACATGCTTGCACTAATGATTGCATATTATTTTGGAATGACAATGCAAAGTTAGATAATTGCTCTGTGTGTGGAGCTTCAAGATGGAAAAATGTTCGTAATGACTTAAATAATAAGGTTACGAGAATCCCAGTGAAGGTTTTAAGGTACTTTCCTTTAAAGCCTAGGCTTCAAAAGATATTCATGTGTTCTGAAACATCTGTAGCTATGAGATGGCATGATACTGAATGACTTAAAGATGGAAATTTAAGACATCCCGCAGATGGTGAAGCTTGGAAGGATTTTGATTCATTGCATCCTGACTTTGCTAATAATGCTCGCAATGTTAGATTGGGTATTTCAAGTGATGGTTTCAATCCATTCAGAACTATGAGCATTTCCCATAGTACATGGCCAGTTATGTTGATGAACTATAATTTATCTCCATGGACTTGCATGAAGTCGGAGAATATTATGTTGTCAATGATTATTCCAAGTCCATCGTCCCCGGAAAATGATATAGATGTATACTTGCAACCACTCATTGCGGAGTTGAAGGAACTATGGGAAGTGGGAGTTGAAATATATGATGCTGTAACTAATCAAACATTTCTAATGCATGCAGCTTTATTGTGGACAATTAGTGATTTTCTAGCTCTAGCAATGCTTTCGGGATGGAGCACCAAGGGGAGATTGGCATGCCCCACTTGTAACCATAATACATGTTACCAATATCTCAAAAATAGTCGCAAGATGTTTTACTTGGGTCATCAGACGTTTTTACCTCCCGATCATCCATTCATAAGAGATAAAAGATCATTTAATGGTAAAGAGGAGCATAAAGTTGCACCTACTCCATTATCAGGTGCACAAATTCTTGAAGAGCTTCGTGAATTCAATAATGTATTTGGAAAGAACAAAAAGAAAAGAAAACAAAAGAATGATGGTCCATGGAAAAAAATCCATATTTTTTGAGTTGTCGTATTGGGAAACAAATGAATTGAGGCACAATCTTGATATGATGCACATAGAGAAGAATATTTGTGACAGTAGTCTTGGGACTTTATTGGATATACTTGTAAAGTCCAAAGATCATATAAATTCTCGCTATGACTTGTATGAAATGGGGATACGTAAAGAGCTTTAACTTCTAAAAGATTGTGATACAGGAAATATCCATCTAGCTAAAGCTTGTTTCTCTATGACACCAGATGAGAAAAAGTTATTTTGCACTATCTTAAAAGATGCCAAATTACCAACAGGGTGTGCTTCTAATATATCATGTCGTGTGCAAATTGCAGAGATGAAAGTATCAGGATACAAAAGTCACAATGCTCATTTCATAATGCATTACTTGCACCAGGTTGCAGTAAGAAAAGTGTTACCCAAGAATGTAGCTATGGTCTTGATTAGATTGGGGAATTATTTTAGAGCCATATGCAGCAAGGTTATAAGAAGAAGCGATCTTGATAAGATGAAAGCAGAAATCATAGATATTGAATGTGAGCTTGAAAAGATTTTTCCTCCATCTTTTTTTGATATAATGACACATTTACCTATCCATCTAGTAGATGAAATTAAGCTTTGAGGCCCAACTCATTTGCGTTGGATGTATTCTGCAAAGAGAACTATGTGTGACTTCAAGGGGCTTGTTCGTAATCGAAAAAATCTTGAAGGATCAATAGTAGAAGGTTTTTCAGCTATAGATTGTTTGAACTTTATTTCCATATACCTACCTAATAAGGTGAAGACAAAATTAAGTAGGTGTGAAATAGAGGATGATGAGTACATTCACACAGAGGAAGGTGGTGTTTCACATTTATTTCCAAAGACAGGTCGTCCAATTGGAAGTGAGAATATAAGCAAAGGCAAGATTATTAACATGGAGCAACATGAGTTTTTTTGAAGCATCTCGATATACCTTGTTCAATACAGGAGATGAATAAGTAGAGGCATTTATCAAGTAAGATTAAATACTCGTTTCTTTTTAAATTCATTTAGATGTTATGATAATGTATTTCAAATTTTATTTCATTTATAAATACACATTAATTAAATTACATTACATGCTTATAGGGAACATAAGAGCTTAACTGATTATCGTACTAGAGGCAATGCATGGGTAAAAGCACAGGTCCATAGTAAAGAATTTGGTGATTGGTTTAGTGAAAAGGTTAAAAGTATTGAAGTGTCCAATCATTTAAAATGGCTAGCGAAAGGGCCTAACTTTGTGGCAAAAAGATATACTGGATATTTCATTAATGGATATCGATTTCATACGAAGACACGGGATGCCCCTTGTAAAACTCATAATAGTGGAGTGACTTTGTCAGCCACAACGGATATTTTTGCTAGTGCACCAAAATCCTGTTGATGGAATGGTTTTCTATTACGGAATTATTCAGGATATCATTGAGATTTATTATTGGGGTTGCTTTAGTGTTGTACTTTTTAATTGTGACTGGTTACATAATGAAGTTTATGAATATGGATTGAATCGGGTATATTTCAACAAAAATGTAGTACAAATGATCCTTTTGTACTAGCATCTCAAGTGCATCAAGTTTTTAATATAGTAGACCCAGTTGACAAAAATGTTTATTATGCAAGAAACAAGTCCCTGTGGATTCGTATGATTTGGAGGAAGTGAATTTTCCTAATATTGAAGAAACATTTTGGAGAGAGCCTAATGATGATATTGGTTAATCAGAAAGATTACTTGATGTAGATGTTAGATGGTCTAGAGAAGATCTTCCTGTTGATATCATCGATGCTCCTTCCATTGCACAACATTTACAAAATGAAGCTATGGAAACATCGGAAGAGGAGGATGACTTTGATGATACTGATTGGGATTGGATGGAAGTTGATGATTAACAAAGGATCTTGTGGACTTGTTCGAATACATTATGTTTTTTTTCATATAGTAAGTAATGAATATCATTTGAGTTGCATCATATAGATTATGAATGTTGAATGAACTGTATTTACTATCTCTTCTTTTTGTTTCTATGTGTATTTTTCATGGTATCTTTAAATTACTATAACTTTGGTATTATTACTTTTTGTAAGTCCTTTTTCTCTCTAATTGATCATTTAGTTTCTCTGAGCAATTTCAATATATTAGTGGACCAGCAAATCACTAGGTTCTTATCTCTTTATTAACGTCCAACACTCCAGGTTCATATCTCGTTTTTATGATTCTTTGAATACTTCTTCGTTATATCTATCTTTGAGTACTTAATGTACAATCTATGAAGCTATATTGTATCTCTAGACCTAACATAAGCCGCAGCAAGCTGGAGTCTACAAATAACTTCAGAAACCTCAAAAGAGTTAAATAAATTAAATCATGCTCCAGAAGTGAACCTGAACTAATCAATCAAGTAAATTTATCTTATAATTCCACTAATCGGCTTCCTAAAAACACTCTAAATCTTGTGTATGATTGTGGACAGTTACAGATCTACTGAATGTGATTGAGTGCAAAAAATATTATTAGAATGTCCCTAAGGGTACATTTTATTTTTAGCTCTTTGTAATACCTTGGTGATTGATTTGTTTAAGTATTGCAGGTGTACACTACCATACATTTTAACTTTTTAATTCTATTTTCACACAGGTTTGAATAGTCATAGCTATGAGTCAACAAGAAACTTCAAAAAGAACCAAAAAAGGCAAAAAGAAGACATTTGCTAAACCGGGATCGCTATCATTCTTGGCAAATAAGAAACGGCGGTCATTGACAACAAATGAAATTATTAAAGAAATAGAGTGCGAGAAAGGACATCTGCTCAAATTAATTGGAGAACAACAATTATTAGAACCACAATATGAAGCAAAAAGACAATCTGTCGAGGAGTTGTCTTTTGAAAATCAGCCTGTCGAGGAGCTGCCTCTTGTGCAGCCTGTCGAGGAGCTGCCTCTTGTGCAGCCTGTCGAGAAGCTTCCTCTTGTGCAGCCTGTCGAGGAGCTGCCTCTTGAGCAACATGGCAAAGATTTTCCTTTCGAGGATCAAGTGCGAATGAATTATGTCACTCCTCGAACAAATGATCAACCAAAAGAACAAGGTAACATATAAGATTACAGACCTATTAAATGTGATAATTTTTAATTATATTTCTTGTATTTTCCTATAGCTGAAGCTGTTTTCAGTCTAAATAAAAGAGGTAGAACGCAAATGCATGGTGTTCATGCCCGAAAAGAATGCAAGTTGATCATACTGAATAGTCAAAATCAACTTGCTGGTCCTACTGATGATGTTTTCATAGAGCTAAGTAGCTTCCGAGGAACATTGGCTAGAAATTCGACTCTTTGCCCATTTGATATATTGGATTCGAGGAGCATGGACACTAAAAAGGATTTATAGGATTATGCCAAGGCTTGTAGTTTAAAACAATTAATTATTTGTAAAAGTATTTTACTTTTATTGGATAATTGAATGACACAAAATTATAGGAGAAATATACTATTCCTGAAGATGCGTACCATTGGGCTATGGTAACAATTTGAGATGCTTGGAGAAGACATAGAAGTGATTTGAAGCTTAATTATTACGATCCATATGACAATGATGCAGTTCGAATGGCAAAAAAACCTTGTCATATTCCAGAATGTCAATTTAGAGAGCTCATCAGATATTGGAATTCAGAAAAATTCAAGGTAAAAATGTAGTTCAAAATCTCAATTTTTTTGATAAGTAGCATTTGTATTAGAGCTCCTGATTTTTGCGCCCTTCCCAGCTTCTTCCCACCTAGTGACCCTCAACACTTCAAAGCTGTTAGACAAAATAGTACCTCTGTTTCCAGTAGCATCTCTGTGTCTAGCATGTTTTGATATTTCATCTGATATAGTTGATCTGGCTTGCTATGTTTGGATATTCCTATGCTTCCTCCTGGATCTTCTTTCTCGTAGGTGCCTTTTTAATCAACAGATGGATCATTATCACGCCCAAACATTAAGAAATTAGAGCAATATTTGGCCTGTATTTGAAGTTAAGACCTTACTAGAAAGACCCATAAGGAGCAACAAGTGTAACTATCTCCACTAAAGGTTGAGAAATGTCAACACTCTATCATATGAAGTATGATTCATCTCTGTTTGTAATTCATACCTCTAGCTTTATTATGGTTTGTATATGGACCAGTCTGCATAACCTCATCTATGGGTGCTACAAAATTAAATCAAAACATATAGTAACCATCTGAATAGTATAGATACTAAAGCATATGGATAAAGTGCCAACACTGACTGCAATGACATAATTGTCCATAGTGTGATATCGGTGTTGCTGACATAATAGTATTGATTCTGCTTAGCTGAGGCTTGGCTGGTACTTTAGTGTCTAAAATAGTGTGATAATAGTATAGATTCTGCTTTATTTTTTCTTTTTATCTCTTCTCTATTGTAATATTTTGCAGCTTCTTTCTTCATTTATTGTGATAGTCCCAGGCATTTTACAAGACACCTTAACACTATATAATGACTGATATTGACAGATTGTTATAAAGGAAAGATAGACTGTTATAAAGGAAAGATAGACTAATATTGACCTCGTCTAGTACACTATATAACACTAATATACCTTAGATTAACATTACTGATTCATTTCTTTGCAGAAAATGTCTGAAACAAATGAAAAGAATCCAAAAAAATTGATGAATCCACACACTGCTGGCAAAAAGAGTTTCGCTTTAGTTCATAATAAGCTGGTGAGTTCTCTTATGTATTATTTTTTAATCAAATTTTGGGGCTTTTTATTAATGGGTACACTTTCCTTATGTAATGTTTCTAATCCACTGCTCATGAAATTTTCTTTTGGATCTCTTCCAGTGTGAGTTTATTTTTTATACATATTTCAATTTGACTCGGAGAAAGATAAGGGGACAATATCATCTAAGTATCTCTTTGTGGTTACAAGAACAAGAAAACCTGGCCGTTTGTACAAGGCCTCAAATGAAGATACTACTAGTAAAATTGTATGTGTCCTGTCTATTTTCATTTTTTTTATTGTGATCAATTATTTATTTCATAAGATTGTGTTTGTTGGATATGCTTTGGTAGGCTGAAATTGAGGAAATTGAAAAACAAATAAGCATAAATGGTGAGTATGTTGATGCATTTTCAAGCGTCATGGGTCCTGAACATCCGGGACTTCTAAGACTATATGGCACAGGAGTTACAAACACTACTTTGAAAAAAAAGTTGGCAATTCGGAATCAACTTTAAGTGCAACAACTGATGGAATGCAGCAAATGCAAGAGAGGATGCAGAAAATGGAGAAACAAATGGAGGAACAAAAGAAAATTGTGCGACAAGAAGTTATTGCAGATGTTATTGCACAACCTAAGCATGCGGGAATAATTAATCCTAACATATTGGCAGCATTATCAACTCCTTCACCAAGAGAACAAGGTTGGTGTCGCTAATTCGATGTTTTGATTGTTATTTGTTATTGCTACTTCCTATTGGATTAGAATGGAAAAGTATGCTATTTATCTAAGGAAGTTGGGGAAAAGTTAGGCAGAGGATCAGTAAATGCCTGATTCCTGAGTTTAATGTCTGAGTTGCTGCTTGTTCTCTGAAAGTTTAATCTCTGAGTTGCTGCTTGTAGTCTAGTTCATGAGTTTTGTGGTGCTGTTTGTAGCCTAGTAGAGGACCAGTTTTTGGATTCATGATTTTTTGACACTTGCTGCTTGTAGTTTGGTTTATTGTTTATGCTAATCAAACATGTCTCTTGTAGCATGATAGTGTTGAATCATGATAGTGTTGTTTCTACTGCTTGTGGTCTGGTATCTTGTTTCTGCTGCTGGTCTCTTGTTTCTGCTGCTGGTTTCTTGTAGCATGATAGTGTTTAATCCTAGCTTCACGATTTTGTTTAGTCGAGCCAACGTAGTAGCTAATGCATGTTACTGCATGTAGTCTGGTCTCTTGTTTCTGCTGCTGCTTGTAGAAGTTTCAATGCAGCTAGCAGTTGAATGTTATTGGCATGTACATGATTTCTAAGTTTTAGGGTTGAACAATTCTAAAAGGTAATGCATGGTTGTAACTACATGCATACTTGTTAATTTCCAAGATTTGAGGTTTGCGAAATTATTTATATTTTTTTCTGATTGTTTGTATGTGATGAAATCGAAGAAGGCGATGAAAGCAGTAGTGAAGACTTGACATAGGAGCTGAAGTATTGATGTAAACTTTATTGATGATCTAGAAATCACATATTTTTGAAGATTGAAAATTCTATGGATGTGTTTTACCTTTTTTGAATGCTATAAAAAGATTTGTATATTTTTCTTTAATTGATATTATAATCACGGATCTTGAATTCTAATTTTGGTAATGAACATTTATTCTCGTTAACGATTTACGTGTATTTTTATATTATAAAATTTATTCTCGTTAATGATTTAGTATATAGCAGGTATATATAGCTTACTAATATTGCATTAGAATTGTTGCAAATAGCAGGTAATAACCGTTGCAATAGGCATTAAGCAACAATACTACAATTGTTTAAAAGTGTTGCAATACCCTATAACAACCGTCGCAATAGAGTGAAACGGTGTGTTGAATCGAAAGAAACTGCATCCATAGCCTTAACAAAACTGATACATAAACCTCTATTACGACGGTTCAAAATCGTACCAATACGGCCATAACCGTTGGCAATTAATTCAGATGAGAACCGTGACAATAGGTCAACGTATGGCTACGGTTTTATGAACCGTCGCACAAAACCGTCGCAATATAGCTATTGCTACGCGATCTGTTGTAGCAATTGACGTAACCGTAGCCTTAGACCTATGGCTACGGTAGTAACGTCTATTGCTACGGTAGGTGACCGTGACAGTGGACCAAATTTCTTGTAGTGCGTACAATTCTTTAATCATTAAGGGTGAAATTTCGGTGAAAAATAAAATTATTGGCATGTGGGTGAACAAATGGAAGCTTACATACCTCTTATGTGATTAAACCCATGGAAAATATCCACAACTAAACTCAAGAACGTTGACGAATGCCTTCATCCTTGCTTCTTTTCTCCTCTTTTTTTCTTGCCTCTTCTTGAACTCTCAACTAAAACCCTAGGCGTATATTAGGATTGTAAAAGTGAACCTAAAAGTATTAGAACACTAAAATATTAATAAAAATGAATTAAATATGATTGTGTAAGGAAAGGACTAAAATACCCCTCTTATTTTCGGTTAACTTTTCTTAACTTGACAACCTAACTTCAAAAGGTCATATCTCAATCATCCTAATTCCAAATTTAGCAAACTCGGCGGCTTTGTAAAGACAATTTTAATATCCTTTCTATGGTATCTTTGAGAACACCTAACTGATCCTGTTCTAGCAGTTAGTCAATTAAAGTTGACCCAAAATTCATACTTAGCTTCACTCTCCAAATTTCAGATTCTTGTTATTTTCACTTTAATTATCTTTGAAAATCAAGGTTCTAAATCTAGTAAAATGACCTTAATATTTAAGAAATTTTAAATTCCTCCGAAAAATTAATTAACTCTCCATGAAGGATAGTTCGAGTCTTAGCTCAAAAGTTTTCCGAGGTGTTATAGTTTTATTTTAATGTGTAGCAAGATGATCACAGATGTATTACTACAGTGGAAGGATCCTTCCAACTCAACTATAATCCTTCACAACCAGAAGTTGAGGCACTTATCATAGACCTATGTTTGATAATAGAGCATTATGTTCTACATATGTTCTTATCATAAACTTTTATTAATTAAGAATTTTGCACACAATGTCAATTTTCCCTTCAATAGTAATATTCGATTTATGATTACCATCCGAAAAAACTCTTTTTTTCTTGTTTTTTTCTACCTACTTTCATTACTCTAGTAAATTAGTTGAGATGATTGTATTTTGTGCTGAAAGAATTTTGGAATAATTTAATATTAAATTATTTTTTACTGACCTTTTCGTAGAGTACAACTGCCCAACTTTTGTTTTATGATTGATTAAATTTGTATTGAGTAAGATAATCCAAATTTAAATTTTAACAGTGTATATCCCAACTTGTTAATAAATTGTGTGAAAATACTTTTCATTAAATATACTTACAACTTTTGGTGTCTTATTTTATAATGTGGCAAAACAATCATGGTGGTATCACTATAGATAAAAGTTTATTCGATCTCTATAATTATTTCACGGATTTGGAACCTTGAGTAATTTTCATCCACTTATCTCTAGTCGTAATATACTATATTCAATATCTATACTTACAAAGTCGAGAATAAGAAAATTTGTACACACAATTATTTTTCTTTTCTCTATCTATCTTTTTATTAATTTTTCCTCCACTTGTTAAATAGTGGCGATGTAGTATATTGGAAAGGTAAACGAATTAACAATAATTTGATTGGTAAATTTTTAATTAGATTACTAACATTTTCGTAGACAAATAATTTACCTATGTTACATAATTTTAAATTTATGTTGTATAATATATTTTAATAACAAAACTCAAAACTATATCAAAACTTGTAAATACATATTTCAAATATTTCTCAGTAAATATGCTTACAACTTTTAATATCTTATTTCACTATAAAGCAATTATAGAGAAGTTATTATCGAGGAAAGATCGTTCCAATGACATTATGTTCCCCAAAATTTAAAACTCGAGGTAGTTTGTAACACCCAAAAAAAAAATTCGAACTAAGACTTGAGCCGTTAATCATAGTGAGTGAGATTTCATCAGGAATTAAAAATTTCTTAAGTATTAAGGTCAGATCACTAGATTTAGCACAGTAGTTTTAAAAAGAATTAAATTGGAAATAGAAAAATCTGAAATTCTGCAAGTTAAGCTAAGTATGAGTTTTGGGTCAACTTCAAATGACTATAACTCCTAGAACAGGATGATTTAGGTTCTCTACAAGAAACCATAGGAAAGATCTTTGAATTATCTTTCCAAAGATGCCTAGTTTTCTAAGTTCTGCGTTCGGATGAGTGAGATATGACATTTTGAAGTTACGCTGTCCAGTTAAGGAAAGTTAGCCGAAGATAGTGAGGGGTATTTTGGTCCTTTCTTTATCCAATCAGATTTACTTCGTTTTTAGTAATATTTTGGGGGTATAATCCTTTTAGGTTAAGTTTTATAACCTAATATAAACCTAAGATTTGGTTGAGAGTTCAAAAAGAGGCAAGAAAAGAAAAGAGGAGAAACGAGGGAAGGATGAAGGCGTTTGTTGACGTTCTTGAGTTTAGTTGCGGATTTTTTCCATGGGTTTAATACCTAAGAGACATGTAAGTTTCCATATTATTGGGTTAGTTCACCTTCACGCCAATCATGTTATTTTTTTCAGCGAAAATTTTATGCTAAATGTTTAAAGATTAGAGTTCTTAATAGGTGTTCTTGAGGTTCATTCTAAATCTTGTTGTGTTGGGTTTTTATGAAATCTTTAAATAAATTGAAATTGAGTTTTTTTCATTATATTAGAGTGTAACTAAGTTAAGTAATCGAATCTATGTGATTGGGGAAGAAACTGTTCGATTTTAGGCGAGTTAGGGTGAGAAAACGAGCAAGAACGTTCGGTAGAATATCTAGATGGGGACTGGCGCGGCGCGCCTGCCAGAGTGCTCAAACCCTTCTCTTTACTCCAGGTGTTGGCTCCCGGCGACACCCATATCCCTAGGGTCTGCTGACCCCTCCAGTTTTCTCCCAGTCGCTCTTTGTGATCACATTTAAAGTGTATCTTCGCTCCTTTTTATTCTAAACACTTTAAACTACATATAAACACTTATAAATCATTCATAATATGAATCATAACCTTGAAAAAATAATTCAAATTCAAGGTAAAGTCAAGATTAAGTTTTGAGTGTTCTTCCAAACCTTTTTGAGAGAGTCGGTTCGAGTTCTTTTGAGGAGTCTTCTACAACTTGTAGTAACTTGTTTCAAGACTCAAGTAAGTGAGCATGAAGTGAGGAGACTGTATTCATGAGTCTACAGTATCACCTAGATACTTCATATCATGAACAATTACTCTTGAACTCATAATTCACATTCAAGAGAGAGTTAAGATTATAGTCCAAGAAAGCTTTCGAGTTCAGTAATGAATCTTTTGAGATCAACTAACTATTTGAGCTAATATTGAAGGAAGTATGTAAGAGAATATGAAGAGTTGTACTTAATAATTCTATTAAGTTATCTAGACCTTCGAATTAAGTAGTTCATAGCCATAATTTCACATGAACCCTATAAGTCGAAAAATCTTGAGATAAGAAGTGTCTTTGAATCCTTGAGTTGAGTAGTTCATGCACATAATTTTGCATGAACCCTCCAAGTTGAAAATCTTCAAATTATCCATAAACATGAGATCATGACCCTTGAAACCATACTTAAATTCAAGGAATGTTAGGAGTCAAGTCAATAAGTTAAGATCAAGTAAAGTTCTTAAAGTTTTCTAAAGTCTTTCACAAACGTTTTCACTTTGTTTTAAAGACTTAAAATTCAAGTAAAGTAAAGAGTAATGAGTTGAAGATCATTATTTAAAGTAATCTAAGGGAACTAAGTATCCCCTAAGAGTTAAGTTTCAAGTTAATTAAAGAGTAAGAGTTGAGTTTATTTCTTGAAAATTTTAAGGGAAATTCCCTAAGAGTTTATAAATGTTTTTCACACTTAAGTTAAGGGGAAAGTAAAATTTTCCGAAAGAGTTTTGAACAAGAAAAGGGAACATTGATTTCCAGAGAGCTTTTTGAAGCTTAAGTGTTGAGTAAATTATCTCAACCATAAAGAAAGAAAGTTATTCTAAAAGCATGAGCTAAAGTATGTTTTTTAGAGTAGTATTGAGCACCGATGGGGATAATAGTTTATATTAACTCAAGTCCCTATGTAAACCATGTAGCCATCATGGGTGTTAACAGGCCATACTTTTTAGATGATCATGTAAGTTAAGCTAGTGGATCCACTAAGATAGATAAGGTTCCAAAAAGATGGTAAGGTATAGGATGGTCCTTGTTAGCGTGAGGTAAAAGGGTATACCATCGCTTAGGCTCATAATGATGGTTGTCGTTTAGAGAATCTCTCACAGAAACTATATTACTTTCTTCTATAAGTAAAGTTAAGTTTGTTATTGAATTTTATTTAATGAACTAAGTTGATTTTATTATTTTATGAAGCTTTCTACATATTGCAAGCATATTCTTGTTTTATATTGAGTTGAGTATTCAGAGTTGAATATCCTATCATTGAGTTGAGTTTTCAATCTCTTGTTTAGTATCTTATTAATGAATATCTAATCTTTGAGTTGAGTATATTAATCTTTAGTTGAGTTGAGTGTATTTTTTACAAGATGTAAGTATGTTTCCTTTTTATTCATGTTTAAAGCTTACGTTATACTTTAAAATTCCTCTTACATGCTCGTACATTCCACGTACTGAGCCATTTGGCCTGCATCTTTTGATAATGTAGGCACATGTATTGAGCATCATCAACGGGAGCTTCATCGATACATCCTAGAGTGTGAGTTATCCATGGTGAGCCTCCTTGTTTTAGGAGGATTTTATTTAGTTTCAGTTTAGTCAAGATATCGTGGGTCTTGTCCTGACTTCCATCTTTATCAGTCAGAGGCTTCATAGATAGTCAGTTTAGTTAAGAAGTATGTATTATTCCTTTATTTTATCAATTGTTTAAAGACTAAAGTTGCCGATTTATGGAGTGTTGAATATATTAATTTGATTATTAAAAGTTTTCTTTTGAGTTAAAGTTTGTATTTCACTTTCATGAGTCTTATTCAGATTTTAAGATTTTGCATGCTTAATTTAGTCTTCCGCTTGTAGTCAGCCAGGATGAGGGTGCGCTTGGGGAACAAAAATGGTTCTTGAGTGTCTTCCACGTCTAGGGTGTAGACTTGGGATGTGACATAGTTTCTCATGTATCCGTGTTTCGTTATATAGAAAAATACTTTTAAATATTATTTACAGAGTTAAGAAAAGTTAAAAACTTGTACACGCTATCATGTTCATTCTACATATTCTGTTTAGTTTACCCGCTTTCCCTAGTTAATTAGTGGATACGGTCATACATTTTTAGATAATAAAGTTTATCAATAACTTGACTGGTAAATTTTGAATTTAGTAAATTTTTTAAATTTATATAGAATATGAATAATAAATCTTTGTTATATAAAAGTTTAAATTATTTTTGTATGAGATGATTAGATAACGAAACTCAAAACAATGTCACAATTTCTCAATGTATAGTGAAAATAATTGTAACGAAATATGCTTATAACTTTTGATATCTTCTTTCACTGTGTAGCTATAAAATTTCAGAGGAATGTTGATCAAATGTTTGTGAATTATGAATATCAATTTTGGAAGTTGTTTTCTTTTAATGTGTAGCTTTCGTTGTTAGCTGACTTTGTATTAAATCTTTTGCTGGATATGGCCATTTGCTGCATCCCTTTTCTAGATATGGAAACAAATTTATCAAATTTGCTATTTCACTACTTTTAGTTTTCACTTTCTTTCTGTAATTCAGTCATATTTTTAAGTAGTAGTATGTGTTTTGAGTTTTCTTAATTCATACATTTGAGTGTGTTTATTAATGTCGTTGATTTTGTTTTATTATGTGGACGCCAATTGAAAAGTAAGAAAATCATTCACTCATATATAAAAAAAATATTATAAAAATTGTATTGTTACTAATATATATTTCATTGAAATTATTACAAAATTAATATTACTACATTTTAATAGATTTGCATTTGATATAAATATTATTATTAGGAAGACACATTGTAATATAAAATTGTATAGTAGGTTAAAACATATTGTTCAGTTATAAAATTAACACATATGAAATCGTATTTTCATTTATCATTAGCTTGTTTTGACAACAATAAGTTGATATCATATCACTACTGTGTTATTTATTTGTAATTGGTAGTTAAGGAATTTGTAAAGCCCACAACTTCTAAGCAGAGGTTCGAATCATCCTCGACGTTCATATAGGTCGGAATCAGATGATTTTTAAGGTACCTCAAACACCAATGAAAGTTCAATGCATTTCTATCGATTACTTTTTCCCACGAGTTCATGTAAGAGTAATTTCAAATGACTATATCTTTAGATTATAAAGAGTTAGGTGACTCATAATGTATGAAACTAAAGGTCTCTGACTATTAGTTTCAACGCCTCCAAGATTGCATCAATTCATGTTCAGAGTAAGATAATATGACTGATTTACTGGAGATGCTTTAACATGACAACCGTTTCGTGATGGCTCCTCGATACAGAGATAAAAGGGACCTCACTGCCCACTTGAATAATAATTCATCTTGCAGCTCCAATTAAGTAATTGGGGGGGGGGGGGAGCATCTTTGTCCTAAGCTTCTTTAAGTATTTATCTAAATGACCATCAATGTTTAGAAAATCAGTTTTTCATGATTAAGTCCTCTCATTTACTCCACATTCTATGCTGAAGAACTTCACGAAGTACCAAGGTTGTGGTTCTTCTTTCAAGATTCTCCATCAAGCTTCTCTACTAAGGTAGGTAGGACACCAATGAAAAATTTCTTTTATTCTTAGTAGTTCTTGACATGATTTTGTGTCACGCTCAAGGCCAACACCCTGGACATGATTGACACTCAAGAGCCATAGGGAACCCTTGGCCTGGTTGGCTATGCTACATACGACTCCATAGGATACACAGAAGCTTTAATAGATGATTATTTATAACATATAATAAAAACTTCTAAAATAATGACATTATTGGTCAAGTGTGATGGGCTGTTACACTTGTGATGGGCTGTCAGTCTATATCCGTCACAAACTGCCAGGTTGGAGCTTCTTTGGTAAATAAGTCTATCTTAGAGTTATGGTCGTTCGTAATTTACCCTTGTTGGATCTCATGTGAAAAACATAGCCAGTAGAAAGGTGTTGAACTCGACTTTGTGCAAGAAGTACCTTATGAACCTCAACCACATAACTACACTTCCAACACAGTGGAATGTGCCTTGTCATACCTATAAAAAGAATAAATCATTGGATATGGACTTTATGTATACGAAGAATGGTTTTAATCCTACCTTAAAAGTTGTAGGGTGTTACACTTAGTTTAAAATATGTCATGACCCAAACCCGTCGTGATTAACACCCACACTTACAAGCCGGTGGGAGAACCATTACTACTATCCAACAAAACCAATTATTGTAAGACTAAGGCATTTAAGTTACGGAAAGTTAAATGACTAAAACAAAAGTTCAATACTAAACAACAGATTTAACAACTATAATTTTGCGGAAGATAAATCTATGATCTGAAAGTCAATGTACCAAAACTACTAACGATTCCCAAGTCTAAACAAGGAATTGCGAATGAACTATTCAACTAACTAAATATAAAGGGCCAAGTCCGGAATTGGTGGACATGGACGACAGAGAACTCCTTGGTAGCGTGGAAGATGCAGCTCAACCTTGAAGTCGATGAGATAATCTCTAATCTCTTAAGCAAGGTCTGTCTATAGACGCTTGAAGATGCCCTATACTCATCAAAATAAGAGCAAGTTAAGAATCACTACACAACCACCGTGTGTTGGTATGATCACGCGGCTATCCCACTAGTGCAATATAAACAAGTCGAACAAACATTATAATTACACGCATATATATATCAACAGAAACAACATTATCAACATAACAATTCCACAACACATTTCACATGCTTAACACATCATTGGTCCTCTCACATAAACCAAACTCAAATTGTTTGTGCACCGACGTGGTACCCGATCCTAGTTAGCATGTAGGAACTTTGCAATTCGATCCCATAGTTGTGCTGGAACGTGACAACCCGATCCAATATTTATGTCGAAACATGGCAATTCGATCCAAGTTAACTTGCCAGAACGTGACAATTGAATCCTCATTCACACACCATAACACAGTCACAAGTACATAGTCAAGATCATATATTTACATGATGATTTCATGGCTATATTATTCATCTACCTCAGTTACAACAACAGAATCATTATTGCGATATTCACATACATAAAAGTATCATAATGAAGTAAGAACATTCATAAATCACACAATCATAAATCACAACCATCACCTTTCTCGAAACAAGATTGAAACCCTAAGAAACTTGATCCTTCCCTTTAAGGATTCGTTCCACTTGTTTTGGGTCTACAAACAATCACAATAACACGGGAATCAACAAACAATAACTAATTACTTAGATTACTAAAAATTCTATGAACCTAGATCAAACTCTGAGCTAAACTATCCAAATTAGGGTTAATTACATCATAGAATCAATCAAGAAACCCTTCCCCATCAATATTAACCCATTCTATTTCGTTGTACAAATCGAAAAGTTAATTTGGATAGTGAAAAACTTACATTTAGCTTCAAGAATCGTGAAAAACGTGTTTGAATAGCCCAAGGTTGGTTCTTTGGCTCTAAAAGTCGAAAAGTTCCAAATAAGGTTATTTAGGAGTTCTATTTATGACTTTATTCGTGACTATCCCGCTACAGCGGGACCCATCACGTTGTAGAGGCGTCGCTGCAGCGACACCTTTTGGACAAGTGAGCCTTGTTGAAAAATCCCAAAAATATACAATTTTAATTCTTGACTTGTCTATTACAACGGAATGAATCCCGCTGCAGCGGAATGTTTTGGGACAATGAGCTTATTAGGGGCAATTAAAAATCCCCTCTTTTACAACACACCCTTATCCGCATACATTCCGAAAATGCGGTTAACACCAAGATCGATTTCCATTGATCTACTTATCCATATTCAATTCCGTAAGTCGTACAGATTTCTTAACGAGTTGTCCAACCGATTATACAATCCAATTCAAATTTACTCGTCCTAGTTGCTGCCAGATTTTATTTCACTTTGATGACACCGATTTCCTCAAAATCAAGACAAGATTGGAAAAGTCCTAACACTACGAATTCATATATATATATATATATATATATATATATATATATATATATATATATATATATATATATATATATATATATATATATATATATAGCTCTCCGCAGCTATCTCAAACTGCATGTGGTATCAAAGAAGCGCCTGTCGATGACCTTGAATACTTATATCCGCATCATGAAACGATATAAACCAAATGACTCAGTACGTGGAATGTACGAGCATATAAGGAAAATTCTTAAGCACAATACAAGCTTGAACTTGATAAAAAAGAAACATGCTTAACTATTCTCAACTCACTCAACTAAACTCAACTCAAGAATAAGATACTCAAACTCAAATGTATTATAACTCAAGATACTCAACCCACGATAGCAAAAATAAAAGGTGTGATATATGGAAAACTTTTAATATAGTAGAAACCAACTCAATGTATTAACAAAATACAATAGTAACTCAATTTTTTTGGTGTACAAGGATACATTCACGACCCAAACAGTGGTGATTGACATCCACACTAACACCGCGGTAGGAGAACCATTGCTACAACTAAACTAACCAACTTAATCAAAAAGTATGCATCTAAATATACGAAAGTAGGTTTAAATGACAATATAAATATGGAGTTCCCATAAAATCCAAAGTTTTAAGCAAATAGCTTAACCAAAAACTAATTCGGAAGTTCTAATCCTTAGAACTTGAAAGTCATTGTACTAAAACTCTGCTAATTACAAGTATAAGAACAAAGGATACAACCCCAAAACTAAACAAACACCTTACCCAAATAGTCTGACGCTGAAAAGAGTGAACTTAAAAAATAAAGATCAACGATGGCCTAAAAGAATTGGACAACCCTTGTTACTGGTCACGCTCAATAGTCACTTAAATGAGGTCTATAAATAGACACTTGAAAATGCCCTTTACTCAACAAACAACAAGCAAGTGCAATGTCATTACACAACAACAATGTACTATTTCTCGGATCATGCAGCTATCCCAAAAGGTGAAACATATATAAGTCATTACAACAATAATAAACATACATATACCGAACCTATACAATATTAGGTATAACCTATGAACAATACACAACTTCAAAATCTCAACAAATACACTTATTTCATATAAATGGCCATCTTATGGAACCCACACCCAAACTATTAACCTACCCTAATGTGGTACCCGATCCAATGTTTATGCCAGAACGTGGCAATCGATCACATATTTATTGTAATACCTCAAAAACCAGACCCACAAAACAATATCATAAAATTACCTGAAGTTGTGAACCACGACAAGGTTCACCCGTTGACCTTGTATACTGAGTGGAAAGAGAACTGGGTTATAGATGCAGTTCCTATTGATTGAGATCACTTTAGTATTTCTGGACAGGTCCTTCTCAAGGGAACTAAGAGAGGCAAAAGCTCAGGAATTTATGAATTTAAGGCTAGGTAGCTTATACCTGTTTGATGTATGACAATTGAGAGGATTAGATTTTGAAAACATGTGATCAGTCTTTGACAGTTTGTATTTGTTCCTGTGCCCTGTTTACAATTTCTGTGCTTGCACTGGAATTTGAATATTGTTTTACTTTGATATAAAGGTTCTTTGAGAAGACAAGTTTTGCAATCTTGTTTGTGGAATTTTGTTCGGGTTTCGTTAACTTTGCAAGGAACTCTTCCCTAAATTCCTTTTCTTGCAGCCAATGGGTACAACGCAACAAATTCTTCTTTTCCTGGAGTGACCTTTTTTGTCAATATGTGATGATGTTTTGTCAGTTCAGTCTTCTATGAGTAGAGATATTAGTAAATTTTTCTTCCCTCATGATTCTTTTGTCTGTGTCAAAACTATTGTTTTATGGTATTTTCTTAATTAGGACATTATTTTGTATTGTGCTGCCAAGAAGATCAAAGTGCACACCTTTGTTCTTCATTTATCCAATGGAAAAATATGAAAGCAAAGAAGATAAGATGTTAAATTAACAAAAGCAAAGATGTATTTTTTTGGTTGTATAGATGAATAGCCCATGTGGTAACACAGTTATGGGCGTTCAAATCTGGAAATTTCAAAGTTTCTTTAACCAAATGTGATCCTCTGCAACTTTTGATCTTCTTGGTGCTTCCACTGCAATTTGATATTTTCCGGGTCATTCACAAAAGGGGTTCTTTTATGGGTTTTTATCTATGGCGTATGGCATCTCTGGTGATTACTTAGGTGGTTTGGGATGCGTTGGATTTGAATTTTAAACTATTTATTTTCTTGGAACCATTGATTATAGGTAAGTGACAAACTGTTTTTAGTTTTATGGAGCAGTCGTGCTTGTTCGTTCGTGTTGAGGTCTTTTGGTCGAGTTTTTTCATGAGTATTGAGATTATGGGTTCTATTTCTCAATGGGTTCTATTTCTCAATAAGATATTAATTCTTACTAGCATCTATTCTATTTTTCCGCCATATGGTTTTTATTCCAGATGGCTTATGTTCTTTGAGGGAGATCTCACAAGTCTATCGAAACTTGATAAGTACTTGGCCAATTCTAGATCTTTTGACAGTGGCGTAAAGTACTTCTTCACTTTTGTTCTTGCAACTACTTATCTTCTCTGCTTCCATTTCTTTTTCTTTATCACATTAGATATCTTTGGTTGGATGGATGTTGTAGACCGTGTCGTGAAACTTTTATGGAAGCTCAGATTTGGAAATTTTAAAGCTTGGTTAACCAACATGAGATCCTCTGTCACCTTTTGGTATTTTCGGCTATCCAATCTGAATATTGTCTAGGATTTGACAAAAAAGGGTTTTTGCTCTTGTCTTTGGCATCCCAGGTAGTTTTTCCCTTCTTTTTGTTTTTGCAGCCATTGGTTACAAGGCATTGAATTAATCTTTCCATGGAGGGCCATGTTTGTCCGTTTGTGTTGAGGTTTCTTTAGTTTAGTCTTGTATTACTTTTGAAATTTTTGATTCATTTTTCTTCCCTAATGGATCCCTTTTGTCTTTCAAAATTACTGTTGTATGGATGTTTTACTAAGATAATATTTTTCACAGTGTGTTGTGTTTTATTGCCCTGAATCTTTTAATACAAATACATGTTTATTGATGATCCAATTGATAAGATATCCTATTGACTATGTATGTTCTCCTATTTTCTATGTACACTTATTATGTATTCGGTCAATTCTGGATCTTATCTTTTGATTGGGACATAAAGTGCTTCTGTACTTCTGGTCTTCTAGTTACATATTTTCTTTGTTGCCATATTCATTTACAACTTGTTTTTTTGGTATTATCGAGTATGTATAGACTATATTATTACAGTTACAAGGTTAAGGTATCCAGTATGGTAGTCCTCTAGCCGGTACATACATCTTTGCTGCAATCTTCTTTTGGTTATCAAAACTTGTGTTTTTGGTTTTGATGGATGTGTAGATTGTGATAGTAATATAGGTCAAGAATTGAATATTTCAATGGGTGATATCCAGCATGGTATGTCTGTACCTTCTTGGGTTTTTTGGTTCTTGCACTGTAATGTTGGATATATTGGGTCAGGGCTTCAACAAAAAAAGGGCTTTTTAAATCTTTTCTATATGGCCTCTCTAGTGATTTCCTTACAGTATGGGTTTGTGAGCTATGGACTTGATTCCTCTTCTTATTGTGCTTGTATCCATTGGGTATTACAAAGCACTGAAATATTCATTTCATGGAGTGGCTTAGATTTTCATTATGTTGAGGGTTCTTTAAATCAAACTTTTTATGAGTTGTGACATTTTCATTTAAAAATTTCTTTTTTTCCTTAGTGTGTTGTATTCTACTTCCATTTTTAGTTTGTAGTCCAGATGCGTATTTTCTTCAATGATCCAATTGATGAAAATCATGATGGTTGTTTATCTGCGGTCTTCTCATGGACAGCTTACATGTACTCCATTTGGAAAGCCTCATAAAATGGTCCTCTCTTTTGGTGTTTTCTTTGCTTATCTTCTCTGGTTCTTTTTTCGTGTATTACGATAGCTTGATCTTATTTGATGGATGGATGTATGGTGACAGCTGAGAGGGATGAGACTTGGAAGATTTCAAGATTGGTGACTAGTGTGTATTCTTGTGCACCTGTTTTTTGTGGCCATGTTGGTGCTTGCACTACTATCCGGAGATTATCAAGCTTCGAAAGAAGGCAGATTTAAGACTTTTCTGGCACTTCTAATGAATTCCTTGGCGCATCACCAGCTTTGCACTTAAGACTGCTCCATTGTTTTTGTTCTTGTACAGAGACATAGATTCTTCTTTACATGGAGTGGCATGGTACATCAATTTATGTTTGGGGTTGTTTGGTTGATGCTTCTAATGATCATTGAGAACTTCAATGTAGTTTTCTTGCATATTCAGGAACGTTTCCCTCTCTTTTGCCAAACTGCTTTACTGGTGTTTATTTTGTTGGCATATTTGTTTTTTCATAATCCAAATGATTATGTTCTTTGGTGATCCAACTAATATTCTTAAGAGATCTCTATGGTTGTTGAGAAATCATGATAAGTGTATTCAAACTCAATAGTGGATCTTTTGATGGCTGAGTTACACATTCATCTACTTTTTGTGTACTCTCTACTTACCACCTCTAATTTCCGTTGGCCTACTAGTTGATTTAGTTTTGTTTAATGAATGTTCATAGGACTCATGATGGTAGTAAGAGGATAAGATTTGGAACTTTTGTAGTTTGGTTTCAGTGTGCATCCTTGAGGACCATTTTTGTTTCCATTTTGGCGCTTACACTACAATTTAGATATTGGATTTCATTAGGCATCAAGAAAAGGATGCTTTGCAATCTTACCTTGTTTGGCATCTCGAGTGATCTACTTGGTATGGGTTCCCATTACCTTTTGTGTTGTTTTTGTGCATGTAACTGTTTGGGTGTTCCAGAGCATGAACTCCAATGCAGTTCCTTTCTAATCAGTGGTTGCTTCTCTCTTTGTCAAAACTAATGGAAGTTCTCAACATGGATATTTTTTAGCTAATGTTGTACTCTGAAGACATAAAGTTTTTAGTGTAGATTATTATTTTTTGGGATAATCTATATGACAATTATACACCTCAATTTTAGATTTCTTATGAACCTAAGATCTCCTCCACTGTTGTTTGCTTGCTACTTATCTTCTTTACTTCTATTCTCTTATTTTTATCATGTCGCTTTATTTTGTTTGTTTGGATACATGTTTATAAACCACATGGTGACTCGTGAAGGTATCACATTTGGCAATTTTGTTTCATTATATCCTTTCCATTTGCACCTTGTTTCTGTTCCATATTGGTGCTTGCGCTTTCACTGCAATGTGGATATCCCCAGTCATTGGCAAGGGAGTTATGCAGTCTTGTCTTGCATTTCTAGTAATCTTTCCTACGTGGCATGAGTTTCGCAGCTTGCACTTTAATTGTTTCCTTCTTCTACAACAAGGGGTTTGAACGTGGGGACTTGTTCTTAGCAAAGGGGATTGAATTATCTCCTCCCAATGATATCGAGATAAAAAGAAGATTGGGAATTTTCTTTTAAGAGATATCACCCCAGTAAAAAAAAGATTTTAGTAGTAGGCCCTGTCCTTGGTAAATAATATAGTGAAATAACATTCCTTATTCTTTCCCCGAACCCTGATACTAAAAAATATATTCACTTAAAGTTATTGTTGGGTCTTCCAATATTCATCAAGTCCTCTTCATGGAACAACCTTGTTCGTCTTTGTGTTGAGGTAGTTCAGGCTTTGTATTAATATCTAGCACTTGGGGTTAGATTTTTCCCTGGTCCTAGAGATTCCCTTATCTCATTGTTAGAAGCGCTGAGGAGTTGTTAAACAAATGTTTTCATCAATGATCTCTTTCCAAGTTCCTTATGGGTGCGTACATCTTACAAGTACTCACTCAGTTTTGTGTCTTTTCATAGCCCTGTAAAGTGCTCATCTATATTTGTGTTCTTTCTATTTGTCTTCTATGCTTCCATTTTTCTTTTTGCTCATCACACTAGTTTGATTTCTGTCGATTGGAATGAATTGGTGTATATACCACTCATAGTGAACGACATAGGAGAATTAATTTTGGGAATTTAAAAGGTGGACATTCAGTAAGCTTGTAGTTTAGATGCTTGCACTTTAATTTGGATACCTTTAGGTCTTTGAGAAAAAGGGGGTTTGTAAATATTGTCGACGTCATTTCTAGTTATTTCCCAAGTGGTTTGGATTTTTTCAAGCTTTGCACATAACTTTTCCTTCTTTTTGTGCATAAATATATTATTTTCGTGGAGCAGCCTTCGTTTGTTGATTTTTGTTGAGGGTTCCTTTGATTCATGCTCCTGTGTGTGTAATATTGGAAGGGGGCTACTTTGATGTAGTATACCCATGGAAAAAACTTATGTGTGTGTGTCTGATTTCCTAATTTTCAGTCTGGTTATCTCGTCTAATCAATATGATCTTTTCTAACCACTCTCTCCTTGAAATAGAGCTCTTCTAGTTGTTAGTTTAACATAAAATCATACATGTTAGTGGTCAAAGTATATGGTCATGACCTGTACTACTTATGTACGTCTACACTGACCGAAAAAGCAAAAACATTGGGGACACTTCATGATTGAACTTTTTATACATGATTTTATATAGAACAATTTTTTTGAGAAGTCAACTGATGAATTACTTACAGAGGATAGAGTAATAACGGCCTACATGTTATATTAGATAAAAGGGAATGAAAATAATTATTGATTATGTTAACTAATAATTAGTTCCAGGTAAGAGTAGCATGGAGATGAGTAAGCGAAGCCCATAATTTGCTAATGATTTTGGATTTAGATGATTGACTTGATGGTGATTACATAGTAATAGTTGCAAAAATGGCAAAAAGTTGGCATCTGATTCTTCCCTTTGATGTGGTGTTCTAGGTTTTCCCTTTGATGTGGTGTTTTCATTCAATTTGTGGTTTATTTATTGGGTGCACTATCTGCAGTCATATTCACCACTATTTTTCAGACTAATTGTTATTAGGTAATGAAATCTTTTTTTCTGTTTGAAGATCTCTCTCGTATTTTTATTTATGGAAACGTGTGTATATTATGTTCAAATATCCAATCATTTGAGGAGTTGCTTTAGACAGTTAGCTATTATGTAAAAGTTTGATATAAAAAGAGAGCTCCTGCACTTTCTTTTTATCCATAAAACATTGCCATTTGAACAGTCTTTGCACCTAAAAGGGAGGAATAGACTGATTCTGGCATATATTAAGTATAAAACTTGGCTCGTCTTCTGTGTAATTCGTAATGTACAGTCTTTATTCTATTTATATCAACACAAAGATACGTGTGTAAAAGATCTTCTCATGAGCTTCCCTTCTAAATTCATTACATATCAGATCAACGTGCAATTTGGGAAGTTTTTCAATGAGTCTTGTTCTTGTATGTACTCTTCCAATTTAAGCTTTACACTTATTTGGGAAGATGTTATTTTGATCATCGTGCAAGTTTTTAAGTTCATCCATTAATCTTGTTCTTCTAATAGTTAAGCTTTGTACTAATTTTATTAATACGGTTGAAATGCAATTGATTAGAGGCAAGTTTGTTCTCTCATTTGTTGTTTATTTGCTATTTCATTGATACATATATATCTATATATATATATATTTATATATTTAGTCAATGTAACTTCAAACATGTTATACTCCATAAAATGTTTCTAGACAAAGAATTTGTTCAGCCAATTGTCACTTCATAGATCCTTCACTAATGCTTTCATTTTTTTGTTCTTTCTATTAGCATCTATAACCCTAGAAAATGATATTTTGGTGAACAGGGATACGACCATGACTTCAAACGTCGTGGTTCTTAGGATTTCTCTTGGAATTCTATGTAATTTAGGTTTCAGTTAGACTTATCTACTTTCTCCCCTGCCCTTAATGGAGGTAGAGTTGTCGGTTTGATGGCACGATATTGCATGTTTTTGCAAAGATGAAACTATCTTTGATTGTTTGGAGTTGATATGTCTACTTAATCTTGTATTCAGCTGTTCGATCTTGCTGCCCTCAATAAACAACACTCCTTTGTTGGAATGGGGAGAGCTGGCAACTAGAGTTCTTTTCTCATGTTAGTTATCTTATCTGAACATCCCTACTTGGTTGGAATGCGAAGGGTTGGCAATTTAAGTTCTTTTCTTCTGCCACTTGTCTTATCTGATCTGGTAGGCATTAATTTTCTCCCTAATGCGGATTTGTGCTCTTTTGTTGTGGCTGTAGGAAGTTTGGCCGGCGGGGTCATAAATATTTTTTTGAGGTTTTGCCATGGTGCAATTAGTATTGTGTTCGTTTTCCTGATGAGTATAGACATTGATGATTTTTTGAGTATTTATAGAATTTGATGTGTTTGGAACTGTTAGTGCAGTTGCATCTCTAAGTTCTCTGATTTTGCTATATTGGTATGGAATGCAGAGATTTGTCAATTGCAGAAAAGAATGTCTTGTAGAATGCTTGACCTCCTGTGCTGGAAATGAGATACGAAGGGTGAGCTTATTGCGCATGGGATCTTTTTCTAGGTTTGCAATATATTTTGAAGTTTGACTTTGCTGTAAATTCTAACTTTTGTTGGTTTCTTGAGGTATCCAAGGACAACCTATTTAGATTATTGCAATTTCTTTATGGTTCTACAGAATGTAATGATGGTAAGGGCATATACCATGCAATTTATGTTGTTGGATGTCAATAATCCTTGTAATGAAGTAAAACCCCATATTTGTTACTTGCAGCTGATCATCTTTTCTTGCATGTTCTCCTTTTGAACACAAATCAGTCGAAGTTTCTGAGTCTTCTTTTGTAGATGTTGTACTCTGTGTTTCATGTTGTAAGGTAATTAGCTTATTAAACATGAAGAGGTCTCCATCAAAAGTTTTTCTTTGTTTTCTTTGTCTACCAACAAGCTTTAAATGAAGTACGTGTGCTAGAGTGGTGGAATTTTTGTGTGTTATCTACCATGAGCAACTATTACTTGCACATTGATACTGTGTTATTCACATAATTAGTTATGTGGGTTCATGCACCAAACAAGAGAAGGGACAAGATTGAGGAGTTACTAGGAGGTAGTCTGTTATAGTCATTTACAGTGGTTTTGATAATGTGTGACTCCTTTTTTTAAAGTTATTGTTTTATATGATTATTTGGATTGCTTACCTGTAAAACAACACTACTGATGTGAGTGTACTATATTTGAGGTTGAGGATGGTATTAGACTCTTAAAGTAGCTAGTATGCCTCGGAGTTAGTTTGCCGTGGTTTTTCTTTTCTAAATCTGGCCACAGGGTGGGGAATTTCTATTTTTCTAAGCTGTAGTTGACCAAATATTCCAAATAATTTAAGTGAGGTATTTTTTCTTTTAGGAGCTCTAGTTGTCCAATTTCACCAGATAACTCCGAATGGAGTACTTCTTGTCTTCTAAGCTCCAATTGCCTAAGTTTGCCACCTAACGAAACATCAATTCAACAATATCGCTTTGGAGAAACTTGTTGGTCCAGGTTTAGTCCTCTTTTCCCCTAAGTTCTTGTAGCGACTTTGATACCGCCATGATTAAAGAACATACTTTTTTGGTTAAAATACACAAATTCAGTTCTCTCCGAAAGAGTTGAGTAGTTAGGAGGATGGTGAATCCGGTGAATTGATAGTTGACAGAGCATGTTAATAGAATAAAGATCTCTTGGATTCCTATTTATACATTGACCTCTTCTAGTCTTTTTTCCATGTTTCGAAGTATTTGCATATATGATTTGGATCAACATTACAAGGACTTTTGGTGGTGTGATCACTTGAATTCATGTTTACACGATGACCTGTTTTAGTCATTTTTGCATATTTTGAAGTATTTTGAATATTTGTTTATCAACATTACAAGGGCTTTTTGTTATTTTTTGCGGAAGCGGGTGCAACTACACTTGAGTGGTCTGGTCACTAGGTAATAGTCTAATATGCTTTCTCGTACAACGTGTAGTAATTTATTAATCTATGTGCAACTTACAGTTTCTGGAGGATGAATGCTATTTAGGCGGCTGTGTCACTCGGTTATAGTCTAATGCGCTTTCTCCTACAACCTCTATAAATTTTTAAATTGTGTGAACTTTGCAATTTATGGAGGATTAGTGTTCTATTTAGGCGGTTGTGTTGATCGAGTTTTAAGTAATGAGTAAGAACTAAACACACTACAGACTTTCTCAGTTGGTGGGTAAGAAGAGGGGGGAGTAAGAGCCGGAATAAATGGTGGAACAAGAAGTGTATGGAAAATATTGCAAAATCAGTAGGAAAGATCAAATGGTGTTGCATGAAGACCTTGTGTGTTTGGTGTAATGAGGAGGATATAGAGGATTTGGGATAGATTTTAAACTTCTTCTCTACTGTATAAGCTTAGTAACAATTTTTTTGAGGTTTTTTTTCTTGTGTCACTGTTCTAAATTTGTTGAATGGTTGCCAGCATACCCTCATTGCTAAGGAATACAACTTTACTTTATTAAAAACCAAACAAAATGTTCTCAAAATTATTGTCTCCTCTCACTTGTATGGAATGCAGTTACTGAATATAGGTGGTGTATAGTTAATATTACAATGAGCGTAGTTGTGAAATAGATTTAGTTTTGGGTTGTTATGATGAGTTGGCTGTGTCATTCTTTGACTTATCTCACAAGCTTATTCGGTCACTTTTGATTTATTATTGGTATCTATGGAATTAATATCTTGCATGCGATAAAGCTTTGAGTTAATGGAAAACAAGGAGATATTTTTTCTCAAAACATATACCAATGGAATTATTATCTTGTATGCGATAAATCTTTGAGTTTAGGGGAAACAAGGAGGTACTTTTTTCTCAAAAGATGGATACATGGAAATTTTACACTTAAAGAAGCACTTGATGAAACATCCCGGAATTTGGCAGATCGGAGAACCAGGGAAGGACCAAAATTCCATGTGTGTAGCGATGTAACTGGTGCAAAAGGTTGATTTCAGGGTACATATTGTTCTCTCTTTCTTTGTAGCCCTAGAATTGGAGAATTTCTTTCTGGATATCAAATATATATTTTTATTTGTCAAAGGTGCTATGAATTGTGGAGTTTACGAATGCAACTTCATCATGGTATGAGATGTACATAGAGTTGTAAGATAAAATTAATTTTTACGTTCTGGTGCAGCGTTTCTTCCATTGCACAACTATTCCTTGGGCAATCTCATTTAAGGCTAGGACCAGTTGGAGCGAAGACATTTTATTTTTTATCTGCTATGCATCTATGAAGTAATATCTCTGGTCATGTGAATTGATGTTTTGAAGGATGAATGTTCTATATAGCAAGGTGGCAGGGTTGGTGATCGAGTAAGAACTGAATGCTCTCATATTATTGTCTCCACTTACATGTATGAAATGTAGTTACTGAATATAGGTGGTGTATATGTAATTATTCTATTGGGGAAAAGGCATAAATTTCAACCTAAAGTTTTCACAAAAAGTCAGTTAAACGCTTATACTATTGCGATGACCTATTACACACCTGAATTACTTAAAAGTGAATTTATTTCAACCTTCACGAACATAGACTAGTCACATGATGAGAAAGTGCTTCACACTCACGCCACGTCATTGCCATGTCATTGTCACATCAATAATTATGTCCGATTTTTTAAAAAAATCCAAGTCACCCGATTTCTTCTTCTTCCATATACAGCATCAAACCCACAATAAAATTACTACTATTGTTGCAATTATCATCAAATTTACTTTTCCACCACCATAGATTTCACCACTCATTATGAAATTCACCATCGAAATCTTTCCACAACCATTGTCATCATAAAAAATTGATAACAAACATCATAAATTTAACTAATTAACCATCAGAACCATATCACTATCATTGAAATTCATCACAATCATAATCATAAATTCACCATCCCATCAAATCATGAATTTCATTGTCAATATCGAAATTAAAACTCATACCACCACAAATTATTCACCTATCACAAACTCACCATAAAAATTATCACAATATACAAATTTCATTCAAGCTCAAAGAAGAGAATTGTGAAAATTTGCAATTTTTTTAACTGTAAAGATTTGGACAATTGAAATATAAGTGCTTGATTTACCATTACTGATTTTGAAATAAATCTAGAAAGGATTTCTCCAAGAGAGAACAAGGATTTGTGAATATATATATATAAAAAATCTAATTTCGTACAAAAATTCAAAAACATTTTACACCCACCAAAAGCAAGATCTGATTTTTATATAATTTCAAATGCTCACAATAAACAAAAAGACAAAGTAAATTCAAAATCCGTTATTGACTTGATAAATTTGATACGAAAATAGTGTTTGTGGTAAGAAAAAAAAGGAGGAAGAAGAAAGGTAGAAACTGAACGAGAAGGGGAGGTTGGAAAAATTTGTCCTTTTGTTTTTACTCAAACACGCTTTTTTTAATTTTTATTTAATTTTATTTCCATGTTAGCTTCGAGGGTGGTACTAAATTAACTTTTGAGTAGTATAAGTTTGTAATAGGTCGCCTCAATAGTTTAAGCACATAATTGACTTTTCAATACAACTTCTGGGTGAATTTATGCCTTTTCCCTATTCTATTGAGTATAGGTGAAAAGTAGCATTCTGTTTTGGGTTTTATGACGAGTTCGGTTTAATTTTCCGTATTCCAAATAGACCAAAATCAGCTTTACAGAAAAATCTGCAGGTGCAACCAATGGGGCCTTCAACGAATCGTAGACTAACCACGTTCCTTCCTACAAATCCGTCAATGGGGTCAGAAACACCCAAAATCTAACCGCTGGAAAATTTGGTTAAATCATGATCAATGGACGGATCTACGGTCCGTATGTCAAACTATGGTCCGTAGTCTATGATCGTCGATCGACATCCCATTCATCCACTCTCTGACAAGAGCCACATATGACCAGCACGGTCCGTAGGTCTGACCGTACATGGGAATTAGCAAACAGTTAAGGGGAAAATGGAGTTGGGTCAACTTTAAATGGTTATAAACATTAGTACAAAATGAATTAGCTGTCCTATGACCTACCCACTTATAGATGATTGATTAGCTTTCCATAGCCACCGACCTTACTAAAATCAAACCTGCGAGTAAAAAGTTATGTTCGTTTTAGTAAAGGCCTATCGAACAGACCCAACCTACGAACCAAATGACGGACCATTGATGGAACCACAACCGTAAGTCCTGGTCGTCGGTGGTTCGATAACAACTATCTCAGGGGTCTTGTGGTCTTTTTCCACTTAGTTTAAACCCTAAGATACGTTGTTTTGACCCTAAATCATCAGATTTTAGTCAGTTTAAGCCTACAAACATAACTAAATCTTGCGTAAGTCAAAATGATAAATAAAAAGTTAGAAATTTAGAAGCAAGAGAGGAGAAAAAGCTAAAAAACTGTAGTTCAAGAATGCAATATGTTTCCAGCAGTTCTTGCCCCGAAACCTAAGTGTTTTTTTTTGTGAATTTCATAACCAGGCAAATGGGATTTCATTGGTGGGTTCCTTTCACCCATTGGGTCCCTAGTTTTCAGTAAGTTCTTGATTCTCTTATCATTATCAAACCTAGGGTTCCTAGAATTACACCAGAACGTCATGATTAAGTTAAAATATATGTTCCAAATTGGATTATCACATTATTACTAAGATTATCACATGAATTTCAGCACCCTAGTTTTGTATTTCTTTAGTTCTTCATTACACATGCAAGGTCATACATTTCAGATATGCAGTTATACATGCTTCATTTTTTAATGCATCATTATAAGATTAAAAGTTGCATTCCCAGTTTGCATGTTCAATTTTGAGCTATACAGTATTTATAGAAAATTCGGACATAATCAGTTAAGTACATAAATCAATGGGAGTAGCATAATACCAAGTTGGAGTAGGGTTCAGCGTACCCAATCAGTCGCAGAACTACTAGCCAAGTAGGTTGTAAGTCTCATCTATGGGTAATAAGTTTAGTGATCACGCGAGAATGCCTTTATACCTTTGGCACGGCATAATGGGTCCTCTCGATGGGGCGTATACTTCAGACTCCACATTTACCTCATGTGGTATTATTATAGGTTATTAATAGCTCCCACAGTTCAGTCAAAATCTCATGCATTGATCATTTATCAGTATATTCAGTATTCAATTTCAGCATGTTATAAATTATTCATTGCATCCAGTTAGCTCATAAATCAATATATCATGTTCAGATTATTATACTTGCTTTTGTGCTTGTTCAGTTATGTTTTATTTAAGCTTTATTCTGTCCTACATGCTCATTACCTTTCAAGTACTGACGCATACGTGCGCTACATCTTCTCGTGATGTAGGTTCAACTTCTTAGCATCCAGATCATGCATAGATCAATTTTTTGATCTTCAGTTAAGTAGATTATGTGGTGATTCCTCATTCTCTAAGTACAATAGTCATGAGTTTCTTTTTTCAGTATTTAGCTTTTAGTTTAAGTTTTTACTAGATTTAGCTGGGGCTTGTCCTAGTGTTTCTAGTCAGTTTGAGGCTTATTTCAGACATAGTTAGTTTCAACTTAGTGTTGAATTATTAACTTGATTGTATTAAACTCATCAGTCTTCATATTATATCAGTTTTAGCATATGGTTATTCCCCATCTTTTCATTGTAAATTATGATTTAGCTTCTGCAACAATTTATATTATTTAGTATGCTTATGATCATTCCAGCAGGGTTAGCTTAGGATCACTTGTGGTACTAGGTTCCGTGTCCGCGTCTTAGGGGTAGCTGGGGCATGACATTTGGGCTCTCATTATTTGGCTTATCTCACAATCTTATTTGTTCTCTTTTTATTTGGGATTTGTATCTATATATTAGTAGGTTGTATGTGATAAATCGTTGAGTTTTATAGGGAAAACGAAGAGACACTTTAACTCAAAAAATGGACTAATGGAAGTTTAACACTGGAAGAAGCACTAGATGAATCATTCCAAAATTTGCCAAATGTGAGACAAGGAAGGTCCATGATTCCATGTGTGTAGTGTTGGAATTGGTGCAAGAAGTTTATTTCAAGGTGCATATTTGTTTTCTCTTTGTGAAGTCACTTTGTATCCCCATAACTGGAGAATCTGCTTTCTGGATATAACATTTATATTTTTAGTTGTTGAAGGTTCTATGAAATCGTTGAGTTTACAAATGCAACTTCTTCATGTTATGAGATGTATGTTGAGTTGTAAGATAAAATTAATTTTAACATTCTGGTCCAACGTTTCTTCACGGCACAATTACCCCTTGGGTGATCTCGTAAAAAGACTAGGACCAGTTGGAGCCATGCCATTCTCAGTTTTATCTGCTATGCATCTAGGAAGTATTATCTTGTTATTTGAAGTCATGTTTTGTACTAACCACATTTTAACTTTTCAGCTGTTATGCATCTTCTAAGTAGTATCTTGTAATTTGAAGGTCATGTTTTGCTAGTAAGGGTCCAAAAGTTGTCTATCACATGACATCATATGGGGGATAAATTCATTATTTTTCCAGCACAACAGTCTCCAAATCAAGTTCGAGAATGTTCCATAGTATTCTAACAAAAGACTTTTCTTCAATGAGGTTTGAATTAATATACCAACACTATTAGTCCGTTCGGTTCTCCAATTTTATGTTGTTAGAATTTTACAATATAATTGAATACAATACTTTTCTAGCACCATGACGAATAAATTTGTTTTTGACGTGTAGTTTTCTCCTTCACCTCTTTCCTAGAAGGGAAGTGTCATGTCCACTTCAACTGCTTCGTCTACTTGTATAATAATAGTAACATACCCGGCGTATTTACCACCCAGTGTAATTCTATAAGTGATTGCATATGTGGGGTTTGGGAGGGTAGGACATAAGTAGATGGTACGTCTTAACTTTGAGAGGCAGAAAGACTCTGACAGATCTTTGAGGTCACTTCATTTCCTTTTTGTATAATCCATTTGATATCAAAGCTATTCTTCGACTCTGTTCTTTTTATTTAAGTTGAATGTATTTTACTAAAGTTTATTTGGTTAGTTCTATATGATCTCGTATTTGTTTCTGCACCAATAGTAATTCTCCTTGCAGTTTTGTTGCAGTACTATTAGTTTGTTTGTTGCTACATTGTTTGGTTAGGTGGCCCTTGTAACTCCGCCTATTAAATCAGCCGTTCACAAGCCAGGACTAAGGAGGAGGGAAGGTTTTCTACTTTGTAGTTAGTTGTCTTTTTTTTAATTAGAAAAAATGTTTCTGGAGAGCACATTTGTCTTGTATAATTCAAATGGAACATGCTCTCCTTTATTCAGTGTAATTCTCTTCATCTTATTTCATATCTAATTAAAATTTATCACCTTTCAATAATGTACATAAATGTTAGATGAAATATCAAGAGATATCGTATGGGCTTGTCAACTTGAGTGGTCCTTGCTTATAATGCCATTGGTAATTAAAAATTGTGCCAACTTAATTTCTTGCTTTACTGAGAAGCTGGCAACTTAGTTTCATTCTTTAGTGAGAAACTAAAGGCATTGAAGTCCTGCAGCTGTTGCATTTTATGGATGATCCACCTCTACATTGGAATTATTGTTTCCCTCTTGTTGTCTATTGATGGTTTCCAACACGGTACACAACTAGGAGTGTCATGTGTGTTTCATGTAACTAGGGGTGTCAAAAATGAGCCCAACTATAAGGTAAACCCACCCAGAATTTTAAGGTTTGGGCTCAAGATATTTTGAATTGGGCTCAATCTCAACCTATTCAAGCCTTAACCCATTTTAGTAGAATTATCAATTGTGCTCAATTGCAATCTGTTTTAAGAATCTTTATTTGCATTGATATAATGCATGTCCTTATATTAAAGATCTCAATTACTATCTATTTTATATCTTTTAGATTTATCTATCCATTTGTAACTTTTTTTTAAAAAATTTTTTCAAGTTGACATTGAAATTGTGGTTTTAAAATTTAAATAACAATATATTAAATTATTGAGATTACGCGGGTCAAATGGGGCTGGTAAATACCCAACCTGTGTTTAAGCCCATTTGAGTCAAAAGTAAACCTGAGCGGGTCAGGACCCAACCTAATTTCTATTTTAACCCATTTTATTGTCTCCAACTTCACCACAATCCTCCCATTTCAGACCCCTACAGGCAACACATGGATGTAACTGTCCAAGAGTCATCACTGTGCTTTGGTCTTTTGATTGATCACCCATTGCAAGTTGATACACTTCTTAACTGTTTGCTTTTTGTTTGTAAGGTCGTTCGTGGATGTTGCAGGTTAGTGTTTAGCTAATAAGTTTGTTCATGTAAGTTCCTGTGTCTAACAATGTAACAGTTGTGAGATAGGACATTGGATGCAGGAGCTTCCATACACTATGTGACTTTACGAGTGCAACATGTAATCAAAAACCTTTAGTTTAAGGTGAAGTATGCTTATGTCTTTTGGTCTTTAAAGGTCTATTGGAAAACATTGGAACCTGTTTTCTCAGGCCAAGAACGTATATAAATCACGTACTCAAATTGTAACATTTTTATTATTCCTTTGTTGAAGTGTTTAGTGTAGTTGTATATGTTGCATTAATTGAATTCTACATATAAATTTAAGATTTTCAGGTCTAATTCATCAAAATAACTTAGTTTTTGCTGATCCTTGTCTCTGGAGCATGTCTAATACATCACATGATGTCTTACAAAAGAAAAAAAAACATTTACATATTTGTTAATATCCATGGAAATCATCATGACTGGCTCTCTCCAAGGTTAGTTATGTCTTGTCCCTAAGACTGAACTAGATATGGTTTATCGATGTATCAGTGTCGGTGTGGCTTGGTCAACCCCTCACTACACAATTCTAAATGAACTAAACATCACATCACACATTTTGAATTGTTCTCGACAGTGGAATTTCATTAACTTGAGTGTAGTAGCTTTACATTTTTATGTTTCAAGGTAATTACTCACCCTTCTATTCTCTTACATCTTTGTAGTACCAAGGTACTAAGTCGAATAGTAATATTATCTCAAGCTATCAAAGTTACTCATGCCATCATATGAATTTTCTTGCAATTATAATGGTTTTTTCGGAATCAACATGTTGTGGATGTGTAGGAGTACTTCAGTACAAAATAGTGTACTTACCTTGCTTACTGACCATGGCACGTTGTGTTAATAAATTTTATGAGGTGAATGTGAATTATGAATATATTCGAGACTCACCTGAATTGGAAATGTTCCTCTTGAGGTTGTTGAAACGTTTGAGTTTTACAGGGTGACTGAATTATGAATATTAACCATTGATTTCTAGATTCTCTTTCAGGTGACCTCGTGTTAAATCTCCACGTTTTTCATGCTTCAAAGCAAGTTTTGCGCTCACTCATATAAATATTAAGATAGGAAGTATTTCAAAAGATAATCAGATGAAAACTGCAGCAACATTAAATACATGATCTACAACTAACTGAAGTTAAACCGTTGTGTCCAATGTCAGGAGATTTAGCCAGAGTATGATAAAATAGTAAGTTATGAAGGAGAGAAGTTAAATGTTAATATCATCTTGTATTATTAAAAATGGAAGAAATAAAGTTAAAAGTTGATTTATCATTATTTGGTTGATCTTTATACTGATTATTGAGATCTTCAATTCAGTTTTCTTGCCGAATGGTGTCTTCTCTTGTCAAACTGCTTCACTGGTGTTTATTTAAGTTCATTTTGTTAGTTCTATATGATCTTGCATTGTTTCGGCATGCTAATTCTTCTTGTGGTTTCTTTTGAAGCAGCGTTGGTTTATTTATTGCTAGATTGTGTGGTTAGATGACACTTGTAACTCCGCCAGTCAAATCCAGCAAGTCCCAGGTCTGAACTAAGGAGAAGGGAGGTATTTTAGTTTGCAATTAATTGTATTTTATTTAATTAGAATAAATATTTCTGGAGTGACGATGACCGTTTCCCCTTATTTGTCTTCAGCAATTTAAATGGAACGTCTACTGCTTTAGTCAATGTCATTCTTTTCATCTTATAGGAATCTCTAATTACAATGATCAGTTGTCAGTAATGTACATAGTTTGTTAGAGTGTCAAGAGATGCCTTAGGGGCTTCTCAACCTGAGTGGTCAAGTGTTGTCGCTTATCTTGCAACTATTCTCAGACACATGCTTTCAATGTGTGTCCTAAGAAAATAGTTCACTGCTAGAAATACATTACAAAAAAATCAAACTTAAACTCATGAACAATTGGAGTATTCAAACTTCTTTGTTGAATGACAAATGATTATGTATTGTCTAAATCTGTAGAATCAAATAACCAAAAAATGGTTAGATTTTTTAATGTGTATAATGAGTTACATTTTGATATTATTAGGGGACAAAAATATAGTTTCATCTGGGAACCCTAAAAGCTTACAAAGAAGCAAGGATCGTTGGCAATGATTTTTGAGGTTCCTTGTCATCAAAATTAAGCCCATTATAAATATTTCACAAAGTCAATGTACACTAAAAGAAAAAATTGGATAGTCCATTAAAAGTACACGAATATATACATTCATAAAAAATCGAAGAAAATAACCAAATAAAATGAGCGTACCGTTATTAGAAATCTTCAACTTGTCTCTATTATTTCTTCTAATGAGAAGGCAAGAAGGGGTTTATTATTCCATTTATAATAAATTGATTAGTGTGAAAAATTTAAGATAACAAATAAGATGAATCGTTATCTAGTTAGATTGGTAGCATAAGGAAATCAAAAGGTTTTTAATTTATTATTTTTCCATTGGTAACTAATGACTACAATAACTGAAGTAACATTCAATATTGAAATTAAAATGCAGGTGAGATTTTACTATATGCATATATCTCAGTTTATAGGGTTATTTTGGTATATAAAATTTCAACTTATTTTTGCAATTTTAATAATATATGTTATGGTGATTGGTAATTAGAAATTGTGGCAACTTAGTTTGTTGCTTAAGTGAGAAGCTAAATGCATTGCAGTCTTGCAGTTGTTGCAATTTGTTTACGATCCACTTTAACATTGGAATTATTGTTTCCCTGTTGTTGTTTATACATGGTCTTCAACATGGTATTTTACTAGGGATTAATTCATGTTAAGCTTGATAGCATATGCATGTTCCTATTAAGGAATCACGTGTCATGCGTGTGTCATGCTAAAATATGTATGTGTCTGTACAAGAATCATCACTACACTATTCTCACTTTATTGATCACCCATTGCAAGCTAATATTCTTTATAACTATTTGGTTTTTGTTTGTGAGGTCGTTCGTGGATGTTGCAGGTTAGTGTTTACCTGATAAGTCAATGCATGTAACTTCCTGTGTCAAACAATGTCCTGGACATATGAGCTCCGTTATATTATGTGTTTTACTGTCAAGTAATTTAACAACAACGTAAATCTTCTATAGGCAGTTGTTTTCTTAGGAAGGTATATAGATGGTGTACGTTCTCAAATTATAACATTTTTATTATTCATCAGCTGAAGTGGTTATTGAAGTTGTTTCTTTCTTCTCTTTACCTACACCGGGAAGCGCATAGATGTTTCAAACAATAACTAATGGGGATTAAAAATGTTGTGATACCATATGTCAGACTTCTCTAAGCATGCAGTATCCATGTTGTCGATCATATGAGGGGCATACTGTAAACAGTGCCTGTATTATTGTTTATTATAGAAATTAAAAGGTTTGTATTTCATACTACAGAGGGGCATAAGAAGGAGACGAGATCTCATCATCACATGGTACTTAGTATTTTTGTTTGAGTGTTTATCTTATGATATCCTTGTCGCACCCCTATTTTCGAAACGGCCGAATACTGTTCACCACATAATATGGCTGACATTTTGATTTTTTTAAAAAATGTTTTGTGTTTTAGATTTGCCACCTAAATTTTAAGAAAAATATTAGGGAAAACATTTTTTATTTAAATGTAAACTCTTTTTTTTATTTGCGAAGCCAGTGAGATCTTGAGTAAGAGTTCTGGTTACTAGAGGGGAAGGTGTTAAGCACCGCTCAGAGTCTATCAAAAGATAGTCCTTAAACTCAATTTAGGAAAATATGATTTGAAAAATTTGTTTATTTATTTTATTTTTAAAAAAATGATAAGTTAATTAGTTAATTTTAAAAATCAAAACACAAGGTAAGACATATATATGTCTAATTAAAATTGATTTAATAGTAGTATTTTTTTTTATCATATTACAAAAAAAAATTTACTTAAATATATGATAAATTCATATATGAATATATATATATAGTCGTATCATAATAAACTTATCCTAAAAATATATAGATGTTGAATTTCGAAAAAATTAGTCGTCTCATTAAGACGTGCAATAAAAGTAAAATAGTAGTTGGGTGTAAATATGTAGTAATATGTGATGTTTAATGAAAATTTATGGAATGAATTTTTCAAAATAAATGATACTAGATGTTTATAATATTACGTAGAGTTTGTGATCTTAAATATATTTATTATAAAGTTTAGTATATACATGTAAATTTGTTTAAAACATATGAATGTTTATTATTTTGTTTACAGGTAGGGATAAGTTAACAATAGATTAGATTCAAAATAATGTGTAGAGTGTAGGAATTTTTAAATTATAAAATAAAGAAACAATATTGGTAAAAGAGATAGTAGATATTTAGTGTAGAGAAAAACATTGAATCTATACCTTTATTTGTATGACATATATATGTATGTACCTTGCATTGGAAAATATATGTACAACTCAAACATATCAACATCTTTACTGCTTACATGAAAAATAGATAATCAATATTGTTTATGATAGAACACGTAAACATATTGAAATTTAATTCAATAAATACCTCTTAAAGCGTGAACAAATACCTTCAAGCGAATCCCATGTTCACAAGATAGCTATGGTCTTCTACAGTGATCCCAAGTTCACATCTAAACTCTCTCAATACTTGGGTGGGCAAGTACTGAATAGAAAACTAACTTCTATATTTTCTAGGTTAGGAGGATGCCTATTTATAGAGATTTCTTCCTTGTCCAAAAAGGACTAGAAAACCTAGTTTATTCTAGAAGACTAGAAAAACTTATCTTTTTCTTCCTTTTTTCATAGAAATATAATTCTAAGTTTTAGTTAAATATAGGCACTATACATACCACATAATTTTTACCGAGACTTTCTCTTATGGAAATAGTTCTAAATAATTAATTTGAATTATTCTTAATAGAATAAATTATAAATCATTCCATTAGAAATTCGTAATTGCAATTAAACACTTATCTAATTCCCCTTGTTAGGATTTCAGATACATAAATTACTTATGAATTTAACTTATGATTAATTTCTTTGAGAACACTGCTTAACTTATTTCATGTGTGGGGTTCATAAATCCACTTGCAAGATTTGACATGATGAAAACTTATAAGTTTCTCAAAAAGGCATATCAATCAATCTCTATATAGGGACATGTATTCCATCAACTAACTTATTATTTCACCAACATATATTATTATAAATCCAACTTATCAGGCATATTGACCCATCTAAGAATCTTACCTTTTAATAAATCAAAATGATAATTGATATATACAGATCATAATAGTTTAGAGAATATAAGTACAATTAATAGTTTAGAGACTATGTTTTTGTCAGTAAGTCTAAAACAATTGTCTCTAGTCAATCCCCTTCAATACATAAAAAATGTACTAGCAGAAGAACTTGGAATTGTATAGTTCCCATAATCAGGACAAATTAGATATTAATCTTGTGCTACAATCGTACCCAAAGGCATGTCCAATTTCCATCATAGATTGTGAAATATTATTTATACTAATAAGAACAGATGATATAATCCTCTGTGTATAAACTAAAACTCAACACACTAAATCATGTATAATATAACTAAATAGACACCATAAACGAATGTATCATCTATTGAATTGAGAAAATATTTATTCTCTAATAAATATTATTTAATAACACATGATTAATAGTATATATCCCAACAATCTTCCACTTAGACTTTTAACCATCACAATTGTTATAATATACTATATCTAAATGCATGGTAAATAGTATATATCCTAACAATCTTCCACTTCGACGTTTAATCTTGAAAATTTTTAGAATACTATAGCTAAACAGATGATTAATAGTGTCTGCCCTAACAATCTCCCATGTATACTCTTATGTATGCATTTATAACTTTCACACGCATTTCTTTATTTCTTATCAAAAGAAACTTATCAATCTATTTTCTCATGCAATCTTGTATAGTAGTGCTTCGTCATAAGAAATCAATTTTGTACAAGATATTGAGAGACCTAATGATGAAACCCTCCAATAGTATACTTTTTTCAGAAGCTCTATCATAAAAGTTCTCTCAAGCATACAAAACAAATCAATCTTCATTATGATTCTCCCACTATGACGAAGTACTACTATTATAATCACACTTTCATGTTCTTGAGTTTTTTCTTCAAAATCTTCCAATATTGAAATATGAATAACTTTTCATGAAGAGTTCTTTTAATTTTCTCAACAACACTCCCATTACTTGAGATAGTCGTTTTCTTATGCCTAATGACGTTTCTCCCACTACTTAAATGCAATGGAACGTCAATTTTGACATACCCATTAGATATTCTTGAGCGTCTGAATTTATAATTGACTTATTTGTTATTTGTTTATTCAATTACTATAAAACTAGCTTACTTCTTGGAGTATGGTTTACTAAATGATCCTTTTCTAGAAGTCAGACAATTATGTTAACAATTGCCGTATTTCCTTTAAGACATTATAATAAACCCGCTTTTAGTGTTTAGGATATCCAATTAACACACACATTTTGTTCTTAATTTCAATTTTATTATTTCCCACTCAGAACATGTTTTGGACAATTCTATATCAAAACATTTCACATATTAGACTTACATAAAATCCAACTAGTTCTATTGTGGTTTAAGGTACTGATTTGAAAGAAATTGAATTCAGAATGTGTTATGCAGTTATTAGAACCTATCCCAAAAGAAATAAAATAACTAATAATAAGTCAATGATTAATAGTATCATCTTCATAAGCGTCTCTCTTCTACACCAATCTATTATAGAGTGTCTAGTTGTCCCATCCGAGGAGAACCCCCTAGACATAACCGACGTCGTGGTCCTCATTGAAGACTAAGACTAGCCTCTTAGCTTACATCATTACATTCATAGGTTAAAAATGAGGAAAATTTAAAACTTTTTAATTACTTCTACCTTGTGGTTTATATAGACCTCTCGCATACTCACAATATATTTTTTGGGAGCTTACTTAGACTCCGCAATAGGAAGCACTACATAAGCTTCTAATTTTATTTCACATACATAGTATAAGAACATAGTCTCATAGGAAGTCTATTATATGTATCATATTAGAACCATCTAAAATGAATACAACAATTTGGGCTTAACCTGTACTTCATCAAAACAAAGAGCCTCATATAGGCTTATATAACAATTTTCTCCAAAAACAACTAGAAGTCTTATAACTGCAACAACGTCAATAGCTTGATAGTGGAATCATCTTCGGAAGGTGAGGACCTACCGAAAACTTGGGGAATATTCAAGTAGTCTTCACATAACATAGCATCAAGAGTAATCCTCTTCGTATTTTATCAATAAAGACCACAAAATGTTCATAAGTGATACTACCATATAGAATCAATAATATGTAAAATCAACATATACATAATAGTCACTTTATGAAATCATAAGAACATAAGAACGACCTCCTAAGGCTTCCCTCAAGGCAAACTAGTGCAAGGCAGAGGTAGAATCCCATACCTCTACCTAGGCTAAGTCAGCCTCTTAAGTCACCCTAGTTATTGTTTACTTCTTTATTTCATTTACTTTCGGGAACACTACTACTTAGCCGACATAGAACGCAAAGGCTAAGGGTGGAATCCGGTGTTCTAAAGCCTTACACTGATGGAAGGTGGTCTATAGGCCAAAGTAGGACCAAACATGAACATAGCATCTATGTGGATCCACTAGCTAGTATTCCTATGGTCGCAACATAGTTTATGGAACTTGGGGTCTTTCATGGAAACATCAATCTATGCCCTTTTTAGACTATGAGTCTATCTACCCCATAAAAACCATGGTGAACCCTACCTTCCCTCCTATAAGAGGTGCCACCCCTCACCTACAAGTTCACTCGATTCTAAGCTATAGTCCCTTTTGAAATCCTAAGCTAGAGTCTCTTTTGAAATTTCTTAAAGCCTTTATTAATCATCATATCTTAATTTAGTTCATAGGGGTGTATCTCTTATATAATCATCATCATAGCTGAAGGAATTGTATGAGTATTGTCCTTCCATTACAATTCCCACCTGTGAGGTTAGCACAATTACATAATAACATAATGATAAAGAACATATGTATATCATCAACATCCTTATATAATTACATCTTAGCCAACAATTCACAAGTCATAATTCAAGACATTCCGATTAAACATGATACCAACCCTAAGCAATCTTATCATAAGATTTACTTCAATAAAACTTCACCACTAAAATAAAAGTAATCATACTTGAAGTAAACGGATTAAGATCACAAGCCTCACTCCAATCTCCATCACAATCCATCATCAAGGTTTTACCATCAAACATCCAATTCAACCCAATAATGGGTGCAATATCATCACACAATAGTAATTAACACAATATAAAGTCAATTGCATCATCACTACCCCAATTAACTTCAATTTGGGTTAGGGGGAAAAGAGTTCATCATTAATTATTCAAGAAATAGATCCACTTCCAACAATATATTACCCTAGGTAGTCTACAAATGAATTAGAGTAGATAAAACAAGTCTAACACTCAATACATTGATCAATTTCCATCAATTCATAAGCAAGATCCATGATTTGGGGAATTTTTGAAAGGGACATGATTTACGTTAAATTTCATCAATTAATATAAATTACCAAAAAATATAAATTAGTCATAGGCAATCACAATTAATCATAATAAACCATCAATTTGAAGTTTAGAAGAAAACCCATTAGAATACAAAACCCTTGGAATTGGGCGTTTAGAAATCAACTTTGAGAGGAACTCTTGGGGAAATGAATCCCAAGAGTAAAGAATTAATACCTTAGTGAATATTAATCCAATAAATTCAAGTGAAATCCTAGAGAAATTGGTCTTCTTCTTCAAGATTTGTTCTTCCTTCAATGGAGGTTGAATTGAGAGAGAAAGTAGAGAGAGGTGAGAGCTTTTTGGTTTTGATTTTGAAGATTAGATTTGAGTGAATAAAATATGTGGAAAACTTATTTAAAATAAAAATATAGACTTCCCATGGAATACCTAAAATACCCCTCACTTAAGTTGACCCTTTAATGAAGTCAAACTTTAATTCCCAATTTCAGATTTTCGTCGGGGAATAAGTCCAGACGTGGAGATGCTCGCGCAAGATTTTGTAAATTATTGTTTGAGACAGTGGAGTCCGCGACCTGCCCGTGACTCCAAATTGAAATCTTACCAAGGGACATCCAAGTATGCTACGCGGACTTTTTTCTCCTATTTGTAATTTGGTTGCTGCCTTGGAAACTTGCCAAGCCATGTTTGGGGTCATTTCGTGGATCCCTAGGGAGACCCTTGGGTGTTCGGACCTGGACTTTTTCACTCTATTTAATAATTTTTACCTATTTAAAGTAATTTTACAATGTTTAGACTTCATACAACACCTCTAAAACTTCCCGAAACCTAAGGACGTTTTACTTGTTAAATTAGACTAGCTTTCTGACGTCATGGACGTTTCTTGATGTATTGAATCCAGAACTTCCTAAATTCGTTTATTCACATTATTTTAGGTCTTATAATAGGGTTAATAATGTTAGATCAACATGTGAGGCTCTATTTAAGGTCATAGAATTTTGGAGTGTTTCATTATTACCCCTTACGCACACTCGTCCCCTAATGACTCTAAAATCTTTTGGGAAGAAGAGATAGACTCAAGACTAGCTACCCAACCAACAACGTTTATATAATGAGTCACAACTCATACGAGTACTTCACAACTCCATTCAACACATATTAACAACATTACTCCTATCAACTCAAATCACCATACATAAAAGCTAAACATTTCATAATACATTATGAGGAACTACCTTCTCAACATCAACATGAGATCAAAATGACATTCAAGAATTATCATGCTTTTCTTCTCAAGACAACATCAAAAGACCAAAAATATCAAGAAAGCAAAACATATATTTCACATATTCCACAACGCACCAATTACATAAATGAGAGTAAATCAAGCAAAAGAGCATTTTTTCATATGAAACTTCCTTTTAGCAAAACCTTTATCATGAATATGCACTTTTTCCAAACAAGCCAAATTTAATCTATTCATTATTTGAAATAACTAACCTTAATTAGCAAAGAGATGAGGATAACAGTACTTCATGTCGGCCTCGGTCTCCCATGTTGCTCCCTCAACTAGGTGGTTTCTCCATAACACTTTTACGGAGACCACCTCTTTGTTCCTCAACCTCTTCACTTGATGATCAAGGATTTCCACCAGAACCTCCTCATAGGAGAGGTTTTCTTTCACACCAAGACCTTTGATTGGAAGAATTGACTCGGGGTTACCAATACACTTGTTAAGCATGGATACATGGAAAATCGGATGAACCGAAGATAGTTCACTAGGGAGTTTGAACTAATATTCAACCTTGCCAATCGTTTAAAACATTTCATAAGTACCCACATAACGAGTTCTTAACTTCCCCTTCTTTCCAAATGTAACTACCCCTTTCATGGGCAAAATTTTCAAACACACCTTATCACCTTCTTCAAATTCAAGGTCTCTTCTCCTATGATGGGCATAAGGCTTTTGCCGACTATAGGCTATTTGAAAGGTTCCTTATGATATGAACTTTCTATTAGTTCTTATAGATCAATTCGGGACAAAGAAGAGAAGACTCGCCAACCTCTTACCATCCAATAGGAGATCTACACCTCCTACCATACAAAGCTTCAAAAGAAGCCATTGATATGGATGAATGGAAACTATTATTATATGAGACCTCCACCAAAGTCAAGGGTTCATACCAACTTCCCTTTCTCATCCTAACTTCCCTTGAAGTCAATGAGACAAGCTCTAAGCATATCTTCAAGAGTTCGAATGGTATGTTCCGCTTGACTATCGTTTGAGGATGAAAAGTTGTGCTTAACTTCACAAGAGTACCCTAACCTCTTTGAAATTACCTCCAAACCTATATTTAAATTGTGTACCTCTATCATATATGATGGTCAAAGGAACCCCATGAAGACTCACTATCTTGTCAATATAGATTTTTCCATAATCTTCCGCTGATTAAGTGGACTTAACGGGAATGAGATGAGCGGACTTCGTCAATCTATCTAAGACCATCCATATACAATCAAATTGCCTTGTAGTCCGAGGCAACCCAACTACGAAATTCATGTTAACATCTTCCCACTTCCAAGTAGGAACTTGGATTTCTTGTAGTAGGCCAGCCAACTTTTGGCGCTCTGGTTTCACTTGTTGGCAATTTGGATACTTTGCAACAAATTCTGCAATATCCGTTTTTAAGCCATCCCACCAAAACACTTCTCTAAGATCATGATACATCATAGTATATCCTGGATGAATAGAGTAACGGGCTCCATGAGCTTCCTCAAGAATCCAATTTCTCAAATCATCGACATTGGGCACATACAATAGCCTTTGGTATCTAAGAACACCATCCCCTTTTGAGAATGTCTCATTCATCTTTCCATGAACCGACTCTTTAAACTCCATCAACAATGGATCAAGGTGTTGCTTAGACTTCACCTCAACCACCAAAGATGACTCGGAGTTATGATGTACCACATCACCACCATTAGAATCTTCAACTCGAATGTCTAAACGAGTTAAACTCTGAACATCCCTCACTAGATTTCTTTTGCTTCTTCCACATGGGACGAAATCCCCATGGACAAACGACTTAAAGCGTCTTCTACCACATTAGCCTTGCCGGGGTAGTAGAGAAAACTCATGTCATAGTCTCTTAACAACTCTAACGATCTCTTTTGCCGAAGATTCAAATCCTTTTGAGTGAATATGTAATGAAGACCTTTATGGTCCATATACATATCAATATGAACCCCATAAAAATATTCCTTCATATTTTTAAGGCAAATACCACGGCTACTAACTCAAGGTCACGAGTCGGATAATTCTTCTTAAGAATCATGAGTTGCCTAGAAGAATAGGCTATAACTTTGACATTTTGCATAAAAACACACCCCAATAAAACTTAAGATGCATAACAATATACACCAAAGACCTTAGTACCCTCCACTAAAGTCAACACCGGATTGGAGGTAAACCTATCCTTCAACATTTAGAAGCTTCTCTCACATGATTCCGACCACTCAAGTTTCACGTTCTTTTGCGTTAAAGTTGTCAAAGGGGAAGATATGGATGCTAACCCATCGACTAACCTTCTATAATAGCTTTCTAGGCTTAAGAAACTCCTAAAATCTGTAGGAGAAAAAGGTCTAGGACAAGTTTTCACTGTTTCGGTCTTCTTTGTGTCAACCTCTACATCCTCACTAGAAATAATATGACCAAGAAATGCTACCGACCTCAACCAAAACTAGCATTTGCTATACTTTGAAAATAGTTGATGATCCTTAATAACTTGCAAAACAACTCTAAAATTCCCCATATGATCACCCTAACCCTATTAATACACTAATATATCATCAATAAATACAATCATGAATTCATCGAGATAGTTCTGAAACACCCTATTCATGAGATCCATAAATGTCGTCAGGGCATTAGTCAATCCAAAATTCATCATTAGGAACTCATAATAAACATATCTAGTTTGAAAAGTCGTCTTGGGAATATCTTCACCTCTCACCCTAAGTTGGTGAAATTCCGATCTCAAGTCCATCTTTGAAAATTAGCTCACACCTTGGAGTTAATAAAATAAATCATCAATCCAAGAAAGAGGATACTTGTTCTTCATTGTGACTTTGTTGAGTAGACGGTAATCGATACACATCATAAGGGACCCATCTTTATTCTTCACAAACAATATCGGAGCAACCATGGAGAAATACTAGGCCGAATGAAACCCTTGTCTAGTAAATATTTGGGTTGAGCCTTAAACTCGTTCAATTCGACTAGAGCCATCTGAGATGGAGGAATTGAAATGGGATTTGTATCCAGTAATAAGTCGCTGCCAAAATCAATTTTCCGTTCGTGAGGAACACCGAGAAGATCGTTATGGAAGACTCCAAAAATTCCCTTACTACGGGGACCGGCTCAATGGGAGGAACTTCGGAGTCTAAATCTTTTACTCTTACAATATGGTATAAATACTCTTCAGAGATCATTTTATGTGCCCTTAGACAAGAAATGATATGACCTCTATGAATAGAATTTACCTCCTTCTATTCTAAGAAGGGTTTATTAGGAAAGTTAAACTTCACCACCCTTGTTCTACAATCTATGGAAGTGAAAAAAGAATGCAGCAAATCCATCACCAAAATGATATCAAAATCAACCATTCAACATAAGTAATTCTATTGGACAACATTATAGGATAATGTGTATATACTCTCTTAGATATAACTAACTCAACCACTGAGGTAGACACCATAAAAGGTTCATTCAATATACTAGGTAAAATATCAAACTTTTTAGCTACTAAAGAATAAAGAATGACAAAGTAGCACCGAGATCCACATCGGGAGAAGTCTATTGCTCAGCCCTAGAGTGAAGATTATAAAAACGATTCTTTGTTTGGAGGATCCACATTCGAACTACTTTCTTGAGCTTGCCCACTACCTTTGTTTTGACCCTTCAAGTTTGGGCAATCCTTAACCTTGGGGCCAATCTTACCACAACTAAAGCAATCGCCCTTCCCCATTAGAAAATACCATAGTGCTTCTTGCCACACTCTCCACAAGTTGGTTTCTTGTTTGGTGAACTATTACCCCTTCCCTTTTTAGGCTTAGGGTTAAACACCCTATCATCACGAGCCATAGGGAACTCCGCAGGAACTTGATTACAAACCTCTTTTTAAACCTAGGGTTGTCTAGGATATCAAGCCTACGCTTTGACAAAACACCATCAAATGACGTTTCCTTATTGGCATCTCTACTCTTCCTCTCAACACTTGTCTCCTCCACTTGTTAAGCCAGAACCATGAGACGAGAAATGTCCAAATTATCATGTAGCATAGCCAAACGACGTTCTTCATTCAAGTCATCGACTACTCCCATCACAAAGAGGCTTATCCCATCCCTTGGATCGGAGACCAAGGAAGGAGCATAACAACTTAGTAAGTTTAAAAGAGTAGTCAAGCACACTCATACCTCCTTGACAAATGTTCAATTCTTCCACCTTAGATTCCCTTTTTTCCCTCGGAAAGAACCTATAATGAAAAGCCTTCTCGAAACTCTCCTATGTAACCGGACCATGCCTCAAAGGCTTACTGTCTCTGCATTGGAGGTACCAAGTTTGGGCCACATCTTTGAGTTGGTAGGTGGATAACTTGTCCTTTTCACTAGTACTCAACCCCATAGCAAATAGGATTTTGTAGATTTCATAAATGAACTCTTAGGGTTCAACCTCCACTTTGGACCCACAGAAAGTAGGGGGGCTCATCCTTGTGAAATCCCTCAAACGGGAGGCTATGGTGATAAAATGTTAGTTTCTTTGGGTATCACCTCCTGATTAGATTGGGCCTTCATGGATTGAATTTGAATAGTGACGGCTTGTGCTTGAGTAGTAATGGTTTGGGCCATATGGATAAAGGCTGCCCTTATGTCTGATACGCTCAAACTTACTTCTCAAATAAGAAGTAAAGTGGTCGTACCAAGTAAAGAACCCAACTAATGATGTTGGGATCGTTCTCACGAGGAAAATAGCTAAGACTTAACTTTAATATATTATTACTACTATTTAGTCAATTATTTCCTTGGGATGCAAAGACAATAAAAGGGGGATTTTTATTTCTAAATGAATGAAAATAATTAGCTAACTAAGTGTAGACCACTAACAGATTCAAATGTTGGAGTTTAATCAGTTAATAAAAGTAACTAGGGTTTACGTGTTCCCCACAGGTTCCTAACTTTATAATACTAACTATAACAATTATTTTCTAGTATTTTGCATGTAAAGTAATAAGTTGTGTATTTCTTAATCCTTGGTCCGGCATCTAGAAAATTTCACTCGCACCTTGGTCCGGCTACGTGTGTTGCTATACTAACCCTTACCTTTACCTCATATTAAGCATCGTAATCGATATTTGACCAAGTTATTACCTTGTACCAATCAATACTAGCTTATTAGATAGTATACACTAAATCTATATTTATAATTCTTTTCCTATTATCTACCTCCTTGGTCTGGAAAGTAGCATTAAGGCGAGTTCTAACGTTGTCCATCCGTCAAGAAGACTTCTAAGCGAAAGAATTATCAATACATGCAAGAAACTATTCTAAAATTGTTATTTTAGATAGGTCTTACCTCATAATTTGCCTATGGTTCCCACAACCCTAGTTATGGAGTTTAGTTACCCATAGTCACATTCATAATATTCAAATATGTAATATAAGAATTCATGCACTTACTTCAACGAGAAAGAATAAAATATAGAAGTTTAATTGATTAATCAACAAAATCACCAACAATCAATTACTGAAATTAAATGAACACTAAAGATTCTTCGAAAGTGTAATAATAATCACCGAGTCTAATCCACAAAATAAGCTAAAATAACCAAGAGTCTAACTATAAGAGAATCTAATCACCAAAGAGTCTAACTATAAGAGAGACTAACCCTCAATAATGAGGTAAAACCTAACCAAAATAAGAATTCTAGAATAGTGTCTTGCATGTATTGATAATTCCTTCGCTTAGAAGTCTATTTAACGGATGGCTAACATTAGAACTCTCCTTAATGCTACTTGCCGGACCAAGGAGGTAGATAATAGGAAAAGAATTATCAACATAGATTTAGTGTATACTATCTAATAGGCTAGTATTGATTGGTACGAGGTAATAACTTAGTCAAATATCGAATATGATGCTTAATATGAGGTAAAGATAAGGGTTAGTATAGCAACGCACGTAGCCGGACCAAGGTGCGGAGTGAAATTTTCTAGATGCCGGACCAAGGATTTAGAAATACATTACTTATCACTTTGCATGCACGATACTGTGGTGAACACGTAAACCCTAATTACCTTTATTAATTGATTAAAATCCAACATTTGAAGCTTTTAAGTGTCTCTTTCAATTTCGTTAGTTATTTTCATTTACTTAGAAATAGAAAACCCCCCTTTTATCATTTTTTCTGTCCAAGGAAGTAATTGACTGAACAATAGTAGTAATAGATTGAAGTTAAGTCTAAACTATTTTCCTCGTGGGAACAATCCCAACCTCACTAGTTGGGTTATTTACTTGACACGACCGCTTTACTTCTTATTTGAGAAGTAAGTTTGAGCGTATCAAATTTTGGTGCTGCTGCCAGGGAAAGTAGCTTTTAGATTAACTTAAACTTATTACTATAGTTTAGTTGATATTTTCTTGATTTTACTTTGTTTTATTATTTTTGATTCATGCAGAACCACCCTCCTTGTATGCCAAATACACGGAGAGGAAGAGAACCCTTTTTCCCTATGATCACGAATTAGAGCGTACACTACGCAACATGAATAGAAACCCTAGAATTAATGATGATGATCCAAACCAGAACATCCCAGCTCCGGTTGATATTCATGGTCAGTTGTTACGCGATGCTCCGGGTGAACACCAACAGAGGGGACAAAATCCTGCTCCACGTCCCCAAGCATACTACAGAGGCTATGACAACATATCAGACTCCGATGGGCCACTTGTCTTGCCCCCCTCTACAACCAGGCCACACCTTCTTGGTAACTAGTCGCCTGATGCAAATGCTCACTGCCAGAGGTTTGTTTTCAGGGCTACCTTCTGAGGATCCACATGCCCATAAAGCTAAGGTAAGGGCAGTGTGTAAAAGTTGTGTAGGGAGGCCTGACTTGGACTTGGATGTAATAGGACTCAGATTATTTCCTCTCTCACTGATGGGAGAGGCTTCTATATGGTTCACTGAGCTCTCGTATAACTCAATTTTCACTTGGAACAGACTAAGGGATGTTTTCTTAGCACGCTACTATCGGTCTCAAAAAAACTGAACCACAAAGATAGAGTGAACAACTTTCTAGCACTACCAGGAGAGTTAGCTAGTAGTTCTTGGGATAGATTCACCTCGTTCTTGAGAAGTGTCCCAAATCACCGTATAGAAGATGAGTGTGAGACACTATAGCAGGTTGATCTTATGGGGAGTGTCCTTATGCTGAGATTGCTGAAAAATTAGAGAAAATCTCCCGGAACAATAAAGCTTGGAGTACTAGGAAGTCAGATACGGAACAGTGCAGTCTACTCACAACCCAGCCACAGATGACATTCGTGAAGAAATGGCTCAGATGAGAATTGAGCTTGGGTTTGTACTAAAATATATCACTGGGGGTGCAGAAAATATAAATACAGTTAACTACTTGCCTAAACCACAACCACCTAATGATGAATGTTATTATGCGGAGGAATCCTATGCAGTAAATGAGCAGATGGGGGGTTTCCGACCGAGTGCCCAAGGCTCAAATCAGGATAATTGGCGCCAAGGTCAAGGGAACCAAGTTCGAATATATGGTAACTATAACCGTGAGGGTTATTATGCCTGAGATGGAAATAACAACCGCGAAAACAACTTCAACAAAGGTAACTACAGTAACAGAAATGATAGGAATGGGCCCTATGTCCCTCCTCAAAATCGTGAAGTTACTCCTAGGGATGGTGGAGATAGCATGGCACGAGTTGAGGATATGTTGCACAAAATGATGAGGAGGTTCGATGCTAGTGATGAGCACATTAAAGTGTTAAGGTGTGATTTAGCAGGTATTGGGCAAAAAGTCGATATACATGCAATATCGATTAAGAAGATCGAGTTGCAAATTGCCCAATTATCTGCGAGTGTGAACACACGGCAACCGGGTACTCTTCCTAGCAACACTGTCCAAAATCCGAAAAATGATGCACACTGTATGGAAATCACTACTCGGGGTGGTAAGCAAACCATTGACCCACCCATGCCGTCTAATAAGGAAAAGGTGAGAAAGGATGATGATAAGGTGGTATAGGGTAGTGGTGAAGCAGAAGAGAGCAAGGGAAAAGACGCAGAAGTCCCTATGAAGGTAATTCCCATGCCTAGAGCACCACCACCCTTCCCTCAAAGATTAGTGAAAAAGACTGAGAATGGTAAATATCAGGATTTTATAACAATGCTGAAGCAGCTTTATCAATGTCTCTTTGGTAGAAGGTATAGAATAAATGCCCGGTTATGCCAAGTTTATGAAAGATGTGGTTACAAAGAAAAGATCGGTCACTTTCGAGGATGATGATAGACTGCAGCATTGTAGTGCTATTGCTACAAGATCTCTCGTACAAAAGAAAGAAGATCTGGGTGTGTTCACTATTTCTTGTACAGTCGGGTCATTACATTTTGCGAAAGCATTATGTTATCTGGGGGCAAGCATAAATCTCATGGCCTTCTCGATTTACAAGAAGTTGGGTTTGGGTGACCCAAAACCCACTGCAATGCGGCTACTGATGGCTGATCAAACAGTGAAAAGGCCTATAGGGATACTATATGATGTGGTAGTAAAAGTGTAGTTATTCATATTTCCGACAGATTTTGTTATTCTTGATTGTGAAGTCGATTTTGAAGTGCCTATTATTCTTGGGAGGCCATTCCTTGCTACAGGTAGAGCCTTAGTTGATATGGAAAAGGGGCAGATGAAATTTCGGTTGAACAATGAAGAAGCGACCTTCAACGTTTGTAGGACAATGAGGCAGAGTGGTGAGCTCCAATCGGTATCCGCCATATCCACTAAAGAAAAGACGAAGAAGGAGAATGAACAAAAAAGTGCAAAACAAGAGTTTATGGTTGGGGATTTGGTGCTTTTAGACAGATCTGGGTTGCCTTGTCTTCCGGGCAAGCTCAAGTCCAAACGGACTAGCCCTTACTTGATCATCCAAGTATTCCATCATGGATTGAGTTACAAACCAAGGAGGGAGTGCGGTTTAAGGTGAGAACGAACAAAACTCTATTTTCGGCATACTGCATCAGTGAATGAAGTGATAGAGGCATACCATCTTGATGAAGGCAAAGTAATCAAGTGTCCTCAGTGGTGTCGCGACGTTAAATCAGGCGCTTGTTAGGGGTCAACCCAATACTTATAGTTTTTCTTTCTAGTAATGGTAGCATTTTCTAGTAATGGATTTTAAATTTGTAGGCACATCACCAGCAAATTCTGCAGAAATTACTCTTCAACAGTCATTGATGGATACAGCGACGGACCGTCACATGAATCTGTCATACCAGGTACGTCTTTCTGTTATTTTCAAACTAGGGCACACGCGATGAAAACAACGATGGACCGTCACAAATGAGACGGACCATCGTCTTGGAATCGTCGAGTCATTAATGAAGGGCACCCGACACGACCCGGCTGGGGTTTTTTTAAAAAAATTCAACATTTAAAACCCCCAACCCTTCATTTCACCCTATTCCTTCACTCTTCCTCCTATTTCCCTCCCTTTTCAACTTCCAAAATCATCTCCCTCTTCAACCAATCATTTTCCCCAAATTCTTCAAAGTCCTAAAAGTCCTCATCTACTAGTCGGAGCTGCTGCTGTGGGTGTCTTCTTGATCACCATGTACCTTTTCCTCTTGTTTTTCTCAAATTCTCAAGTATGTGTCTCTAATTTCTACTCATTTATATTGCATTTTTGTTTATCAATTAGTATTAGCCTAGTTTCTCTTGATATGTTCATTTTTTAAAATAAAATTCTGCCTGATCTAGGTTTAAAAATCCTCGAAAGTGCCGTGTTAAAACCCTAGAAATAGGTGCTTTAGCATTGCTAGTTTACTAGGTATTTGAGTTAGACAAATATAGGTTAAACCACTACAAATTCGATTTGGGTCATAGGGGATGAGTCGGGCACCCCCCCAGTTCTTTAACTAAGTTACAGAACGAGACCCTGATGACGGACCATCGTACCCACGATGGATCGTTGTTGTGTCCGTTACAACAGCCCTAACAACCCACTGTCAAATTTTCTCCAAGTGTCCACCAAGGGCCACATGCGACGGATCGTCGTTCCCACGACGGTCCGTCCTGCAGAACCGTTCTGGTTGTCAGAGACCCTATTCCTAAGGATCTCTAACTTTTTCCAAGTGTCCTCCAATGGACACATGCGACGGACCATCATCCCTACGACAGTCTGTCCTGCACAACCGTCTGGTTGTCAGAGACCATTTTCCTGAAGGTCTCTTTATTTTTATAAGTGTCCTTAAACGGACAAGTACGACGAACTGTCATACCCACGACAGACCGCCCTGCATGACCGTTATGATGGTCAGAGACCCCTCTCCTAAAGATCTCCATATTTTTTCAAGTGTTCTCTGATGGACATCTAGGACGGACCGTCGTATCTGTGAAAGTCCATCCTGCACATACCGTCATACTTGTCAGAGACTCTCCTTCAGGGTTCTCAATATAAACAAAGTCCAAGTAAGACACGACGAACCCCATGACGGTCCGTCATAGTTACGACGAGCCGTCACCTGGCCCGTCGTGTTTCACTGTTACTATAGAAATGTCATTTCATTTTAATTATTGTGTGTGGTTTTGCTTGTCTTGTTTGCTCCTTCTAGTACTAATATTGATCCTTTACAGGTACTATCTACTATGGCACCAAAACAAGATCGAGTCTATGCACGCGGGCAATCGAAGTCTGTCGCCCCGTCTGCCCGCCTGGTCATTGGCTCTGATGATGAGTGTGACCTCGAGTACGTGCCCCCAGGCACTTCCACCCCATCCCGTGATGCATGTGCTGCCAGAGCCATACCCAAAAAGGTGGCGTCCGGCGTAGTCACTGCCTCCAAGTCTGATAAGGCGCGCACACTAACCGGCACACCTTCTGGGTCAACAACGAATGAAGAAGGATCATCTGGCTCCATAGGAGTTCCATGGTCGGAGGAAGCCTCCGCATCTGCTGAGGTTCCGGCACCCGCCACTGCTGCAGCGTCGGCCTCGTCGGATGAGGCTGACAGTTCAGAATCCACTCCCAGTTCACCAGCTCGTGCTCTCACCCCGGTTACTAACAAGCCCAACCGGTAGTGTGTAGACAAGCAGTTTCAAGTCTATTTTGATGCAAAGTTCCTGAATGACAAAGGATTTATGACTCGTACACTTACATTGGAGCGGCGGGTCCTTACGGGAAGTTTCCCGATGATGCCTAAGATCCAACAATTCTTCACCAGGCATTGACTGGAGTGGACAGCACGTCCGTTAGGACGTTATAGTGAAGAGCTGTCTGAGAGTTCTACGCATCCTACTTAGCGACTCTCTGATCGCAGATTGATAGGCGGGCTGCCTCCGCCAAATAGGCCCCACTGGAGAAGGTTTGAGTACTTGGCGTTCAGGTTGATATCTCCCTGCCTGCTATCCGCCGGTTTCTATATGGCGAGAATGTTGATGCTAATCGGACCCCTCTCACTGCCGAGTTTGACTACCGATGGAAGATTGTCAAAGATGGCCAATTTCTGCGTGAGCCATCGCTGAGAGAGACCACCAAGAGGTGGATGGCCCTGCACTTGTCCGTTGATGGAGAGGGTGCCGAGTGGGTCACTTAGCCGAAGGGGGCCATCAAGAAGGCCAACCTGACTTTCGCGGCAAAGTTTTTGTAGTTGATTGTCCTCCACTGCCTTACCCCCACAATTGTTGATAATATCATAACATGGGGTTGAGCAGTACTGATGGCGGCGATGATAGCCGGGTTCGAGGTGGATTTTGCGTGGCTTCTACAGGCGGTCATGCACGAGAGGGCTTTTAAAGTCACAACTACTTACCCTTTACCGTGCATGATATTTTCTCTTTGCAGGTCAACCGGTGTGCCTATATGGCACTTTGATCAACTCAAGACCCCGCTGGGCATAGTTGTTATCGGCCTCAGCAGGGATGAGGCCAATGAGTTGGCTCCACGGAGAGGGCCCCATCAAGAGTTGCCTCCTCTTGGTGACAATCTTTCTGACATGGTAGCACAGGCGCGCACGGCTACACAGGCGGCTTCCACTAACACTACCCCAATCGAGTCTATCCAGGGTAGTAGCACTGCGCCGAGCCCCTCTCGCTCAGCCCCTTTCTCTGCTCTGGTCCCATTTGCTAGGGTCCAGAAATTAGAGGCACAGATGGCCACACTTCTGCATCACATCCAGCCTTGAATGCAAAAGTCTATTGCTGAGGCAGAAGAGCTCTTGGAGCGGATAATGGTCCAGCACACAGAGCGGAAGATCGCTGAGGTTCCTCAGCGCTTGGACACTTTTGAGTTGCGGGTGCTAGACCGTCCAGCCCCTCCGGTGGATGTGTCAACCCTTCAGGCTGGGGTCGACAGTCTTCGCGCAGATATTGATATGATCTTAGAGGCTAGGGTGCCTGAGTCTGAGGCCCTTTTGCAGAGCCTGCTGAAGACACAGTGAAGACAGCCCTATTCGCCACATCAGAGATTCCACCACCTCCCCCTCAAAAGCATGCCAAGAGGCGTAGGGGTCGAGAGGAGGATGAGGCGCGAGTATGGAAGAAGGAGCACCGTGAGATGGAGGCTGCGAGGAGAGCCTCACTTGCTGAAGAGGAGGCGCGTCAGATGAGAGCAGAAGAGTTAGATGTTGGGGCGTCTAGTTCCAGAACTGTGGAGATAGAGGGAGGCACTGCTGATAGTGTTGTTGATGCAGAGGACACCACTGAGGGTGTCGATATTACAGAGGTAGTGGGTTCCGGGGAACCAGACCCACCAGCTTGGTGATTATCGGCGCTTTGCGCCCCAGGTTTTCTTCACCTACCACTCCTGTATTTAACTTTTTTTATGCGTTGGATAAAATTGCATGTCTTGTTGTTAGGGTGGGGTAAATTGAAAGTTAGTGCTAGGGTGAAGTCCGAGTAGCCCAATTCACTATCCTCTTTTGGGGTTTCTTGCCTTTGTTCTTTTTCCCTAAGAGACTGATTACTTTTTCTGTTGAACCGGAATGTCTATATCTTGTGTACACAGTTTAATTCGGAAACATGATGGCTAAAATGATATCCTGATAAAATGGAAAATGATGGATGCCTAGGCATAGTAATTGATAAATGTATGGCTCTAAGCATGACATAGAGGTACACCACTGTATGTCCCTAAGTCTAAAATTCTAAATAGGTGTCTGATAATCTATTAGAGTGATGAGATGTCAAGTGAGTGTGAGGAAGATTTGAATAGTCCACTTTTTGTACTGAGCTAGAACTTGCCTGGTTAGTCCTGCTAAATGTAAGCTGTAATAGACAATTAGGAAAGGATCATAGGCCCTTTTTCAATATAGCCCATTGTTAGCCTAAATAAAAGAAAACCAAATGAAATTTATCCTTCTTTGATCCAAATAATTTGAGCTTAAACTAGACCTTTCTTTTTCACCCTAACTGATCTTTTTTGAGAAAAATGTGTTGGCCCTGGTCCCTCCTTGGACATGTGCACCTCAGCTTATGCCAAAAGCATAAGTTGAGGGTGGCTAATGCAGTAAACAACCTTTTTTATGGCTATAACCCAACTTTGAGTATTTTGTACTTTAACTCATGGCAACGCAATGAGTTGAGGGTGGCTATTATAAGGAATGCTCTGGAAAGTGGGGTTGAAAGAACAAAGAGAGAGAAAGAACAAAAGTAAAGTGACTCAAGAAGTTGAAAGAAAAGTAAAGAAAAAGAAAAATATACAAGAAATACAAACAAGAAAAAAAGAGAGTCACTTACACAAATGAAAAAGAAGGGAAAATAGCAAGGTGAAAGAATATGAGAAACTGGGCGAGAAAAAATGATAGAAATTGGTATCTTTAGCCGATATGTCAAGCAGGGAAAAAAGTCAGTAAAGTATACCTAAATATACCCTACCTGACCCTGAGCCTATGTTACAAGTTAAGAAAGTCCTATCATGATCATAAGGATTGTATAGCGAACTTAAAGCAGTGAAATAAGGAAAAGATTATGGCAATAGGTATGAATAAGTGTGAATTTGTTCTGAGAGCGAGTGTTGAAAGATAATCCTTATACTCAAACTGAAATCATTCTGTGAAAAAATGAGGATTTGTTTTTAAAGGGAGGACACTAGTTGCAATACCGGAAATATTAGCACCTCGGTGAGAAATTAAAGAGCATAGGTATTAGTACATGGTGAGTCTGTGTTATGGTCTGACTCCACATAATACAAGCCTAATAGTTATAGCATGCATAAATATGATGAGATTAATCAGGATTGACAGCCAATGATTGCAAAGGATAAAACATGGATACTATTGTACAAAGATTTTGTATTGAGTCATAGTGCGTCGCTTGAGGACAAACAACGAATTTAAGTTGAGGGTGTTGATATACTGTGGTTTCACGGTTTTATTAATACTTTTTCCTTAAGTTTAGTGTGTCCAAAAGCCTTTTTGAGCTAATTTTTATATAAGTTTCTCCTTATTTGTAGGAAATTTGTCCAAAGATGAATGCAGAGGTTTTTTAGCGATGAAATGCAGAAGAGACCACCTACAGAGATTGAGACGGTCCGTCATGCTCGTGATGGTCCGCAGGTGGCAGCGTAGTGCAACTGCTGAAGGAAGATGGGGAAGTCTGACCAAGTGTGGGGTTACAGAAAGCGTGACGGACCGTCGTAACCATGACGGTCTGTCCTGCAGGTTCGTCATGAAGATCAGAGAAATAGCCCAGTAGCCATATTCGAAGAGTTCAAGTGTTTTGGAACGGAGACCCTCGACGGACCGTTATTCTCGTAACAGTCTGTCATACCTGCTGTCGAGGGTAATGATGAGAGAAGCATAAGAACTTGGAAAATTATGGGACGACGGAGTCCAAGACGGCCCATTGTGACCACGACGTCCCGTCGCGAGGTCCGTCGATCCAGCCGCGTTTTGACAGATTTCCAGCAAATAGAGTCCTTGTTTAATTAGGTTTTTATTTTTTATAAATAGTTCGAAAAACCACATTTTTGAGGTTTGACTCTGCATTATTTGGTTAGGCCCTTGATTATTGTTAGATTATTGATTTTGAGATTCTTTGAATTGATTTTTGGTGACTTTTGTTGATTAATCCAGTGAACTTTCAGATTTTACTCTTTATCATTGAAGTAAGTACATGAATTCTCATACCATATATTTGAATATTGTGATTATGACTATGGGTAACTAAACTCCATAACAAGGGTTGTGGGAACCATAGGCAAATAATGAGGTAAAAGATAACTAAAATAACAATTCTAGAATAGTGTTTTGCATGTATTGATAATTCTTTCGCTTAGAAGTCTTTTTAGCGGATGGCAAACATTAGAACTCGCCTTAATGCTACTTGCCGGACCAAGGAGGTAGATAATAGTAAAAGAATTATCAACATAGATTTAGTGTATACTATCTAATAGGCTAGTATTGATTGATACGAGGTAATAACTTAGTCAAATATTGAATTTGATGCTTAGTATGAGGTAAAGATAAGGGTTAGTATAGCAACACACGTAGCCGGACCAAGGTGCGGAGTGAAATTTTCTAGATGCCGGACCAAGGATTTAGAAATACATAATTTATCACTTTGCATGCAAGATACTAGGAAAGAATTGTTATAGTTAGAATTATTAAGTTATGAACCTGTGGGGAACACATAAACCCTAGTTACCTTCATTAATTGATTAAACTCCAACAATTTAAAGTTGTTAAGTGTCTCTTTCAATTTCGCTAGTTATTTTCAGTTACTTTGAAATAGAAAACCCCCCTTAAGTCATTTTTGCTTTCCAAAAAAGTAATTGACTGAACAATAGTAGTAATAGATTGAAGTTAAGTCTAAACTATTTTCCTCGTGGGAACGATCCCAACCTCACTAGTTGGGTTATTTACTTGACACCACCGCTTTACTTCTTATTTGAGAATTAAGTTTGAGCGTATCAGGCAACTCTGGATGGGGCCCTCTACATGGAGCAAACTCATTGGACTTATCCCTGATGAGGCCGATATCAACAGTGCCCAGTGGGGTCTTGAGCTGATCAATGTATCAGATGGGCACACCTGCGGACCTGCATAGCGAAAATATTATCCACGGGAAAGGGTAAGTAGTTGTGACCTTAAAAGCCCTCTTGTGCATGACTGCCTGTAGAAGCCAAGCAAAGTCCACCTCAAACCCGGCTATCATCGCTGCCATCAGTACTGCAAGATCCCATGTGACTATATTATCACCGGCTGTGGGTGAAAGGCAGTGGCGGACAATCAACCATAAGAACTTCGCCATGAAGGTCAGGTTAGCCTTCTTGATGGCTCCCTTCGGCTCGGTTACCAAGTTAGTACCCTCTCTAGCAACAGACAAGTGTTGGGCCATCCCCTTCTTGGTGGTCTTTCTCAGCGATGGCTCACGCAAGAATTGGCCATCTTTGACAATTTTCCAACGGTATTCAAACTCGGCGGTGAGAGGGGTCTGGTTGGCATCAATATCCTCGTCGTATAGATTCCGGCGGATGGCATGCAGGGAGATATCATCCTCAAAGCCACGTACTCGGACATGCTCTAATGGGGCCTGTTTGGCGGGGGCATCCGGCCTATCAATTTGTGATCTGAGAGTACCCACGTAGGATGCGTAGAACTCTCGGACCAACTCTTCAATATAACGGCCCAACGAACGCGCTGTCCACTCAAATCAATGTCTGGTAAAGAGATTGTGGAATTCTGGCATAGTCAGTAGACTTCCCGTAAGGACCTGCATCTCCAATGTAATGGTCCGTGTCATGACTCCGTTGTCATTCAGAAACTTTGCGTCTAAATAAACTTGATACAGCCCGTCGACACACCACCGGTTGAGCTGGTCGACAAATGGGGTGAGAGCACGAGTCGCTGAGCCAGGTGTGGATTCAGATTTGTCAACCTCATCAGACGAGGTAGACTGTGTAGTTGTGGCGGGTGCAGGGACCTCAGCAGATCTGGAGGCTTCCTCCGACCACGAAACTCCTACAGAGCCAGACGCTCCTTTTTCATGAGTAGCTGACCCAGAAGGTGTGCCGGTCAGTGTGTGATCATAATGGGAGGTAGTGACTAAGCCGTATGCCACCTTTTTGGTGTGGCTCTTGCAGCACGTACAACTCGGGATGGGGTGGAAGTGCCTGGGTGGGCACGTACTCGGGGTCACGCTTATCATCAGAGCCAATGACCAGGCGGTAGACAGGGCAACAGACTTCGATCACCCACGTGCGTAGAATCGATCTTGTTTTGGTGCCATAATAGGTAATACCTGTAAAGAATCAATATTAGTACTAGAAGGAGCAAACAAGACAAGCAAAGCGACACAAAACAAATAAAAGAGTTAAGATGTAATGACATTTCTATTGAAATAGTGAAACACAACAAACCAGGTGATGGCTCATCTTGAGTACGATGGACCATCATGAGGTCCGTCATGTAATACTTAAACTATGTTTATGTGGAGACCCCTTGAGGAAAGTCTCTGACAAGTATGACGGATAAGTAGGACGGACCGTTGTGATGATGACGGTTCGTCATCGATGTCCATTGTGGGACACTTAGAAAAAGTATGGAGACCCTCAGTAGAGGAGTCTCTGATAGTTATGACGATTATGCAGGACCGACCGTCGATTGGTATGATGGTCCTTCGTAGATGTCCTTAAGAGGATACTTGGAAAAATTTGGAGACCCTTAGGAGCAGAGTCTCTGACAACTAGAACGGTTGTGCAGGACGGACTGTCTTGGGAACGACGATCCATCGCATGTGTGCGTTGGAGGACACTTATAAAAAGTGAGAGACCATTAGAATAGGGTCTATGCCAACCAGAACGGTTTTGCAGGACAGACCATCGTGGGAACGACGGTCCGTCACATGTGTCCGTTGGTGGACACTTGGAGAAAATTGGATAGTGGGGTCTTAAGGATGTTGGGACAGACCGTATTACGGTCCATCATGTGTACGACGGTCCGTCATCGGGGTCTCGTTCTGTCATTCAGTGACAAAACTGGGGATGCCACATTCATCCCCTATGACCCAAATAGAATTTTTAGTGTTTTAACCTACATGTGTTTAACCCAAAAAAATTTAAACTATCAATTTTAAAGCACCTATTTCTAGAGTTTAAAAAGGCAATTTTGAGGATTCTCAACCTAGGTCAAAAAGAATACGTATTAAAGAATGAACCGATCAATAAAAAATAGGCTAATACTAATTGATAAATGAAAATGCAATGTAAATGGGTAAAAATCGGAGACACATACCTGAGAATTTGAGAAAAATAAGCGAGGAAGGTACTTGGTAATCAAGAAGAGAACCACAGCAGCAGACTCCGACTAGTAGAGAGTAGATTTAAGGAATTTTGAAGTTTGGGAAAATGATCGGTTGAAAGAGAGGTAGGAAATTGGAAGTTGAAAAGAGAGGGAAATGAGAGGAAGAGGTAAGGAAATGGGTGAAATGAAGGGGTGGGGTTTTAAAATGTTAAGAATTTTATAAAAACCCCAGCCGGGTTGGGTCGGGTACACTTCATTAATGACACTATGAGTTCCCGATGACGGTTCGTCACAATTGTGATGGTCCATCATTTGTTCCATCGCATGTGCCCTAGTTTTTAAAATAACTGAAAGACGTACCTGGCACGACAGATTCATTCGACGGCCCGTCGTGACCACGAGGGGTCATTGATGCGTCCGTCAGTGACTGCTGCAGAGTGATTTTCTGCAGAATTTCCTGGTGATGTGCCTGCAAATTTAAAACCCATTAGTAGAAAATGCTACCATTACAAGAAAGATAAATTATAAGTATTGGGTTGCCTCCCAACATGCTCCTGATTTAACATTGCGGCACGACTGAGGATGCTTTATTACTCACCCTTCATCAAGATGGTATGCCTCGATCCCTTTATTTGCCAATTCAGTATGCCCAAAATAGTTTTTTATTCATTCTCCATTCACCTTAAACCGCACACCGTCCTTGGTTTCTAACTAAACTGCTCAATGAGGGAATAATTGGGTAATTAAGTAAGGTAAAGTCCATTTGGACTTGAGATTTCCCGGAAGCCAACGCAACCTAGAACTATCTAAAAGCACCAAATTCCCAACCATAAACTCTCGTTTTTCAGTTTTTAGGTCATAATCCTTCTTTATCTTTTCTTAGTAGGATATAGCAGATACCGATTGGAGCTCACCACTCTTCCTTATGGACCTACAAATGTTGAAGGTCGCTTCTTCATTGTTCAATCAAAGTTACATATTCCCCTTTTTCATATCAACTAAGTCTCTACCCGTAGCAAGGAATGGTCTCCCAAGAATAATATACACTTCAAAATCTACTTCACAATCAGGGATAACAAAATCTGCTAGAAATATGAAGGAGTCCACCGTTACTAGCAAATCGTAGAGTATCCCTATAGGCTTTTTCACTGTTCGATCGGCCATGAGTAGCCGCATCGCAGTGGGCTTTGGGTCAACCAAACCCAAATTCTTGTAAATAGAGAGAGGAATGATATTTATGCTTGCCCCCAGATCACATAATGCTTTCATAAAATGTAATGACCCGACTGTACAAGGAATAGTGAACGCACCCGAATCTTCTTTCTTTTGTACAAGAGATCTTGTAGACTTAGCACTACAATCTGCATTCTATCATCATCCTCAAAAGTGACCGATCTTTTCTTTGTAACCAGATCTTTCATAAACTTGGTATAATCGGGTATTTGTTCTAGAGCTTCTAACAAAGGGTGATAGAAAGCTGCTTCAACATTTTTATGAAACGCCGATATTTACCATCCTCGTTCTTTTTCACTAATCTTTGAGAAAAGAGAGGTGGTGGTCTAGGCATGGGAATTACCTTTATAGGTGCTTTCGCATCTTTTCCAGTGCTATCTTCTGCTTCACCACTACCCTCTACCACGTTATCATTATCCTTTCTCCCCTTTTTGCTCATTAGACGGCATAGGTGGGTCAATGGTTTGCTTACCACCCTGAGTAGTGATTTCCATACACTGTGCATCATTTTTTGGATTTTGGACAGTGGTGATATGAAGAGTGCCCGGTTTACAACTCGATCTGCTTAATCGATATTGTATGTGTATCGACTTTCTGCCCAATACCCGCTAAATCACTCCTTAAATCTTTAACATGCTCATCATTATCATCGAACCTCCTAATCATTTTGTGCAACATATTTTCAACTCACACCATACTATCTCCACCATCCCTAGGAGTAACTTCACGATTTTGAGGAGGGACATAAGGTCCACTCCTATCATTTCTGTTACCATAGTTACCCATGTTGAAGTTGTTGTCGTGGTTGTAGTTTCCATCTCGGACAAAATGACCCTCACGGTTATAGTTACCATAGATCCTACCTTGGTTCCCTTGAACTTGGCGCCAATTCTCCTGATTTGAGCATTGGTCACTCAGTCAGAAACTCCCTGTCTGCTCATTAACTGCATAGGAATCCTCCACCTAGTAGCATTCATCATGTGTTGATGGTGGTTTAGACAAGTAGTTAACTGCATTTATCTTTTTCTGCACCCCTAGTTATATGTTTTAATACAAACCCAAGCTCAGTTCTCATTTAGCCATCACTTCACGAATCTCATCTGTGGTTGGGTTGTGAGTGGATTGCATTGCGAAGGTATTTCTCCCAGATTCTGACTTCCTAGTACTCCTAGCTTTATTTTTCCGGGAGATTTTCTCAAACTTTTCAGCAATCTCAGCATAAGGACACTCCCCATAAGAACCACCTGCTATAGTATCCAACACCGCTTTATTATTATCATCCTGTCCCCGATAGAAGTATTCTTTCAGTGACTCATCATCTATATGGTGATTGGGGACACTTCTAAAAAACGAGGTGAATCTATTCCAAGAACTACTAACTGATTCTCCTGGTAGTGCCACAAAGTTGTTCACTTTGTCTTTGTGGTTTAGTTTCTTGGAGACCAGGTAGTATCATGCTAAGAAGACGTCCCTTAGTTGGTTCCAAATGAAAATTGAGTTATAAGGGAGCTCAGTGAACAAAATAGCAGCCTCTTCCTTCAGTGAGAGAGGAACCACTCTTAGCTCTATTACATCCAAGTCCAAGTCAGGTCTCCTTACACAACTTTTACACACTGCCCTTACCTTAGCTATATGTGGATCCTCAGAAGGTAGCCCTGAAAACAACCCTCTGGCAGTGAGCATTTACATCAGGCTACTAGTTACCACAAAGGTGTTTCCTGGTGGTAGAGGGGGCAAGACAAGTGGCTCATCGGAGTCTGCTATATTGTCATAGCCTCTATAATATTCTTGGGGCCGTGGAGAGGGATTTTATCCCCTCTGTTGGTTTTCACCCGGATCATCGGGTAACAACTTACTATGAACATCAACTGGAGCTGGGATGTTCTTGTTTGGATCATCATCATTAATTCCCCAGTTTCGATTCATGTTGCGTAGTGTACGCTCTAGTTCGTGATCGTAGGGAAACAAGGGTTCTCTTCCTCTTCGTGTATTTAGAATACAAATAAGATAGTTCTTCAAGAATCAAAAACAATAAATAAAGTAAAATTAAGAAAATATTGACTAAATTTCAGTAATAAGTTTAAGTTAATCTAAAAGCTACTTTCCCCGGCAGCGGCGCTAAAATTTGATACGCTCAAACTTACTTCTCATATAAGAAGTAAAACGGTCGTATCAAGTAAAGAACCCAACTAATTAGGTTGGGTTCATTCCCACGAGAAAAATAATTCAAACTTAACTTCAATCTATTATTACTACAATTTAGTCAATTATTTCCTTGGAAAGCAAGACAAAAAAAGGGAGATTTTTACTTCTAAATGAATGAAAATAATTAGCTAAATCAAAGTAGACCACTAACATATTCAAATGTTGGAGTTTAATCAGCTAATAAAAATAACTAGGGTTTACGTGTTTCTAACTTGATAATTCTAACTATAACAATTCTTTCCAAGTATGTTGTATGTAAAGTGATAAGTTATGTATTTCTAAATCCTTGATTCGGCATCTAGAAAATTTAACTCCGCACGTTGGTCCGGCTATATATGTTGCTATACTTATCCTTACCTTTACCTCATATTAAGCATCATATTCGATATTTTACTAAGTTATTACCTCGTACCAATCAATACTAGCCTATTAGATAGTATACACTAAATATGTGTTGATAATTTTTTTCCTATTATCTACCTCCTTGGTCCGGCAAGTAGCATTAAGGCGAGTTCTAACGTTGGCCATCCGTTAAAAAGATTTCTAAGCGAAGTATTATCAATAAATGCAAGACACTATTCTAGAATTGTTATTTTAGTTAGGTTTTACCTCATAATTAGACTATGGTTCCCACAATCCTAGTTATGGAGTTTAGTTACCCATAGTCATATTCACAATATTCAAATATGTAATATAAGAATTCATGCACTTACTTCAATCATAAAGAATAAAATCCAGAAGTTCAATTGATTAATCCACAAAATCACCAACAATCAATTACTGAAATAATTGAAGACTAAAGATTCTCCAAAAGCGTAATAATAATCACCAAGTTTAATCCACAAAAGAAGCTAAAATAACAAAGAGTCTACCTATAAGAGAGTCTAATCACCAAAGAGTCTAACCCCAAAAATGAGGTTTTTCGAACTATTTATAAAAAACAAAAACCTAATTAAAGAAGGACTCTATTTGCTGAAAATCTATCAAAAAGCGGTTGGGTCGACAGACCTCGCAATGGGTCGCCGTGGTCAAGATGGGCCATCATGAACTCCGTCGTCCCACACTTTGCAAATTCTTCTGCTTCTCTTTTCATTATCCTCGACGGTAGGTATGAAGGATCATCACAGGCACAACGGTCCGTCGAGGGTCACCGTTCCATAACACTTCAACTCTTGGAATTTGGCTAGTGGGACTACTTCTCTAATCTTCATGACGAATCAACAGGACGGACCGTCATGGCTATGACGGTCCGTCACGCACTCCGTTACCACACACTTGGTCATACTTTCCCATCTTCCTTCAACACCTTCACTATGATGCCACCTACGGACCGTCACGGGCACGACGGACAGTCACAAACCTCCGCATTCATCTTTTAGACAGATTTTCTGCAAATAAAGAGAAACTTACATAAAAATTAATAAAGAAATGCTTTTGGACACACACTAAACTTAAGGGAAAATCCTTAAAAATACCGTGAAACCAAGGTATATCAATGTCGGGGGATTGGACGAAGCTTGATCATCATTAGCAACTTCTTCTAAAAGATGATCTTGATTTTCACGGGAGGAACTCCCACATTAGAAATGTCTTCATCCAGTCTTCGTGCGTCTGCCCTTAGAGTATTCACACCTATAACTACAATAAGAGGTTTAGGTGAAAGCACACAATAAGTAGACTCTTGAGGCACGACATCGGATTTCCAAGAAAAATGAGAATTTCCTAAGCATCATATAGCTTCTCACTCATAAGTGTGGCGCTATTCACTATAATGAATAAGAACCTACATAGACATGGTTTAAATGAGACATAAATACTAAAGATATTAAACCTCATGCTATGACACCAAGTTTGCAACATCCGGGAAACACCCCGTAGACGTAACCGACGTCGTCGGCCGCATCGAGAACTAAGACTAGTCTCTAAGCTTACATCATTACATTCATAGGGTAAAAATGCAGAAAATTTAAAAAAATTTAATTACTTCTACCTTGACGTTTACGTAGACCTCTCGCATACACACAATGTATATTTAGGGAGTTTACTTAGACTTTTTTCAATAGGAAGCACTACATATGATTATACTTTTATTTCACATACATAGTATAAGAACATAATCTTATAGGAAGTCTATAATATGTCTCATGTTAGAACCATCTAAAACGAATACAACAATTTGGGTTGAACCCATACTTCATTACAACAAAGAGCCTCGTATAGCCTTATATAGCAACTGTCTCCAAGTGAAAAGGAAAGAACTGGAAAATTAGAACAACATCAATAGCTTGATAGTGGCATCATCCTCGAAAGGTGAGGATCTACCGAACATTTGGGGAATATCCAAGTAGTCTTCAAAGGCCTTCTATAAGCTCAACAGCCGAACCCTGCATTTTGTAATAAACATAAAACATGGGTAAGTACACTCTTGTACCAAGTATGATATATGCACATAAAACAATTGAAATCATGCTAAAGAGGACATTTGTTCAAAACATGTTAATTTACTTTGAAAAGTCTTGTGCACATCCAAGAACCCATATAACCCAATTAATAGATAACTCTTAGTTCAAGGTTATATACAACATACAACCAACATCATCAACTATAGACAAGTCCACATATATAAGAGTTCATGATATCATAACAAAATCAAGATCCTTACCAACAACCCATCATTTAGCCTACAAGTGCAATGACTAAGTAAAGCCCTATAACCGTACTTAATCAAGTAAACCAAATAAAGGATCATAAGAAAAGGCTAACTTCACATAATATTAAATCAAAAGTAATCCTCCTCAAACTTAAGAAATAAATACCAACAACATGCTCATAAGTGAAAGTAACACCATATAGAATCATTAACATGTAAAATAAACATATACATAATAGTCACTTTATAAAATCATAAGAACATAAGAACAACCTCATAAGGCTTCCCTCAAGGCAAACTAGTGCAAGGCATAGGTAGAGTCCCTTACCCCTACCAAGGCTAAGTCAACCTCATAAGTCACCCTAGTTAGTGTTTATTTCTTTAATTCATTTTACTTTTGGTAACACTTGCCTTAAGTTACATAGACCACAAGAGATAAGTATGGAATCCAGTGTTGTAAAGCCATACACCGATTGAATGTGGTCTACCGGCTATAGTAAAACCAAACATGAACATAGAATCTAGGTGGATCCACGAGCAAGTATTCCTATGGTCGCAACATTGCTTATGGAACTTGGGGGTTGTCATGGAAACATTTATCCATGCCCTTTTTGTACTATGAAGATATCACCCCGTGAGAACCGTGGTGAACCCTACCTTCCCTCCTCGGAAAGGCGCCACCTCTCACCTACAAGTTCACTTGGTGCTAAACTAGAGTCCCTTTGAAATGTCTTTAAGCCTTTATTAATCGTCATAGCTTAATTTAGGTCATAGGGTCCATCCCTTATATAATCAGAATTGTAGCTCAATAGGAATTCTATGAGTAGTGTCCTTTAATTACAATTAACAAAGGTGAGGTTAGCACATTTACATAATCACATTATGATAAGGCACATAGGTATATCATCACCATCCTTATATCATTACATCTTTGCCAAAAACTCAAAAGTCATAATTTAAGACTTGTCCAATTCAACATCATACCAACCCTAAGCAATCTTATAATAAGGTATACTTCAATACAACTTCATCACTAAACACGAGTAATCATAATTGAAGTAAAAGATTGAGATCACAAGACTTACCCCAATCTCCTTCACAATCCATCTACAAGGGTTTACCATAAATCATCCAGTTCAACCCAATAATGGGTGTAATATCATCACACAATAGTAATTAACACATGAATAAAGTCAATTGCATCATCACTACCCCAATTAACTTCAATTCATAACCTAGGGTTAGGGGTAAAAGAGATATCATGAATTCTTCAAGAAATAGATCCAATCCCAACAATACATTACTCTAGGTATTCCATGAATAATTTAAAATATAGAAGACAAGTCTAACAGTCAATACATTGATCGATTTCCATCAATTCATAAGCAAGATCCCAGATCTGGGGAATTTGGGAAAGGGACATGATCTACATGAAATTCCATCAGTTAACATCAATCACCCAACAATCTACACTTATCTCTACCCAACAATCTACATTTAATCATAATCAACCATCAATTTGAATTTTAGAAGAAAACTCATTAGAATAGAAAACCCTTAGAATTGAGCGTTTTAGAAATCAGTTTTGAGAGGACCTCTTGGGGAAAGGAATTCCAAGTGTGAAGAAATCACACCTTAATGAAGATTAATCAAAAAAATTCAAGTGAAATCCTAGAGAAATTAGTCTTAGTCTTCAAGCTTTATTCTTCCTTCAATGGAGGTTGAGTAGAGATAGAAGTGAGAGCTTTTGGGTTTTGATTTTGGGGATTTGATTTGAGTGAGTAAATGTGAGGAAAACTTATTTAAAATTAATAATCTATACCTCTCATGAAATTCCCATAAGGCCCCTCACTTAAGTTTATCCTTTATTGAAGTCAAACCTACATTCTCAATTTCAGATTTTCGTCGGTGAATAAGTCCTCGATGCAGAGTTTCTCCCAAGAGATTTTCTAAATTATTTTTTGAGAAAATGGAATTCGTTACTTTCCCGGACGCAGAGTTGAATTTTAACCAAGGTCCATTCAAGTCCTCAACGTGGACTTTTTTCTCCTATGTGTAATTTGGTTGCTGCCTTGGTAGATTGACAAGCCAAGTTTGGGGTCCTTTATTGGACTCATTTGGCGAACCTTGTTATTACCTGGACTCTACATACTAGTTTTTGCCTATTTAAAGTCATTTTTCATGTTTTATACCTCATATAACACCTCTAAACCTTCCTGAAACCTAAATACATTTCACTAGTTAAATTAGACTAGCTTACGGACGTCATAGACGTTTCTTGATGTCTTGACTCCAAAACTTCCTGAATGGTTTATTAACATTATTTTATGCCTTATGAGAGTTTTACTAACCTTGGATAAATATGTTAGTCTGTAGTAAACGCCATATACTTACAGAATGTTACACTAGTGTAGACAATTGATAGACAATTAATCTAATAGATAAGTGACTTATGAATTTTGCATAGAGGTTTCCATCACTACTGTCAAATTGTAGTGATTCTATACATTTTTTCACTATGATACTTTCATGTGTTTTAAATATTTTTTGTTTATTAAGACATTTAGACTTACAAAACATCAAAAATATATTCATATAACTAGTATTCACCTCTTGACCATATGCTACATTTATTACAAAAATCATAATAGATTAATTATAACTTATCACAACCTCTTATTCCCTTTTTAAGAGGAAAGCTAAGGTCACTTAGTCATTTTTCCTTCTAAGCAAAACGTATATGTGATTAGTGACTTCACTTTCAATGAACCGTTATGTCCATCCATTAACCAACCTCAAAATTCTCTTCAGAATAAATGACTTAGACGCTTCATGTAAAAAGTTTTATTCAATTTAAGACATACTTTCTATTATTACATAGATTAATAAAATTCAATTTAGTGGAGAAAATATAACAAAATAAAATCATACATCATGACATACCATAAGAAATGAAATATTCATCAAACTCAATGATAGGTGAGTTACAAGCAAATATATCAAATATCTAGTTAGAAACTGAAAATAATTCCTTCTAACACAAGGTATATGTAAAATGCATTATTTGAATTAATATCTTATCTCTCTCAAAAGAAAAGCTTGTGAAGTACTAAGTGGGTGCGTAAAGTCTGTTGAGAATATGAGACACAATACGTTAAATAGATCATAATATTTTGAATAATATATATAACAAATATGAGGGCTCATTTATACATATATATTCATGCATCTTGAATAGTCGACCGTTGGGATTGGAGAACTACTCATGTAATATACATGTACAATGACCGATTATTCACTCCATAACTTTATATAGACCTAACTCAGATGGAGAGTCTACTGTTAGTTTAAGTAAAGTTAAAATCCTCTAGCTACATTGATCCAATCTTATATTACTCAGTTTAGGAGAGTTAATATAAATTACCAAAACTGAACAATTAAATACATAGTGACTTGTATCAATTTCATTTGATGCGGAAGAAGATCTAAGCCAACACATAAAACTAATACTTTACTACTATTTAATTAAATATTACCCAAAACACATATAACGATCCAAAAAAAGATTCTTACTAGATCGTTCTTATGAATATATAAAATTTCAGATCGATCAGAGTTCTTTTTTTTTCGAATTCCAAAACTATGTTCAATTCGGTTGAAAACGTTGTTTTGTCATAATAGAGTGAAAGATTGTCCCGCTCAGTAATTCTTATCATATATCACCATTTTGTGAAGTTGATACACGAATCAAGAATAATGAAAAAAATTCTAAAATTTCAAAAGAAAGAGCATGTTGATGTACACATTGAATATTAAAATTCAAAACACACCTCATAGATATCCATGCAACTTAAACAATAAATTTTGATGAGAAAATGTCTACTCATGCAACATACATATGTGGTGTCAGATATTCACTTCAACAAATTTAAAACAAAAGCTAACTCAGATGGAGAGAATATGTTAATTTAATTCAAGTGAATATCATTATCCCTAGATTCAATCAAATGTTACTCAATTTAGGAGAGTCAATACAGATAATAAAAATTAGAGATTGAACTTTAATGACAAGTATTAATTTTATTCGATAGGAAGGAAGGTCTAAGCCAACACATGAAATTAATACTTCACTAAAATTTATACATGAAGACCATAATGAATAATCTCTATCACCACTATATCTTACTCGGGTAGTTTTTTATTAAAATTAATTTTCAATTTACAAAAAAAAATGTAATATCATTATCTAAATGACCTCAAATTGCCAAATCACTTCATAAAAATAGGTAATTTAAATTTGATCGTTTTTGATTAACCTACCGAATTTCATATCAATCAGAGTTCAAAATTAATATTTATCTCCAAAGCTATGACCAAATTCAGATTCAAACGATTTCCGGAAAAATGAACTGATCTACATCCTTATCATATATCAATTTATGTTAACTCATCACATGTAATCATGTACCACATATAACATAAATAAGACTAATATAAAGGATGTCATTCATACTAAAAAACATTTTAATTCCAAAGAACTTTAAAATCATTGTAATGGCCTCAAAAAAATATAACCACATAGCAATAACTACTTCCTACTAGGTCTTTATCAATGAAGTTACCAAATTTTAGGTCAATTGGAGTTTATTAAACTATTTATTTCAAAATCTATGACCAAATTCTAATTCAAGTGATTTAAACATATTTAGAAATTAAAACAATATGACCTACATTCTTATCACATATCAATTAATATCAAATAACCATGAAAAATCATGTTCATATTTAACATAAATATAACTAACACAAAGAATGATCTCATCATATTCAAATCAAATTTTAATCCGAAAAAACTATTGAAAACCTATCTAATCATTTTTCAATGATACCATCAAATTTCAACTCAAAGAGAGATCATAAAAAAAAAATATGACATCCTAAACTATGTCCTAATTTGAAAAATAATGGTTTTAGGTATAGTTAAAGAATAAAATAACTAGATTCAATTTGCATTAAATTTTATAATTATCTCATGAGCACGAGGCATACGTTGTGTCCTTTCTTTTACCAAGACATAATACCTCCTTATTTCAAAAATTTTCTTTCAATTTATACATCTGAGAATTCAAGATATTACATTTTTCTCTTTCAGATAGAGAAGACCTTTAATATCTATTCTCATGAATTAATTTAGTGTTATTAGTATCTAAAATTAAATTTATTTTCGAGTAAACACATTTTTTCTGGTATACATTTACGCATGACAATTTTGCACATGATACACTAGGATATTCTAACGATTCAAACAAATAGACCACTTTAACGGTTAATATTTACTAATCATAAATTCTTAGCTATAAAACATTATATAGATTGAGAGACGAAATAATGATGCTCGTATATTTAACCATAAAGAAACAATTATTCCATTAGCTTTGTTGCTCTTAAAACAAATGACAATAAAGTCAATTTTGTAGCCTAAGAGAATAAATCAGTGGACTAATCAGCCTGTAATAACTAGGCAACAAAATTTCCATTCAATTGTCACAATCACAGCCAATCACCAATCCACTTGTTTTTCAATTGCATTCTATATAATTAATCTCCTTTTCTTTATGCGAATAAGCCAAGTGGACGATTAAACTTCCTCTTGAAATTAAATGAAATATATCAAGGAATTAGCAATATTGCGAACCTTATGGTTCTGTCGATTTTTCATATAAAAAGAGAACTCAAAAGGGGCACCTTTTTAATTAATTCCTTTAAGATCAAAACCATTAAATTAACCAAAAGAAAGAAGACGACCTTAAATAAATCCCGACAAGAAAAATAATAAACTATTCAAGGTCATTGTGTTTACAGGCCCAATTCAAACAATTTGAAGTTACCAAAACACAAATCTAAGACCTCCCTCGGTGGCAAATAGAATTACCACCCCTATAGAGGACATGAATCTCTTGATACGTTATAAACGAACAAAAAACGAAGTCATATACATAATCGATCATATGTATAACTAAATTAGATTATTATATTTAGATGCAAGCGTTATTGTGATACCAATTATTGGAAAACATATTTGCATAGTCGAAGCATATCAGCATATTTACTACTTACACGAATAATAGATAATCAATACTGTTTATTCTACAATACATTAACATGCTAGAACACATTAACTTACTGAAATTTAATTCAACAAAATACCTCTTGAAGTGTGAACAAATACCTTCAAGTGAATCACCAAGTTAGACAGACCTTCAAGTTAATTTACAAGATAGTTATGATCTTTTATAGTGATTCCAAGTTCAAATTTGAACTATCTCAATACATGGGTAGGCAAGTATCAAATAGAAAACAAACTTCTCTATTTTCTAGGTTAGACGAATCTCTATTTATACAAATTTCATCCTACTCCACAAAGGATAGAGAATATAGTTTTTCAAGAAAACTAGAAAAAACCCGTTTTATTCTTCCTTTTTCCATAGAAATAGGTTTTTGAGTTCTAGTTAAACATGAGAACTACAGAGACCACAAAATTAATTACCGAGGCCTCCTATTACGGAAATTATTCTAAATAAATCATTTGAATTATTCTTACCATAACAATTACAAATCTTTCCGCTAGAAATTCGTAATTGCTTTCATCTATTTCGTAATTTCCCATTAAACACTTATGTGATTCCCCGTGTTAAGACTTCAGATACTAATCATAAATTAAATTATTGACGAATTTAACTTAAAGATTAATTTCCTTTAGAGAACTACTTAACTTATTTCATGTATGGAATTCAGAAATCTACTTGCAAGATTTAACACGACGAAAACTTAGAAAATTCTCAAAAAGGTATATCAATCAATCTCTATAATGAGACATGGATTCCATCAACTAACTTGTTATTTCACCAATATATATTTTTATTATCCAACTTACCAGGCATATTGACCCATCTAAGAATCTCACATTTTAATAAATCAAAATGATAATTAATATATTCAGATCATAATACTTATATTATAATTAAGAATATAAGTACATTTATTAGTTTAGAGAATATATTTTCATCTGTCAGTCTTAAACAACTATCACTACTCGGTCCCTCTCAAAACATACAAAATGTACTAGCACAAGAAGTTGAAACTATACAATTATAATAATCAAGATAAATTAAATATAATATTGTGCAACTATAGTATCCGATGGCATGTCCAATTTCCATCCTATATTGTGAACTATAAAATTGTATACTTATAAGAACCGATGATTTAATCCTCATTGAGTAAACAAACATCATAAATGTATATATGATCTATTGAATTGAGTAAATATTTTTTCTTTAATAAATATAAGTTCTTAAAACATGGTTAGTAGTATATATCCCAACACCTTGTATTCGAACCTGTTGATATCTCTAAAATTTTGAAATAGCATGTCAGGAGAATAAAATAGTTTAGGCAATATTTGATTTTAGAAAAAAATTAAAGAGTAGCCCATATATGTTATAAACACGTGATAAAAATGGTCTAACTATTGAGACTTCTTTTATAACTAACAATTTTATGCCATTTTTTTGTTCATAAAACATAGCGCTTGCTTTCCAATATATTGTCAAGCCTGGAGCCTATACCTAGACGTAGCCGACAACCAACGACCGTTGTTATCCTTGAGAAAACCTTTGGTCTACATAACTTAGTCGAAGACTATACCCAACTCATCTAAGATAAATAATTAAAAGCATTCTCATCAAATAACTTAATTAATTATCTTGGCCAAAATGACACGAAGTCTCAACACTTGAACATTTGAAATATATGATAAATTAGACTCCAAAACTGAACTACTAACTGTGTATGAAGCCTCTAAATTGACTGGGATGGATGTTGGGATAGACCCCGCATCATCCTAATGAACTAAGCTAGAAAGGCAATAAAAGGGATGTCCTCCAGAATGCAAGGAGGCTCACCAAGTGACTGTGGAATGCTCAACTGGATCAATGGTTGCTCTGTGCTGATCCTGGTTACCTGTGTATGCATCATGAAACGATGCAGATCAACTGGTCATTGAATGTACGAGTATGCGAGTTGGAAACTAAACGACGACTTAATCATGAGAGAATTAATATAAACTTACATTGGCTCTGCTCAACTCAAGAATATGCTTAACTCAAAGTATGTATATAACTTAATTTAAAAGACATGTGATATATATATATACATATATACGTATATATAACTTGTAAAACTAAAAAACAATTTAGTTCGTTAGACGAATGCAATAACAAACTCAACTTTACTTGTGTATGAAAGTAATATAACTAATGTTGGAGATTCTCTAACCGACAACCATCACTTGAAACTAAGTGATGATACAACATTTTAGGTCACACTGCCGAGGAATATCCTATGTCTTGCCATCAGTAAAGGGCCTTATTTAGCTTAGTGGATCCACTAGATTAACTTACATGATCATCTAAAAAGTATGACCCATCAATTCCCATGATGCCTTCATGGTTTAAATGGAGACTTGAGTTAATATGTCATCCCCGCATCGGTGCTCAATACTGATCCCAAAATATAATTCAACTCATACCTTTAATAAAACATCCTTCCTTTGGGTTGAGATAATTTTTTCAACCTGAGCTTTAACATGCACCTTTTTCGAAGTCAATGTTCCCCATTTTGTTCAAAAATATTTTGGAAGTCTTTGTTTCCTCTTGACTCAAATGTTAAAAAATTTATAAACGTTTAGGAAAATACTTAGTTCCCGTATAGTCTTTGAGAAATGAACTTAACTCTTAGGGAATTCTTAGTTCCCTATAGGTTTTGAGAATTTAACTTAACTCTTTACTCGTTTCTCAACTTGTAACATGAGACTGAATCCAAAGTTAAAATAATTGTGTAAGACTCTTTAAAAACTTGAAGAACTTACTTTGACTTGCTTCTTAACTTCTAAATATGAATCCTAACTTCTTTGACTTTGATCTTAACTTCCCTTGAATTGGATTATGGATTCAAGGATCTTGATTTAAATTCTGGCCATTATACTCACGTCTTTTGCTGCCCAGACTAATTCCTAGTCTTTTCTTTCTTATTTCTGTATTTCTCTCTGTCCATCAGCTTCTCCTCTTCAACTTGTTTCACATAGACCATAAGCCTGGATATGTCGATGTCACCAATCAACATTGCACTCTTACATTCTTTGCTTAACAGTTAAGTTTCAAGCTAAGCAAAGAGTAAGAGCTGAGTTTATTTCTCATAAGTTATAAGGGAACCACGTACTCCCTAAAAGTTTGCAAATGTTTTCACATTTAAGTTGAAGAGGATTTAAGATTTCCAAAAGAGTTGAAAAATAAAAAGTGGAACATTGATTCTAAGAGGGTTGTTTTTAAAGATTACAAGGGTTGAGCAAATTATCTCAACCCAAGAGGAAAGAGGATATTATAAAAGTATGAGCTAATGTATATTTTGGGAGTAGTATTGAGCACCGATATTGGAAAGAGAGTTCATATTAATTCAAGTATTCATGTAAACCATGTAGCAATCATGGGTATTATCGGGTCAAACTTTTTAGATGATCACGTGAGGCTAGCCAGTGGATCCACTAGGTTGAGGATGTTTTATGCGACGACAAAGTATAGGACAGTTCTGGCAGCGTGGGAGAGACTCTGTATCACCACTTAGGCTCATAGTGGTTGTCGGTTAGATAAACTCCCACAGAACTATAGTACTTTCATTTATAAGTAAACTTGAGTTTGTTATTGCATTTTCTTTGATAAATTGAGTTGCTTTACTATCTTACAAACTTCATATGTATCACATATGTTTTAAATTGATTTTTATATATTCATTGAGTAGAATAAGTCTTGAATTGAGCATAGTCAAGGTAAGTTCATCTTATTCCCATCAAGATTAAGTCATAGTTTAGCACTCCAACTCTCATACTCGTACATTCAATGTACTGATTCCAGTTGGTGTGCATCATTTCATAATGTAAACGTTGGTAACCAGGATCATCACGCAACGCTTCACTGATCCAGTTAGAGCTCCAGAGTCAGTGGTGAGCCTTCTTGAATTCCTGAGGATTCTTCTTATGCTTCCCAGTCTTTCTATTTAAGAATGTGTGGGGTCTGTCCCAACATTCATCAAATTAGTTTTAGAGGCTTCATAGACAGGTGGTCACTTAGTTTAGCTGAGTCTTTTTTACTTCATATATTTCGTTCTGAGACTAAAGTGTCATTTTGTCCAAGACATTAATTTTAGTTATTTGTAAGATTGTTCTTGTTTTAATGTTGAGTAAGTCTTTCGTTGAGTTAAGTAAACCAGGCCAAGGGTTTACTTCAGGAAAACAATGGTCACCGAGTGCCAGTCCCGCCTAGGTTGTAGGCTTGGAGCGCGACAGAATATTACACACCAATTATTATATCCTCTTTCAGGTAATCCCGTCTTGAATTTCTCAACCTTCAAAGTAAGTTCTGCAGTCGCTTCGCTTGTATAAAGATTGAGATTGGAAAGAGGCCAAAAGATAATCTTATCGAAACTTCATCAACATCCAATACATGGACTTCAACTAACTTAGGTTAACCTGTTATTTCCAACGTCAGGAGATTTAGTCAAAGTATAATAAAACAGTAATATGAGACGGAGAAGAGTTGAATATTAATATCATCATGTATTACTAAAAGGAAGAAATTTCTTGTCACATTTTAAGAATTTTTTTGTAATTGTTTTATTTTATTACCCATTACATGCATATTAGGAAATATTTAAAAAATTACATAGGACACACATCCAGAGTCTCATGTATATAAAACAAAGTAAGCAATTTCTTATTTAAGGCATACAAACTGAAGTTATTTTACTGAAACTAACCAGAGAAAAGAGAAATTGAATACACAAAATACAGAAACACAATGGATCAATATTATATCAAATCAACTGATGAACACTCCTAATTTTCAAAGTTATCGAGAAACACATCATTCCATCTATGTAAAAGAAGATATATAAAAAACCTTTTATTTGGAAAATACATTGGCATTTATCGTAACTAGAATTCAGAAATAAAGACTTGGACTTCTTCATATCTTCTCGAGAAAACATATATTCTTTGAAGTTTTATGATTTGAAAATAAAAGCATAAGCACTTGAATATTTACCACTTCATCACTCACAAATTTTTTCATTTCTTGAAATGTATATCTGTGTTAATTGTTTGATACTACTACAGCAACTACTACTATTATTACGCCTTAGTTTCATATGATAGTCACATTCTATTTGGAAGTAATAGAATATCATCTTCAAAAACCCTTCCTCAAACACGTTGGGGCGGAACTACTCGTGCACTTTATAGCAGTAGCTTGGTAATAGTTTCCAATTTCTTGTGAATTGTTTGTTAATTTTGAAATGGTCATTTTTCCTTTTCCTTAGCACTTTCATGCTTAATTTGTGTGTCGGGTATGGTTGGTGTGGTCCCCATTTCGATCGGATGTGTTTTTGGTGATTTGATCTCTCTTGAGTTGAGAATTCATGAAGGGTTGAATTTGTTCAAAATTTTATTTTCAAGTGTCAGAAAAGAATTTTAACAGTTCCATTGTGTCCCAAATGCCGAGTTTGATCTAGTTAAGTCGTTGGTAAGGTTTTCGAGGCCTTAGGATAAGTTTTGGTCGTTTGGGTAAGAAGTCAAGTTTTAAACCTTAAGAGTGGTCCGAAAGGGTATTTCTCTTTTTTGACATATTTTCAGAAATTCGACAATTCAATTGAGACCAGAATGTTGAATTTAGTGGGGTAGCATGTCCAATTTATTTTTATCGGACTCCGAACGATTTTTGAGCGTCTATTGTGGGGCATTTTTCCTTGTGTTGAGTTGTTGGCTTTCAATTTCTTGTGCATGTCATTTTGACCTTCGCGGTCTTGACCCTTAAGTTTGAAATGAACCTTTCTCTCCCTAAGCTATATGATCGTGCTGTAATCTTTCGTGCCATTCTCAATCACGACAATTAGTGGCATGCAATCGCGATGACCAATTTCACCTAGAAAATACATAAATTGAGGTTTCTTCAAATTTTCACTCGATTTGAGCTTAGGAGAGACGATTCTTAAGAGTTTCTTGGTGAAATTTGTAGGGGTAAGTTCCTCTACCAATCCCTTATCATTTTCATTAATATCTATCATTTAAAACACCTTGGTATTCTTGATTTCAATGTGGGATTTGGAGATTTTCCCCCCAAAGTTAGAAAGTCGTAATTTTATTTAATTTGGAGATCGTTACTTGATCGATTTAGATGGAATTTTAAACCATGAATTCCTCTTGACTTGCATAAATTGATTTGAACTTAAAATCTAATTTTATCCTTTCAATTTTTGAAGTGATTTTTGGACTAATTTACCCCCGCTTCTAATCCAATTAATATGGGTATCTTTTGGACTTCTTTTGATGAATTATATCCATTATTGATGATTGGAGATTGTTTCATTGATCGTGTGGTTGAGGAAGTTCCTCGACACGGTTGTTCAAGTGAAGTTTTGACCTTCGAGGTATGGTTGACTATTCCTATTTTAGAGTGGGATGAGTAATTAACCTTTCTTAGGAACTTAACTGTGAAATGAGTAGTAGTATGAGTCTTACTAGTTGGTAATTAATGAACTCTTTATTTAGTTCGTACGATACCTATTGTGATTCTTAGCCATATAAGGGATAGTGTGATTACATTTATTTGTTGCTGAAAACTGTTATAGTTAAGTAATTGCCCGAGCGAGGGGTTGTGTGGTCTAACTTTTTATTTGACATTGAGATGTCCAAGTCAGAGGCTTGATTAAATATTGAAATTATTTAAAATGAAGGAATGCATTCTAAGTGGTAAACAATGATTTCAAATGAATCTCTGCATTATCCTTATCAAGTGAGAATGCGTTTCATGACTTACAGAGTTTGGGAGCTTCATACTACTTAAAATCCTTGATGAATCCATTATGCCTTGTGTTGTATGTAACATGATGCATTTATCCTCATATAGCATATTATTGTTCATGGAAATAAGAGTAATTGGAGGAGTACCATCATTTTGAGAAATAAAATTCAATATCTTAGTTGGAGCATACTTAGCCTTTTGGCAAACTTCAAAGCATATTCCTTCACACTCATATTTCCTTGTCAGAGGTTAATGAACTCAAACAATTTTGCTTCTCTCATTTCAAAAATGAAATAACCTACCAAGAAAAACACCCTTAAATTTAACTCAATCAAAAGGACATATATAAGTCACCCTCTCGCTTTTCCATTGTTCGAACCGCAGTTTAGCGACACCCTTGAGTTTATAAGTTCCTAACTTTTCCTTCTCAACCGCAGTCCATCATATAATATCTATTGTCTTGTACACCTCATCAATGAACTCCTGATTATCCTCGTCAACCTTAGACCCGAGAATTTCAGAGTATTCATCCTTATGAAGTCACTTATCCTTTTGCTGACGTACCCATATTTGGGTTCATGAGAGCATTAAATTCCTTTCTATTAGCTTAGGCCATCATCGCTTGAGACAACACTTGTAAAACGACTCTTAACTAAACATGAGTCACTTTCTTGGACAAAAGGTTAACGAGAACTTGAGGAACTTCTCCTCCACATTTTCATCCGCATTCCTTCTCATAAAAGCTCTTCGAGGGGTCATAGCCAGAAAAGTATCAAACTCGATTTAGGATCAATTATTTATAGAGATATACTCTATGGAACGAATTTAGAGTAATGAAAACAATGGAGTTGTCTAAATACATTGTAGCCTCCTATTTATAATGTGGCGCGCTTCACATTCATGAAACATCCTGTTAGACTTCCTAGGACCTTTTTCTAAACCATGTGCTCTGAATACCAAGTTTATCAAGACCCAAACTACATCTTAGATATTATATGACATATAAAACCCTAAAAGGTCATACAGTAGTAATATGACATACATAGACACAACATAATGGAAATAATCAAGAAATCTCATAAGCATGTAAAGAGTTTGATAGAAAAACGGAAGTACATCAAAGTCTTGAAAACTCATATATGACCAAGCGTACACCATATACAAAGTCTGGAAACTGAAATATAGGGAAATCAATAAAAGTATCATTGTCTTTCGGAACATGAGGACTCAAAAGCAACTCTTGATCGTCAATGAGATCAAATAGCCACGAACAACGGGAGAGAAATCATCAAGCCTTAGATTAGTGAAATAATATAGACACAATTATGTATTAGTACATGGACTATTTTAAGTATTTGAGTAATGCAATAAAAATATGTGATATGATCATAAGAAGAGATAAACAAAAACATGATAACTATGACCAAGATAAATATAGTAAATCTATAAAGAAGAATCATAATCATGGACATGGCCAATGCGTATAAAATGATGATAAAAAACTTCATAAACTCTTGAAAGTAACTAACTTCATTTTGTGGAATATTTACTATTCACCAATATAGACCACATGTGCTATAACTGAAATTCGGTGTCTTGATCCCACACCAAAAATAAATGACATTGCTTGCCAAGACAACTACTTGAAACTTATAGATTAGGTGTATCCACAAGATACCTTACTTAATACAACCTACGAGGGCACGTGGTTAGGGACAACAAGATTTCTAGTAGAGACCCGACCTCTATTAACGGGAGAGCCTCCATCTTAATATCCTATTGGTGTTAAGTAAAAATCCCAACAGAAAAGTCATAAATAAAAGCATATAATCATCCATGAAAATTCACAATTAGGTTACTATTCCAAGCTAAAAATATCATAGAGTAGCTCCTTAAAATATGTGTGAGGAAAACTTTAGCCATTCATTATTTCTTAAGTATGTAAGGAACTCTTTCACAATTCATGCATATGTAAGGAAACCTTCAACAATTTCATCGATGTTCATCTTAAATCAACCTAGATCATAATTTATTCCTTTACATGAATCATGCATGAATGTATGAAAACATCATTATTGATTCATAGTTTTTCTTCAAATTCATGCAAATTAGGTTGATGGTCAAAATCATGATCAATGCATGAGTTCATGTCATTCCGATTGGAAATCATGTAATTGAGTCAAAGCAGTCATCATAAGATCAAATTAAATAAGTTAAATCAACATAAATATAACCCATGATAATTAAAATGAAAACCTTAATCAATTTGGTTGGAATTGAATTAGAGAATTGAATAATCTTTTGGACTCAATAGGTAAATGGAAACCATTGATGAACTCCCTAAATACATTGATCTTGAATCCCTAGAATCAATGGTTAAAATTGAGACTTGACCATGAAGAACCCTAGCTTCTTCTTCCTTGATCCAAAGAGAAAATTCGGAGAGAACCTTAGAGAAAATTTTGGAATTTAATTGAATGAGGGAGTTGGGGAAATTTCTAAGGGTGAAGGGTAGTTATAAGACTTAGAATAAGGGTCAAAAGGACATAGTAGAAGCATTAAGTTCGTAGGAAAAGATTCAAATACCCTTTAAAAATAACCATGGGAAAGACGTACTGTACATATGAATTTCAATGGCTTCTCCTAATCAACTGTAGAACCAACTTCAGAAACTGAAATAGTCAATCATTTCCCACAATATCATTCTACAATCTGTTAAAATTCTTGCAGTTTGTAGACCCTACCCGTAGAACTCAACTTTCACTCCAAAATTTCATTAGGTCTAGAACCTTTCTACGGAATCTTCGTACCGTTCGTTGAACAAACTACGACTCGTCAAAATAATCCATAGACCTGAGGTACTAGCTCAAATTTTTGAATCATTCTTACGAGTAAGTCCTACTACCCGTCAAATTTTATATGGTCCGTCCTGTCAAGACTTAGGTCCGATCTTTTGGAACTTACTTTTCCAAAACTCAACTCTAGGCCTACGACTTCCTTCTATGGTCCATAGGTTGGACTTTCAGAAACTTGATTCAGTCAAATTTCTGCATTTTTCTTTACCTTTCGACTTTTCAACTTCTGAGGTGTTATAACGAACTTCTATAAATACATCTTACGTCCCATAGAAACATAGTCGACCCATAAAACCCTTCTCGTAGACTGAGGTCTTAAGCTAAATACTCTTAATCCTTTTACGAGTTTATCCTATGAACTGTCAAACTTCCTAATTTGTCTTGTTCGCTCGTAGGTCAAACATAAAAAACCTACAATATTCAAAGCTAACCTTAGGTTCTATGACTCAACTTCTACGTCCCATTTAACCTTTTATGGTCCGTAGATGAGACTCGTAGATCACACCATCAGTTCCAAAAACTAATATATTTTCTTTCTAATCTAACTTTCCAATTTCCAAGGTGGTGCGGTATTGTTTCACTCTCATTCTATTCGATTATTTTGATTCACCCATATTATACGCTCGCGCATATAAGGAAATTATGTCATTCAAACTTTATCTTAAAAGTACAGGTACTCAGGATCATTAATAGACACTTTGCATTCCCTGATCACTTTTGGTGATCCCCTCCTAGCATTTTGGGGACCCCATTATTTTCGTCTTTTTGTTTGATAGTTTTGAGCTGTCGTGGATATTTTCTCGACATTCATGTTGAACTATAGCTTCATATATAGAGAGTGTTGAGGGTTCATTCAATATTTTCCTTTAAATTATGATTTAGTTTAAATTATCTGAGTTGAGTATTTTTCAGACAATGGTTTGCTCATGTTTTAAAGCTTATATTTGCTTGGCTCAGCCTTTCGCTAAGTAGTTAGCTATACCAAGAGTTCTCTTGGGGGCCAATAATAATTCTTGAGTGTCAGCCACATCTAGGTTATAGGCTAAGAGTCTGACACTAAATATTGAACATCAACATTTGCATTTGTCAATGAAGTTGGGGGAAAAAACCTGTAGAAGTATTTTATTTTGAGATATAAGAAGTGTTCATATCGTTTGTGGTTTATTTCTTATGGTGACATCTCTTTATATAAAACTTCTCCTTGCTTGAAGTGGATGTAGAATTTTGAACTGTCAGGAGCACATGTGTTTTGTATTTATTTTCACATGGTTGGTAATAGAGATGCTTCTCTTTTCAATTAATAGTGTGTGATACTTTCTGAATTGGTGCATCAATTACAATAAATATAAGAATATATTTTTTTATATAAATAAATATGATAAAGAAGATTGATATTTATATATTGTGAATATTTTTCACTCACAAGAGAGGAAAGATAATTATGTTTGTGCTAGTAGATTTACAATTTAGGATTCTTGCATCTTTTATTTATTTGAGTTGCAAATTTTGAAGACAATTTTGACAAGTGATCATCAATGAGGGAAAAGATGTCCAAATTGTTGTGATGTAGTATAATATTGGAGCTCTTTTAATCGAATGTTAATTGTTTATAATATTACAAAATTTTACTCAAAAGTGTATTTGATTAGTTTTTGAGATTTTTCTCATCACTTATCAACTATTTGATTTGTTTAAATTGAAGGCAATTAATTCCTTCTTCTAAATAATTATTGTCTCCTTTAACAACTTTTAGTATATTCCATAACATCTTTTCTCGATATCAACACTGGCCTTTTTTAAAAATTAATTTCTCAACTTCTCTTTTTTCATTTCAAAATAATAACTTATAAATAAATTGAAAAACGATAGGCCGTTAGTTATAAATTAAAAAACAATTAAATTCTTGTAGATAGATATTGTGCAGGTGCAGGAAAGAAAGTAGAAATACATTTTGTTCTTATAAAAGAAATATATTTATGGATTAGATAATATATAGCTTTTACCTTGAGAATTCAAAAAACTTTAGAAGTACATATATGGAATATTAATTATTTAACTCATGGATTAGACTGTGGATATATACAAATTTATGGTAAGTTGGTGTATTTTCTTACTGTCATGTTGTTTATTTAGGAGAAAAAAGAATGAAAAATAAATAAATAAATAAGCTACTAATAGGAAGTCGTAAAACATGGTAGGTAAGTAAATATAATATAGACTTTGGTGTAATAACATAGACTCAGATATTTGTATAAACTCTTCATTTTTTATTCTTATTTGTTTAACTTCGTGTTTTCTTTCAACCAAAACATCTAAAACAATTCAGTATTATCATTTATTTTTTTCGAAATAAATAATGAAAGAACAAAATAATTAACTTTTTCAAAAATAGTCAGATGTCTGGTGGTAGATGTTGATGTCAGTTGCCTTCTCATTACCACTACTTTTCTCAAGAAATTCAAATTTGAAGTTACTAAACTTTAGTTTTTCATTTTACTAAATTTTATGAGTGTCTAAAATCTAAGATTATGATGAAACTTAAATTATCTTAAGATAAAGTATATTTTCTATTCTTTTCACGCTATCACAATTTTATAAGTCAAAATTACATATCAATTCATCTAATAGTTTCTTTTAATTTCTTTTTTTTTATCAACCGATTTTGGAAATTTTTTTACATGTATTATCAATTATTTTAGTTTTTTATATGTTTTACTATAATATAATTGTTTGGTTTAGTTCAGTTATGACAGTGAAGAGCACAAAATATGTTTTGGGTGTTCTTTGGAGCAGTGACCTCTCATTTGATCTTGTGGTTACATAAGTCAACATGTCCAAAATTAATGGCTTTCAACTTCAACAAGAAATAGCCAAAAAAAAATTAACATTCATGTTGCTTGTGAGTTCATAATTCTTTATATTCTCATTGGAATTGAAATTATGTTGTGTAATAGATGTCTATAAAAGAAAAAATGGTTTTTATTGATAAATCTTGATCAATAACATATTTATATATAAAATAACTCTCCCTGTGAGAATTTTTTATGATTGATGGAATGAAATTAACCCTGCCTCAAATATAAAGGCTTGCTTTTGCTATTTTTGTATAACCTCAACCCTTTTATTTAGGTTTTTCTCAAAGTGTATGACTTAATTTTTTATTATTGAATGTGATCAGTTTATTCAGTACATAGAAAAGAAAGTACAATTATGAAAGGGCTTGAAAGTGGAGTTATTTTGTTTATGGGGAAGCACATATCACAAAATGATATTAATTATTTGTGGAAATATGCTAGCACAAGAAAGAAGAATTATAAAGTTAAATAAGTTACTAATCAATAGAATCAAGAAAATATAAAAATGGAAGTATCCCCCATGAAGTAATACATATTGAGAATCTTCATTGTCGGACAGTGAGAAGGACAAGTTTTCAAGAAAATGTGAAGCGACTGAAAGAGAACAGATTTCATCTCCACCGTCAAAGAAGAGTATAGTTGTTTGGACCGGTCCCCTTCATGAAAAATTTGTGGAAGTCGTTTCGCAACTTGGCATGAAGAGTATGTCTTTTCGAACAGTATATAGTGAAAAACATGAGATCAGCTAATATTTATCTATATGTAAACTACCTTAAATTTGGTTGATGATTTTTTTGTGCAGAAGCTTCTCCAAGGAAAATTCTTGACCTCATGAATACTCCTGAATTGACTAGAATTCATGTTGCAAGTCATTTGCATGTATACTACAATTAACTCATCAATAAGAATTATTGAGTGAGTATAGAGTTAATGATGTTCTATAATAAAATAAATGAGCATAGCAAAGATTTTTTTATAATAATAAACACTCTAATGTTTATTATACAAAAGTAAGAAAATAAAAGAGAAAAGACAAAGTAACACCTAAAGTTGTCTCAAATTTTCAAAAAGACACCAAAACTATGCAAGTGTCCTATCACCCCCCTAAACAATCCTGAACTGATATTATTACATCATTTTTTGTCCACCTGGCATGGGGGAGTGTATACGCTCTCTTAAAGAGCATGAAAAAACTTAAAAAAATGAACATAATTTTATTTTTACAAGAATTTTACTATAAAATATATATTTTTATTTTTCTTATTATTTTAACTTTTTCTCATTATTTTTTTCGTTTTCTTTCTTCCTTCTTCTTCAAAAATTCATCGTCATCTTCATTAACTTATCACTTTCAATGTCACTTTTTACCACAACTCCATCTCTCTTTTATTCTACTATTAGTTTAACTCTCATAAATTTTATAATTATATCTAGATATTTTAATACATTTCGAACAATGTGATAAACTCATTAGATTTCAAGATGATTAGTAGACATTATTTAGTTTTTTATACAAATTCTAATTAAGCGTTTTTAATTTTTGGAGAATTCTTATGCTTTCAAAATTATCATTTCTAGTTTTGAATTTATATCAAAATGAGATAAATTAAATGATGATACTTTCAAAACTTTGATCTTTCTTAGAAAAATAATTTGTTTAGTTATCAATACCTCAACAAAGCCTAAAAAATAGTATAATTTTGGAAAGTAAGAAATTTTACCAAAGAAGAAGAAGAAAAGAGAAAGAAAATGGAGGGGCTCAACATGATATGGGTGTGGGGTTAGGTGAGGATAAGAGGTGAAGAAAAAGAAATAAATAAAGAAAATGGAGGGAACTTGAAAATTGGGATGGAAGATGAATTAAAAATTGAAATGAAATGAAAGCAAAAATAATAAAACTAAAATAAGTCAAAAAGTAAGAGAAAGAAATAAAGAAAAACTTAAAATGAAAAAATAAAGAATTTTCAAATTGAATAAACACGTGTCACACAATGATTGGTGTGTGATACACTTTCCATTTAAAATGTGGAATTCATTCAAAAATGATGTAACAATATATGTTCAGAATAGTTTAGGGGGGTAATAAGACATTTGTATAGTTAAGGTGTCTTTTTAAAAATTCGGCACAACTTCACGTGTCACTCTATGGCTTTTCTCAAAATAAAATTAACTCACAAGTTTATAAATATATTTCAAAGTAGGTAAGACAAAAACGAATTAACTAAAGTAGAGGTCTGTTTATGATAAATTTCTAAAAAAAAAAAAGAGTTGCATGGGATTCATTAGTTACTATCGTCGTTTAGTTAAGAATTTTGCTTCAACTTCTACTCACCTAAACAATATGACTAAAAAGGAGGTATGTTTGAATGGAAGGAGAAACGTGAGGAGAGCTTCCAAAAGCTTAAGACTCTTTTGACCACCGCGCCCATCTTAGCATTACGTATTGAGGGTAAGGATTTCATTGTTAATTGTGATGCTTCATATTCTGGTTTGGGTGCGGTGTTGATGCAGGATAAGAATGGCATAGCCTATACCTCATGTCAATTGAAGGTGCATGAGAGGAATTATTCCACTCACGATTTGGAGTTAGCAGTGGTGTTTGCTTTTATGGTGATAAGTGTGAGGTATTTACTGATCATCGTAGTTTGCAGGATGATTCACTCAAAAGGAATTGAATTTGAAACCGTGAAGATCGCTGATGTTACTCAAGGATTATGATGTGACCATTCAATACCATCCGAGCAAGGCTAATGCTACGCTTTGAGTAGACAAGTTGTAAGTATGGTAATTTATCTTACTCGAGTGTAGCAAAGTGACCCTTGGGCAAGGAAATCTAGGCCTTAGAATCTAAGTTCATCCATTTGGACATCTCCAAAAGAGGTAGGGTGTTATTTAGTATTGAATTTAAGTCCATGTTCATGGAGGATATCAAGGACAAAGAAATCAAGGATGGGAATTTAGGAGAACTTAAGACAAATATTGTAATGGGTAAGTCCCAAGAGACCATTCTTGATGCAGATGGGGTACTTAATCATAAGGGTAGGATTTGAGTTCCTTGAGTAGATGACTTGATATAATTATTATTGACAGAATCTCATGGTTCGTGGTATTACATTCATCCGGGTGTGACCAAGATTTATAGGATCTGCGAGAATTTATTGGAGGTCAGAAATGAAGCAATACATCACGGAGTTTGTGGCGAACTGTCAAAACTGTCAACAAGTGAAGTATGGACATCAATGGTATAGGTAAATTTAGTAGTGATAGGGTGAAGTAAATATCACTTGATTACATAATCGGTTAGATAACTCGTTAAGAAATCTATACGACTTTATGAAATTAAATTTGGATAAGTAGATCTCTAAGAATCAATCTTGGCGTTAAGGGTATTTTCACAGTGTATGTGGTGAAGGTTGTGCTGTAAAATATGGGAATTGAAATTCCTCTAGGTAGCTCACTGAACGAAAATTTTCCACTGTAACAGACAAGACAGGAATTCAAATCGTAGATTTTTGGGATTTTTCAATGAGGATCACTGGTCTAAAAGGTACCGCTGCAGCGAGATTACTACTGTTGTAGCGATACCGCTACATCAAAATGGGATGCTGTAGAGGGACAGTCTCTAATAAAGTCGTTAATAAAGATCCTAAACAACCTTATTTGGCACTTTTTGACTTTTAGAGGTAAAGAAAAACCACTGGGCTATTCCAACTCATTTTTCACCATTCTTGAAGCTAAAGGAGCTTTTCACTCCCCAAGTTCACTTTTCTATCTGTAGAACATAATCAAATGGTTTAATATTGATGGGGAAAGGTTTCTTGACAGATTTTATGGTGTATTTAAACCTAATTTGGATAGTTGGTATTATGGGTTTGATCTAGGGTTCATACAATAGTAAGTAATCCGGTTAATTAATGATAATTTATTGAGTCTTGTGTTATTGTGATTGTTCGCATGTAGACTAAGAATAAGCAGAACAAATGAGGAGAAGAAGGATCAAGTTTCTTAGGGTTTCAAACATGTTTCAAGGTACGTGATGGTTGTGATTTTGTGATTGTGTGATGTATGCATGTTCTTTCTTCATAGTGATACTTGTATGTATATGAATGTCACAATTGATCGTGTTTCTGTAACTAAGATAGATGAATAATATAACCATGAAATCATAATTTAAATGTGTTATCTTGATGATGTACTTGTGATTGTGATTGTAGTGTGTGAATAGGTATGGGATTGCCACGTTCTGACAACTAACTTGGATTGGATAGTCATGTTTCGGCATGAATATTAGATCGGATTGCCAAGTTCCTACACAACTATGAGATCAAATTTCCATGTTACAACAAGATAAATGGGATCTGATACCACGTCGGCACACTAACATTTTGAGTTCGGGTTCTGTGACAACACAAATGATGTGTTAAGCATGTGAAATGTGTCATCGAAATATCATGTTCGTAATGTTTTTAATGTTGATATATATGCATGTGATTATAATGTTTTTTTTAATTTTTATGTTGCACTAATGTGATAGACGCGTGATCCTATTACAACACGGTAGAGATCTACTAATTCTGCACTTGCTCTTATTTTTGTTGAGTACATGGCATCTTCAAACGTCTATTGACGTACCTCGCTTAGAAGATTAAAGATTATCGCATCGACTTCAAGGGCGAGCTGCATCTTCCAGGCTTCCATGGAGTTTTCTTTTGTCTATGTCCACCATTGATGGACTTGGACCTTTATGTTTAGTTATATGAATAGCTCATTAACAATTCCTTGTTTATACTTTGTTATATTTAGTATTTTTATTACACTGACATTCAAATCTTAGTTTTATCTTCCACAAATATTAGTTTCTTTATCTTTTGTTTAGTAATTAACTTTGCTTTTTGTCATTTAACTTGCTTTCGTAACTTAAACACCTTAGTTTTAGAATAAATTCTTGTAACAACCCTAAGAATTGATATACTAAGTGATACTTAATGTGTCAAGAATGCCTATGATTAGACCAAGGTTCACACGGATTTATGCACGTAGAACCAGATATCGGAACCCTTGATACATCCAATCCAACAAACTCGGAGAGTTAGTTGAGCTAGGAAATGTTGGGTCCAACCATGAGGGCTCTCGAATAGGAAGATTTACTCGAAGGAGGCTTTACCGGACTTAAAAAGAAGATATATTAGGTTTGGAGGGTCAAGGGGTAAAATGGTCTATTTACAGCTAAGGATAATATCGTAATTACCCTAAATATATAATTAATTATTTAATTAATAAGGTGGAGGGGCAATTTGGGGAAAGATAGCCAAAATTGAGCTCTTGAAGTGAAGTCTTGCTTCACCCGGGTTCGAACCTAGGTGGAAGCAATGAATTAATATGATTTTTATTTAAGCTATTGAATTAATATAATTAATTAATAATTATTATTCATTATCTGATTTAAAATAAAATAAAAATCAGATTTTTAATAATTAAGTAAACTTTATTTGACTAAGTCCTAAACTAGACTCCTAAGCCTAATATAACTCCTACTCTCTCACATCTATTTCTCAACTCTCACGCTCAATCTCCATTATTTCACAAAAAATTATCTGCCAAAATAAGATACAAAAGCAGAAAAATAAACCAAGTTCTTCACACTTGAAGAACTCACACAAAATCACAAGAAAACAAACGTTAATCTCACACTAGGCTAAGCGAGGTTGTCACTCGAGTGGAGTTGATATTGAGGATGCTTAGACGTGTACTTGAGAGGAGTTTTTGGGCAGAAAGTCAAGGGTTTAGCTTCAAAAATGTACGGGTTTTATTCTCTCTTGGTCCCTTTCCCAAGAGACCACTTACGATTCAGCAAATTCTAATCCGAAAACTAGGATTGTTCGCGTTGCATGTCCCTGTCACTACCTCCCATTGATTCGTAGGTTGGGTATGTTTGTTTGTAGATATTAGGCATGTAATGTGTTTTCGTGTTGAATATGTTCATGAATGTGTGTTTGGAATCATATGTATGACAACCTATGTTTTCCGAAAAGATGTGTATGTGTGTACAATGTAGCCGTGACTATTACCTTTGGTTTGAGGTTCCAAAAGAACATGTTATGGTTGTGTTCTTACGTGCACAAACTTATATGAATCGTGATGTTAATAAGTGATGTAAAAATGTTTATTTGAGTGCAATTCTTTATCTAATGAAATCTTTAAAATGCACCTAAAGAACTCATTAAAAAAATAACTTAAAACGTCTAAACATTTAATGTGAGTCTAAACATTTAATCTGAAAGAAGTGAGAAAATAGGGTGCAAAAATTTCCAGTAGCTTGTTAATAAGTTTTGGCCAAGCTAAGGAGAATTTCATGCTATGAAAAAATGAATCAAAATATGTGAGGTCACTGGGAATTGAACCTGTGACCTCACCTTGTTGAAAATCAATGAAATAAGGTGAGAAAAAGGGAATGTGGCATGTGGGACTCGAACCTATGACCTTGGCCGGAGAATTAAAAAAATGAAAAGAAAAGAAATAAGAGGAGTGAAATTCGAACCCACAACCTCTCAGGCAATAAAGGAGAAAGGAAATAAGGAAAACAAAAGGAATGAGAAGCGTGGGATTTGAACCCACGACTTCTCTTAAGCAGATTTATGGAGAATTAAAAATGTAAATAAAAGAAATGTGAGGCGTGGGAATCGAATCCACGACCTCCAGACAACGAATGAAATGAATGAAAAATAAAATAAAGGAAGTGTGAGGCGTGGGAATCGAACCCACGACCTCAAGGCTGTAAAGGATAAAGAGAGAAACAAAAAGAAAATAAAGTGAGGTTGTGGGGGCGGATCCCACAACCTCACTGCCAACACATAGCTAAGTCAAACTTTAAATAAAAATAAAATAAGGAGGTTGTGGGGATTAGAATGCACAACCTCATAGTCCCTAGCGAATTAAAGAATAATTAAAGAGAGGTTTGGGGGTTTGATCCCACAACCTCATGGCCTATGCTTAAATTGGACAAGAGGAATTAAATTTTAAAGGAAAAATAAAAGGGGTTGTGGGGGTTCGATCCCACAACCCTTCGGCCAAATAAGAGGAGAATCCACGGAGAAAAATAAAGATATATTATTGATGTTGGGGCTCATCTAGGGTCCCAATGTCATGAAGACTAAAAATAAAGTCAATGAAAAATAAAAGTATTGTCCAAGAGGTTCGAACTTGGGTTCCCTTGCCCAAATTTCTGTATTAATACATAAATTATACGTGAATTAAATGTTGAAGAATAATGTCAACTACTAAGATCGAAATTGAGATCTTGGCATACATTCAAGATATATAAGTCTTGTATTACATAATCTTAGGAAGATATGAGTCACTTAATAAACTATAAATGAAGCCGCAAGGCTTGTATGTATAGATCCATAAGTGTAGCATACGATTAAAAACAAGTGAACCTAAGATGTATGTAATGAAATGATGAAACCCTAGAAGGGTTATGTACGAGTGTAAAATACACTAAATAGCCAAGTGCATTGGCATATGACGAAATGAATAATGGAATGATGAAACGAACAATGAAATGATGAAACCCTAGAAGGGTTAAATAAGAGTGCGAAACACACAAATGGCCAAGTGCATTGGCATATGATGAAATGAACATTCACGTAAAAAGGGGCGAGTAAGTATGAAGAACAAAAGTGCTAATGTTGATGAATGTGGTGACAACATTAAATGAGGCTAATGTAAAAGATGAGAGCAATCTCAAATAAGCCTAAGTAAATTTTACCAAAACGTACTCACCTATGAGAGTATAAATTTAATGAAGAGAGCAGTCTCTATTAACACTCTAATGAAAGTATTGAGATTAACACACTTAATACTAATGATGAGATGAGAAATCCTCTATTGATCTATTATGTCCTCATACTAGAAGCAAGATTCCATGACGTATGAGTTGAATGTAATGGAACTTATACTGAGCACCGATAGAATAGCTATGAGCGGTGATGCCTTCTTTTGGAAAGGGCAGAGGTTCACGTAACTCTCATGAGATGAGATTGTCCGGCATGCCATGTATAGGTCTCCTTATATCTCCTAGTATTCGAACCTATACTGCCAATATAGGGATCTGGCGGGGTCGAATTCCCATGTACACTAGCATGTTTTTGGTCACTTTTGCCGGTGATTCCACCTCTTTTCAGTGTGGGGTTTCATGACACTAGATTTAATGATGCTCACATGATCTATTTCAGTTAAAGTTAAAGTTCCCAATGAATGAAGGAGTCCAGCCTCAAATGATGCACATAATAAAATGAATTATAATTAAGGTTTTAGGATAGGATAATCAAACGGTGAGTTAGTTTCAAGTAATGACATTAGTTTATTCTTAGTCATTGCACAACGAACCCGATGAAAGTATTAAACTACATCCTAGGTATAGCTGGTGTTTACACTGGCCCATGAATGAAATGAAATGGAGTACATATGAATGAACGAAGCAGACTCAGTGTTAGCTAAAGTAGACTCCCTAGTTGAGGTCCCATATGTTGAGTCCTCATTTCTGGAAAGTCTTTAATATTAATCCATGATTTCAAGGTCTCATGGCATATGAATAAATGATATGAAAATGTTATGTTCTATATGTGATATGATATGTTAAATATGCTATGTACTGTTTGCAAAATGATAAGTTTTATTATGCATGCTACACTCATGACATGACTTTCCAAATCCAAATTTGGCAGGTCCATTTAATTTCGTAATACAAATTCAGCAAGTCAACTGACTTGACTTTCCATAAATCATGTTGTTAGGAAAGAGCTATTCTTTCTCATGCATGTCCTTGGTGTGTGCTTGCATATACACATACTAAGTACAAGTGTGTACTAATTTCATACAAATATCTACTTTTAGGTGCAGGCATAGGTGGACACTAGAGCTTACAGGTTCAAGTTGCAGCTATCCGGACGTGGAGCTTTCATCCAGACTTGGTAGGACCTCATGTTTTCGAGGCTGTCTACTTTTATTATCTATCTTAGATTTAGGCTTTATCTAGTGGACCATGTTCCACTAGTTTCATTTCCCATTTTATTTCAGACATTGTATTGGTGCTGTTTTGGTAAATACACATTTAATGCAACTATGAACTATTTCTTTCATTTGATGATCTTAATGTTAGATGGTTGATGGTGAACAATTATACATGTTATAGAATGTTTTGTAAGCATGTTAGGAAATAAAAGGTTTCAAATTTTCTGCTAAACTTAATCTAGATTAAGTAAGAATGACGTGTGTAGGCTTGCGTGCGACCTCTAAGAGGTCAACGACGCCGGTCTCGTTTGAGGTCTAGATACCAATCGTGCCAAAGTTGGTATCAGAGCATTAGGTTAAACTTCGAGAATAATAAGTTCATATCATATCACATTTAGTAGTTTCTAAGTCATGGTAGTGAAGTGCACCACTATCCTGGATTAGAGAATGCATGATGCGTCGAAAAATTTCCCTTCTTCTGATCTTATCGTGCCTTTCCTAATGTTTGACTTACATGATATGTGTGTCAAACATCAATCCCTATTTTTTATTGAGAATGAACACTAGGAGAACTATTGGACAGATGAGAGGAGTAGCAGCTACTGGGGACAATCAAGTTCCACCCCAGGCTCCAACTGAAGGAGTGGCTATGCCGGTTAACCCAACTGGGTTGACTAATGTTGAGGAGAGGGTATCTATGGACCAGATAGCACATGCAATCACCATGCAAGCTCAGTCCATGACTTACCAGGTCAATTGTCAAAATGTCCAGAGAGAGAATCCACCGGTTCGTAGTATGCCTGACAGATTGAGGGATTTCACGAGGATGAATCCTTCTATTTTCACAGGGTCTAAGACTTCAAGGGATCCTCAGGAGTTTGTGGATGAGGTGCATAAGATGTTGGTGGATATGGAGGCATCAGATACTAAGGAAGCAGAGTTGGCTTCCTATCAACTCAAGGATATTGCACAGACTTGGTGCAACATGTGGCAGGATAGCCAAGCATTGGGCGGAGTTCTGGTCACATGGGAGATGTTTAAGATAGACTTCCAGGAGAGATTTTTCCCTAGGGAGATGAGGGAGTCCAAGGTTGAGGAGTTTATCAACCTTAAACAGGGATCGATGAAAGTCAAGGAGTATTCCCTAAAGTTTTTGAAATTATCCAGGTATGCCACTTCTCTTGTGTCTAACACCTGAGACGGATGAGTAGATTCTTGACAGGAATTGATGTGGATCTCGAGGAGGAGTATAGGTCTGCTATGTTGAATAACAGCATGGACCTTTCCAGGCTTATGGTTCATGTCCAGCAAATGGAGAAAGTAGAAAGAGGAAACACACTAGGGCAAGGAACAGGTCAAGGCAAGCTGAGGAGAATTTTTCAAGGAAGAGTAGTACTGAAATCACGGATAAGTCATGTTTAAGAAGGGACTCTTCCACCAAGGGTATTCAAGTTCATCCAAGGGTCTCCATGATAGGAATTCCAAGTCCAGAGTTAAGAGAAACAATGAAGTAGATACACCTCTGGAGAGACCGCCTTGCAAGAAGTGTGACAAACTACATTGAGGAGAGTGTATAATGGGCACTAATGCTTGTTATAGTTGTGGGAAACGGGGTCACATGGTGAAGGATTGTCCGATTAGGAGAAGTCAAGAACGATGGAAGGAGAGAGTTTGGTCTAATGGTTCAAGTAAAGAGGCTCCAAGGAGGCAACGATTCTTCGCACTCAAATCTAGAGGTGCAGGGGAAGGCACTTTTAGTGTAGTCTCGGGTGAGTAGCCTTAATTAGTCCTTCATGTATTTGACTGTGTATGGTGTTTATGCATTAGTATGAGGTTAATATGTTTGAGTCAGCATGTTGGTTGCTGATTTGTATGACTTATATGTTTACTTTTATTGTATGCTTTGATGATACTAGTTTAGGAAAGAGTTTCTTAGACTATTAATGTGAAGCTACTAGTAGGTTTCAAGGATCTGCACTATCATGTGAATATGTGGATCAGATATTCAATAATAGGGAGTATTGAATTACCTGTGTATAAATACGTCTTATAGATGACTTACTTATTGTTAGTAAAAAGTAGTTTCATTCGGGGAAGAATGTTCCTAAGGGGAGATAATGTAACAAACCTAAAAATAGATATACTAAGTGATACTTAATGTGTCGAGAATGTCTATGATTAGCCCTAGGTTCACACAGATTTATGCGCGTATAATCAGACTTCGAAACCCTTGCTACATCCACCAAACGTGGAGATTTAGTTGATATAGGAAAGGTTGGGTCCAAACATGAAGTCTCTCGAATAGGAAGATTTACTCGAAGGAGTCTTCACCGGACTTAAAAAGAAGAAATCTTAGCTTTGGAGGGTCTAGGGGTAAAATGGTCTTTTTAAGGCTAAGGGTAATATCCTAATTACCCTAAATATATAATTAATTATTTAATTAATAAGGTGGAGGGGCAATTTGGGGAAAGATAGCTGAAATTGAGCTCTTGAAGTGAAGTCTTGCTTCACCTGGGTTCGAACCTTGGTGGAAGCAATGAATTAATGTGATTTTTATTTAAGCTATTGAATTAATATAATTAGTTAATAATTATTATTCATTAGATGATTTAAAATAAAATAAGAATCAGATTTTTAATAATTAAGTAAACCTTATTTGACTAAGTCCTAAACTAGACTCCTAAAAAAAACCTAGACTCCTAAGCCTAATATAACTCCTACTCTCTCACATCTATCTCTCAACTCTCACGCTCAATCTCCATTATTTCACACGAAATTTGACAAAATAAGATATAAAAGCAGAAAAAAAAACAAGTTCTTCACACTTGAAGAACTCACACAAAATCACTAGCAAAAAAAGGTAATCGCACACTAAGCTAAGGGAGGTTGTCATTCGAGTGAAGTTGATATTGAGGATTCTTAGACGTGTTCTTCAGAGAAGTTTTTGGGCAAATAGTCAAGGGTTTAACGTAAAAAATGTACGGGTTTTCTTCTCTCTTGGTCCGTTCCCCAAGAGACCACTTACGATTCAGCAAATTCTAATCCGAAAACTAGGATTGTTCTCGTTGCATGTCCCTGTCACTAGCTCCCATTGATTCGTAGGTTGGGTATGTTTGCTGGTAGATATTAGGGATGTAATGTGTTTTTGTGTTGAATATTTTCATGAATGTGTGTTTGGAATCGTATGTATCACAACCTATGTTTTCCGAAAAGATGTGTATGTGTGTACAATGTAGCCGTGACTATTACCTTTCGTTTGAGGTTTCAAAATAACATGTTATGGTTGTGTTCATACGTGCACAAACTTATATAAATCGTGATGTTCATAAGTGATGTAAAAATGTTGACTTGAGTGCAATTCTTTATCGAGTAAAATCTTGAAAATGCACCTAAAGAACTCACTCAAAAAACTACATAAAACGTCTAAACATTTAATGTGAAAGAAGTGAGAAAATAGGATGCAAAAATTTCAAGTAGCTTGTTAATCATTTTTGGCCAAGCTAAGGAGAATTTCATGGTATGAAAAAATGAATCAAAATATGTGAGGTCACTGGGAATTAAACCCGTGACCTCACCTTGTAGAAAAACAATGAAATATGGTGAGAAAAAGGAAATGTGGCATGTGGGACTCAAACCTATGACCTTGGCTGGAAAATGAAAAAAATGAAAAGAAAAGAAATGATATGAGTGAAATTCGAACCCACAACCTCTCATGCAGTAAAGGAGAAAGGAAAAAAGGAAAACAAAAGGAATGAGAGGCGTGGGATTCAAACCCACGACCTCTCTTAAGCAGATTTATGGAGAATTAAAAATGAAAATAAAAGAAATGTGAGGCGTGGGAATCGAACCCACGACCTTCAGGCAGTGAATGAAATGAATGAAAAAAAAATAAAGGAAGTGTGAGGCGTGGGAATCGAACCCACGACCTCAAGGCTGTAAAGGATAAAGGGAGAAACAAAAAGAAAATAAAGTGAGGTTTTGGGGGCTCTATCCCACAACCTCACTGACAATGCATAGCTAAGTCAAACTTTAAATAAAAATAAAATAAGGAGGCTGTGGGGGTTAGAACGCACAACATCATAGTCCCTAGCGAATTAAAGTATAATTAAAGAGAGGTTGTGGGGGTTTGATCGCACAACCTCATGGTCTATGACACAACCCTTCGGCCAAATAAGAGAAGATTCCACGGAGAACAATAAAGATATATTATTGATGTTGGCGCTCTATCTAGGGTCCCAATGTCATGAAGACTAAAAATAAAGTCAATGAAAAATGAAAGTATTGTCCAAGAGGTTCGAACATGGGTTCCCTTGCCCAAATTTCCGTATTAATGCATACATTATATGTGAATTATATGTTGAAGAATAATTCCACCTACTTAGATCGAAATCGAGATCTTGGCATACTTACAAGATATATAAGTATAGCAGTACATAATCTTAAGAAGATTTGAGTCACTTAATAAACTATGAATGAAGCCTCATGGCTTGTATGTATAGAACAATAAGTCTAGCATAAGATTAAAAACAAGTAAACCTAAGATGTATGTAATGAAATGATGAAAACCTAGAAGGGTTAAGTAGGAGTGTAAGATACAATAAATAGCCTAGTGCATTGGCATATGACGAAATGAACAATGAAATGATTAAACGAACAATGAAATGATGAAACCCTAGAAGGGTTAAATAAGAGTGTGAAACACACAAATGGCCAAGTGCATTGGCATATGATGAAATGAACATTCACGTAAAAAAGGGTGAGTAATTATGAAGAACAAATGTGCTAATGTTGATGAATGTGGTGACAACATGAAATGGGTCTAATGTAAAAGATGAGAGCAATCTCAAATAAGCCTAAGTAAATTTTACCAAAACGTACTCACCTATGAGAGTGTAAAGTTAATGAAGAGACCAGTCTCTATGAACACTCTAATGAAAGTATTGAGATTAACACACTTAATACTAATGATGAAATGAGAAATCCTCTATTGATCTATTATATTCTTATACTAGAAGCAAGCTTCCATGACGTACGAGTTGAATGTAATGGAACTTTATACTGAGCACCGATAGACTAGCTATGAGCGGTGATGCCTTCTTTTGGGAAGGGTGGAGGTTCACGTAACTCTCATGAGATGAGATTGTCCGGCATGCCGGCTATGGGTCTCCTTATATCTCCTAGTATTCGAACCTATACTGCCAATATAGGGATCTGGAGGGGTCCGATTCCCATGTACACTAGAATGTTTTGGGTCACTTTGGCCGGTGATTCCACCTCTTTTCAGTGTGGGGTTTCATTACATTCGATTTCATGATGCTCATATGATCTATATCGGTTAAAGTTAAAATTCCCAATGAATGAAGGAAGACAACCTCAAATGATGCACATAATAAAATGAATGATACCAACGGTGTTGGGATAGGATAATCAAACGGTGAGTTAGATTCAAGTAATGACATTACGTCATTCTTGGTCATTGCACAACAAACCCGATGGAAGTATTAAACTACATCCTAGGTCTAGCTGGTGTATACACTAGCCCATGAATGAAATAAAATGGAGTACATATGAATGAATGAAGCACACCCTGTGTTTGGTAAAGTAGACTCTCTAGTTGAGGTTCCATATGTTGAGCCCTCATTTCTGGAAAGTCTTTAATGTTAAGTCCATGATTCTAAGGTCTCATGGCATATGAATGAATGATATGAAAATGTTATGTTCTATATGTGATATGATATGTGAAATATGTTATGTACTGTTTGCAAAATGATAAGTTTGATGATGCATGTTACACTCATGGCATGACTTTCCAAATCAAAATTCGGCAGGTCCATTGACTTTCCTAATCCAAATTCGTCAAGTCCACTGACTTGACTTTCCATAAATTATGTTGTTAGGAAAGAGATATTCTTTATCATGCATGTCCTTGGTGTGTGCTTGCATATACCCATACTTAGTACACGTGTTTACTAATTCCATACAAATATCTACTTTTAGGTGCAGGTATAGGTAGACGCTAGAGCTTACAAGTTGACGTTGTAGCTATCCGGATGTGGAGCTTTCATCCGGACTTTGTAGGCCCTCATGGTTTCGAGGGTGTCTACTGTTATTATCTAGCTTAGATGTAGGTTTTAGCTAGTGTAACATGTTCCAATAGTGCTTCATTTCCCATTTCATTTCAGACTTTCTATTGGTATTGTTTTGGCGTGTACACATTTAATGCAGCTATGAACTATTTCTTTCATTTGATGATCTTAATGTTAGATGGTTGATGGTGAACAATTATACATGTAATATAATGTTTAGTAAGCATGTTAGGAAACAAAAAGTTTCAAATTTTCCGCTAAAATTAATCTAGATAAAGTAAGTATGACGTATGTAGGCTTGACTGCGACCTCTGAGAGGTCAACGACGCCAGTCTCGTCTGGAGTGTAGATTCCGGTCGTGACCTTTCTTTAGTTGGATAGTAGTAGTGGTTCTCCTACTGACTTGTAAGTGTGAGTGTCAATCATGACGTATTTTGGATCATGATAGTTTGTGGCGTAGTTCTTATGGTGACATCTCTTTATAGAAAAGCTTCATTGCTTAAAGCGGAAACATAATTAAGAAGTATTAGGAGCACTTGTCATTTGTATTTCTTTTCACATGATTACTAATAGACATGCTTCCTTTTCCAATTAATAGTCTATAATACTTTCTGAATTGGTGCATCAATGACAATAAATATAATTACTTATTATTTTCATATATAAATACCATAAAGAAGATTGATATTTATATATTCTGAATATTTTTCACTTACAAAAGGGGAAAGAATAAGAATATTATGTTTGTCTTGGTAGATTTGCAATTCAAGATTCTGGAACCTTTTATTTATTTGAGTTGGCAATGTTGAAGACAATTTTGACAATTGATCAGTGAGGGAAAAGATGTAAAAATTGTTGTGACGTAGTATAATATTGGAGCTCTTTTAATCAAGTGTCACTATTTATAATATTATAAAATTTTACTTAATAGAGTGTTCAATTAGTTTTTGAGATTTTTCTCATCACTACTCAACTATTTATTTGTTTGAATTCAAGACAATTAATTCCCTATTCTAAAATAACTATTTCCATCCTTTAACAATATTTTAGTTTATGCGATATCATCTTTTCCCTATATCAACTCTGAACTTTTTTAAAAATTATTTCTCAACTTTTCTTTTTTCTGTTTCAAAATAATAACTTATAAATAAATTGAAGACTATAGGTCGCTAGTTATAAATTCAAAAAACTTATTGATGATAGATATTGTGTAGGTGCAAGAAAAAAGTAGAAAGATATATTTTTTCTTGTAAAAGAAATATATTTAGTGATAAGATAATATATATCTTTGACCGTGAGAATTCAAAAAAATTAGAAGTACATATATAGACTATATTTAGTTAAATCATTGATTAAATTGCGGATACGTACAAATTTATGGTAAGTTGGTGTAGCTTCTTATCGTCATGTTGTTTATCAAGGAAAAAAAGAAGGGACAATACATAAATAAATAAATATGCTAAGAAAATAAATAAACTACTAAAAGGAAGTGGTAAAACTTGGTAAGCAAGTCTAATATAGACTTTGGTGCAACAAGAGAGGCTCAGATATTTGTATAAATAATAGAAATGGTTCATTTATCTTTGTTCTTATCTATTTAACTTTGTTTTTTCTTTCAACAAAAAAACATCTGTAACAATTCAATGTTATCAATTATTTTTGTGTAAGAAATATAGAGGAACAAAATAATCAACTTTTGGAAATAATCAGATATCTGGTGGTAGATGTTGATGTCAGTTGCCTTCTGATTGCTGCTACTTTTCTCAAGAAATCCAAATTTGAAGGTACTTAACTTTAGTTTTTCATTTTTTCAAATATTAAGAGTATCTTAACTCTAAGATAGTGGTATAACTTATATTATCTTAAAATAAAAGTGTATTTTCTATTCTTTTCATGTTATCATAGTTTTATTTGAGATATATGTCGATCAAGATTTATATAAATCAAATCTAGTCATCAATTCATCTAATTAGTTTCTTTTAATTATTTTTTCTCAGCAACTGATTTTGGAAATTTTTCTATGTATTATCAATAATTTTAGCTTTTTATATGTTTTATATTAATATAATTGCTTGGTTAATTCAGTTGTGACAGTGAAGAGCACAAAAGATGCTTTAGGTGTTCTTCATAGCAGTGGTCTCTCATTTGATATTTTGGTTACAGAAGTCCACATGCCCGAACTGAATGACTTTCAACTTCAACAAGAAATAGCCAAAAAATTTAACATTCTTGTTGCTTGTGAGTTCATAATTCTTTATATTCTTCTTGGAATTGAAATTATGTTGTAATAGATATCTATAAGAAAAAAAATAGTCTCTTATTGATAACTCTTGATCAATGAGATATTTATATATAAAATTACTCACCCTAAGAGCATTGTTGATGATTAGTGGAAAGAAATTAACCCCACCCCAAATATAAAGGCTTGCTTTTGCTATTTTCATTTAACGACATCCATTTTATTTAGGTTTTGCTCAAAGTGTATGACTTAAACTTGTATTTTGTAATGTGACCAGTTTATTCAGCTGATGAAAAACAAAGCACAATTATGAAAGGTCTTGAGAGTGGAGTAATATTATTTATGGGGAAGCCCATATCAACAAATGATAATAATTATTTGTGGAAATATGCTACCACGGGAAAGAAGAATTATAAAGGCAAAGAAGTTATTAATCAACAGAATCAAGACAAATACCAATGAAATAATCTCCCATGAAGTAGTTCATATTGAATCTTCATTGTCAGACAGTGAGAGGGACAAGTCCGCTAGAAAATGTGAAAAGATTGAAAGCCAACAGACTTCATCTCCACTGCCAAAGAAGAGTAGAGTTTTTTGTACAGATCGTCTTCATGACAAGTTTATGGAAGTCGTTTCAAAACTTGGCTTGAAGAGTAAGTCCTTTCGAACAGTATATAGTGAAAAATATAAGCATCTAAAATTTATATATATGTAAACTATCTTTGATTTGGTGGAAGATTTTTTTTTTTGAAGAAGCTCATCCAAGGAGAATTCTTGACCTCGTGGATATTCCTGAATTGACTAGAATAAATATCGCAAGTCAAATGCAGTTATACTACAATGAACTCATCAATAAGAAATACTAATTGAGTGTAGAGTTGATGATATTCTATTATAAAAATAAATGAGCATAGTGAGGATAATTTTTTTATAATAATAAAAACTCTAATGTTTATTACACAAAAGTAAGAAAATAAAATTAACTCATAGCTTTATAATATATTTCAAAGAGGTAATACAAAAACGAATTAATTAAAATAGAAGGATTTTTATGATAAAATTCTGAAAAAAATATCTATTAATTTTGTGAGTGTGCCATTAGCTAACCCTCCATTGGAGAAACCCTTAGGACTTAAACTTAGCAAATTAATCCATCAAATCAACAATATTATGTCTAAAAAGGTTTTACAAATAAAGAAATAGGTTAAAATCTTATTTAACAACTCCCCAAGAACTGAAAGTCATCGCAAAGAACTACTAACTAAGTTAATTCCACTGAAATGTCTAACAACTAAAAATTAAGATATGATATACTTGTGTATTAAACATGGACTTGAACTGTAAGATGACCCTTGGTAGCCTGAGCACCACCCTATGATAAAAAAAATGCAGGCTACGCTAGATATGAAGTTTTGGAGGAACCCCATAAATAAGATTTGCACTCAACAAAAGACAAGTAGACATTAATATTACTATGTACTGGTAGACATCATAGACTGAGTCCTATTAAAAAAACTAACACATATATCAAATAACAAGTAGATTAGACTTGAACACATAAAAAGTTCACAACTATTTAATATGATCATCACAAGCTTACAAATAATAAGTCATTCAATAATATCATGCTTAATGAACCCTTAACCTACACAACAATAGACAAAGTATACATAAATGTTAAGGATTTATTTATGTCAATAGCCATGATTTGCAAGGACCATCTTCGTCCATATAACATATCGTCATGGTACCCAAACTTCGATGCATACATACATATCATCATCAGCGAGCATGAATAAAGACCAATCAATAAGCATTTTAAACAAAAGCATATATACATAGATCTAAGTATGTTCTAACAAATTAAATGATATTAGAAGGGTGTAATGAACTTACCTTGATGATAGAAAGTACCCTATAAATTGCATCTCTCAAACATTGGAACGAGTCTTCTGAAATTAAAGAGAAAATGACATCTAAAAGTGTGGGATATATAAAATCTGACTTTCCTGCTATGTCAGGTTTACTATAGTGTCTATAGAGGGCCTCTGGCCGCTGCAAGGCTAGGGCCTTTGCGATTGAACAATTTTTTGTATTGGTTCGGCTAGAGCGAAGAGGTCTCACTATGATGAAGTTAAGCAGTGCTATTACTAAAGTTTTACCATACACCTCATTTCACATTGTACTTCAGATATTTTATCTGATACAAGCATACCCCACATCAAAATTTACTATAACATGAGTTCTATTAATCTAACTTTCATTTTAGAAGTTTTTATCACTCACTAACGCCTCCCACTAGTATAATATAGGATCAAACCTCAATTAAAGAATCACAAATGACTCTCAAACCTTATAACATCTTACTTTTTGCTAAAAAATTGTTATGATTGGAAATTTTCACCTAATCTCATCTCGACAAATTCCATCTAATTATATAAATTTGAGGGCTATCATAACGATAGAAAATGTCAGTAAACACATAAATAACACATAGTTAATGCATGCAATATTATATTAAAATAACAATCATAAATGGTTAGCCTTAGATTTTGAATATGAAAAATGTTATGTAAATGAATGATTGAAATGTTGTGAGTAAAATAGAGATGGCATGAAATAAGGGCAGGGTGGTGGTTAGAGTATGTCCGTTATGCAATGTTTAGGGGGTGTTTGAGATGTTAATCAAAGTTTGAAGCGTGTATTATTTTCAATATATTGAGATATTGTAACTTCACTTAAATAGAACTCAAGTATCCATATATATATGAGATATTGAATACTTTCTTGAATAAAAGCTATAAAATTTGAAAGTGAGAGTTGTATTAATTTATGCTCTTGTTATGAATTTCATGATAGAAACTTTTTTCAAAGTTAAATAAATATCGTATAGAAATTTACATAAACAAAATAGTTGTATAATTATTTTTTTATTGTTAGAACAAAGTAATCAGTCTCGTGCTTAAAAATCAAATATCATATGGACTTGGAAAAGGACAGTAGTTCAAAGTTTGTTTCAGATGTGAGTAAAATCACATTTTTGTAATGCTAATCAATTATCCACAACGAAACGAAAGCAACTGACAATATTTCAACTAGAGTTGAACAACTTATGCCGGAAAATTCAAATTTTGTTGATCATGTTATAGAGGTTGACAATCAAGACTTCCAGTCTAGTCAAAGGGACAAAAAAATTGGCATGAATATTGTGTAGTCATGTAAATTAAAGTCTCATCATATTGGATTTGGAGGGACTTCAGTAGAGTTATCATTTTTATAAGAGTGTTATGAAAGTACTAGAAATGGACGAACTTGCTCCACTTATTTCTGGAAGACAGCTGAATGTCCAAACTTCTAATATGGTACGTTTTTTATTTTTTTAGATTTGTTCATATTTATTTTCTGGTAAACATTGAGTTCACAAAGTTTACAATGTTTTTAAAGTATTAATTTGATGATATTTAGTGTACAATTTACTGCACAAACTTAACACATTGAAACAAAATAAGAATGAAATGAAAATATTTTTTAGCGTAATTTATGTACCAGACCTAGAAGCCTTTTTTCATTGACTAGACCTACACTAGTTTAGAAAACATTATGTTCTCAATATGCAGTTTAAAACTTTTAAGCGAATTAAGCAAATTCAAACCTACAATTTATTTTATTTTTTTGCTTTATTTTATGTTATTTTTTCCACTTTCCCTTCCTCTGAACAAGGAGCATATATGGTTGCATATTTTGAGGTCAAAGGGTTCTTCATAATTTGAACTATTAATTTAATTTTTTAATTTCTTATATTTTTTTAGAAATAAATGATCGATTTTTTTTGTATGAATGCAAAGTTAAATTTTCACTCAATAATCTAATAATGAAAATGAATATTATATCATAACCTACAAGAAAATATTTAAAATGATTGTCAATCGAAATGCTTACAAGTTTTCATGTCTTATTTTACTGGGCAACAAGGTAACTATGGAGGTTCTATTAAAGAGGAATGTTCATTTCTCCATAATATTTTTCTGAATCAAGAGTTTAGGTAGTTTCTCATATGCACGTGTTTGTTTGATCATTGAGAATTATTTTTCGAAAGTGCACTTTTTTAAATTGAATGTTAAGCAGGTTTATGCGTGTTATAATTTTTCTCTTCACTTCATATTCTTTCAAAATATTTTCCTCCCTCAAGTTAATGAATGAATTAGATGATTGTGTACTTTAAGGTGAAATGATTCGATTTATCTTGTTAACTTTTAACAAAGTCATTTCTTATATTTTTATAGAATAAAATAATCAAGTTTTATTATAGAACAAGTCAAAAATATATGGAATAATTACAATGTCAACAATGAAAATCAAACTATAACATAATATGCGAATACACATTGTAAAAATATTATTTTGTAAATATTCCTAAAATCTTTGATATCTTATTTTATTGGGTACACCAAAATTAAGGCGTTATTAGTACAAGAAAAATTCTTTGTACATCCATAACATTTTTTTTTAATATGAAATTTGTGGTGATTTTTCATATCCGGTGTCTGGTCATAGAATATTTTATTCCAAAAAATATAACTACTGTTTTAAGAAAAATAAGAAAATTTATACAAACTGTCAATTTTCTCTTCATTTCTATATATTTACCTCTTTCCGTTCTCCGAGTTATTAGTTTTTGTAGATGGTTATATATTTTGAGGTGAAAGTATTCTAAAATAATTTGGCTAGTTTTTTGTTTAACAATTCATTGTCTTACACTATGTATAGGAAAAACTTGAAGGTGTAACTAAAGACGAAATATATTTCCTGCTCTATTATGATTCTACTACATTCAAAACTTGGAGTTATATTAATTTCTGAAATTATATTTATGATGAAGTTCTAGAAGTAATAATCTATGTATACACTATCATTTTTCTTACTTCTTGTTCTATTTATTCACTTTCACTCCTTAAGTTAATTACTTGATGTGATTGTGCATTTTTGAGGTGATAACGTTTCTAAATAGTATCATATATTAATTTTTAATTTACCTTTTTCTTACTTTTCCGTAGTATAAATAATATAATTCAAAATATAATATCAAAATTAAATTTAACTTGTGAATAAATAGTGTGAAAATTATTTTCATGAAATATACTTAGAACTTTTGTTGTTTATTTTACTATGTAGCAAAACAATTACAATGTTATTACTTCAGATGAAAGATAGTCAGATTGTCCAGTTTTTGTAATGTTCTCTCAGTTCGGAATCGCATGTAATTTTTTTGTATACTTATATTTGGTCATAAAAATACAATATATAAAATTATACTTATAGAATTGAGAGAATAAACAAAATGTACACAGAATTATTTTATCTTCATAATCCACTGTTTGTTGTTAGCCAATCTGTGTTATCAAAACCAGAATTTACTGGTTGTAATAAATTGTTCAAAAACACGAAATAACTGAAATTTATTGAACCAATAAGCAAGATGAACAAAAATTTATTTCTGAAAAATACTTAAATCTATAAAAACTTACCAGAATCTGAAAAAATCATTTTAGTTTGGAAGAGAATCAAGTCCACTGAATTCAAAGTGTCCCCTTAAGGAAATTATTTCCCTCTAATATCCGAGGTTTGATTTGGAATATATAACCTCCCAGGTGTAAAATGATCTTAATTAGTAGAGTGTAGATACCAAAAAACTCTACTGTCAACGAATCAATCCACAGCAGGAAAGTATACGAAGAAATATTTGTTTAGAAGAAGAAGGAAGTCAGAAAATTCATTTGAAAATATTCAGAAGACTGATTGGTATTTATAGGTAAGAAGAATATATTCTGAAAGGTTGCAGCCCTTTTAGAATTGACACGACCATTAATGAAAGGTTGCAAACTTTCAAATGGTATTGACTGTTCTGAAAGGTTGCCAGAACAGTCATGGCGGAAATTTTAAATATAACGGAAAATAAAACAGGTCACGCGCGCGGATCTGAGTCGGGTCGGGTTAACTAAAAAGTTAAAAACATTTCGGTTAACTTCTGTTATCAACTAACTAATTGAAAATATTTTTTTGGCCATTTAATTAATTAAATAAATAATTAAAATAAATTTTGTCCAAAAAATAATCTCTTGATCATTTGTCAAAGCCAAAGCCAAAGCCGAAGCGAGCGACGACAACGACAGCGCGAGGGGGTCCCTCTTTCCAACCCTTTTAACAATTAATAGGAGTGTTTATGTATTTAAACTCTCCTATTTTTTTCATTACCGATGAGGGATAATTGCCTTTTTCATTAAAGCATAAGATGACACTTAGGTAGACTTAATCATTTTGGGGATGGTAGACTTTGATGGTATCTTGGGTATGGATTGGCTTTCTCTTTATCATGATGTCCTTGATTATAATGCTAAGACTGTTACTTTAGCAATGCCTGGTGTTCCGAGGGTTGAGGGGAAAAGTGCTAGTGGTTCTTATCCTAGCAAGGTCATCTCTTTTATCCGTTCTCAGAGATTGGTGGATAGGCAGTGTTTTTCTTACTTAGATTTCATTCGGGATACTAGCATTGAACCACCTCCCATGGACTCTGTTCCCGTGGTTCAGGAGTTTCCCGATGTATTTCCTTCTGATCTTTCAGGTTTTCCTCCCAATAGGGATATTGATTTTGCTATTTATTTAGAGCCGGGCACTAAGCCTATTTCTATCCCTCCATATCGTATAGCCCCAGCAGAGTTGAAAAAATTGAAGGATCAGTTGTAGGATTTATTGAGTAAGGGTTTTATGCGCCCTAGTGTATCACCTTGGGGTGCCCCTGTATTGTTTGTGAAGAAGAAGGATGGGACTATGAAGATGTGTATTGATTACAGACAATTGAACAATGTAACAGTGAAGAATAAGTATCCTCTTCCACATATTGATGACTTATTAGATCAGTTATAGGGAGCATCATTGTTCTCAAAGATTGATTTGAGGTCTGGGTATCATCAGTTGAAGATTAGGGCATCAGATATCCCCAAGACATTTTTTCGGACTCGATATGGGTATTATGAGTTTCTAGTGATGTCCTTCGAATTGACTAATGTACCTACAACATTTATTGAGTTGATGAATGGGGTGTTTCGACCATACCTTGATTCTTTTGTGATTGTTTTCATCGATGACATCTTGGTTTACTCCAAGACTTAGGAGGACCATGTCAGACACCTGAGAATTGTACTTCAGAGGTTGAGAGAAGAGAAATTGTATGCCACGTTCTCAAAGTGTGAATTGTGGCTTAATTCTGTGGCATTCTTGGGACACGTGCTATCCAGGGGTGGTATTAAAGTAGATTCGGCCAAAATTGAGGCAGTTAGAGGCTAGACGCGACCTACTTCACCTACTGAGATTCGGAGTTTTATGGGATTGGCAGGCTATTATCGACAATTTTATTTTGAGTTTCTGTACTATTGCGGCTTCGTTGACTAGATTGACACGACCGGATGTGGGTTTTCAGTGGTCTAATGAGTGTGAGGAGAGCTTTCAAAAGCTCAAGACTTTGTTAACTTCAGCTCATGTGTTGACTCTACCTGAGGAGGGTGTAAACTTCACTGTGTATTGTGATGCTTCAGTAGTTGGATTGGGTGGTGTGTAGATGCAGAAGGGGCAAATGATTGTTTATTTTTCTCGGCAGTTGAAGCCGAAGAACTACCCTTCTCATGATTTGGAGTTGGCAGCTATGATATTTGTACTTAAGTTATGGCGTCATTATTTGTATGGGGTGCATTGTGAGATCTTCATTGATCATTGAGTCTTCAGTATATCTTCAGTTAGAGGGATTTGAACTTGAGGAAGCGGAGATTGCTTGAGTTGATGAAAGACTATGATGTGACAATTCTGTATTATCCGGGGATGGCCCATGTTGTCGCCGATGCTTTGAGTAGGAAGACTCCTAGCATGGGGAGTCTTGAATCGCTTATTATTGAGGATAGACCATTTGGTGGAGATGTTTAGATATTAGCTAATAGTATTGTCCGATTGCCGATTTCAGAGGAGAGTGATGGGATGATTGCTTTTATTGAGGCTCGATCTTCTATAGTCAAGCAGATCTGTGTGCACCAGTTTGATGATGAGAAATTATGTCTTATTTGATACAAAATATTAAGAGGGGAAGCCAAGGAGGTTGTCCTTGATTGTGATGGTGTCTTGAGGATCGGAGATAGGATTTGTGTGCCCAAGACAACAAGTTAATTTGATTGATTCTTGAGGAGGCTCATTGTTGTCGATATGCCATCCATCTAGAAGCGGTGAAGAAGTATCATGATCTGAGTCAGCATTACTGGTGGTGTGGGATGAAGATGGATATTTTAAACTTTGTTTTTAGGTGTTTGACTTTCCAGAAAATCAAGTGTGAGCACCATCGGCCCCGTGGTGAATCTCAAAGGATACCTATTCCTACTTTGATGTGGGAGCGAATTACTATAGAATTTGTTGTGGGTTTTCCTACCACAGTAGGTGCTTATGAATCTATTTGGGTTATTGTTGATAGGATGACCAAGTTTGCCCACATCATTCCTGTTTGGGTGAAGTATACAGCAGAAAAGTTAGCCGAGCTACATATCAGTCAGATTGTGCGACTACATGGAGTTTCTATTTCTATCATATAAGACCGAGGTTCACTATTTAGTTCTCACTTCTAGAAGGCATTACAACATGATCTTAGTACTCAGTTCAATGTGAGTACAACCTTTCACCCTCAAACAAATGGTAAGTCTGAGCAGACGATTCAGGTGTTGGAAGATATGCTTCGAGCGTGTGTGATCAATTTTGGTGCTAGATGGGATCGACATTTACCCTTAGCAGAGTTTACCTACAATAACAATTATCACTCTAGTATCCAAATGGCCCCATTTGGGCGTTGTATGGCAGAAGGTGTAGATCTTCGATTGGTTGTTTTTGATTCAGCAGATATGTACTTTTTGGATACACACTTTCTTATAGATGCAATGGAGAAAGTACGCATAATTCAGTATATACTATTGATACCTTAGAGTCGACGGAAGAATTATGTAGACCGGAGAGTTAGAGTCTTAGTGTTTATAGAGGGTGATCATGTTTGGCTCCGAGTATCACCTATGAAGGGTGTGATGAGGTTCGGAAAGAAGGGAAAGCTTAGTCCTAGATTTATTGGACCTTTTGGGATATTAAGCTGAGTGGGAGAGGTGGCCTACAAATTGGCTATTTTACCTAGTTTGTCAGTAGTCCATCCTGTTTTCCATGTCTCTATGTTTCAGCAGTATATTTCGGATGAATCTCATGTGGTTTCACTTGATTATGTGGAGTTGGGTCCAGATTGACATATGAGGAGGAGCCTATATCTATATTGGATAGGCAAGTTTGGAGGCTTAGGACCAAGGAGATTGCTTCAGTGAAGGTGCAGTGGAAACATCGATCAATGGGGGAGGCAACTTCGGAGACAAACTCTGACATGCGTACTAGATATCCTCAACTTTTCAAAGCTTCAGATACTTTCTTTTACTTTATGTTCGATTACGAACATGATTTTAATGGTGGATAATGTAATGACCCGGAAGGTCATTTTCGTAAATTTTGAATATTAGTGTAACTTGAGTTAATAAATCAATAGTTAATGGACTAAAGTAATTAATTAATAATACTCTATGCATCATGGGTTAAAGTGAATTAAATTATTTTGGGTTAACATATGAGACATAATTGAAAAGGGTAAAGAGGAGAATTTGTGGCTTTGAGAGAGGGAGAGAACTGACGGAGGAGAAAACAAGTACGTAGAAAAGCTTAGTGAATCAGGTACCCACATTTGTTCCCTTTCATTATATAATTAATATATATGTTTGATGGTGTGAATTTTGTTGACAACATAAGGTGTATTGTGGGAATAGTGGAAAAGGGAAAAAGACGAAAGGCATGAATAGGGTCAGCATTAAGTAAAGTTAATGGAAACTTTTCAATATAAAATTTGTCAGATTAGGAATTACAGTAATATATATATATATATATATATATACATACATACTTGCAGTCCCCTATTTTGAATAGTTTTAGGTGCCTATGTTGATTATTTACTTATGTTAAATTGAAAAAAATATTCGATGTAACATGAATTAGGACGTCTTGAAAGTTGCTATAATATATTTTTTTACGGCTTTATTTTGTTGTAAGTTCGAATATCACTGTTGGGGGGAGTAATTCCTATATACAGTGAGGATTCATGTATTAGTATTATTAAATGGGTATAGTAGTAGTGATAGAAAAGGGAAGGTGGCACTGATATTGATGTCTTGTTTGTATGTGACTGTTCTTGGAAATGTATGGCAAGATCCTTCGAAATTTATTGGGATGTATAGTGGTGGGCCAATGATTGGCCATAATGAGTGTCAATCATCGGATTGGAATTAAAGGGGTGTTGGAAAGAAGAAAACAAACAATTCTGTAACGTTAATGTGTATTCTTTTGGGAGTAATTTCAAGAGTCTTAGTAATTATATCGTGGTTCCTGTTTTGAAATACTGGTATGGATATTTAAATATTGGATGAATGATATTTTGTTAGTACCATTTAAATTACGTTGTTGGAAAAATTGGGATGCAATCCTAGACTTGAAAGTTGACAAATATGATAGTTGAAATGTTAGTTGGCATACAAAATTAAGAACTTAATTATAAATTTAGGTGAATTTTTAAGTCAAGGTTAAACACATAATAATGGCATTTTTGGTTCTGAAACCTTATTGTGAATACATATATTTGAATAGATTCCATCGATTCGGAAGCTCAACTGAGAAGGAAGGCTCAAGTCCCGGAGTGATTATTCGATCGGCTAAGGGAATTGGATTTCTAAACCCTTGTTAAGCGTATGAAATTTGCGTATTTCCTTGTGTGGTGTTGAGAATGATTTGGAGACTTGTTGCCTATTTATTTGTGTTGTATTCCTTGTTGTAAATTGTGCTTTGTTATCATAATGGTTATCTCCTCATTTTCATCTGAGTCTGAAACCTTGTTGTGATAAGTGTTATGTGATAAGAGGATGAACCATTTTGAGGGTCATATCGCGCACCACAATGGATACTATATTTCGAGGGATGTATTGCGCACCGCGATGGTTAATATTATCGGGGGTCGTATCGCACGCCGCAATGGATGTGCGGACAGATATGTCTTCCATGGGTCCCAGACTGAGAGACAGCGAGTGTGTATCATTATGACAATCATACATCACTATGTTTGACATTGTATTTCATGGTATTGCACATTTTATAATTGGTAAACTAAAACTCGTGTTTTGCTTATCTTGCGAGTGCTTTTCACTGAAACTTGTGACTATTGAATTTTGGGATGTTATTGAGAATATGTAACCTAATGGAATGTTGATGTTGGGTTGTGTGCTTTGTAAATTGTGAACTATTAGGTTGGGCTGGTTTTATGCAAGTTGTAGTGTGGAGGTTCGGATAGGGTGTAAGGAGTACCCATATTTTGTTCTCTTATCTTGTGTTTAGATGTTTGGTTGTTGGGTACCGTATGGTTTCGTACTCACCTCTTGCTTCTACAAATTTTATAGGTTACGAGCCCAGATTTTCGTGATACCTTCCATTCTCTTCGTTTCCAAGGCATCTCGTGGAGAATTGTGAGGTAACTGCTTGTCATCTCAGCGAACCCCTAATTCAGAACCTCAGGTAAATTTTCATATCCAAATGTTTGGTCATAAATTAATATAATTTAAAAATATACTTACAAAGATGAGAGAAATAAAATTTTGTAATTTGATTGGTTAATTTTTTATTTAATTATTGTAAAAAACAGATGATCAACTTTTGTTTATCAAAGATTAATTCCGTGATGTATAGTATGATTTGATAATGAAACTACAAACTATATTATTACTATGAATATGTAGTGCAAATAATTGACGATAAATATGCTTACAACTTTTAGAGTTTTATCTTAATGTGTAGCAAGACAATCACAGAGGTATTACTGCAGTGGAAGGATCCTTGCAACTCAACTATAATCCTTCACATCCATAACTTGAGGTACTTTCTCATAGACCTATGTTTGATAATAGACCATGATGTTCTACATATGTTGTTATCATAAACTTTCATTAATTAAGAATTTTTCATACATTGTCATTTTTTCTTTTCAATAGTAATATTCGAGTGATGTTTACCATTTGAACAACTCTTTTTTCTTATTTTTTTATACCTACTTTTATTACTCTACTAAATTAGTTGAGATGATTTTATTTTAAGGTGAAAGGATTTTGGAATAATTTTGATGAATTAATTTTAAATTATTTTTTACTTGCCTTTTTGTAGAGTACAAATGCCCAACTTTTGTTTTATGATTGGTTAAATTTGTATTGAGTAAGATAATCAAATTTTAAATATCAAAATTATATATCCTAGCTTGTCAATAAATTGTGTGAACATAATTTTCATTAAATATACTTGCAACTTTTGGTGTCTTATTTAATAATGTAGCAAAATAATCATGGTGATATCACTGTAGATAAAAGTCTATTCAATCTTTGTAATTCTTTCGCAGATTTGGAACCTCACGTAATTTTCATCTACTTATCTCTAGTCATAATATACCATATTAGATATCTATACTTACAAAGTCGAGAATAAGAAAAATTGTACACACAATTATTTTTCTTTTCTCTATCTACCTTTTTATTAATTTTCCTCTACAGGTTAACTAGTGGCAATGTAGTATATTTGAAGGCAAACGAGATTTAAAATTATTGGATTGGTAAATGTTTAATTAGATTACTAACATTTTTGTAGACAAATAATTTACCTATGTTATATAATGTTAAATTTATGTTGTATCATATATGTTAATAACAAAACTCAAAACTATATCAAAACTCCTTAATACATAATTCAAATATTTCTAAAAAGTAAATATGCTTATACCTTTAAATATCTTATTTCACTATATAGCTTGAAAATTATAGAGGAGGAAAGATCGTTCCATTGACATTATGTTTCCCAAAATTTAAAATATGAGGTAGTTTCTCATGTATCTATATTTCGTTATATAGAAAAATATTTTTAAAATATTATTTATAGAGTTGTTAAGAAAAGTTAAAAACTTGTACACACTATCATGTTTTTTTTATACATAATTTGTTTAGATTACCCACTTTCCCTAGTTAATTAGTGGACATGGTTATACATTTTTAGATAATCGACTTTATAAATAATTGACTGGTGAATTTTTAATTTAGTAATTTTTTTAAATTTATGTAGTATATGAATGATCAATCTTTGTTATACGAAAATTTAAATTATTTTTGTATGAAATGTATATATAATGAAACTCAAAATAATGTCACAATTTCTGAATGCATAGTGAAAATAATTGTAAGGAAATATGCTTATAACTTTTGATATCTTCTTTCACTGTGTAGCTATGAAATTTCGGAGGAATGTGGATCAGATGTCTGTGAATTGTGAATATGAATTTAGGAGGTGTCTTCTTTCAATGTGGAGCTTTTGTTGTTAGCTGAATTTGTAGTTAATCTGTTGTTGGATATGGTCATTTGGTGCATCCCCTTTCTAGATATGGAAACAAATTTACAAAATTTGATATTTCACTAACTTTTAATTTTCATCTTCTTTTGTAATTTAATTATGTTTTCAAGTAGTAGTATGTGTTTTGAGTTCTCATCATGTTTTATTATGTGGACACCAATTGACAAGTAAGAAAATCATTCCCATAAACAATATTATAAAATTTGTATTATTACTAATAAATATTTCATGTAAATTATTATAAAATTAGCATTACTACATTTTAATAGATTAGAATTCCATTAAATATTATTATTATGAAGACACATAGTAATATAAAGTTATATAGTAGGTTAAAACATACAGTCAGGTTATGGATTATAAAATTAACACATATAAAATCGTATTTTCATATATCATTGGCTTGTTTTGACAACAATAAATTGATATCATATCACAAGTGCGTTATTTATTTGTAATTTGTAGTTAAGGAATTTGTAAAGCCCACAACTTCTAAGCAGATATTCGAATCATCCTCCGTATGCATATAGGTCGGAATTTGATGATTTTTAAGTTTTAGATTATTTTAAGGTCCTCTATTAGGTGTAGTAAGTGTATGGTATGTGATTTAATGTCCTAAGGTACCTCAAACACCAATCAAAGTTCAATGTATTTCTATCAATTACACTTTTCCCAGAGTTCATGAAAGACTAACTTCAAATAACTATATCTTTTAGATTATAAAGAGTTGGGTGACTCATAATGTATGAAATTAATGGTCTATGACTATTTTTTTGAACGTCGCCAAGATTGCATCAGTTCGTGTTCAGAGTAAGATAATATGACTGATTTACTGGAGATGCTTTAACATGACAACCGTTCAGCGATGGCTCCCCGATACGGAGAGAAAGGGGACCTCACTGCCCACTTGAATAAAATTTCTTGAAGCCCCAATTATGAATTTTTATTTATTTGGTGTGTGTGGGGGGGGGGTATCTATCCTAAAATTCTTTAAGTACTTATCGAAATGGACATCAATGTTTAGCAAATCAGTTTGTCATAACTAAGTCCTCTCATTTACACCTAATTCTATGCTGAACAACATCATGAATACCAAGGTTGCGGTTCTTCTTCCAAGATTCTCAGCTTCTCTACTAAGGTAGGTAGGACTCCAATGAAGAATTTCTTTCATTCTCATGTCCAAAGCATCTAAATGTTTATGAATTTAGTTCCATAATTAGGGGTTTCAAACCCATTCCCGGTTATGACATTTTTATGAACCAATTGCATAATTTCTTAAACTTACTCATGATTATGCATTTGGAATGTTGTATTTCCTTTTTGTATTTAGAAAGATTTTTAATTGTCATTTATATTAGTTCATGACATAATTTTGTGTCACGCTCGAGGACTACACCCTGGACATGACCGGCACTCGAGAACCATTGTTGGTCCCCTAACATACCCTTGACCTGGTGGGCTAATGTATAAACGACTCAATAGGATACAAAGAAGCTTTAATAGATGAGTATTATAACATACAATCAAAACTTGCAAACAATGACACTATTGGTCAAGTGTGACAGGCTGTTACACTTTTGATGGGTCATCACTCTTTATCCATCACATACTGCCAGTTTGGAGAATCTTTGGTAAATTAGTCTATCTTAGAGTTGTGGTCGTTTGTAGTTTACCCTTGCATGATCTCATGCAAAAAAACATAGCTAATAGAAAGGTTTTGAACTCGACATAGTGCAAGAATTCCCTTATGACCCTCAACCACATAGTTACACTTCCCACACAGTAAAATGTGCGAATAACTAATTGGATATGGCCAATACTTATATGAAGAATCGTTTTAATCTTTCCCTAAAAGTTGTAGGTAACATGTTGCACTTACATTAAAATATGTCACGATCCAAAACCCGTCGTGATTGACACCCATACTTACAAGCGGGGCAGAACCACTACTACTAGCCAACTAAAATAGTTACACTAAAACTAAGACATTTAAGTTAAGGAAGCAAGTTAAATGACTAAAAGAGAAGTTCATTACTAAACAAAAGATCTAACAACTAAAATTTGTGAAAGATAAACATAAGATTTGAAAGTCAATCTACCAAAACTTGAAGTGATAACCAAGTCTAAATAATGAATTTCTAATGAACTATTCAACTAACTAAACATAAAGGTCCAAGTCTAGAATTGGTGGAGATGGACAAAAGGGAACTCTTTGGAAGCCAGAAAGAAGAAGATCTCCCTTGAAATCGATGTGATAATCTCTCCTAAGAGAGGTCTGTCAATAGCCGCTTGAAGATGTCATGTACTGATCAAAATAAGAGCAAATGAAAAATAAGTACAAAACCACCGTGTACTGGTATGATCACACGACTATTCCACTAGTGTAATATAAACAAGTCGAACAAACATTATAATCACATGCATATATATCAACATAAACCACATTATCAACATCACAATTGGACAACACATTTCACATGCTTAACACATCATTGGTCCTCTCACGGAAACAAAACTCAAACTGTTAGTGCATTGGGGTGGTACCCATTTCTAGTTAGCTTGCCAGAATGTGGGAGTCTGATCTCATAGTTGTGCAAGAACATGGAAACCCGATCAAATATTTATGTCAAAATATGGCATTCGATCAAAGTTAGCTTGCCGGAACGTGGCAATGCGATCCCCATTCACACACCAGAATCACAATCACAAAGTACATCATCAAGATCATACATTTGCATCATGATTTCATGGCTATATTATTCATCTACCTCAGTTACAACAACACGATCAATATTGCGACATTCATATACATAAAAGTATCACAATAAAGCAAGAATATGCATACATCAAACAATCATGAATCACAACCATCACCTACCTCGAAATAAGATTGAAACTCTAAGAAACTTTAGCTTTCCTTTAAGAATTTGTTCTGCTTGTTTTGGGTCTACAAACAATGACTAATTACATGGATTACTAACCCATGATCCCAAATGTCCAAATTAGGGTTAATTAAATCATAAAATCTATCAAGAAAGTCTTCCCATCAATATTGACCCATTCTAATACGTTCTACAGATCAAAAAGTGAATTGGAGTAGTGAAAAAACTTACATTTAGCTTCAAGAATAGTGAAAAATGAGTTTGAATATCCGAGGGATTGTTCTTTGGCTCTAAACGTCAAAAAGTTTCAATTAAGGTCATTTAGGGGTTTTATTTATGATTTTATTCGTGTCTGTCCCGCTACAGCGACATTAATCATGTCTAGTGTCCCCTTTTTGACCATTGAGCCTCGTTGAAAAATCCCAAAAATCTACCACTTTAATTCTTGTCTCGTCTATTAAAACAACACGTATCCCACTGCAATGGAAAATTTTGAGACAGTGAGCTAATTCCCCTCTTTTACAACACACCCTTAATCGCATACATTCAGAAAATGCCCTTAATGCCAAGATCGATTCCGGGAAATCTACTTATATATATTCAATTAAGTAAAGTTATACGGATTTCTTAACGAGTTATCCAACCGATTATGTAATCGGATTCATAATTTCTCCACCCGGTTGCTGCTAGATTTCCTTTAACTTTGAAGACTCTGATTTCCTCCAAATCTAGATAAGGTTGGAAAAATCCTAACACTAAATTTTTTTTCTGGCCCCAATTTTACCTCGTTGGCATTTCTATAACGATGGAGAGCGGTTGTCACAAAATATCTCCAAAAGAGGTGGTTTCCTTTTTCCTTCTTGTTACTAGCATGAATCGCTCATCCACACAAAAAAATATTTTGAAATTAGATATTTTCAAAAATTTCTAATAGATCTTACTTTTTCTGTCATCCATCCCAATGTTTGTATACAAATTTCTTTTTACATGCCTTACCCATGTATGTCGAGTCATATAGTTATTACACATTTTAGGTTAGCCCTGCATGATACTATAAACACTAAATATTGATATTAGAAATATCATAGTTCACATCTATCACGACCCGAGCCTACACCATGAATGTGGCTGCTACTTGAAAGCTATTGTTGGTCCCCAAGAAAAGCCTCATCTTGGATGGATACAAGTGGAACGCTAAATTAACCATACAAAGATTAAAACAAAATTCAATTCATTGAAACTCAAATAATTAACTCATAATATAATCATATATTCAACTAGCCACAAATAGGCAACTCAAGTCTTTAAAACATTTAACAACATAAATGAAACAAACATTTGAAATTGCATTGTCTATCTATGGAGCCTCTAATTGACAAAGATAAAAGTCACACAAGAACCAGGACATACAAACAACTGATATATAAGAAAGTACACATGGAACCTTCCGAAAGCAAGGAGGCTCACCATAGCTAATGCAAACTACATGTGGTATAAATGAAGAGCCTGTTGATGGACTTAAATACTTGTATTTGCATCATGAAACGATGTAGGAAAAATTACTCAGTACGTGAAATGTACGAACATGTAAGGGGAATTCTAAAGCACAAAATAAGCTTGAACTTTATAAGAAAATAAACATACTTACCTCTTCTCAACTCACTCAACTAAAGTCAACTCAAAAATAAGATACTCAACTCAAATATATGATAACTCAAGATACTCAACTCTGGATACTAAACTCATGATAGAAATTATAGAATGTGCGACATACAGAAAACTTTTAAATAGTAGAAAACAACTCAATGTATTAAAAAAATACAATAGTAACTCATTTTTTTTTGTATACAAGGATACTATCCCGACCCAAATAGTCGACATTGGCATCCACACTAACAATGCGATAGGAGAACAATTACTACACACTATACTAAATAACTTAAGCAAAAACAATGCATTTGACGATACAGAAGCAGGTTTAAATGACAATATAAATACGGAATTCCCATAAGCTCCAAAGATTTAAACAAATAGCTTAACCAAAAACTAATGTGGAAGTCTTAATCCTTAGAGCCTAAAAGTAATTGTACTAAAACTCGGCTAATTACAAGTATAATAACAAAGGGTACAACCCCAAAACTAGACAAACACCTTACACAAATAGTCTGAGTCCGAAAAGCGTGGACTTAAACAATAAAGATCCACGATAGCGTAAAAGAATTGTACCACCCTTCAATCCGGTCACGCTCAATAACCACTTAGATAAAGTGTATAAATAGACACCTTAAGATGCCCTTCAGTCAACAAACAACAAGCAAGTGCAGTATCAATACACAACGACAATGTACAACTGGTTGGATCACGCGGCTATCCCAAAAGGTGAAACATATAGAAATCATTACAACAATAATAAAGATGCATACCTACCTATACAATAGTAGGTATAACATATGAAAAATACATAACTTCTAAACTCTCAAGATATATTTTTATTTCAATTCAATGGTCCTCTCATGGAACCCAATTCAACGGTCGTCTAATGGAACTTACACCCATACTATTAATATATCGGAAAGTTGTACTCGATACAATGTTTATGCCAAAACTTGGCAACCAATCCCATATTTATTGTTATACCTTGAACAGAAGACCCATAAAATATTGCATAAAATTACCTGAACTTGTAAACCACGATAAGATTTGTGCACCGTGATAGGGATCACGATTTGTTGACCTTATATACATAGTGCAAAGAGAATTGGCTTGTAGATGCAGTTCTTATTGGTTTGGATGAATTTAGTGTTTTTGGACAGGTTCTTCTCAAAGGAACTAAGAGAGGCAAAAGCTCAGGGGTTTATGAATTTAAGGCAAGGTAGCTTGTGTCTGTTGGATGTATGACAGTTAAGAGGATTAGATTTGGAAAATATGTGATCAGGCTTTGACACTTGGTATTTATTCTTGTGCATCTTGTTTGCAATTTTTGTGCTTGCACTGAAATCAGAATATTATTGTACCTTGATAGAGGGGTGCTTGGAGAATTTAATTTTTGCAATCTTGTCTGTGGCTTTTGTTCGGGTTTTGTTAGGTTTGCACGACACTCTTCCCTAAATTCATTTGCTTCCAGCCAATGGGTACAAAGCAACAAATTCTTCTTTTCCTGGAGTGACCTTATTTATCTAGATGTGATGAGGTTTTGTCAATTCTATCTCCTATGAGTTGAGATAATACTCAATTTTTCTTCCCTCATGACTCTTTTGTCTGTGTAAAAACTATTGTTGTAAAGATGTGTTCTTGATTGTGTAGATGTATAGACCATGTGGTAACACTTTTATGGGCGTTCAAATCTGGAAATTTCAAAGTTTTGTTAACAAAATGTGATCCTCTGCCCCCTTTAATCTTTTTCGTGCTTGCACTGCAATCTGATATTTTCCGGATTTTTGACAAAAGGGGTTCTTTTAGGGGTTTTTATCTATGGCATATAGCATCTATGGTGATTACTTAGGTTGTTTAGCCTTCGTTGGATTTGCACTTTTAACTGTTTACTTCTTTCTTGGAGCCATTGGTTATAGGTAAGGGAGTTATTGTTTTTAGTTTGATGGAGTGGTCATGTTTTTCCGTTTGTGTTGAGGTCTTTTGGTTGAGTTTTTTTATGTGTATTGAGATTATGGATTATGTTTCTCAATAAGATATTAATTCTTACTGGCATTTGTTCTACTTTGCGACCATGTGGTTTTTAGTACACATGGCTTATGTTCTTTGATGGAGGTCTCACATGGATATCGACACTTGATAAGTACTGGTCCGATTCTAGATATTTCTATAGTGGTGTGAAGTACCGACACTTGATAAGTACTGGTCCGATTCTAGATATTTCTATAGTGGTGTGAAGTACCTATTCACTTTTGATCTGGAAACCACTTATGTTCTCTACTTCCATTTCTTTATCGTTATCACATAAGATATTTTTGGTTGGATGGATATTGTAGACCGTGTGATGGCACTATTATGGAAGCTCAGATTTGAAAATTGTAAAGCTTGGTTAACTAACATGTGATTTTCTTTCACCTTTTGATCTTTTTGGCTCTGCAATATTAATATATCTAAGATTTGACAAAAGGGGGTTTTCACTCTCGTCTATGGTATCTCTAGTGATTATTTGGGCGGTTTGGGTTTCAAAGGATTTTGCACTTAACTATTCCCTTCTTTCTATTCTTGCAGCCATTAATAATAGGGCATTGGATTAATCTTTCCATAGAGGGGTTGTGTTTTTCCATTTGTGTTGAGGTTTCTTTAGTAGAGTCTTGTATTACTTTCGAGAATTTTGATTCACTTTGTTCCCTAATGGATCCCTTTTGTCTATCAATATTACTGTTGTATAGATGCTTGACTAAGATGATATTTTTCACATGATGTTGTGTTTTGTTGCCGTGAATATATTAATCCAGACACATATGTTTTTTGATGATCCAATTGATGATTCTCCTATTTCCTATGTATGGTTTCCTATTTTCTATGTACACATATTAAGTACTCGATCAATTCTGGATCTTATCTTTTGACGGGGACATAAAGTGCTCCTCTACTTATGGTCTTCTAGCTACATGTTTCTTTGCTGCCATCTTCATTTACAACTTGTTTTTTTGGTTTCATAGAGAATGCGTAGACTATATGATGACAGTAACAAGGTTAAGATATCCAATATGGTAGTCTTTTAGCTGGTACATACATTCTTTTCTGCAATCTTCTTTTGGTTATAACAACTTGTATTTTTGGTTTTGATGGACGTGTAGACAATATGGTGACAGTAATAGAGGTGAAGATTTGGAGATTTCAAAGGGTTTAATCCAGCATGGTATCTCTATACCCTTTTGGGTTTTTCGGTTCTTGCACTGCAATCTTGGATATATTGGGTCATGTGTTCAACGAAAAGGGCTTTTTAAATCTTATCTGTATAGCCTCTCTAGTGATTTCCTTGTAGTATGGGTTAATCATCTTTGGACTTGATTCCTCTTCTTATTGTGCTTGCACCCATTGGGTCTTACAGAGTAGTGAAATATTCATTTCATGGAGTGTCTTAGTTTTCCATTATGTTGAGTGTTCCTTAATTCAGGCTTTTTATGAGTTCTGACATTTTCATTTAAAAAGTTTGTTTTTCCTAAGTGTGTTGTATTCTACATCCGCTTTTACTTTGTAGGCCAGAGGCATATTTTCTTCAATGATCCAATTAATGAGATTCATGATGGTTGTTCATGTGTGGTCTTCTCATGGACAGCTAACAAGTACTCAATTGTATCTTTTGAAAGCCTTATAAAATGGTCCTCTCTTTTGGTGTTCTCGCTGCTTATTTTCTCTGCTTCTTTTTCCGTTTATTACTATATCTTAATCTTGTTTGTTGGATGGATGTATGGTGACAGCGGAGAGGTGAAAACTTGGATGATTTTGAAGATTGGTGTCCAGTGTGAATTCTTGTGCACCTATTTCTTTTGGCCATGTTGGCACTTGCACTACTATCTTGAGATTATCAGGCTTCGAAAGAAGGTAGATTTCAGCCTTGTCTGGTACTCCTAATGAATTCCCAAGCGGTATGCGCGTCACTAGCTTTGCACTTAAGACTGCTCCATTGTTTTTGTGTTTGCTGCCGCTGGGTCTTACAGAGCCATAGAGTCTTCTTTACATGGAGTGCCTTGGTATTTCAGTTTGTTTTTTCGGTTTTTCGGTTGATGCTTCTAATGATCATTGATATCTTCAATTAATTTTTCGTGCCTAATCAGGAAGGTTTCCCTCTCCGTTGTCAAATTGCTTCACAGGTGTTTACTTTGTCGCCATATTTGTTTTTTAATAATCCAAATGCTTATGTTCTTTTGTGATCCAACTAAATATTCTAAGTGATTTGTATGGATGTTGATATTTCATAATAAATGTATTCAAACTCAATCGTGGATCTTTTGATAGCCTAGTTACACGCTCCTCTAATTTTTGTTTACTCACTATTTACCACCTCTGATTTCATTTGGCCTACTAGTTGATTTAGTTTGGTTGGATGAATGTTCATAGGCCTCATGATGGTAATAAGAAGATATGATTTGGAACTTTTGATGTTTGGTTTCGGTGTATATCCTTGAGGAGCATGGTTGTTGCCATTTTGGCACTTACACTGCATTTTGGATATTGGATTTCATTAGGTATCAAGAAAAGGATGCTTTGCAATCGTACCTTGTTCAGTATCTCGAGTGATCTTCGTGTTATGGGGTCCCATAACCTGTTATGTTCTTTTGTGCTTGTAACTGTTCTGGTTTTCCAGAGCATTTACTCCGATGCAGTTCCTTCCTAATTAGTGGTCTATTTTCTCAACATGGATATACTTTAGCTAATGTTGTACTCTGAAGCCATAAAGTTTTTAGTGTAGATGATTATTTCCAAGGATAATCTATATGACGAGGTCGTTGATTGTTATGGATACTTGAGAAGTATACAAACTCCATTTTATATTTCTTATGGACCTAATATCTCCTCCACTTTAGTTTTCTTGCTACTTAGCTTCTGTGCTTCTATTCTCTTATGTTTATCATGTCGCTTGATTTTTTTGTTTCGATGCATGTTCATAGACTACATGTTGACTCATGAAGGGATCAAATTTGGTAATTTCAATGTATTGTTTCATTATGTCCTTTCCTTGTACACCCTATTTTTGTGCCATATTGGTGCTTAGACTTGTAGTGTAGTGTGGAATCTCTAGTGATCTCTCCTATGTGGCATGAGTGATGCAACTTGCACTTTAACTGTTCCCTTCGTCCACAGAGGGCGTTTGAACGTAGGGGTTGTTCTTATTTTACCAGAGGGGATTAAATTAGTTCCTCCTGATCGTATCTCTCCCAAGAAGAAAGAAAAGATTGACGATTTTTCTTTTAAGAGCTATCGCCCCAATAAAAAAAGATTCTTGTGGTAGGCCATGTACCTGGTAGTGGAATAACCTTCCCTATTCATTTCTCTAACCCTGTTTCTAAGAAGGATGTTCACTTCAAGCTGTTGTTGGGTCTTCAAATATCCATGAAGTCCTCCTTGTTTGTCTTGTTCTTGAGGAAGCTCAGGCTTTGTATTAATATCTAGCTCTTTGGTTCAGTGTTTTCCCTGGTCATAGAGATTCTCTTATCTCATTGTCTCAAGCGCTGAGGAGCTGTTAAACAGATGGTTTCATCTATGATCTCTTTCCACATTTGCATTTTATCTTTTAGTGCAAATGCTTTTGTTTTCTCTTATCCATGTTTTTAAATGTTGTCGGCGTCATTTTTAGTGATTTCCCAAGTTGTGTGGGTTTTGCCAGCTTTGCACATAACTTTTCCTTCTTTTTATGCATAAATTTCTTCTTTTGATGGAGCAGCCTTTGTTTGTTGATTTTTGTTGAGGTTTCCTTTGGAACACGTTGCCGTGTGTGTAATATTTGAAGGAAAGCTACTTTGATGTAGTATACATGTGGATAAATAGGAAAATTATACATGTCAGTGGCAGAGTACATGGTCATGACCCGTACTACTGATGCATTTCTACACTGACGAAAAAAGCAAAAATATTGAGGACATTGGATGATTAATCTTTTCAGACACGATTTTATATAGAACAAATTTTTTGAGAAGTCAACAGATGAATTACTTATTGAAGATAGAGTAACATCTCAAAGGCGTGCATGTTTTATTAATAAAAGAGAATGGTACAAAATATTGATCATGTTAAATGAAAAACAGCTGGTTGAGAAATGTGGTATTCTAGTTTATTCATTGACGAAGCTTTACATACCGGAACCATCTAACAACTCTCTCTCACTCAATTTGTGGTTTATTTATTGGGTGCACTATATGCATCCATACTCACTACTATTTTCAAACTAATTGTTGTTAGATAAATTAAATATTTTTTCAGTTTGAAGATCTCTATCATATCTTTATTTTTGGAAACATGCATATATTATGTTCAGAAATCCAATCATTTAAGGAATAGCTTCAAACAGTTAGTTATTACGTAAAAGTTTGATATAAAAAGAGAGCTCCAACACTCTTTATGCTATTCATACCAACACAAATATTAAGTATAAAATTTGGCTCATGTTGTGTGTAACACGTCATGTACACTTTGTATGCTATTTATATCAACACAAAGGTACGTGTATAGAAGATCTTATCATGAGCTTCCCTTTTAAATTCATTACATATCAGATCAACATGCAAATTCAAAGTTTTTCAATGAGTCTTGTTCTTGTATATACTATTCCAAGTTAAACTTTGTACTAATTTTCATAATATGGTTGAAGATGTTATTTTGATCATTATGCAAGTTTTGAAGTTCATCCGTTAATCTTGTTTTTCTAATAGTTAAGCTTGGTACTAATTTTATTAATAAGGTTGAAATGCCAATGATTATAGGCAAGTTTTGTTCTGTCATTTGTTGTTTCTTGCTATATCGTTGATATATATTTAATCAATGTCACTTCACACAAGGTTTACTTAGTAAAATGTCTCTGGAAAGAGAATGTGTCAGGCAATTGTTACTTCACAGGTCCTTCACTGATGCTTTTATTACTTGTTCTTTCTACTACAAGCTATAACCCTAGAAAGCGATATTTTGGTGAAGAGGGATACGACCATGACTTCAAACGCCGTGGTTCTTAGGACTTCTCTTAGAATTCTGTGTAATCAGGTTTTATTTAGACCTATATACTTTCTCCCCTCCCCCTAATGTTGGTAGAGCTATCGATTTTGATGGCACGATATTGCATGTTTTCGCAAAGCTGCAACTGTCTTTGGTTGTTTAGAGTTGATATCTTTACTCAATCTTGTATTCAATTGTTCGATATTGCTTCCCTCTATAAGCATCCCCCCTTTGTTTTAATAGGGAGGGCTTGCAACTCAAGTAGTTTTCTCCTGCCATTTGTCTTATCTGAACATTCCTGCTTGGTTTGAATGGAAGGCTAGCAACTCAAGTTCTTTTCTTCTTCCAATTGCCTTATCTGATCTGGTAGGTATTAATTTTCTACTTGATGCAGATTTCTGCTCTTTTCTTGTGGATGTTGGATGTTTGGCCGGCGGGGTCAAAGATGTTTTTGAGGTCCTACAATAGTGCATGTAGTCTTGTGTTCATTTTACTGATTACTAGATACATTGATGATTTTTTGGGTGTTAATAGAATTTGATGTGTCAAGATTTGTTGGTGCAGTTGCATTTATAAGTTCTCTGATTTTACTATATATTTGTATAGAATGCAGAGATTGGTCAATTGCAGAAAAGAATGTCTAGTAGAGAGCTTGACCTCCTATGCTAGAAGTGAGATACGAAGAATGAGTTTATAACACATGGGAACTTTTTCTAGGTTTGTAATAAATTTTTAAGTTTAACTTTGCTGTTAATTCTCACTTTGTTGGTTTCTTGAAGCATCCAAGGACTTCTTGTTTAGGTTATTCCAATTTCTTTATGTTGTTGGATGTCAATAATCTTCTTAATGAAGTAAAACCTCATATATGGTACCTGCAGAGGATATTCTTTTCTTGCATGTTCTCCTTTGGAACACAAATAAGTAGAAGTTTACAAGTCTTCCCTTGTAGATGTTCTACTCTGTGTTTTATGTGCTTAGGTAATTAGATCATTCAACATGAAGAGCTCTCCATCCAAAGTATTCTGGTTTTCTTTATCTACCCCAGAAGCTTTAAATGAAGTACGTGTTCTAGAGCAGTTGAATTTTTTTGTGTTTATCTACCATGAACAAGTATTAGTTGCACATTGAGATTGTGTTATTTACACGGTTAGTTAGGTGGGTTCATGCACCAAACATGAGAATGGATAAGTTTGAGGAGTTATTAGGAAGCAGTCTCTTATAGTCATTTACAGTTGTTTTGATAATGTGTGACTCCTTTTTTAAAGTAATTGTTTATATGCTGATACAGATCACTTACCTGTAAAACAACACTATTAAAGTGAGTGTACTATATTTGAACTTAAGGATGGTATTAGAATCTTGAAGTAGATAGTATGCTTTAGAGTCAGTTTGTTGTGGTTTTTCTTTTCTAACTACGACCACATGGTGGGGTATTTCTATTTTCTAAGCTCTAGTTGTCCAAATTTGCAAGATAATATAAGTGGGGTATTTTTTTGAGCTCTCATTCGCTAATTTGACCAGATAACTCTGAATGGGGTACTTCTTTCCCTCTAATCTCTAGTTGTCTAAGTTTGCCTGTAAGACCCTGTATCCAAAACAGACCAAAAACCAATTTTTCAGAAAATCTGCAGGTGAAATAGACAAATCACAGCCTCACCCGCAGTCCGTCCTGCACATCCATTGATAGAGTTAGAAACCCCAAAAATCTCATCCCAGAATAATTTGACTGTGTCGAATGATGGACGGACCAACGGTCCATAAGTTAGACTACGGTCCGCAGTCTACGTCCATAGTTCAACATCCCATTTACCCATTCTCTGATACTAATGACTATTGATCAGCACGGACTGTCGTTTGATCTATGGTCCGTAGGTCTGGCATTAGGAGTGCATTAACACACAGTTAGGGGGGAAAATGCCCATTTTAGTAAAGACATATCAAATAGACCCAACCTACGGACCCAAATGACGGACCGTCAGTCCGGGTCATACGGTTCAACAAAAATTAACTCAGGGGTCTGTTAGTCTTTTTCCACTTCTTTTAAACCTTAAGATACATCGTTTTGACACTAAATCATAAGATTTTAGTCAGTTTAAGTATAGAAACATAACAAAGACTTGCCTAAGTCAAGTCATTAATCAAAACTTAGAAAGTTAGAAGCAAGAAAGGAGAAAAAGGTCAAGAACCCTAGTTCAAGAACGCGGCAAGGTTCCAGCAGTTCCAGCCACGAAATCTAAGTGTTTCTCCGTGAATTTGATCATCAGGCATGTGGGATTTCACTAGTGGGTTCTTTTCACCCATTGTGTCCCTAATTTTTGGTCAGATTCTTGATTGCCATATCATGATTAGACATAGGGTTTCTAGAAGTTCAATAGAAGTTCGTGAATTAATTAATTGTATGTTCCAAATCCGATTTACATGTTATTCTTCGGTTTATCACATGAATTTCGAAACCCTAGCTATGTATTTTTTTAGTTCTTGAATTGCACATGCTAGGTCGAATATTTTAGTTATTCAGTTATACATGCCTCAGTTATTAATACATCATTATCAGATTAAAGTTGCTTTCTCAGTTTGCATGTTATGTTTTGACCTAACCAATATTTATAGAAATTCAGACATAATCAGTTAAGTACATTAATCAATGGGAGTAGCGTAATAACGAGCTGGATTAGGGTTCATCATACCCAATTAGACCCAGAACTACTAGCCAAGTAGGATTTAAGTTTCCTCTGTAGGCATAAGTTTAGTGATTATGCCAGCATTCCTATATACCTCTTGTAGTGTATATTGGGTCCTCTTGATGGGACATATACATCGCATTCCATTGTTAGCATATGTGATTTTATTATCGGTTATTAGTAGCTCCCAAAGTTCAATCAGACTCTCTTTTATTGACCGTTCATCAGTATATTCAGTATTCAGTTGAACATGTTATAATTTAGTCATTGCATTTAGTTAGCTCTGAAATTTAGTACATCATGTTAAGATTATTATACTTGCTTTTGTTCTTGTTCAGTTACGTTTTATATCAACTTTATTCTATCCTATATGCTCAGCACCTTCAAGTATTGATGCATACGTGCGCTATCTTTTCGTGATGTAGGGTCAGATTCTTAGCATCAAATCACGTTTAGATAAATTTCTGATCTCTAGTTTAGGAGATTTAGTGGTGAGTCCTCATTCTCCGAGGACAACAATCATGAGTTTCATTTCAGTCATTTAGTTTCTGTTTTTGCTAGACTTAATTGGGTCTTGTCCCATTATTTCTAGTCCAGTTTAGAGGCTTCTATCAGACATAGATAGTTTCAGCTTAGTAGTGAGTTAATATTTTCTTTGTATTAAACTCATCAGTTTTCAGATATCTTTGATTTAGCATATTGGTATTTCCCAATCATTTCATTTAAGTATGATTTAGCTTCAGCAAAAGTTTATATTCTTTAGTATGCTCATGATCATGCCAGCAGGGTTATCTTGGGATCACTTGTGGTCATAGGTCCTGTGCCCGCATCTCGAGGGAAGACTCAGGGTGTGACATTGCTAGTCATCGAGTCATCAATTTAATGATGTCTCTTTGGAGAAACTTGTTGGTCCAACTTTGGTCCTTTTTTATCTCAAGTTCTTGCAGCGACTTTGATATAGCCCAGATTAAAGGACAAACTTTTTAGATTAAAATACACAAATTCACTCTACAAAAGAGGTGAGTATTTAGGAGGATGGTGAATCGGATTTGAACAGCATGTTCACATAAGAAGGATCTCTTGGATTCCGGTTTATACATTGACCTCTTCTAGTCATTTTTGTATGTTTTGAAGTATTTGCATATATGATTTTGATCAACATTACAAGGGCTTATGGTGGTGTGATCACTTGGATTTCTATTTATATGTTGACCAGTTCTACTCGTTTTTGCATGTTTTGAAGTTTTTGAATATTTTTTATTAGCATTAAGGGCTTCTGGTTATTTTGTGGGGATGCGGGTGCAACTGCACTTGAGTATTCTGGTCACTCGATAGTAGTCTAATGTGATTTCTCCTACAACGTGTAGTAATTTATTAATCTATGTGCACCTTACAGTTTCTGGAGGATGAGTGTTCTATTCAGGCAGTTGTTTCACTCCGTAGTAGTCTTATGCGCTTTCTCCTACAACCTCTAGTAATTTTGTAATCTGTATGCACCTTGCAGTTCATGGAGGATGAGTTTTATATTTAAGAGGATGTGTCAGTAATCGAGTTTTAACTACTGAGTTAGAACTCAACACACTACAACCCTTCGCAATTGCTGGGTGAGAAGATAGGGGAGTAAGAGTAGATGAAATGGTGGAACATGATACCCTCTTGTGAATGGTGGACTATTTCTAGAGGATGTAACAAGAGGTGTATGGAAAATACTACACAATCAGTATAAAATATCAAATGACGTTGTATGAAGACCTTCTGTTTTTTTTATGAGTAGGGTATAGAGGATGCTGGACAAATTTTAAACTTTTTCTCTTATGTATAAGTTTAGTAGAATTTTGTTTAGTTGTTTTTTTGTCACTATTGTAAATCTTTTTTATGGTTGCCAGCATACCCTCGTTGTTGAGGAATACAACTTTACTTGATAAAAAAAAGAAATGAATGTGCTCAAAGTTATTGTCTCCTCTCACATGCATGGCATGTAGTTACTTTATATAGGTGGTAAATAGGTAATAATCCAATGAGCGTAGGTGCAAAGTATATTTCAGTTTTGGGTTGTTATGATGAGTTGGGTGTCTCATTCTTTGGATTATGTCAAAAGCTTGTTTGGTATCTTTTGATTTGTGATTGGTATCTATGTAATTAGTATCTTGCATGTGATAAACCTTTGAGCTCAAGAAAACAAGGAGATACTTTTTCTCAAAACATGGACCAATGGAATTAGTATCTTGCATGCGATAAAGCTTTGATTTCAGGGAAAACAAGGAGGTACTTTTTCTCAAAACACGGACCAATGGAAATATTACTCTTGAAGAAGCACTCTATGAAATTTCCTGGAATTTGGCAGATCCGAGAACCCGGGGTAGGACCAGAATTTCATGTGTGTAGCGATGTAACTGTGCAAAAAGTTGATTCACGGTACATATTGTTCACTCTTTCTTTGTAGACCCATAACTTGAGAATATGCTATCTGGATATCACATATATATTTTTAGTTGTTAAAGGTGCTACGAAATTGTGGAGTTTACGAGTCCAACTTCTTCATGGTATGAGATGTATGAACAGTTGTAAGATGAAATTATTTTTAACGTTTTGGTAAAGCATTTCTTCCATTACACAACTACTCCTTGGGTAATCTCATTTAAGGCTAGGACAAGTTCGAGCCATGACATTTTATTTTTCATCTGTTATGCATCTATGAAGTAATATATGTAGTCATATGAAGTCATGTTTTTCACTAGCCAGGGCCCAAAAGTTGTCTTGACATTCTTACTTTTTAGCTTCTATGCATCTTCCAAGTAGCATCTTGTCATTTGAAGTCATATTTTGCTGGTTAGGGGCCAAAAGTTGTCCACCACGTTATCAATTGTGAGAGGATTTCATTATTTGTCTAGCACAACAATCTCTAAATTAAGTTTTGAGAAAGTCCCATAGTATTCTAACAGACCTTTCTTCAACGAGGTTTGCAACAATGTATGAGCACTATGAGTCTTTTTGGTTCTCTAAGTTCTAAGTGTTGAGAATTTTACAAGATAATTGAATACATTTATTTTCTAGAACCTAAGGATTTTGGTTTTGACGTGGAATTTTCTCCCTCACTTTTTACCCAGTGCAATTCCGTAAGTGATTGAATAAGTGGGGCCTTGAAGGGTAGGACGTAAGTAGACCTTACCACTTAAATTTGAGGGGCAGAAAGACTTCTCAGATGGACCCTGGAGGTCACTTACCAGTCTATTCTTCCCGGTCTTCACTTTCTTTGTCTATAATCCATTTTATTCCAAAGAAGATGATTGACTCTGTTCCTTGTGGTTTCTTTTGTAGTAGTGTTGGTTCATTTGTTACTACATTGTGTGTTTAGGTGACCCTTGTAATTGCGCAGGTTCCAAGCCCGTACTAAGGAGAAAGGAAGGTTTTTTAGTTTGAAATTAATTGTCTTGAGTTTTTTATCAGAAGAAATGTTTTTGGAGTTCCTATGATGATTGTTTCTCCTTAGTTTGTCTTGAGCCAATTCAGATGGAAAACGTGCTCCTTCAGTCAAGGTAATTATCTTCATCTTGTGGCATCTCTAATTACAATTATCACTTATCAGTAGTGTACATAGTTGTTAGATGAAATTTCAAAAATGCCTTAGGAGATTGTCAACCTGAGTGGTTAGGTGTTCTCGCTTAATATGCATTTGATAATTAAAAATTGGGGCAACTTAGTTTCTTGCTTTACTAAGAAACTAAATGCATCGTAGTTCTGCAATTTACTTATGATCCACCTTAATGTTGGAATTATTGTTCCCCTCATTGGTGTATATAGATGGTTTCCAAGCAAGTACTCAACTACGAATCGTGTTAAGCCTAAATGGGTATGCATGTGCTTTTTAAGGAATCACGAGTGTTCCATGCGACACATGGATGTGAACAGAATCATCACTGCACTTCTCTCTTTTGATTGATCACCCATTGGAAGTATGGATGTGTCTGTTCAGAAATTAACATTGTGCTTCTCTCTTGATTGATCACCCATTGCAAGTATTCATGTGTGTTCAATAATTATCGTTGTGGTTCTCTTTCTTGATTAATCACCCATTACAAGCTGGTACTCTTTTTAACTTTTTGCTTTTTTTTTGTGAGGTCATTCGTGGATGTGGCAGGTTAGTGTTTAGATGATAAGTCCGTTCATGTAAGTTCCTGTGTCGAACAATGTTACAGCTGTGAGATGCAACACTGGATGTAGCAGCTCCCCCATACTGCGTGATTTACGGTGGAGTGCAACAAGTAATTTAACAACTTCTAGTGTAAGGTGAAGTATGCTCTCGTCTTTTGTATTTAAGGTCAATTTAAAAGCATTAGAACTTGTTTTGTACATTCCTCAGGTTGTGATGGAATATAGGCGTCCACTATCAGTCAATGGACACAAAAAGAACAATGCAGAACAGTAAACAGAAAGAAGAACAAATCACAAACAATTTACGTGGAAACCTCCTTTCTCAATGGAGTAAGACCATGACCCGTTGCACAAGATTTTCAACCGTCTTCACTTATCTTGTCAATCAAAAGATAAAACCAGTGACAATCAATTGAGAAAAATTTATTAATCTCAAGATCAATTAATCTACTTATTACTTGAAGAGCCTAAGCGGACACAACACCGCCCACTAAGCTATCACCTCTAGATAACTTAGACTTTGATAAGAGAATGCCACACCGCTCACTAAACAACGACGCTTCGGATGATTTAGAATTTGACCAAGCAGAGACAACAGTGCCCACTAAACCATCCCACCCACATGACTTAAAGGTGGAGTCAATGATGTTTTATTTGAGGTTTGTGCCATAGTAAAACTAGTCTTGTGTGTTCATTTTCCCGATGATTGGAGGCGTTAATGATTTTCATATATTTATACAACTGGATTTGTTGGTACAGTTGCATCAGTTAGTTATCTGATTCTGCTATGTAGGTACGGAATAAGTAGATCTGTCAATTGAAGAAAAGAACTTCTCGCATAATGCTTGGCCTCCTGTGTTGGAAGTGAGATCCAAGGTTGAGCTTATGACGCTGTGAATATCATTCAAGGTTTGCAAATATATTTTGAAGCTTGACTTTGCTGTAAATTGTCACTTTTGTTGGGTATATGGACAATGCAATTTCTATTTTTGGATGTGAACAATCATTGTAGTGAAGTACATCTTATCTCTGGTATCTGCAGCAAAGCGTGTTTTCTAGCATCTTCACCTCTGGAATACTATTTAGTAGAATTTTCTGAGTCTCCCTTGTAGATTATGCTCTATGTATTTCATGTTGGTAGTGATACGCTCAAACTTACTTCTCAAATAAGAAGTAAAACGGTCGAATCAAGTAAAGAACCCAACTAATGAGGTTGGGATCGTTCCCACGAGGAAAATAGTTCAGACTTAACGTTAATCTATTATTACTATTATTTGGTCAATTATTTCCTTAGAAAACAAAAGACAATCAAAGGAGTGTTTTTATTTCTAAATGAATGAAAATAACTAACTAAATTAAAGTAATCAACTAACAGATTCAAATCTTGGAGTCTAATCAATTAATAAAAGTAACTAGGGTTTAAGTGTTCCCCACAGGTTTCTAACTTGATAATTCTAACTATAACAATTCTTTCCTAGTATCTTGCATGCAAAGTGATAAGTTATGTATTTCTAAATCCTTGGTCCGGCATCTAGAAAATTTCACTCTGCACCTTGGTCCGGCTACGTATGTTGCTATACTAACCCTTACCTTTCCTTCATATTAAGCACTGTATTCGATATTTGACTAAGTTATTACCTCATACCAACCGACACTGGCCTATTAGATAGTACACACTTAATCTATGTTGATAATTCTTTTTCTATTATCTACCTCCTTGGTCCGGCAAGTAGCATTAAGGCGAGTCTAACGTTGGTCATCCGTTAAATAGACTTCTAAATGAAAGAATTATCAATACATGCATGACACTAATATGGAAATGTTATTTTAGTTAGATTTTACCTCATTATTCACCCATGGTTCCCACAATCCTAGTTATGTAGTTTAGTTACCCATAGTCATAATCACAATATTAATATATTTAATATAAGAATTCATACACTTACTTTGATGAGAAAGAATAAATTCCAGAAATTCACTTGATTAATCAACAAAGGCACCAACAATCAATTCCCGAAAAAGTGTAACAATCAAAAAGTCTAATATCAAAGAGTTTACTAAAAAAGAGTCTGAAAGCAAAAAAGTCTAACCCCAAAAAAGGGTTTTTTGAACTATTTAAAAAAAACAAAAAACCTAATAAAAGAAGGACTCTAATTACTGAAAATCTATCAAAACACGTCTGGGTCGACGGACCTCGTGACGGACCATCGTGGTCACGATGGGCCGTCATGGCCTCCGTCGTCCCATACTTTACAAACTCTGCTGTTGATCTCTTTATTCGGAAGGTATGATGGACCGTTACAAGCACAACGGTCCGTCGAGGGTCTCCGTTCCATAACACTTACACTTCTTGGAAATTAGGTACTGGGACAGCTTTCTAATCATCGCGACGAACCAGCAAGAAGGAACATCGTGGCTATGACGGTCCGTCATGAACTTCTGTAATCCCACACTTGGTCAGACTTCCCTATCTTCATTCAGCAGCTTCACTACGTTTCCACCTACGGACTGCCGCAAGCTCGACGGAACGTCATAAGCTCCGTAAGTTGTAACTTTTCTGCAATTCTTGCTCAAAAATATCCGTGTTCATCTTTGGACAGATTTCCTGTAAATAAAGATAAACTTACATAACAATAATACAAAAAGGGCTTTTGGACACTCACTAAACTTAAGGAAAAAAATTAAAAATACCGTGAAACTACAATGTATCAGTTAGCCGATTATCTCATTCAACAGGAAGGTCTCCATCCCAAGTCTTTCGGTTTCCATTATCAACCAGAATCTCTAAATAGAGTCTGTCTGCTAGAGTAGTGGAATTTTTTGTGTTATATATACCATGAGAAAGTATTGGATGCACAGTTATTGTGTTATCCACACAATTAGTTTGGTGGGTTCATGCACAAAACATGAGAAGGGACACGATTAAGGAGTTTCTACTAAGCAGTCTGTCATTCTCATTTATAGGTTTTGATAATGTCCAACTCCTATTTTAGTATTTATGTTATTTGCTGATTTGGATAGCTTACCTATAAAACATCACTATAGATGTGAGTGTACTATTTTTGAAATTGAGGAAGGTATTATCTTGAAGTAGCTACTATTCTTTAAATTCATTTTGTCGTAGTTATTCTTTTCTAAATATGGCCATTGAATGGGGTATTTCTATTATCTCTAAGTTCCAATTGTACATATTTGCCAGATAATTTGACTGGTACATTTTTTCCTTTTTATGTTCAAGTTGTCCAATTTAACTTCTGAATTGGGTAATTCTTTTCCTCCAGAGTCGTTAGTTTAGAGATGTTGGTTTGGAGAAACTTGTTGGTCCGCCTTTATTCTTATTTTTTCCTCAAGTTCTTGTATCTACTTTGATTTTGCTTTTATTAAAGGACATAGTTTTTAGGTTAAAATACAGAAATTCAGTTCTTTTCAAAAGAGGTGATGAGAAGTTTGGAGGATGGTGATCCGGTTGTTGTGCAACATTTTAATAGAAGAAGGATGTGGTATGATTTTTATTTGGAGAATCTTAAATAGGACAATGTCCTAGTATTATCACCTGGATTCCTATTCATACATTGACCCATTCTAGTCATTTTGCATGTTTTGAAGTATCTGAGTATTTCTTTTAGATCAATGTTACAAGGGCTTCTGGTTATTTTGTACGGGTGTGTGTTTAACTACACTCGTGTGATGTCACTCATTACTAATATAATGTTCTTTGTTTATAACGTGTAATAATTTATTTGTCTATGTGCTTATTGCAGTTTTTGGAGGATGAGTGTTCTATCCATGTGGCAGTATCGGTTATCGAGTAAGAACAGAATGCCCTCAAAATTATTGTCTCCACTTACATGTATGGAATGCATCTATTGAATATAAGTGGTGTATATCTAATCATTCTATTGAATATAGGTGAAAACTACTTTTTCTGTTTTAGGTATTATGATGAGTTGGGCGTCTCATTATTTTGCATATCTCATAAGCTTATTTGGTCTCTTTCGATTTGGGATTGGTACCTGTGGATTAGGATTGGTACCTGTGGATTAATATGTTGGATGTAATAAAGCATTGAGTTATGGGAAAACAAGGAGACATTTTTACTCAAACATGGACTAATGGAAGTTTAACCCTAGAAGAAGCACTTGATGAAACATCTAGGAGTTTGGCAGATGCGAGAAAGAGAATGTCCAGGATTCCATGTGTATAGTGTTGGAAATGGTGCAAAAAGTTCATGTAAGGATACATATTGTTCTCTCTTTGTGAAGATACTTTGTATCCCCATAACTGGAGAATCTGCTTTGTGGATATTATATTTATATTTTTAGTTATTGAAGGTGCTATGAAATCGTTGAGTTTACAAATGCAACTTATTCATGTTATGAGATGTATGTTGAGTTGTAATATAGAATTGATTTTAATGTTCTGGTCCAGTGTTTCTTCACCACACAATTACCCCTTGGGCGATCCCATAAAATGATTAGGACCAGTTGGAGTCATGACATTCTTATTTATTATCTTCTATGCATCTAGGAAGTATTATTTTGTCATTTGAAGTCATGGTTTGCACTAACCACATTTTACTTTTTAGCTTCTATGCATCTTCAAAGTAGTATCTTGTCATTTGAAGGTCATGTTTTTCTAGAAAGGGCTCAAAAGTTGTTTATCATGTGACCTCATATGGGGAATAAATTTGTTATTTGTCTAGAACAACAGTCTCCAAATCAAGTTATGAGAATGTTCCATCGTATTATGACACCACTTTTCTTCTAGGAGGTTTGCAACAATGAACCACCATATGGAGGAGAAATTCATTCTTTAGTTGATCCTTCTATTGATTATTGAGATCTTCAATTCATCTTTCTTTCCCAATCATAATGGTGTCCTTCTCTGTTGTCAAACAGCTTCACTGGTGTTTATAAAAGTTCATTTTGTTTGTTCAATATGATCTCACATTGTTTCGGTATGCTAATTCTTCTTATGGTTTCTTTTGAAGCAGTGTTGGTTTATTTATTGCTACATTGTGTGGTTAGGTGACCCTTGTAACTCCGCCTGTTAAATCGAGCCAGTCCCGGGTCCGAACTAAGAGGGAAGGAAGGTATTTTAGTTTGCAATTAGTTTTTTTTAATTAATTAGAAGAAATGCTTCTGGAGTGCCTATGACTGTTTCCCCTTATTTGTATTGAGAAATTCAAATGGAACATCTGTTGGTTTGTCAGTGTAATTCTTTTCATCTTATAGGAATCTCTAATTACAATGATCATTTTCTAGCAATGTACATAGTTGTTAGATGAAATGTCAAGAGATGTCGTAAAGGCTTCTCAACAAGAGTGGTCCAGTGTCTTGCTTATCGTGCTACTAGTTGTCGGACAAATATCTTTCACGTGTGTCCTAAGAAAATAATACACTGATAGAAATACATTACAAAAAATAAAACTTAAATTCATGAACAACCGGAGCATTCAAACTTATTTGTTGAATTACAAAAGATTATGCATTGTCTTAATATATAATATCAAATAACAAAAAATTGTTAGATATTTTGAAGTGTAGAATGAGTTACATTTTGATATTATTAAGGTTCAAACGTATAGATTCATCTTGGAAATCTAAAAGCTTATAAAGAAGCAATCCTTGGCAATGATTTTTGAGGTTCCTCATCATAGAAATTAAGATCATTATAATTATTTGAAAAAGTCAATGTACAATAAAAGAAAAATTGGATAGTGCTTTAAAATTACAGGAAAAACAATATATATTTTCATAAACAATCAAAGAAAACAACCAAATAAAATGAACATACTTTAAGTAGAAATCTTCAACTTGTCTCTATTATTTCTCCTAATGAGGAGTCAAGAAGGGGTTGATTATTCCGTTTAGAATAAGTTGGTTAGTGAGAAAAATTTAAGAGAACAAATAAGATTAATCATTATGTTGTTAAATTGGTAACATAACAAAATGAAAAGATTTTTAATTTATTGTTATTTCATTAGTAACCAATAATTGCAATAACTGAAGTAACATTCAATGTTGAAATTAAAATACAACTTAAATTTTACTATATACATATATCTCAGTTTATATGATTATTTTGGTATATATAAATTTCAACATATTTTCTCAATTTTAATAATATATAATATGATGATTGGTAATTAGAAATTGTGGCAACTTAGTTTCTTGCTTAAGTGAGAAACTGACAATATATTGTGAAAACTTAGTTTCTTGATTAAGTAAATCTTTAACTTTGGAATTGTTGTTTCCTGGTCGTTGTTTATAGATGGTCTTCAACACGGTATTTAATTCTTAATTTATTGTTCTTGGAATATGTGCCTATTCAAGATTTATCACTATAACTTTTCTCTCTTGATTGATCACCCATTGCAAGCTAATATTCTTTATAACTGTTTGCCTTTTGTTTGTGAGGTCGTTCGTGTATGTTGCAGGTTAGTGTTTACCTCATAAGTCAGTTCATGTAACTTTTCGTGTCGAACAATATCATGGATATATGAGCTCCGTTATACTATGTGATTTACCGTGGGAGTGCAACAGGTAATTTAACAACAGGTAAATCTTCTATTGGAAGTTGTTTTCTCAGGAAGGTATATATATTGTGTACGTTCTGAAATTGTAACATTTTTATTATTCTTCAGTTGAAGTGGTTATTGAAGATGTTTCTTTCTTTTCTTTCTTCCACCGGGAAGCACATAGTTTTTTCAAACAATAATTAATGGAGATTAGAAAATGTTATGATACTATATGTCAGGGTACTCTAAGCATGCAATATCTGTGTTGTCAATTAAATGGGGGGCTATACTCTATGCAGTGTCTTTACGGTTGTTTATTCTAGAAATTAAAAGGTTTGTGTTTCATGAGCAGAAGGAGGTGAGATCTCATAATCACATGATACTTAGCATTTTTTATTGAGCATGTTTCTTATTATGTCCTTTTAGTCTCTTTTTCTAATGCATTAAAATTTTCTAATCTAATTTCAAAATAATTTTTTTTTGGTTGTCCGCTGGGATTGAACTAAATGTGGGAGATAAATGTACCATTGTTGGTGTGTCTTTGTCAAGATTTACTGTAGAAGATCCTTAGGGCTCTAAAAGAGGTAAACCACACTCTACACATTTTTGAATTGTGCTCTGCTTTACTTCACACATTTCTGAATTGTTCTTGACTGGTGGAATTTCATAATATTTGATGTGGTAGCTTTACTTTTTTAAGCTTCATGGGGTTGTTCATGGTTATGGTAAAAAAAAACCATACTGAACTGTAATTCAAGTCAAACCATTAAAAAAATTAATATCTCGTTTGGTTTGGTCAGGTTTGGTTTTAATTTTTGAAAACAGATACCATTTGGTTTGATTTTGGTTTTACTAAAAACAACCACAAAAATAACCAAGCAGAACCGATAAATTTGATATATAAATTTTATAATTATTTATATTATTCATAAACAAAATATAAATATTTTGTTAAATTATAAGTAGCTAAAATCTTTAACTTCACCCTTCCCTCGAGTCCAACACTCAAGTCCAACTATAACAATCCTAAGTCCAAATCTATCAAAATTCATTTTATTCTTTAACGACCCTGCTAACTGGTAAGTTTGGATTGCTTAATTAAATCGATTATATTTTTTTGGTGGATTGCTCATGTACTAGGTGTTTATATCTATCAAGATAAGTATGTCCTGAAAAACATTATTACTTTCAAATCGAATAAACCAAAAAATTTGAATCAAACCGACAGTAATATGAGACGAAGATGAGTTACATATTAATATCATCATGTATTACTAAAATGGAATAAATTTCTTGTCACAATTTAAGATTTTGTTTGTAATTTTTGTGTTTATTACTCATTACATGCATGTTAGGAAAAATTTAAAAATTACATGGGACACTTATCCAGAATCTCGTTTATATAAAATAAACTAAGCAATTTTTTATTTAAGGCAAAACAAACTAAAGTTATTTTACTGAAACTAACTAGAGAAAATAAAAATTGAATATTACAAAATACATAAACACAATGGCTCAATATAATATCAAATCAACTGATGACCTCCCCTAATTTAAAACTTCTCGAGAAAAGCATCATTCCATCTGTGATAAAAAAGAGAAATAAAAAACCTTTTATTTGGAAAATATCTTGGAATTTATTGTAATTATAATTTAGAAATAAAGACTTGGACTTCTTCATAGCTACTCGAGAAAACATATATTCTTTGAAGTTCTATGATTTCAAAATAAAAGCATTAGAACTTGCATATTTACCACTTCATCACACCCATTTTCTTATTTCCTGAAGTGTAAATCTATGTTAATTTTTTGATACTACTACAACAACTACTACTATTATACGCCTTAGTTTCAGATGATTGTCACATTCTATTTGGAAGTAGTAGAATATCGTCTTCAAAAACCCTTTCCGAATCACGTTGGGGAAGAACTACTCGTGCACTTTATAGCAGTAACTTGGTTGTAATGTCCCATTTCTTGTGAATTGTTTGTAATTTTTTAATTTTCGTTTTGCCCTTCCCTTAGCATTTTCATGCATAATTTGTGTTTCATAATGGCTAGTGTTGTCCCTGATGTGATCGGGTGTGTTTTTGATGATCTGGCCTCTAATTGTTGAGAATCCATGATAAGGTTTACCTTGTTAAATAATTTTTGTTTCATGTGTCGGATGAGAATTTCTTCAGTTCCATTTCACCCCAAACGCCGAGGTTGATCTAGTGAAGTGGTTGGTAAGGTTTTTGAAGTCTTAGGATGAGTTTTGGTCGTTTGGGTAAGAAGTCACGTTTTAAACCTTAAGAGTGATCCAAAGGGTATTTCTGTTGTTTGACATATTTTCAGAATTTCAACGATTCCATTTAGAGAAGAATGTTAAAATTTTAGTGGGGTAGCACGTCCAATTTATTTTTATCAGACTCCAAACGATTTTCGAGCATCCATTATGGGGTAGTTTTCCTTGTTTTGAGTTTTTGGCTTTCAATTTCTTGTGCATGTCATTTTGACCTTTGCGGTCGCGTCCCTAAGGCTTGCGATGAACCTTTCTCTCCCTTACGCTTTATGATCACGATGTAATCTTTCGTTTCATTCGCGATCACGAGAATAGTGGCTTGTAATCGCGATTACCAATTTCACCTAGACAAAACCTTATTTAGGATTCTTCCCATTTTCACTCGATATGATCTTAGTAGAGACGATTATTCAAAGTTTTTCTTGGTGAAATTCGTGGGGTTAAGTTCATCTACCAACCCCTTATCATTTTCTTTAATTTTTATCATCCAAAACATATTTGTATTCTTGATTTCAATGTGGGAATCGGGGATTTTACACCAATGTTAGAAAGCCGTAATTTTTTTTTAATTTGGAGCTCGTTGTTTGATCGATTTAATTGGAATTTTCAACCATGAATCCATCTTGACTTGTAGGACTTGATTTTCAACTAAAAATATGATCTTATGCTTTCAATTTTCGAAGTGATTTTTGGACTAATTTACTCCCGTTCCTAATCCGATTAATATTGGTATATTTTATACTTCTCTTGATGAATTATATCCATTCTTGATTGGCGATTTTTTGGTGATCGTGTGGTTGAGGAAATGCTTCGACAGATTTGTTCGAGTGAAGTTTTGCCCTTTAAGGTACGGTTGACTATCCCTATTTTAGAGTGGGAGGAGTAATTAAACTTCCTTAAGAACTTAACTTTTAAATGAGTAGTAGTATGAGTCTTACAAGTTTGTAAATACATAACTCCTTAATTAGTTCGTACGATAGCTATTTGTGAAGCTTAGCCTTATAAGGGCTTGTGTGATGCATTTGTTTGTTGCTGAAAATTGTGATAGTTGAGTAATTGCCCGAGCGAGGGGTTGTGTGGTGTATTTTTTCTATTTGACATTGAGATGTCCTAGTCAGGGGCTTGAGTTAATTTTTAAAAACTTTAAACTGGAATGCTTTCTATGTGGCAAACAATGATTTCAAATGGATCTCTCCATTATCCCTATCATTTGAGAACACATTTCATGACTTACAGAGTTAGGGAGCTTAATACTACTTAAAATCCTTGATGAATCGATTATGCCTTGTGTTGTATGTGTTGTGATGCATTCATCCTCATATAGCATATCATTGTTCCTGAAACTAAATCCTCATATAGCATATCATTGTTCCTGGAACTAAAAGAATGTGGAGAAGCACCATCATTTTGAGAAAGAAAATGTGATGCCTTACTTAGTTAGAGCTTACTTAGCTAATTGAGTGAACTTCAAAGCATATTCCTTCACACTCATATTTCGTTGTCGGAGGTTAATGAACTCAAACACTTTTTATTCTATCATTTCAAGATGAAAGAAACGATCAAGAAAAACACCCTTAAACTTCCCTCGATCAAGAGGACCCATATAAATCACTCTCTCGCTTTTCCATTGTTCATAACGCAATTGAGCAACACCCTTGAGTTGATAAGAGCCCAACTTTGCCTTCTCAATCGTAGTCCATCACATAGTACCTAATCTTGTACACCTCATCAATGAATTCTTTAGTATCCTCGTCCACCTTCGAACCAAGAATTTCAATGGATTCATCCTTGTGAAGTCCCTTATACTTTTGTCGTCGTACCCTTATTTGGGTTCCCGAGAGAATTAAATGGCTTTATATTAATTTGGGCCATCATCGCTTGAGACAACACTTGTAAAAGGACTCTTAATTCAACATGAGTTGCTTGCTTGGAAAAAAGGTTAATGAGAACTTCAGGAACCTCTAGCTCCACATTTTCATCCGCATTCCTTCTCATCTAAGGTGTTCGAGGGGCCATATATGGAAAAGGATCTAACTCGATTTCGGATAGATTCTTTATAGAGATAGACTCTATGCCACAAATTTTGAGTAATGAAAAAAAATGGATTTTACTAAATACTTTGTAGCTTCCTATTTATAATGTGGCGCACTTCACATTCATGAAGCATGTTGTGAGACTTCATAAGACCTTTTTCTAAACCCTGTTCTCCGAATTCAAAGTTTATCACGAGCCAAAGTATATGTTAGATGTGGTATGACATATAAGACACCAAAAGTCCCTACAGTAGCAATTTGGCATACATATACACAACATAATGTATAAAATAAGAAATCTCATAAGAATGTAAAGAGTTTGACTGAAAAGCGGAAGTACATCAAAATCTTGAAAACTCATCTATTGCATCAAAAGGGTGTTCAAATGTAACGTGTACACCATATACAAAGTTTGGAAACTGAAACATAATTAAAGCAATAAGAGTATCATGGTCTTCGAAACATGAGGACTCAAAAGCAACTCTTTATCGTCAATCAGATTAAATAGCCGCGAACGAAGGGAGAGAAATCATCAAGCCTTACATTAGTGAAATAATATAGACACAATTATGCATTGGTACATGGACTATTTTAAGTATAAGGGGGAATGCAATAAAAATATCTAACATGATAAAAAGAGGACATTAATAAAAACATGATAAGTATGACCAAGACAAATACAGTAAATCTTTAAAGATTAATCATAATCATGGACATGATCAATGCATATAAATATGATGAAAAAAATTCATAAAATCTTGAAAGTAACTTAGTTCATTTTGTGAAATATTTACTATTCACCAACATAGACCACGTGTGCTACAACATGAACTTCGGTGTCTTGCTCCCACACCAAAAAGCGATGAAATTGCTTTCCAATACGACTACTTGAAACTTATGGCTTAGTTATATCCACTAGCTATATAACTTAATACAACCTATGGGGGCACATAGTTATAGAAAATAAGATTGCTAGTAGAGACCCGACCTCTACTAATGGGAGAGACTCCATCTCAATATCCTCTCGGTGCTAAGTAAAAGTCCCAACAGAACAGTCATAAATCTTAGCATATAAGCATTTATGAAAAAACACAATTAAATTACTAATCAAAACTAAAAATATCATAGATTAGCTCCTTAAACCATGCATGAGGATACTTTTCACCATTCGTGATTTCTTAAGTATGTAAGAACACAACTCATGCATATGTGAGGAAACCTTTCACAATTTCATCGATGTTCATCTTAAATCAACCTGGATCATAATTTATTCCTTTTCATAATTCATGCATAAACGTATGAAAACTTCATTATTGATTCATAATTTTTCTTCAAATTCATGCAAATTAGGCTCATAGTAAAAATCATGATCAATGCATAAGTTTTTGTTATTCCAATTGGAAAATAGGTAATTGTGTCAAAGCAATCATAATAAGATCAAATTCAATAAATTGAATCAACATAAATAGAACCCATGATAATTAAAATGAAAACCTTAATCAATTTTGTTGGAATTGAATTAGAAAATTGATTAATCTTTAGGACTCAATAGGTAAATGGAAACTATTGATGAACTCCCTACATAAAATTATATTGAATACCTAGAATCAATGATGAAAAATGAGACTTGACCTTGAAGAAACCTAGCTTCTTCTTCCTTTATCTAGAGAGAAAATTTTAGAGAGGACCTTAGAGAAAATTTCGGAATTTAATTGAATGAGGGAGTTGGGAAAATTTCTAAGGGTGAAGGGTAGTTATAATACTTAATATTAGGGTCAAAACGGCGTAGTATAAGAATAAGGTTCATAGAAAAATAACCAAATACCCTTTGAAAATAACTGTGGGACAGTCCTACGGTTATGACCTACTATACATAAGATTTTCAATGGCTTGTCCTGATCAACCGTAGAATAAACTTTAGAAACTCAAATATTCAATCATTTCCCACAAAATAATTCTACGATCTGTCAAAATACTTACGGTTTTTAGACCCTCTCCGTAGAACTCAACTTTCACTCCAAAATTTCATTAGGTATAGAACTTTTCTACGGAATCTTCATACATTTATTTGAATAAACTATGACTCATCAAAATTATCCATAGACCTGAGGTCCTAACTCAAATTTTTAAATCATTCTTATGAGTCAATTCTACTACCCGTCAAATTTTATTTTGTTCGTCGTGTCAAGTCATAGGTCCAATCTTCAGGAACTTACTTTTTCAAACTCAACTCTCGACATACGACTTCCTTTCTACGGTACATAGGTTCGACTTTTAGAAACTTGATTAAGTAAAATTTCTGCATTTTCTTTACCTTTTAACTTCTGAGGTGTTATTAGGAACTTCTACGAAGCCCTCCTACGTACCATAGAACCATCGACAACCCATCAAACCCTTCTCCTAGACTAAGGTCTTAAGCCAATTACTCTTAATCATTTTATGGGTTAGTCCTATGAAGTGTCAAACTTCTTATGATTTATCTTGTTCGCTCGTAGGTCAAATATAAAAAACTTACAATATCCAAAACTAACCTTAGGTTCTATAATTCAACTTCTACGTCCCATAGAACCTCCTATACTCCATAGATGAGACTTGTTAATCATACAATGCTCAAAACTAATTTTATTCTTTCTAATCCAACTTTCTTAGTTCCAAGGTGTTACGGTTTTGTTTCATTCTCATTTACTTCGATTATTTCGCTTCACTATATCCTATACTCACAAAAATAATACACTTATGTCATTTGATCTGCATCTTAAAATTACAAGTACTCAGGATCATTAACAGATACTTTTTTCTAGATTACTTTGCATTCCTTGGTCGCTTTTGGTGAGCCCCTCCCGGCATTTTAGGGACCCCATTTTTTTGATCTTTGTGTTTAATAGTTTTGAGCTGTCGCGGATATTTTCTCTACAGCCATGTTGAACTATAGAGGCTTCATAGATAGAGACTCTTGAGGGTCTTTCAATATTTCCTTTAAACTATAATTTCTTTGGTAGTATCTAATTTGAGTAATTTTTAGACAATGATTTGCTTCCGTTTTAAAGCTTATATCTACTTGGGTCAGCCTTTTGCTATGGGTGTCGGCTATGTCTAGGGTATAGGTTCGGAGTGTGACACTAAAATTTGAACATCAATATTTGCATTTGTCTATGAAGTTTGAAAAAAAACCGTAGTCAGTATTTTATTTTGTGATATAAGAAGTGTTTTGTATCATTTGTGGTTTATTTCTTATGGTGACATCTCTTTATAGAAATGTTCTCCTTACTTGAGGTTGATATAAAATTAGAAGTGTCAGGAGTACATGTGATTTGTATTTATTTTCACATGGTTGGTAAAAAAGATGTTTCTCTTTTCAATTAATAGTGTATGATACTTTCTGAATTGGTGCATCAATGACAATAAATAAAAAACATATTTATTGTATATATATAAATATAATAAAGAGGATTGATATCTATAATTGTGAATATTTTAATATTTTTCATTCACATGAGAGTAAAGATAGTTATGTTTTTGCTGGTAAATTTGCAGTTCAGGATTCTTGCATCTTTTATTTATTTGAGTTGGCACTTTTGAAGAAAATTTTGACAGGTGATCATCAATGAGTGTAAAGATGTCCAAATTGTTGTGATGTAGTATAATATTGGATATCGAGTGTTAATTTTATATAATCTTATAAAATTTTGTTGAAAAGTTTATTTAATTAGTTTTTGAGATTTTTCTCATCACTACTCAACTATTTGATTTGTTTAAACTTAAGGCAATTAATTCCTTGTTCTAAAATATATATTCCTTTGTTTAATAATTTTTAATTTATGGGATAGCATCTTTTCCCTATATCAACACTGAACTTTTTTTTAAAACTATTTTCTGAACTTATCTTTTTTCCTTTTCAAAATAATAACTTATAAATAATTCAAAAATGATAGGCCGTTAGTTATAAATTCAAAAAAAATTAAATTCTTGAAGGTAGATATTATGCAGGTGCAAGAAAAAATGTAGAAATATATTTTTTTTCTTCTGAAAGAAATATATTTATGGATGAGATAATATATAGTTTTGACCGTGAGAATTCATAAAAGTTTAGAAGTACATATATGGAATATTGATTATTCAAATCATAGATTAGACTGTGGATATATACAAATTTGTTGTAAGTGATCACATTAATACCAAAGATCAAGAATCCCTCGCCTGTTAAGGAATTTCAGCCAATTTCTTGTTGCAATTGTATAAAGTAATATCAAAGATTCTAACCACAAGGATGCAGGAAGTAATGGACACCATCATAGACAATTCCCAAAGTGCTTTCGTTCCAGGAAGGCTGATTATGGATAATAGAGTAATAATTCATGAACTAGTGAAGGCGTATGGAAGAAAAGGTACATCACCGCGATGCATGATAAAAGTGGATATTCAAAAAGCTTATGATTCAGTTGAATGGAGCTATATCTAGTAAGTAATGCAACTTCTTGGATTCCCTCAAATCTTCCTGAAATGGATAATGAGTTGTATCACATCAGTGAGTTATACAGTAATGATTAATGGAGTGGCCACAAAGCCATTTCAAGCAAAGAAAGGACTAAGGTAGTGGCCCTCTTTCCCCTTTTCTATTCGTTATGGCTATGGACTATCTTAGTAGATCATTACAAACCCTAACAGGTGTGGAAAGATATAAGTTTCATCCACGATGTTCAAAGCTCAATGTGACACAACTATGTTTTGCAGATGATTTATTACTATTCTGTGACGGACATGTGCAATCTGTAAGGGCTATGCAGGCCAAGTTTAAACAATTCTCTTTAGCTTCCGGACTATATGCTAACAAGAGCAAAAGTGCAGTATACATGGGGAAAGTAAAACAATGTGTCCAGGAGGCAATATTGCAGAAATTGGGATTCATTAAAGGGGAATTACCTTTTAGATACTTAGGAGTCCCACTAAGTTTTAAAAGACTATTTGTCTCCCAATGTCAGCCTTTGATTGATAGGATGCTAAATTGTATTAAATCTTAGACTACAAGATTTTTGTCATATGCTGAAAGGACACAACTGATAAAAGTGTTTTGTTTTCAATTAAAATATTTTGGGCACTAGTGTTCATTATACCAAAGAAGATCGTCAAGGCTATAGAGGCTATTTGTAGGAAATTATTGTGGTCTGGCAATGCAAATGTAACGATCCGAAAAAAAATAAAATAAAATAATACGTACTTAAGGTAATTTAATTATTAATTAAAAATATGAAATTTTAAGGGCATAATGGTTCTTTCAAGTATTGATAAAATAAATCAGATTTATATTAATCTAATTTAAATCCTATTTGACTAAGACTTGAATTTAGTCTCCTAATTCTAATAACACTCTATCTATCTATCTATCTCACGTTCTCTATATCTCCATCTCACGTTGGTTTTTGCCAAAAATAATTTCAAGAACTGAAAATACATCAAGAGTTAATCACACTTGAAAAACTCACAAGAATTTTTTTAGTAAAAGAAAAAGTAATCAAAACGTCAAGGCTAAGAGAGGTTCGTCGAGTGAGGTGTACATTGAAGTAAATTTGGAGTGGTTTGGAGGAGTTTCCGGGCAGCAACATCAACATTCGAACATCAATTAAGGTATGGGTTCTCTTCTCATTTGGTCCCTTTCACAAGAGAACCCTTAAGGTTCAGAATATTCATTACAAAAACTAGGATTGTTCCCCGTTGCCTGTATCTGTCACTAGCTCTCATTAAATAATAGGTTGGTTATGTTTGCTGGTAGAAAAATAGAGATGAAACGTGTTTTCATGATGATTTTGTGTTTATATGTATGTTTGGAATAATGTGAATTATGTTGATGTTTCTGAATATGTAACTATGTGTGTATGTGTTTGTTGTCGTGGCTATTGTTCATGGTCTAGGACTTGAAATGACATGATAGTTCTTTATATTTCATGTACACATGTTGATGTAAATGTGATGTTCATATGAGATGAAATGTGGCTGATTTGAGGGATAATGTCTTGGCTAAAAGAATACATGAAGAAGCACCTAAAACGTTCTAAGTGCACTATCGAATTCCCCTAACAGCTAAGGTGTAACTTAATGAAAGGATGCTGAAAAAAATTAAAAGAAAATTTGTAGCTTCTATTGATGAATTTCAGTCAGCAAATAGGGTCCAAAATGTTGAAAAATAAAATAAAACAAGTGAGGTCATGGAGGATTGAACCCGTGACCTAACCATGTTAAAAACCATGAAAATAAAGAAGTAACAAAAAATGTGGGGAGTGGGGATTGAAACCACAACCTCTTGAATGGATGAGAGAGTTAGGAGGAAAATAAAGGAGAAAATAAAATATGGAGAGTGGGGATTGAACCCACAACTTCTTGAATGGATGAGAGAGTTAAGAGGAAAATAAAAGAGAAAAAAAATGTGGAGAGTGGGGTGAACCCACAACCTCTTGAATGGATGAGAGAGTTAGGAGAAAAATAAATGAGGAAATAAAATGTGGAGAGTGGGGATTGAACTCACAGCCTCTTGAATGGATGAGAGAGTGCGGAGACAAATAAAAGAGAAATAAATGTCGAGAGTGGGGATTGAAGCCACAACCTCTTGGATAGGTGAGAAAGTTAAGAAATAAATTAAAAGAAATAAAAATAATGAGTTTGTGGGGTATTGAACCGACAACCTCCTTGCCTTAAAACAAAAAAGGGGAGGAGAACAAGAAAGAAATATTATGGGGTTGATGGGAATCAAACTAGGGTCTCACAAATCTGAAAAAATGCAATTATCAAAGTTTAAAATAACATTTAGTGTTGATTAAGGGATTCGAAATCGGGTTCCCTTGCCCAATTCTGTATTGACACATAAGTCATACGTAAACAAATATTTAATGAATGCTGCCTCTAAAGATAAAAATCAAGATCTCGGCAAATATACAAGATACATAAGTCTTGTAATGCATAATCTAAGGAAATTAAGAATCACTTAACGAACTATAAATGAAGCCCCATTGGTTGTATGTATACACACATAAGTCTAACATACGTTCAAAAATAAGTGAACCTAAGATATACGTAATGAAATGAAGAAATGAACATTCACAAAATAAGAGGTGAGTAACTACGAAAAATAAAGGTGCTAAAAATGAAGAATGTGGTGACAATCATGATGTGAGTTTAATGTATATAATGAGAGCAATCTCAAATTATTCTAAGTAAATGTTACCAATACGTACTCACCAATGAGAGTGTAAGATAATGAAGAGACCAGTCTCTATGAACACTCTAATGAAAATATTGAGTTTAATACACTTAATACTAATGATGAGATGAGAAATGATCTATTGAGCTATGATGTCCTCATACAAGAAGCCAACATCTATGATATATGAGTTGAATGTAATGGAAATTTATACTGAGCACCGATAGGATAGCTATGAGCGGTGATGCCTTCTTTCGGGAAGGGCGGAGGTTCACGTAACTCTCATGAGATGAGTATGTCCAGCTTGCCGGGTATGAGTCTCCATACATCTCCTAGTCTTTAAACCTATATTGCCACGATAGAGATTTGGCGGAGTTAAATTCCCATATATGCTAGCATATAATTGAGTCACTTTGGTCGGTGATTCTACCTTTTTTAGGTGTGGGGGAGACACTGGATTTCATGGTTCTCACATGATCTATGTTGGTTAAAGTTAAAGTTGCCAATGAATGAATGAGGCCAGCCTCAAATGAATCATATAAAGAAATGAATGGTACTGAAGGTGTTAGGATAGGATAATCAGGAGGTGAGCTAGATTCAGGTAATGACATTAGGTTATTCCTGATCATTGCACAGCAAACCCGATGAAAGTCTTAAACTACATCCTAGGTATAACAAGTGTTCACATTGGCCTATGAATGAACTGAAATGAGGTACGTATGAATGAATGAATCAGACTCTGTGTTTGCTAAAGAAGGCTCCCTAGTTGAGGTCCCATATGTTAAGCCCTCATTTTGGATAGTCTTAAGGTCAAGTCCATGATTATAAGGTCTCATGGTATATGTGAATAATATGAAAGAAGTTATGTGTTATATGTTATGTTCTATATAAAGATATTATGTGTTTATGTCATACGTTAATTATAATGATGCATGTAACTCTCATGGCATAACTTTCCCAATCTCAATTTGGCAAGTCCACTAACTTGACTTCCAACAATCATGTTGTTAGGAAAAAGCTATTCTTGCTCATTAATGTCCCTGGTGTGTGCTTGCATATACCCATACTTAGTACAACTGTGTACTAATTCCATACAAACATCTACTTTTAGGTGCAGGCATAGTTGGACGGTAGAGCTACAGGTTTGTTGTTGCAGCTATCCGGACGTCAACATTCATCCGGAGTTTGGTAGGTCCTCATGATTTCGAGGATGCTACTATTTTACATTCTAGCGTAGTTTTAGAGTTGAGCTAGTGGAGCATCTTTCACTAGCGTTTCTTTCCTGTTTTAGTTCAGACATTGTATTGGTGCTATTTTGGCCGATATACAATTAATACTTAATGAATTATTTCATTCTGTTGCTTATCTCTTAAATGTTAGATGGTTGATGACAAACCATTACGAGATATGAAGAATGTTTAATAAGCATGTTAAGAAACAACAAGTTTCAAATTTTTTGCTAAAGTTAACCTATGTAAAGTAAGAATGACGTAAGTACGCTTGTTTGCGACCTCTGAGAGGTCAACTACGCCGATCTCGTCTGGAGTCTAGATTTCAGTCGTGACAAAGTTTGTATCAGAGCACTAGGTTAAATTCCAAGAATAATGAGTTCACATCAACCACATTGAGTAGTTTCTAAGTCAAAGTAGTGAAGTGCACCACTATCATAGATTAGAGATTGTGTGATGCGTAGGAAAAATTTCCCTTCTTCTGATCTTCTCGTGCTTTTCCTGATGTCTGAATTCTTGGTGTTATGACGTGTCTGACATCAATCCTTGTTGTTTTCAGAGAATGAACACTTGGATAACTAAGGGTCTGAGGACGGGAGGCTCAACAGCTAAGGGTAATCAGAATCCACCCTAGGCTCCAGCTGAAGGAGTGGCCATGCCAATTAACCTAGCAAGGTTGACTGATGCTAAGGTGAAGGAATCTCTAGCCTAGATGGCACAGGCCAGCATGATGCAGGTTCGGGCTATGATTGCCCTAGTCAACGGAAGGATGTTCAGAGGGAGAACCCACTGGTTCGCAGCATGGCTGACAAGATTTCATGAGGATGAATCCTCATATATTCATAGGGGCTAAGACTTCATAAGATCATTAGGAGTTTATAGACGAGGTGCATAAGATCCTGGTGGCCATGGGCCCACTGATATTGAGAAGGCTGAGCTGGCTTCCTACTAACTCAGGGATGTTGCACAGACTTGTTGCAAGATTTGGCAAGATAGTCGTGTCCTAGGTGGAGTGCCAGTCACATGGGAGCTTTTCAAGACAGCATTTCTGAAAGATTCTTCCCTAGAGAGATGAGGGAGACCAAAGTTGAGGAGTTCATCAACCTTAAACAAGGAACTATGACGGTCAGGGAGTATTTCCTGAAGTTTGTGAAACTATCAAGGTATGCCACTTCTCTTGTGTCTAACAGCAGAGATGAGATGAGTAGATTTTTGACACGAATTGCTGAGGATCTCGAAGAAGAGTGTAGGGAAGCTATGCTGCATGACCACATATGGACCTTTCCAGGCTTATAGTCCATGTCCAGGAAGTGGAGGAAAGCAGAAGGAAACACACTAGGGTAGGGAACAAGTCAAGGCAAGCTGATGATAATTTTTCAAGGAAGAGTAATACTGAAATCAGGGATAAGCCCAGATTTAAGAAGGGACTCTCCCACCAAGGGGAGTCAAGTTCATCCAAGGGCCTCTATGATAGGAATTCTTAGTCCAGAGTTAAGAGAAACAATGAAGTAGATACACCTTAGGAGAGACCACCTTGAAGAAAGTGTGGCAAACTACGTGGACGAGAGTGTATGAGGGGCACTAATGCTTGTTATAGTTGTGGCAAACCAGGTCACATGGTGAAGGATTGTCCGATTAGGAGAAGTCAAGAACAAGGGAAGGAAATAGTTCAGTTTAATGGTCCAAGTGAAGAGGCTCCAAGGAGGCAACAATTATTCGCTCTCAAGTCTAGGGGTTCAGAGGAAGGCACTTCTGGTGAAGTCTCGGGTGAGTAGCCTTAACTAGTCCTTCATATATTTGACTGTGTGTGTGGTGTATGCACTAGTATGAGGTTAGACTTCCTACTCGTTAGTCTATAGTTCCTTATCTCTTCGTATTTTGTTGTTATTGGTTAATTGTGCATAGTGATTAAGTTATTATCGGATTGGCATTATGATGTGTAATGGTAGTGTCATTCGGGGACGAATGTTCCTAAGGGGGGGGGGGGATAATGTAACGATCTGAAAAAAATAAAATAAAATAAAATAATAGGTACTTCAGGTGATCTAATTATTAATTAAAAATCTAAAATTTTAAGGGCATAATGGTTATTTCACGTATTAATTAAAATAAATCAGATTTGTATTAATCTTATTTAAATCCTATTTGACTAAATCTTGAATTTAGTCTCCGAATCCTAATAACACTCTATCTCTCTCTCACACGTTTTCCATATCTCTATCTCACGTTGATTTCTGCCAAAAATAATTTCAAGAACTGAAAATACATCAAGAGTTAATCAAACTTGAATAAATCACAACAATTTTTTTAGTAAAAGAAAAAGTAATCAAAACGTCAAGGCTAAGAGAGGTTCGTCAAGTGAGGTGTACGTGAAAATAAATTGGGAGTTGTTTGGAGGAGTTTTTGGGCAGTAACATCAGCGTTTGAACATCGATTAAGGTATGGGTTCTCTTCTCTTTTGGTTCCTTTTCCAAGAGACCCCTTAAAGTTCAGAATATTCATTCCGAAAACTAGGATTTTTTCCCGTTGCATGTCTCTGTCACTAGTTCCCATTAAATCATAGGTTGGTTATGCTTGCTGCTAGAAAACTAGGGATGAAGCGTCTTTTCTTGATGATTTTGTGTTTATATGTATGTTTGGAATTAAGTGACTTATGTTGATATTTTCGAATACGTAACTATGTGTGTATGTGTCTATTGTCGTGGCTATTATTCATGGTTTAGGACTTGAAATGACATGATAGTTCTTTATATTCCATGTACACATGTTTATGTAAATGTGATGTTTATATGAGATGAAATGTGGCTGATTTGAGGGATAATGTCTTGGCTAACCGAATACATGAAGACGCACCTAAAACGTTCTAAATGCACTACGAAATTCCCCTAAGAACTAAGGTGTAACTTGATGAAATGATGCTGAAAAAAATTAAAAGAAAGTTATAAGCTTCTATTGATGAATATCGATCAGCAAAGAGGGTTTATATATTGAAAAATAAATTAAAACAAGTGATGTCATGGAGGATTGAACCCATGATCTCACCATATAAAAAACCATGAAAATAAAAAAGTAAAAATAAAATATAGAGAGTGGGTATTGAACCCACAACCTCTTGAACGGATGAGAGAGTTAGGAGGAAAATATTGGAGATAACAAAATGTGGAGAGTGGGGATTGAACCCACAACCTCTAGAATGGATGAGAGAGTTAGGACGAAAACAAAGGAGAAAATAAAATATGGAGAGTGGGGATTGAACACACAAACTCTTGAATGGATGAGAGAGTTAGGATGAAAACAAAGGAGAAAATAAAATATGGAGAGTGGGGATTGAACACACAAAGTCTTGAATGGATGAGAGTTAGGAGGAAAATAAAGGAGAAAAAAATGTGGATAGTGGGGATTGAACCCACAACTTCTCGAATGGATGAGAGAGTTAGGAGAAAAATAAATGAGAAAATAAAATATGGAGAGTGGGGATTGAACCCACAACCTCTTGAATGGATGAGAGAGTTAGGAGAAAATAAATGAGGAAATAAAATGTGGAGAGTGGGGATTGAACCCACAACCTCTTCAATGGATGAGAGAGTGAGGAGAAAATAAATGTGGAGAGTGGGGATTGAAGCCACAACCTCTTGGATAGGTGAGAAAGTTAAAAAATAAATTAAAAGAAAAAAATAATGAGTTTGTGGGGGATTGAACCCACAACCTCCTTGCCTTGAAAGAAAAAAGGGGAGGAGAACAAGAAACAAATATTATGGGGTTGATGGGAATCGAACTAGGGTCTCCCAAATCAGAAAGATGCAATTATCAATGTTTAAAATAAGATTTAGTGTTGTTCAAGGGATTCAAAATTGGGTTTTCTTGCCCAATTCTGTATTGAGACATAAGTCATATGTAAACAAATATTTAATGAATGCTGCCTCTAAAGATCAAAATGAAGATCTTGGCATATATACAAGATACATAAGTCTTGTAATGCATAATCTTAGGAAAGTAAGAATCACTTAACGAACTATAAATGAAGCCCCATGGCTTGTATACACAGATAAGTCTAACATACATTCAACAATAAGTGAACCTAAGATATACGTAATGAAATGAAGAAATGAACATTCACGAAATAAGAGGTGAGTAACTATGAAAAATAAAGTTGCTAATAATGATGAATGTGGTGTCAATCATGATGTGAAGTTAATGTATAAGAGAGAGCAATCTCAAATGAGCCTAAGTAAATGTTACCAATACGTACTCACTAATGAGAGTGTAAGATAATGAAGAGACAATTCTCTATGAACACTCTAATGAAAATATTGACTTTAAAACTCTTCATACTAATGATGAGATGGGAAATCATCTATTGATCTATGATGTCCTCATACTAGAAGCCAGCTTCCATGATGTATGAGTTAAATGTAATGGAACTCTATACTGAGCACCGATAGGCTAGCTATAGCGATGATTCCTTATTTTAGAAAGGGCGAAGGTTCACGTAACTCTCATGAGATAAGAATTTCTAGCTTTCCGGGTATGGATCTCCATACATCTCCTAGTCTTTGAACCTATATTACCACTATAGAGATTTGGCAGAGTTAAATTCCCATATATGCTAGTATGTTATTGAGTCACTTTGGCCGATGATTCTATCTTTTTTAGGTGTGGGGGAGACACTGGATTTCAATGAATGAATGAATGAATGAGGCCAGCCTCAAATGAATCATATAAAGAAATGAATGGTACCTAAGGTGTTAGGATAGGATAATCAAGAGGTGAGCTAGATTTAGGTAACGATATTAGCTTATTCCTGATCATTGCATAGAAAACCCGATAAAAGTATTAAACTACATCCTAGGTATAGCTGGTGTTCACACTGTCCTATGAATCAACTGAAATGAGGTACGTATGAATAAATGAAGCAGACTCTGTGTTTGCTAAAGAAGGCTCCCTAGTTGAGGTCCCATATGTTGAGCCCTCATTTGTGAAAGTCTTAAGGTCAAGTTCATGATAACAAGGTCTCATTGTATATAAATGAATAATATGAAAAATTTTATGTGTTATATGTTATGTACTCAATGAAGATATTATGTGTTTATGCCATACGATAATTATAATGATGCATGTCACTCTCATGGCATAACATTCCCAATCTCAATTTGGCAAGTCCAGTGACTTGACTTCCAAAAATCATGTCGTTAGGAAAGAGATATTATTTCTCATGCATGTCCCTGGTGTGTGCTTTCATATACCCATACTTAGGACAAGTGTGTAATAATTCCACACAAACGTCTGCTTTTAGGTGCAGGCACAGATGGACGGTAGAGCTACAGGTTCATTGTTGCAGCTTTCCGGACGTCAGCATTCATCCGGAGTTTGGTAGGTCCTAATGCTTTCGAGGATGCTACTGTTTTACATTCTAGAGTAATTTTAGGGTCGAGATAGTGAAGCATGTTCCACTATCGTTTCTTTCCTGTTTTGGTTCAAACTTCGTGTTGGTGCTATTTTGGCCGATATACATTTAATACTTGATGAATTATTTCTTTCAGTTGCTTATCTCTGAAATGTTAGATAGTTGATGATGAACGATTACAAGATATGAAGAATGTTTAATAAGCATGTTAAGAAACAAAAATTTTCAAATTTTTCGCTAAAATTAACCTATGTAAAGTAAGAATGACGTAAGTAGACTTGTTTGCGACCTTTGAGAGGTCAACGAGGCCGGTCTCATCTGGAGTCTTGATTCCACCGTGACAACAAAAATTACAAAGAAAGTATAAATATCATGGGATAAACTCTATCAGCCAGTGTCAACGGGAGGACTAAACTTTATTAACATTAAGTTATGGAATTAAGCAGCAATCTGTAAATGACTCTGGAGTGTATGTCAAAGGAAGGAGAAGATGTGGATAATATGGGTCCACACATATTGCATAAAAGGGAGAAGTGTATGGGAGAAAAGTCCAAAAATGCATCGTGGATGATTCATAGGGTATTCAAATCTAGGGAATATTTTGAAGTAGCTGGATACAATATGATAAACGTTCAACAAATGGACAATTTTCACATTAAGGGGCTATATCAAAGGCTCCAAGGCCAATTTCCAAAAGTTGAATGGAGGAAGTTGATCCTAAACAATCAGGGTGCACCCAAATGGAAGTTCATATTCAGACTATCAATTTGTGATAGATTGGCAACACGTGAGAGGATTTCTCGATGGGGGAGTAACACCACGCCACTGTGTACATTGTGTAATATCTGTAATGGAACAGTGGAGCATCTCTTGTTTAAATGTGAGGTCTCTGGAAGCATTTGGCGGAAGGTAATATGATGAAAAAATATACCGAGAGGGAATATGGTGTGGCAAAGGGATATACAATGGGAAATTAGAAATTGTAAAGGAAGAAGTAATGGTGCAATAGTGTACAAAATTGCCATGGTAGCAACTGTTTACTATGTATGGCAAGAGAGAAATCAAAAATATTTAAATCAAAGGCAAGATCACTAGATGATATAATTTGGGTGATCATACAAGAGACTTATTTTCGAGCAAGCCAAATTTCCAAGCTAGCAGCATTGATGAGGAAGTTGGACTACTACCCATCATAGTGTAGGATTATTGAAAAGAGGAAGTTGAGGAAGACTATTGATGGGGCATTATGTCCAGTGTAGTCATTTTGTTTATATGAGTTTTTTAAATTGTCATTTGGTAAATAAAATAAATTTACTTACCAAAAAAGTATGCGAACAAAATAAATAAGCTACTAATAGGAAATGGTAAAACATGGTAAGCAAATCTAATATAGACTTTGGTGAAAAAATATAGAAACAAATATTTTTATAAATAGTAGAAAGTTTTCTCTTCATTTTTGTTCTTATCTGTTTAACTTTTTTTTTCTTTCAACAAAAAAACATCTAAAACAATTTAGTGTTATCAATTATTCTTTTCAGAAGAAATAATGGAGGAACAAAACAATCAACTTTTTGAAATAGTCAGATGTCTGGTGGTAGATGTTGATATCAATTGTCATCTCATTACTTCTACTTTTCTCAAGAAATCCAAATTTGAAGGTACTTCACTTATGTTTTTCATTGTACTAAATTTTATGAGTGTCAAAAATCTAACATTGTGATAAACTTATATCATCTTAAAATAAAGTATAGTTTCTATTCTTTTATTGCTATCACATTTTTATTTGAGAATTACATCGATCGAGATTTATATAAGTAAAAACTAGTCATTAATTCATCTAATTAGTTTCTTTTAATTTCTTCTTTTCTCATCAACCAATTTTGGAAAACTTTCTATATGTATTATCAATAATTTTAGTTTTCTAAATATGTTTTACAATAATATAATTGTTTGGTTTAATTTAGTTGTGATAGTGAACAGCGCAAAAGATGTGTTGGGTGTTTATCGGAGCAGTGACCTCTCCTTTGATCTTGTGATTACAGAATTCCACATGCCCGAAATGAATGGCTTTCAACTTCAACAAGTAATAGCCAAAGAATTTAGCATTCCTATTGCTTGTGAGTTCATAATTCTTTATATTCTTCTTGGAATTGAAATTATGTTGTATAATTGATATCTATAAGAGAAAAAAAAGTTTCTTATTCATAATTCTTGATCAATAACATATTTATATATAAAATAACTCTCCCAATGAGAATTGTTGATGATTGATGGAAAGAAATTAACCCCACCTCAAATATAAAGGCTTGCATTTGCAATTTTCGTATAACCTCAACCCTTTTATTTAGATTTTGCTCAAAGTGTATGACTTAAATCATTATTATTGGATGTGATCACTTTATTCAGCAGATGAAAAATAAATACAATTATGAAAGGGCTTGAGAGTGGAGTTACTTTGTTTATGGGAAGCCCATATCGAAAAACAATATTAATTATTTATGGAAATAGCTACCATCGGAAAGAGGATTATAAAGGTAAACACGGTATTAATCAACAAAATCAAAACAATACCTATGAAAGAATCCCCCATGAAGTAATACATATTGAATCTTTATCGTTGGACAGTGAGAAGGACAAGCACATGAGAAAATGTGAAGAGATTGAACGAGAACAGAGTTCATCTCCACCATGAAAGAAGATTAGAGTTGTTTGGATATATCCCGTTCATGAAAAATTTGTGAAAGTCGTTTCAAAACATTGCATGAAGAGTAAGTCTTTTCGAACATTATATAGCGAAAAATATGAGATCATCTAAAAGTTATCTATGTTAAACTACTTTAAATTTGGTTGATGATTTTTTTTCCGGCATAATACCTATGTTGGACCCTAAACTTGACTTTAAATTTTAACTTGAGAAAAGACATAAAGTGACACCTGAAGTTGTCCCGAATTTTCGAAAATATACTCTAACTATGCGGACGTCCTATTACCCCACAAAAGTATTCATTACATTTGTAAAGGGACCATTTCGACACGTTTTCTCATCAATCCAAGAATTTTAATAGGCGAGTGACCCTCACCCTCCATTAAATTAGTTAATTTAATTTAAATATTAATAAAGCACAGGTTGTTGCTATATGGATGTCCTTTTCCAGAAAACGATGGCATAAGGGCTTGGGTTGTTGCTTCTTATCTCCGAGCTTGCTTTGACGATTCATGGGATTTCCTTAGAACCTCTTGGGTTGATGATTTTAGTTTCTTGTGAGCTAATTTATCTCCGGTTTTTTGGAGCACGCTTTCACTTTTGGGATTCAACCGTTTTTGTCGACATTGCCGCCATTGTTGTTAAAAGTTGAGCTTCGTTGAGTTCTATAGGTTTGGGTTAGTTTGCGGCACTTTTGCAGAATGAAGTAATATACAACATCGATTATTCTCATCATTACAAATACGAATCAAGATTTGCATTTGCTATTATAAAAAATATTTTTCCTCAAAATCTTATTACAAAAGCTAAATTGATTTCTCAAATTTTAAAGAGATGACTAAAATTTAACAAGTTAGAAAGTTCTTCCATTTTTGGGTTTTTTATTGGAAAGAAAAGATTTTATCTTTAACTTTAATTTTTAACCAACTGGTGTTTTGAATGAATTGGGGAAGATGGTGTATTTGAGAGAAAGTAATCAAATAATAAAGAAAGAAATGACACATGACATTTCTTAATTCGTTTTTGGAAGAATTTTTTTTCAACCACGCGCGTCATCCGTGTGAATAAAACATAGGCAGAAAATGAGTTAAAATGGTGTATTTATAAGGGCATTTAATACTTTTATGGGGTAATAGGACGTCCGCATAGTTAGAGTGTTTTTTTAAAAATTTATGACAACTTCAGGTGTCACTTTATTTCTTTTCTATGACCTCCAACTTTCATAATTCACAAACAAACACTTTAGCTATCAAACTTTTAAATAAATAAATACATGAGTCCTACATAGCACAATACACGTAGGACAAAAAATGATATGTAGGATGACATGTGTATCTATTTGTTCAACTTTATACAAGTTTAAATGTCTACTTGCGCACACCCAAAGTTGAAGGGCATAAATGTGATTCGAACCCAAGTTTAAGGATACATTTATGTATTATGTCTTTTTTTCTGTAGAAGCGTATTCAAGTAAAATTCTTGACCTCGTGGATACTCCTTATATGACTAGAACACATGTTGCAAGTCATTTGTAGGTAAAATATAATTAACTCATCAATAAGAATTACTAATTGAGTATAGAGTTAATGATATTGTATAATAAAATAAATGAGCATAGCAAGGATTTTTTTGTAATATTAAAAACTCTAATGTTTATTACACAAAAGTAAGAAAATAAAATTAAGTCATAACTTTATAAATGTATTTCAAAGTAAGTAACACAAAAACGAATTAATTAAAATAGAGGTCTATTTATGATAAATTTCAAATATTAGGAGTTTATTTACTGATCATTGTTGTTTGCAGCATATATTCTCTTAAAAGAATTTGAATTTGAGACAGCAGAAATGGATGGAGTTACTCAAGGATTATGATGTGATCATTCATTACAATCCGAGCAAGGATAATATTGTGGCATACGCTTTGAGTAGAAAAGAGGTATGTATGGGTAATTTAGCTTACTTAAGTGTAGCAAAGTGACCCTTGGTCAAGGAAATATAGGATTTAGAATCTAAGTTCATCCATTTGGGCATCTCCGAAAGACATGGGGTGTTAGATAGTACTAAAGCCAAGTACATGTTCATGGAGGACATCAACGCCAAATGATTCAAAGATGGGAATTTATGAGAACTTAGGACAAAGATTGCAATGGGTATGTCCCAAGAGACTACTCTTGAGGCGAATGGGGTACTCAAAAATAAGGGTAGGATTTGTATTCCTCGAGTAGATGAATTGATATAAATATTATTGGTGAAATCTCATGGTTTGTAGTATTCCATTCATCCGGGTGTGACCAAGATTTATAGGATCTGAAGAAAATTTATTGGTGGTCGGAGATGAAGAAATACATCAAAGAGTTTGTGGTGAACTGCCAGAATTGTCAACAAGTGAATTATGAACATTGAAGGTGTAGAGAAATATGGTAGCGATCGGGTGAAGTAAATATGAATTTGATTGCATAATCAGTTAGATAACTCTTTAAGAAATCTTTACAACTTTAAGAAATTGAATTTGTATAAGTAGATCTCAAGGAATCGATCTTGGCGTTAAGGGCATTTTTCTGAGTGTATGGGGTTAAGGTTATGGTGTAAAAGATGGGAATTGAAATCCCACTAGGTATCTCACTGCCCCATAATCTGCAGTTGTAGCGGACGAATTGAGATTTAAAATCGTAGATATTTGGGATTTTGCAATGAGCCTCACTTATCCAAAAGGTGCCGCTGCAGTGGGAATAGTGTTGCTGCAACTTCGCTACTACAACAGAATGGGTCATTGTAGCAGGACAGTCCTGAATAAATTTTTAAATAGAGCCCCCAAACGGCCTTATATAGCACTTTTCGACTCTATGAAATAACCACTGGGTTATTCCAACTCGTTTTTGACGATTCTTGAAGCTAAAGGTAATCTTTTCATTCCCAAAATTCACTTTCCAATCCGTAGAACATAATCAAATGGGTCAACATTGATGGTGAAAGGCTTCTTAATAGATTTATGGTGTATTAACCCTAGTTTGGATAGAAGGGATCATTAGTTTGATCTAGGGTTCCTAGAATTTAAGTATCATGGTAATTAGCGATTGATTGTTGATTCTAGTGTTATTGTGATTTTTTGTAGATCAAGAACAAGCAGAACGAATCTGGAAGGTGAATGATCAAGTTTTATAGGGGTTCAAACATGTTTCAAGGTAGTTAATGATTGTGATTTCTTGATAGTGTGATGTATGCATAATGTTTCTTGATTATGACACTTGTATGTATATGAATGTCACAATATTGATCGTTTTGTGGTAAATGAGATAGATGAATAAAATAACCATGAAATCATGATGTAAATGTATGATACTTATGATGTACTTGTTATTGTGATTGTGGTGTGTGAATGGGGATAGGATTGTCACATTTCGACAAGCTAACTTTGATTGAATTGTCATGTTCCAGAATAAATGTTGGATTGGATTGCCACGTTATGACACAACTATGGGATCGGATTGCCACATTATGACAAGATAACTGGGATCCGGTACCACTTTAGTGCACTAAAAGTTTGAGTTTGGGTTCAGTGACAGCACAAATGATGTGTTAAGCATGTGAAATGTGTCGTCAAATTATCATGTTGATAATGTTTTTTATGTTGATATATATGCATCTGATTATAATGTTTGTTCGAATTTTTTATATTGCACTACTGGGATAGTTGCGTGATCCTACAAGTACATGGTGTTTGTGTACAAATTCTGCACTTCCTCTTATTTTTTTTGATTACATGGCATCTTCAAGAATCTACTGACAGGCCTCACTTAGGATATTAGATATTATTGCATCGACTTCAAGGGTGAGCTGCATCATCCGGGCTTCCATGGAGTTCTGTTTCGTCCATGTCCACCATTTCCAGACTTGGACCTTTATGTTTAGTTAGTTGAATAGTTCATTATCAATTCCTAGTTTAGACTTGGTTATCATTAGTATTTTTATTATATTGACATTCAGATCTTAGGTTTATATTCAACAAATTTTAGTTGTTAGATCTTTTATTTAGAAATGAACTTCGCTTTTTGTCATTTATCTTTCTTCCGTAACTTAAATACCGTAGTTTTAGAATAACTTCTTTAGTTGGATAGTAGTAGTGATTCTCCCACAGACTATTAAATGTGGTGCCAATCACGATAGGTTTTAGGTCGTGACAGTTTGTGGTGGTGTATTTCTTATGGTGACATATATTTATAGAAAAGTTATCCTTGCTTGAAGTGGATATAGAATTAAGAAGTATCAGGAGCATTTGTGATTTGTATTTATTTTCACATGGTTACTAATAGACATGCTTCTTTTTTCAATTAATAGTGTATGATACTTTCTGAATTGGTGCATCAATAATAATAAATATAATAACTTATTATTTTTATATATATATACCATAAAGAATATTGATATTTATATATTGAGAACATTTTTCGCTCATATGAGAGGAAAGATAATTATGTTTGTGCTGGTAGATTTGCAATTCAAGATTCTTGCACCTTTTATTTGGTTGAGTTGGCAATTTTGAAGACAATTTTGACAAGTGATCGATGAGGGAAAAGATATCGAAATTATTGTGATGTAGTACAATATTGGAGCTCTTTTGATCAAGTGTTATTGTTTATAATATTATAAATTTTTACTTAATAGTGTATTTAATTAGTTTTTGAGATTTTTCTCATCACTACTCAACTATTTGATTAGTCTAAATTCAAGACAATTAATTCCTTCTTCTAAAATAACTATTTCCATCCTTGAACAATTCTTTAGTTTATGCGATAACATCTTTTCCCTATATCAACACTGAACTTTTTTAAAAATAATTTCTCAACTTTTCTTTTTTCCATTTCAAAATAATAACTTATAAATAAATTGAAAACGATAGGGTGTTAGTTAAAAATTCAAAAACTTATTTAAGATAGATATGTAGTTGTAAGAAAGAAAGTAGTAAGATATTTTTTTTCTAAATGAAATATACATATTGATAAGATAATTGATATCTTTGACCATGAAAATTCAAAAAATTTAAAAGTACATATATGAAATATTAATTATTTAAATGATTGATTAGATTGTGGATATATACAAATTTATGGTAGTTGTAGCTTCATATCGTCATGCTATTTATCCAGGAAAGAAAGAAGGTAAAATAAATAAATAAATAAAAATGTTAAGAAAATAAATAAGCCACTATAAGGAAGTGGTAAAACTTGGTAATCAAATCTAATATAGACTTTGGTGCAACAAGATAGGCTCAAATATTAGTATAAATAATAGAAATTGTTCTCTTCATTGTGTTATCTTTCAATTAAAAACATATAAAACAATTCAATGTTATCAAATATTTTTATGGAAGAAATAATGTAGCAACAAAAGAATCAACTTTTTGAAAGATGTCAGATGCCTTCTTATCACTACTGCTTTTCTCAAGAAATCCAAACTTGAAAGTACTTCACTTTAGTTTTTCATTTTACCAAACATTAAGAGTGTCTAAAATCCAAGATTGAGACAAAACATGTGTCATCTTAAAATAAAGTGTATTTTCTATTTTTTTCATATTATCATATTTTTGTTTGAGATTTACGTCGATAGAGATTTATGTAAGTCAAAACTAGTCATCAATTGATCTAATTAGTTTCTTTTAATTTCTTCTTTTTCTCATCAACTGATTTCGAAAATTTTTCTATATGTATTATCAATAATTTTAGCTTTTTATATGTTTCAAAATAATATATTTTCTTGGTTAATTCAGTTGTGATAGTGAAGAGCGCAAAAGATGCTTTAGGTGTTCTTCGGAGCAGTGGACTCTCATATGATCTTGTGGTTACAGAAGTTCATATGCCCGAAATGAATGTCTTTTAACTTTAACAAGAAATAGCCAAAGAATTAAACATTCTTTTTGCTTGTGAGTTCGTAATTCTTTGTATTCTTCCTGGAGTTGAAATTATATTGTATAATAGATGTCTATAAGAGAAAACATAGTTTCTTATTGTTAACTCTTGATCAATAACATATTTATATATAAAACAACTCATCCTAAGAGCATTGTTCATGATTGATGGAAAGAAAACCCCATCCCACATATAAAGGCTTGATTTTTCTATTTTCATATAACCTCATCCCTTTTATTTAGGTTTTGATCAAACTGTATGCTTAAATTTGTATTATTGAATGTGACCAGTTTACTAAGTTGATGAAAAGAAAGTACAATTATGAAAGGGCTTCAGAGTGGAGTTACTTTATTTATGGGGAAGCCCATATCACAGAATGATATTAATTATTTGTGGAAATATGTTACCATGGGAAAGAAAAATTCTAAAGGCAAATAAGTTCTTAATCAACAGAACCAAGACAATACCAATGAAAGAATCCCCCATGAAGTAATTCAGATTGAATCTTCATCGTCGGACACTGCAAAGGACAAGTCCGCGAGAAAATGTGAAGAGACTGCAAGCGAACAAAGTTTATCTCCACCGTCATAGAAGAGTAGAGTTTTTTGGACAGATTCCCTTCATGACATATATATGGAAGTCGTTTCAAAATTTGGCATGAATAGTACATATATATATATATATATATATATATATATATATATATATATATATATATATATATATATATATATATATATATATCCGTCTAAACTATCTTAGATTTGATTGATGATTTTTTTATGCAAAAGCTGATCCAAGAAAAATTCTTGATCTCATGGATACTCCTGAATTAACTAGAATACATGTGGTAAGTCATTCGCAGGTATACTACAATGAACTCATTAATAAGAAATACTAATTGAATATAGAATTAATGATATTCTATGATAAAATAAATGAGCATAGCGAGGATCATTTTTTATAATAATAAAAACACTAATTTTTATTACACATAAGTTTGAAAAAAAAATTAACTCATAAATTTATAAATATATTTCAAAGTGGTAACACATAAACGAATAAATTAAAATAGAGGTCTTTTTCTGATAAAAATCTGAAAAAGTGTCTATTATACAATAATGAATATGAAATTATAATTTAGAAAATTATTTCATTAATGCCAATAAAAATTATTCATCTATATAGACAATATACAATAAAAAAAAATTTAAACATACATATACACACTAGTATGCATGCCCATTTAGGTCGTGAGTGTGTCATTACCTAACCCTGCGTTGGAGAAACTTTAGGAGTTAAACTTAGCAAATTAAAATCAATCCATCAAATCAACAATACTATGTATAAAAAAGTTTTATAAATTAATAAACTTCATAAATAGGTTAAAGTCTTATTTTACAACTCCTCAAGAACTGAAAGTCATCGAAAAGAATTACTTACTAAGTCAATTCCACTCAAATGTATAACAACTAAAAATTAAGATGGAATGTCCCCGTGTATGAAACATGGGCTTGAACTATAAGATGATCCTTGGTAGCCTGATCACCACCCTATGATAATAGAAAATTCAGGCTACGCTAGATATGAAGCTTTCAGAGGAACCCCATGACTAAGATTTGTACTGAACGTAATAAAAGAAGAGTAGATGTTTGTATTACTATGTATTGGCAGACATCATAGACGGACTCATATTTAAAAATAAGCAACTCATAAATCAAATAACAAGTAGATTAGACTTGAAGACATAAAAAATTCACAACTATTAAATATAATCATCACAAGGTTACGAATAATAAGTCATTCAACAATATCATGCTTAATGAACCATTAACCTACACAACAATAGACAAAGTATACATAAATTTTAAGGGATTTATTTATGTAATAGTCATGATTTGCAAGGACCATCTTCGTCCATATAACATGTTGTCATGATACCGAAAATTCGATCCATACATATGTATCATCATTAGCGAACATGTATAAAGACCAATCAACACGCATTTTGCTCAAAAGTATATATACATAAATCTAAGCATTTTCTAAAAAATTAAATGATATTAGAAGGGTATTATGAACTTACCTTGATGATAGAAAAACCTTAGAAGGTTAAAAGTTGCATCTCTCAAACTTAGGAATGAGTCTTAAAAAATTGAAAGAAAATGACATCTAAGAGTGTGTGGGATATATAAAATTTGTTGAAGTGTTCATAACAGACTTTCATGCTATGTCAGGATTTCTATGGTTTCTATAGTGGTCCCCTAGACCCTGCAGAGCTAGGGCCTCTAGGATTGAACAATTTTTTGTATTTGTTCCACAAGAGAGATGGTGTCTCACTATGATGAAGTTTAGTAGTATAATTTCAAAAGTTCTTTCATACACCCTATTTTACATTGCACTTAAGGTTTTTTATATGAAGCATACCTCGAGTCTGTCCTACTAATTCTTCCTTTCCCGTTCCTGACCCTGAGTATGGAGGGGTTAGCCTTAAGTCAAGTCTTGATTGTTTATTCAATTTTGTCAGTTTAACTACTGGAATGGAAGTTACAAATATTCACTCCTAAACTATGTCACAGATTGGTGTCCTGGTCTCGCTAAGCAAGAACAACTACCAACACCAACTCTATCTTAACAACTGGTAAATCCCTCTCTCTAAACATCAAAAGTTGCTATAACGTGAGTTCTATTAATCTAACTTTCATTGCGAAAGTTTTTATCGCTCACTAACCCCTCCAACTAGTATAATCGAGGATCAAAACAAACAAACCTCAATTAAAGAATAACAAATGATTGTCAGTCCTTATAACACCTTACTTTTTGCTAAAAACTATTATATAGGAAATTTTCACCTAATCTCATCCCAACAAATTCCATCTAATTATATAAATTTTGAGGGCTATCATAATGATAGATCATGTAATTATACACATAAATAACACATAGCTAATGCATGCAATATTATATTAAAATAACAATCTTAAATGGTTAGCCTTAGATTTCTGAATATGAAAAATGTTATATGTATGAATGATTAAAATGTCGAGGATAAAATTGAGATGACATGAAATAAGGGCGGGGTGATGGTTAGATAACGTCTGTTATGCAATGTTTAGGGGATGTTTGATACTTAAATCAAAGTTTGAAAAGTCTATTATTTTCAACCTATTGAGATATATCTTCTCTTAAATGGAACTCAAGTATCCATATATATGAGATATTAAATACTGTCTTGAATAAAAGCTATAAAATTTGAAAGTTATAGTTGTATTAATTTATGCTCTTGTTAGAAATTTCATGATAGAATAAATTTTCAAAGTTAGATAAATATTGTTTAGAAATTCATATAAAGAAAATAGACGTATAATTATTTTTTTATTGTTAAAACAAAGTAATCATTCTCCTGCTTACAAGCTTTGTAGAGATATCGTATGGATCTAGAAAAAGGACGGTAGTTCAAAGTTGGTTTCAAATGTGAGTGAAATCACATTTAGTAATGCTAATCAATTATCCACAAGAAAAACATCTGACAATATCAACTAAAGTTCAACAACTTATGCCAGAAAATTCAAATGTTGTTGATCATGTTATAGAGGTTGACCATCAATACTTGCAGTCTAGTCAAAAGGAGAAAGAATTGGCAAAGAATATTGTGCCGTCATGTAAATCAAAAGCCTCATCATATTGGATTTGGAGAGAATTCAGTAGAGTTATCATCTTTACAAGAGAGTTATGAATGTACTAGAACTACAAAAGATGGCATTTCTATGTTGGACAATGTTTATTCTATACCACATTCAAGCGAAGTTGCTCCACTTATTTCTGGAAGCAAACTGAATGTTCAATCTTCTAATATGATATATTTATTAATTTTTCAGATTTATTCGTATTTATTTTCTCGTATTCTTTAAGTTCAAGAAGTTTGCAATGTTACTAAAATAGTATTTGGATGATTTTTAGTGCACAATTTACTGCACAAACTTAACAAATTGAAGCAAAATAAGAATAAGATGAAAATAATTCTTAGCTTAATTTATGGACAAGACATAGAAGCCTTTTTTCATGGACTAGACTTACACTTAGTTTAGAAAAGCTTAAAGTATGTCATCTTAATTTTACCATCAAGATTATACTATATAGTTGTGTTTTATCACTAAACATCATGTTCTGGAAATGCAGTTTAAAATTTTTAATTTTAATTTTGTAATTTCTTACATTTTTTTAGAACATAAATGATCGATTTTCGTTGTATGCATGCAAAGTTAAATTTGCACTGAAATAATCCAATAATGAAAATACATATTATATCATAACCTACAAGAAAATATTTAAAATGATTGTCAATAGAAATGCTTACAACTTTTGATTTCTTATTTTACTGTGCAATAAGGAGATTATGGAAGTTTTATTTAGTTGATTTTTCCATAATATTTTTCTGAATCAAGAATTTTGAGATAGTTTTTCATATGCATGTGTATGTTTGATCATAGATGATTATGTTTCGAAAGTGCACTTTTTTAATTGAATGTTAAGCAGGTTTATATATATTATAATTTTTCTCTTCACTTCATATTTGTTTTAAATATTTTCCTCCCTCAAGATAATGAATATATTAGATTATTGTGTACTTTAAGGTGAAATGATTTGATTTATCTTGTTAATTTTCAATAAAGTCATTGCTTATATTTTGTAGAATAAAATAATCAACTTTTATTATAGAATAGGTCAAAAATGTATGGAATAATGTCAATCTCACAATGAAAATCAAACTATAACATAGTATGCAAATACACGTTGTAAAAATTGTTTTCTAAATGTTCTTAAAAATTTTTATGTCTTGTTCTATTGAGTACAAGAAAATTAAGGTGCTATTACTACAAGTAAAAATATTTGTATGTCCATAATATTTCTTTGATTATGAAATCTGTGGCGATTTTTCATATCCTATGTTTGGTCATAGAATATTATATTATAAAAAATATAAATACAGATTTAAGAAAAATAAGAAAATTTCTACAAATATATCATTTTCTCTTCACTACTATATTTTTACCTCCTTCCATTATCCTGGTTATTAATTTGTATAGATGATTATATTTTTTGAGGTGAAAGTATTCTCAAATAATTTGGCTACTTAATTTTCAATTTATTTGTTTCTTATTTTCTTTTACAACAGAAACTACTGACTTACGTAATATGAAAGGCCACATTTATGTTGTATAAGATAATCTATTAAATAAGCTAATTTATATCATAACATATGAATATCTTATTCTTGAGTTGAATTTAGTTAAGCAAGTTGAGAAAAGGAAAGTAAGTTTCCTTTTTATCAATTTCAAACTTATGTTATGCTTTAGAATTCCCCTTACATGCTGGTACATTTCACGTACCGAGCAATTTATCCTGCATCCTTTCATGATGCATATACAAGTGTCCAGGAACATCAACAGGTACTTCGTTTATACCTCATTCAGTTTGAGTTAGCTATAGTGAGCCTCCTTGCTTACGGAGTGTTCCATTTGTACTTTAAGTTATTAGTTATTTGGATGTCGTGGGTCTTTTTCCAGCTCTCAGTTGTTAGTTAGAGGCTTCAAAGATAGATAATAGATTTTCAAAATTCTTTTTTATTTATTTTGTTAAATGTTAAAGACTTGATTTACCTAGTTTTTGTCAGCTAAATATACGATTATATGTTGAGTTAATTATTTGAGTTTCAATTAATTTATTCTATTTTAAGCTATGTATGCTTAAGTTAGTCTTTCACTTGTAGTTAGCAAGGATGAGTGTTTTCTTTGGAACCATCAATGATTATCGAGTGTCTGCCATGTCTACGGTGTAGGCTCGAGTCGTGACAAACTTGGTAATAGAGAAAAAAGTTTAAATGTCCTAGGGTGTCTTCGAAGTCGTGTCGCGTAGGATCTTGTTTATGGTTGTGAGGGCCCCACTTATATTAATGAAAAACTACGTACATTTAAGAAAAGTCTCCCTTTCTTTAATACTCTAAATCGTTCAATAAAGCTAAGTTATAGATACTTATTGATACTCATGAGTTTATCACATTCATTCATTTGACTACCCTTCATACTAAAGGTGGATGAACAAAAAAGTCAGTCCTTTATCGTTGAGTTGCTCGTAGAATTTTTTTGAAGAAGTCATGAGATTTTAGAGGAGCTTGAGTGAATCCCATAAGTGAGCAAGTGTTCAGTTACAAAGGAATGCACTCATATCCATATGCATCGTGCATTTTAGCTAAAGATTGATTTGTAATCTTTTGTCTAAGCTTTGTTTCAGTGAGATTCTTATTGTAACATCTGGCTAATTGAAAGAACTAGAAAGAGCTAGAATAGGAATTAGTCATTTTACGAAAAAATGAAAAATCTGGAAATTTTTTAACTTATGTTAAGTTTGATGATTTTATTCAATTTCGAACGACCATAACTCCTAGCAAAGACGTGTTAGGTGTGCTTCTAGATACTGCAAAAAAAAACTCTTGTAATTATCTTTCCAATGCAGCCAAGTTTGTAAGATTTCGAGTTCCTATGAGTGAGATATACGATTTGAAAGTTTGGTTGTTTGGATTGGGAAAGTTAATCCGGATTTTGGAAGGGTGTTTTAGTATTTTGCATGCCATATTAATTTAATTTCATTTTTTGTAATCAGTTGGGGTCTAAACTGATCTTTTTCAGTTTACGCTTTACAATATTGAGTTAAGGTTTTTAGAGAAGAGAAAAGATGAGGAGAACGGATGACAGGAAGTAGGAATTATCAAATTTTGAAGCTAAGATTGTAGATTTCGTCAAGGGTTGATCCCTACGAGGTATGTGAAACTATCATAGCCTTGGGTTCGTTCACCCATGCATCAATCATGTTTAGTTTAGCAAATTCCTTCTAAAAGTGGGTTGAAAGTTGATGTTCTTCCTATGTGTTCTTGAAATTTTTTTCGTTCTTGAATTGGGATGAGTGAGAAGTTCTGTAGGCTATCGCGTCTTGTTTTAAAGTTTGTTTGAGTTACTTTCTCTGGTACATTTGTTGGATGACTGAATCTAAAGAGAATTCTAAAAAGGAACTGAGTTTAGGCGAATAGGGAATGGAAAATGAAGAAGGAAAAAGTCTGGCAAATCAGGGAATATGGTATGCGTCGCGGACCTATTCCTCAAATTATGAAATACTCTCTTCGTGGAGCAAAGTGGTCATGGACCGTTTTGTGTCAAAAGTTGTTTTCGCAACCAAATATTTAAATACATCTCTGCATCGTGGACTAGTTTCAAACTGTGATTTCTTGATCGACCCTCATGTTAAAAAATACACCTAAACATCATGAGATCCTTCCTATCACAAATTACCATCCTTAAATCCATAAATTCAGATCCAAGAAAAGTTAAAAGTAAAGTATAAAAGTTAAGAGTCAAGTATATATGGTAAGAATCAAGTCAAGAGAAGTTCATGGGTAGTAATGGTCATACTTTTTAGATGAGACCCAAGTAGTTTTTAGCATAAACTAGTGGATCCACTTAGTTAAGGAAATTCTATATGTCGGAAAAGTATAAGATAGGTCAAGTAACGTGGGCAAGATGATGTATCACTTCTTAGGCGCATAAACTATATTACATTATCATATGAGCAAGTTAAGTTGATATAACATTTCTTTGAAAAATTGAGTTTCTTTCTATTGTTTTAAAATCATTCCATATATTGCATGTCTATTATTGCTTGAGTTAAGTTACTCATGAGTTTAGTAAATCCAAAGTAAGTGTTTCTTTCATATTCCTTTTCAAGTTTATGTTATGTTTAGCATTATGCTAACATACTAGAACATTCAATATACTGATGTCAGTTGGCCTGCATCATCTAATGATATAGACATATGTAACCACGATCAACATCTAATGCCTTGTTACTTAGGTTGAGCACTCAGAGAAAGTTGGTAAGCCTCTTTGCTTTCCAGAGGATTCGTTTCATAATTGCTTAGCTTTCCATTGATAGGATGATCAAGATCCTGTCCTGACATCCTTTCTTGATTTAAAGTCTTCATAGACATTTAGTAGTAAGTTACCTTTATATTATTATTTCATATGTTAAGACCTGAGTTGCAATATTCGCCAAGTTGAATGTTTGATCTTTAAACTTTCTAAGTTATTTTATTAAATAGTTGATTAGAAGTGAGTAGATCACTATAATAATGCTTAGAGTCTTCCGTTGAATAAGTATGTTAGACCAAGGGTTTGATTGTAGTTAGTAATGGTTCTCGAGTGTTGGCAAAATCCAAGGTGTAGGCTTGGGGCGAGAAACTTATGATAAAGTATATTTAGAGCTTGGGTAGTATTTCTACCTGGAAAGGGTAGTATGAATTACGAGATCATGAGCAGTATTAGTGAAACATCCAAGAGTTAGAGAAAATTATGCATAGGTTTAGTGATCTATGAAAGAGAGATAGTGATGGGGCGTATATGTTATTATAGTCATGCACCCATGAAGTTGTTGATTAGGAGTTTTAGTTTATGGGTAGACTAAGAAGTGAAGAGTCGAGAAGATTTCATCATAGGAGGTAGAATGTGTTGTAGCTAGAAAGGAGTTGGTGATGAAGTGTCATTATGTAGGAAATGACCAAGTGTAAGTAATGTCTAGAATGACAAGAGTGTTTATGAGGTGATACAACTAAGCTAGGATTCTGATTTTGAGGGAGAGACCATAGTTTTTGAAGTGTTATAAAACATATTAAGCATTGATGTACATTAAATAAGTGAATAGTACTGAAGTTCTGAAGGGAAATGTGATAGTAAATTGTAAGTATGAAAACTAAGAGGCGAGGATTAAAAACTTGTCATAAGGTCCTACTGTCACATTTGGAAATACATCCTAGATGTAACCGGCGTCCTCGTCCTCTTTCAGGACTAAGACTAGCCTCTGATCTTACATTATTACATTCATAGGTCAAAATTAGCAGAAAATTTAAACTTTTCATTATTTCTACGTTGAGGTTTGTGTAACAACCCTAAAAATTAATAGGATCAAGACTTAGGGAGTCAAGATTTCTTACGATTAAACAAAGGTTCACACGAATTGATACGCGTCAAACCAGACCTCAAAACCCTTACCACGACCAAGTCAACTAACTTGGGGAGTCATTTGAGCTTGGAAAGGTTGGAACCAACCAAGTAAGGCTCGCGAAAATGAAGATTTAATTGAAGGAGTCTTTAACGGACTTAAAAGAGGAAATTTCATGTTTTGAGGGTCCTGGGGTAAAATGGTCTTTTCCAGGTCGAGGGTAATATTGTAATTACCCTATGTAATTAATAAATTAATTTAATTAAAAGACCAATTCGGATTGGGGCGACCTGAAGTGACCCATTTGGCAAATGGGGTGCCACTCGGGTTCGAGCCCCACTAAGAGCAATGAATTGATGATTTAATCATTAACTAAAATCTATTCAATAAAGGTAAAATGGTCCTTTCACGTATTAATAAAAATAAACCAGATTTTGTATTAATTTAATTAAATCCTATTTTGACTAAGTCTTGAATTTAGTCTCCTAATCCAAATAACTCTCTCCCTCACGTTTCTCAACTCTCTTCCACGTCTTTCAACTCTCATTCTCTCACACTCTGACTAACAAGAAAGCTCAAGAACAGTTTAATAACAATTGTTCTTCACACTGGAAAAACACACGAAAAGTTTTAAGAAAAGCAAGGTAATAAAAAACGTCAAGGCAAAGGGAGGTTGTTCGTCAAGTGGCGTGTACATTGAGGAGAATTTGGGCGTGGTTTTGAGGAGTTTCTGGGAAGCAGCTGCACACTTGAACAATATCAAAAGTTATGGGTTTCTTCTCTCTTGCCCTTTCCCAAGAGGTCCCTACGATTCAAAAGATTCATTCCGAAACTAAGGTGTTCCCTTTTTTTTATGTCCTTGTCCCTAGCTCCCAAATGAATTCGTAGGATGGGTATGTTGTGCTGCAAGATTTAGGCATAAATGATGTGTTTATATTAAATGTGAACATGTTTATGTGAGGGAAATTACGAAAATGATATTCAAAGTGTGATAGAAAAGGTTGGTGTGTGTGAACACGTTGGCAGTGCCTAAGCCACTGTTTGGAGTCGTATAAGACATGAAATTCTTGTGTATTTTATGTGTGAAATGTGTATACCATGTGATGTTTATTGCAATGAAATATAGTAGATTGAAATGACCATCTTTTATCCAACTAAACTTATGAAAAATGTGCCTAAAATGAGTTGAAGAATGACTAAAATTTTCCACCATTTGTGTACTCTTCAAGAATGTTAAATTCGAGTTTTTCAAAGTAAAATAAAATAAGTAAGGTCAATGGGAATTGAACCAAAGTACTCACATGTTAAAGAAGCAGAAAAAGAAACAAAAAAACGTGAAGGAGATAAGGGGATTCGATCCTAGTTACTGTTTTTGCGGAAAAAAGGGAAATGGGGCTAAGGGGATTCGATCGTAGCTACTGCTTTCGCAAATAAGAAAAGGGAAATGGGGCTAAGGGGATTCGAACCTAGCTACTGATTTCACAAAATAAGGAAAGGGAAATGTTGCTAATGGGATTCGAACTCATGAACTGGAGGTGAATGAAGAAAAAAGTAATTAATCAAATAAATGGAAGGCATGGAATTTGAACCCACAAACCCCAAAGCATCGGCAAAATCAAATGAAAAAAATAAGGAGGCTTCGAGGGTTCGAACCCAAAACTTCCCTATCCCAACGAGAATTAATTGAAAAATCCAAGAGTTTTTGAGGGTTTGAACCCACAACCTCTTGGTTTAGGAAAGAATGGGCAACAAGAGACTAGCAAAAAGTAAAAAGGCACTATGGGGGTTTGAACTCCCAACCCTTCGGTTAACTAAGAGTAAAATTAAAATAGAAAATAAATCCTTCAATGTAAATATTGAGATTTAATTTAGAGTTATAATGTTATGAATATTAGAAATAAAATCAATGAAAAATATAAATGATATCCAAGTGATTCAAGATTTGGGTTCCCTTGGTCAAACTTCCATATTGATACATAAGTCATATGTGAGTAAAATATCCAAGAATAATTCCATCAACTTAGATCAAAAGTCAATATCTTGGCTTATACTTTAGATACATAAGTTTTGTACTACACAATCTTAGGAAACTTAGAATCTCTGAGCAAACTATTAGTGAAGCCCCATGGCTTGTATGTATAGACACATAAGTCTAACATACGTTCAAAAATAAGTGAACCTAAGATGTATGTAATGAATGATAAACCTTAGGAGGGTAACTATGAGTGTAAGATACACTAAGTGGCCAAGTGCATTGGCATATGATGAGATGAACTATGAAATGATGAAATGAACATTCACGTAATAAGAGGTGAGTAACTATGAAAAGCAAAGGTGCTAATAATGAAGAATGTGGTGACAACCTGATATGAATATAATGTATATGGCGAGATCAATCTCAAATGAGCCTAAGAAAATGTTACCAATACGTAAGCACCAATGATAGTGTAAGATAATGAAGAGACCAGTCTATATGAACACTCTAATGAAAGTATTGAGCTTAACACACTTAATACTAATAATAAGATGAGAAGTAATCTAATGAGCTATGTTGTCCTCATAGTAGAAGCCATATTCCATGACTTATAAGTTATACGTAATGGAAATTTATACTGAGAACCGATAGGCTAGCTATAAGCGATGATGCCTCCTTTCGGTAAGGGCGAAGGTTCACGTAACTTTCATGAGATGAGACTGTCCGGCTTGCGGGGTATGGTTCTCCATACATATCCTAGTCTTTGAACCTATACTGTCAATATAGGGATGTGGCGAGGTTAAATTCCCATTTATGCTAGCATGTTTTTGGGTCACTTTGGCTGGTGATACCACCTTTTTCGGTATGGGGGAGACACTGGATTTCATGATGCTCACATGATCTATGTTGGTTAACGTTAAGTTCCCAATAAATGAATGAGGTCAGCCTCAAATGAAGCACATAATCAAATGAATGATACCAAAGGTGTTAGGATAGGATAATCAAGAGGTGAGATAGACCCATGTAATGACATTAGGTTATTCCTGATCATTGCACAGCAAACCCGATGAAAGTCTTAAACTATACCTTAGGTATAGCTGGTGTTCACACTTGCCTATGAATGAAATGAAATCAAGTATGTATGAATGAATGAAGCAGACTCTGTGTTTGCTAATGAAGACTCCCTATTTAAGGTCCCATGTGTTGAGCCCTCATTTTGGGAAGTCTTAATGTCAATTCCATGATTCCAAGGTCTCATGGTATATGAATGAATGATATGAAAGAAGTATGTGTTATATGTTATGTGTTATGATATTTGCTATATGATGATGTTATGTGTTGTGTGCAATACGATATTTATAACGATATATGTTACTCTCATGGAATGACCTTCCTAACTCAATTTGGAAAGTTCGCTAACTTTCCTAATCTCAATTTGGCAAGTCTACTTATTTGACTTCCAAAAATCATGTCTTTAGGAAAGAGATATTCTTTACCATGCATGTCCTTGGTGTGTGCTTGCATATACCATACTTAGTACAAGTGTGTACTAACCCTATACATCTATACTATTTTAGGTGCAGGCACAGGTGGGCGATAGAGCTACATGTTCATTGTTGCAGCTATTCGGACGTCAAGATTCATCCGAAGTTTGGTAGGTCCTCATGCTTTCGAGGATGCTACTGTTTTACATTCTAGAATAGTTTTAGAGTTGAGCTAGTGGAGCATGTTCCACTAGCATTTCTTTCCTGTTTGGGTTCTGAATTTGTATTGGTGCCATTTTCACCATTATTCAATTAATGGTTAATGAACTATTTCTTTCAGTTGCTTATTTCTTCAATGTTAGATGGTTGATGATGAACGATTATGAAATGTGAAGAATATTTAGCAAGTATGTTAAAGATAAAAAAGTTTTAAATTTTCCGCTAAAATTAATCTAGGTGAGGTAAGAATAACGCATGTAGGCCTATCTGCAACCTCTGAGAGGTAAAAGACGTCGGTCTCGTTTGGGGTCTAGATTTCGGTCTTGACAGTTTGCATAGAACTCTACATACACATAGTATATAATGAGTATACGTAGACCCTTCGTATAAGAAGATTACTTAGTCTTCTACTTTTATTGCACATAGATATATAAGATATAACATAGTCTCAAAGCATGTCTCATCTCATAACCAACTAATAAGAGTATATCAAATTGGCACTAGCCCATACATCAATATAATAATACCACATATAGTCCATACAAATGTTTCGTACTCAAAAGAAAGAAAAGAAACATAAGAGTGTTAAAACTAAAATCCTTCATAGTTTGATAGTGGCATTGCCCTCGGAAAGCGAGGACCTATCCAACTTGGATGATTAAGAATTCCATGTCTTCTTCAAAGTCATCTCCAAAAGCCCTTCAATGACTGGAACATAAATGTTGGGGAAAAGGAAGAAATGAGGTTAGTATACCAGTTGTACTAAATATGAGACCATATGCACACATACTTTGAAAACATGCTAAGAAAAGGGATATTTCATAAAGTGTAACGACCTGTTTAGTCGTTTTGAGCAGCAGCTTTTATTTCTGGAAAAACTGGCTGAGACGACGGATCCCACGACGGACCGTCATGGGCACGACGGACCGTCGAGGGGGTCTCGTTCCAAAACACTTAGAATTCTGAAATTTGGGTACTGAAATTGACTCTCTAAACTTCGTGACGGAATGGCAGGACGGACCGTCACAGGCGTGACGGGCCATCACAGACCCTTCAAAGAATTAAATCTCTGAACTTTATGACGGAAACAGCAGGACGGACTGTCGCAAGCACGACGGGCCGTCACAGGCTGCGTAATCCCAGGCTGAGTTGGATTTCTTTAAATGTTTTAAGGAACGTTTTGGACTATTCCTGCTATAATTATAAATTTAATGGGTTAATGTTAATAATTTAACTACTTGACGGTTAAAGGAGATAACCTTGAATTAATTAATGGGTTAATTCATCATCTTTTATACTTAATTATATGTTAATTAGGGTAAAAGAAAGAGGGTTTTAATAAGAAAAATAGAAAGAACAAGGAGAGGGAAAGAGAACGATCGAGAGAAGAGGGAAACGAAGAGGAAACAAAGCTTTGGGAAATTGCTTGCTTGATCACGAATCTTCGGTGGAGGTAGGTTATGGTTTTTATGCTATTCGTAGTAGACTCTTAATAGCGAATGATATGTGTTGGGTAGTATTATAAAACCTTCTATATGCTTAATTGTGTGCTTACATGATGTGATTATATAATTGTGATGAATAATCATGATGAGTCTATTGAATCTCTAATCCTAAATTTACCTTGTTAATGATGATGCCTTGGTATAAGAGAAGGCTTGATGAACTAAAGTAATGAGATTGATGATGCCTTGGTATAAGAGAAGGCTTGATGAACTAAAGTAATGAGATTGATGATGCCTTGGTATAAAAGAAGGCTTGATGAATTAATAGAATGAGAATTAGTGGATCGGGTGTCACGAACCAACACGTAGAATTAGGGGATCGGGTGTCACGAACCGACACGTAGAATTAGGGGATCGGGTGTCACAAATCGACATGTAGACTTAGGGGATCGGGTGTCACGAACCAACACGTAGAATTAGGGGATCGGGTGTCACGAACCGACATGTAGAATTAGGGGATCGGGTGTCACGAACCGACATGTAGAAATAGGGGATCAGAGTGTCACGTTCCGGCACATCGTAGTAGGGGAGCGGAGTGTCACGTACCGACACAAGAGGAATAAAGATAATGAATCTTGAAATTATGTTAATAAATTCGAATGAAAAGAAACTATATCCCAAATGAGTATGGTGTGGAGACTTGAGTTCTCATAGGTGTGTTTGATGTGGTTACACATGATTTGTGAACTTGTTGCTTTCACCTGTTGAGGAATATGGTTGATTTTATGTTATTATCTGATACATACTGTTTTCTATTTTGAGTTGGTCGATGATATCTACTCAGTACTTGTGGTTGTACTGACCCCTACTTGTAATTGTTTTTTTTTTGTTATTTGTGGAGTGCAGCAAACGTACCGTCATCTTCAACTCAACCGCAACTCTAGCCAGTCTTCGTCACACCAGATTTCAGGGTGAGCTAAAGCTTTTAGCTTGGACTGGATCTTCTTCTTCATGTCTTGATGCCTTGAAGTTCTGGCATAGACTAGCCATTATTTATGTTTAGTTTCTTAGATACTCTTAGCTTTAGTAATTTAAGGATAGATGTTCTTGTGATGATGACTTCCAGATTTTGGGGATAATAACAAGTGTTTGAGTTTTAGAAGTTATTAATTTATTTTTATTAATGAGTTTTAAGTCTTCCGCATTGTATTCTGTCTATTATGGTTAAAATGTTGGGGTTTGGATTGGTTGGTTCGCTCACATAGGAGGGTAAGTGTGGGTACCACTCGCGGCTCGATTTGGGTCGTGACATAAAGTGTGCACTTTTCATTAAAAACATTTATGCACATCCAACAAGACCATACCTACCAATAAGACACATTCACTATGTCATATGCATGTACATCACAAGAACAACAACATCAAGTCTAGTCAAGTCAACATGCATATAATATAGTTGAATACATAGTCAAGTAACTCTATCATCGTTTCATAATAGCAGCAAGCATGAATAAACGTACATTTCAACCTAAACCAAAGCAAGACAATTACCCATGAACCCCTATCAAGTCAACAAGTGCAATGACCAAGTAAATCCCCTTAACCTTACTCAATCAACTAACCCAATAAGAATCATGACCAACATCCTACTTCACATAGCATAACATTAAAGAGTACATGTCATCATACTTTAACAATATTGACCAACACATATTCACAAGTGTGACTAATCAACATTTAGTATCAACCATGAGAAATTTCGTCATATACATATCATTTATTATCATAAGCATATTCATATATAACCACAACCTTCTAAAGTTCTCTTCAAGGCCAACTAGTTCAAAGCATAGGTAGAGTCCCATACCCTTACCTAGGCAAAGTCAAACCTATTAATCCCATTAGTTGGTTTGTACTTCATTGCTTCATTATTAGTTTAGGGAACACTTTCCTTAAACGACATAGACCACATGAGCTAAGTGTGCAATTCGGTGTTGTAAAACATTACACGCATGGAAGATGGTCTACCGACCAAAGTAAAACCAAACATAAACATAGCTTTCTAGGTGGATTCACTAGCTAGTCTTCCTATGAGGGCAACATAGTTCAAGAACTAAGAAATAGGTATAATCCCTCTACATACCACTTGGCAATTGGGGCCTCCACTCATTGGAATCCATTGGATGAGTATCCTCTTTTGGAGTCAACACCACAAATGGAATTATATGGTGAATTGTCCTCTATGGGAAGTCATCACCTCCCACTTTCAAGTTTACTCGGTGCTAAGCTAAGTCCCTTTTTAAATGTATTTATTAATCATCATAGCTTATTGTAGGTCATAGGCTCTAACCCTTGGATAATCATCATCATCATAGCTCAATAAGAATTGCATGAGTATAGTCCTTTTTATAATTCATATAAGTGAGGTTAGCACATTGAGATATAACTCCATCATAAGGCACATTAGTAAACCATTTACCATCTTTATAAAATTATATCTTATCCAACACCTCACAAACCATAGTCAAGACATTTCAATTCAACTTCATACCAACCTATCAATCCTAGTACAAGGCATACTGCAATACAATATCATGACTTAATCACAATTAAACATATTTTAAAGTAAAAGATAGGATCATAAAGACTTACTCAATATCCTTGAATAGCCATCATTATGGTCTTACAATCAATGCACAATTACATCCAACAATAGGTGTAATAACGTCAAATAATAGTAATTAACACAAGAACTAGGCCAATTGCATCATCACAATCCCAATTAATATCAATTTATAACCTAGGATTGGGGGAATGAGGGTTCACCATGAATTCATCAAGATTTCAATCCAATCCCAACACTACATTACCCTAGTCAATCTTACATGTATTAGAACATATAAAACAAGTCTACTAATCAATTCATTCTTATAATTTCCATCAATTTATCACCAAGATCCAAGATTTAGGAAATTGGGGAAAGGAACATGATCATCATTAGATTGCATCAATTAAATCAATTGTCCAACATTCTATACTCAATTAGTCATAGGGAATCATAATTCATCATCTATTTGAAGTTTAGAAGAAAACACATTATAATTGGAAAACCCTATGGTATTGGGTAATTTAGAAATCAACTTTGAGAGTAACTCTTGGGAAAGGAATCATCAGAGTGAAAAACTTATCTTAATGAAGATTAATCCACGAAATTTAAGTGAAATTCTATAGAAATCGACCTTCTTCGTCAATGAAGGATTTGGGAGAGAGAAAGTAGAGAAAGGTGAGAGATTTTGGGTTTTGTTTTGAGAATTTAGGTTTAGGTGAGTCATAAATGACTTAAAATAATCCTTAGGCTATATATAATAACCCCCTAAATTATTGAAAACCCCTAACTAAAATTGGTCTTTTTGTGAAGTTTAAATGTCAAAAATATGATTTTACCGAATATGGGAAGTGGCTCCTCATGCGGGGCCAACACACATTTTATTTTTGAAAAGGAGACTTAACCAGTGAGGTCCGTGAGGGATGTGCGTCGCACAGTAGCCACTGAATCTTTACTTTTGCAGGTTGCTTAGGCAACCTGCTCACCCATGTTGGGGTTCTCCTTCTTGACCTTTTGGGTGGTCTTTGGGGTGTTGTTGTTGGACATTTAGACTCTTTATGCTACACTCTACCTAACCAAAGTATTTTTACAAGTTTTATACTTCATTTGATCCTGCGAAACCATTCCCAAACATAGAAATGTCAACTAGTTCAATTAGGCTCGTTTCGGGATGTCATGGATGTCCTTTGACGTCTTGGCTCTAAAACTTCTCAGATGACGTCCAAGAATTATTTCAGGTCATAAAACAATATCTAAACCTCTATACACTCATGTTAGGCTCTATATTAGGTCTTGAATTTTTTAGTGTTACAGCTCGTGGAACTAAAATTTGTGCGTTGTAGTTATGAATTTATATATTAGGCAAGAAATCATATTGATAATCAAGTGTAGTAATACGCAATAAGCTTTAATTTTTAAATGAGGCTCACGATCAAAAGAATTACAACATGAAGATGATGATGTTAGTCAAGATATTTGATCTAAAGACTTGGCATAGTGTATGTGAGGAATTGAGGTGATAAGCCATAATAAATATGAGTGTTACAAGGGAGAGCTCCTCACGTTTAGATAAGGGAAGCGAAGTATGGCTAACTCAAGAGACTAACAAGAGCATTACGATGTTTATCGGGACAGTATGTTACCAAATGAGGATCAAATTAAGTTATGAGTGGTACAAGTGAGAGACCCTCACATTTAGATAAGTGAAGTGAAGTGTCGCTAAGTCACAAGAGTAACAAGAGAATTAAGAGGTGTGTCTAGACGGTATGTTACCAAATGAGGTTCAAATTAAGTTATAATTTTCCATGTGTGCCTAGATAGCATATTTGAGTTGTCAATGTTGAATAGGTCCACAGGTTTCAAGTGTTAGTGTTAGACCTAATGAGATTATAAGATGAGATATTAGTTGTAGTGTTGAGAATCTCATAAGAAGTTTGTTTGTAGGAGTCCATGGGGTTGTTAGATTACTAAGATTGAATGTGGTGGTAAGGAGTTATTGTCTTGAGATGAGATTTTTTATAGAGAGATATAGACCCAGACTCTCAGGATTTTGTTTAGCTTGATTATACTGAAACTATACCATTAGAATCAGACCTTGGTAAGAGTAACACTCTTTCATACCTAGTCCAGTCATCATTCGAGAAAGCATGATCCCAAGGGGAGATATTGTAACAACCCAGGAAAATCTTGAGCTTAGAAAAACATCCTTCATTTTAATAGGATTTTACCAAGGAATTTAAAGTTTCATATGTATTAAAGTCAGTCACTAGATGTAGTACCTTGACTTCCAAGACGAACTAAAATAGACATAGCAAAATTTAAAAAATTTCAAGTTGTGCTTTAGTTATGAGTTTTGGGTAAACTTAAAACGATTATAACAATCAGTAAAGGATGAATTAGGTGCGTACAACATAGATAGTTAGATTTCTTTGAATTATCTTTCCAGTGCTACCAAGTATGCTAAATTTCGAGCTCGCATAAGGGAGATATGGACGTTTGAAGTCAGGCTGTAAAGTTTAGGAAAGTTACCCAAAAATACAAGGGTTATTTTGGTCTTTCACTTACCCAGTTGAGTTGAAGAGTTTTTATTAAGTTTTTTGGAGTCTATACTGATTAGGATTATTTCATTCATCTCCAAAATCATTTAGGATTTTACACAGAAGGTTCAAGAGGAGAAAAAGTTCAATGTTTCAAACACTCGTTGAATAATTCAAAGATTTCTTTAAGAACCCAGTTTTTTGAAGTATGTATGCTCCATAGTGTTTGGTTCGTTCACCCAAATGCCAATCATGAGTTTCATTTGCAATTCTATACATAAATTTTGTGAAATTTAATTTCTTTTTAAGTTCTTGATAAGTGATCTTGAAGTATCCTTATCGATTAAGTTTTGTGTTTTGATGCAAGATTCTACTTATTCAACTTCAAACAACCATATCTCATAGAATATAAAGAGTAACATGTGTCTTAACTTATTAGATTAAAGGTATATAAATCTACTTTACAACGCCATAAATTTCGCGTAATGCCAATTTCAGAGTAAACAATTATGATTATTTTAGTAACATATACAATGTTGTTAGCAATATCGCCTATGGGAATACATTAAAAAGATCTGTTTGGTTTTTTTACCTCTAAGATAACCTATACAGATTTATTGACTACTAAGAGACTCAAAACAATTCTCTTCTCTATCAAATTTAAGCAAAACACTAAGGAAAAATCAAAGCAGAAGACTTCATTCAAGATTCTTTCAATATTTTATCAAGATTCTTCTTCAAGGTAAGTATTTCTCCAAGAATTTTAATTCTCAAGCCATGGAGAATTCAAGAAACTAATTAAAGTATCTCAAGAAAGGTTTCCTTGATCGTTACCTTAAAGTTAGGGTTTCAAGGCTTTTTATCAAGTTCTACTTCAAGATTCTTAAAGAAACTTGACTTCTTGTGTTCATGGTTCTTTTAAAAATTCTATTCCCAATTATTGTTTTAAATTGAGTTTTGAGGAAGTAAGTATGAGAATTAAAAAATTGTATGTATGAGTTCCATATTATTATGAAAGACCCTCGAGTCGAGTTGTTCTTGCCCATAAATTTTGCATCAATTTCATACATTAAACATCTTTGAGGGGACCGGTACCTTACAGTTCTAAGTAACTGAGCAGTGAGTTGCTTATCCTTTTGATATTATATTCCCACTTATGATACTACTACATGTTACTTATGAAACCCTTGAGTTTAGTTGTTCATGCCCATAATCCCACATGAACCCTATGGGTCGAGAAGGCTAATCATGAGTAGTATAATTTAATCTTAAGGAGGTTCTTTATTGTTAATATGTCACACCCTAAGTCTACACCCTGGATGTGGCCGACACCCAATGACCATTGTTGGCCTTAAGCGAACCCTTGGTCTTGCTTACTTAACTCAGCAAAAGACTTAAACATAAGATATAACTCAAGGAAATAACTTAAAAGAAGTAATTACCCAATTTGGCAATCCAATGTCTTAGTAAATTACAAGTGAAAGGAAAAGACTAAGAAAACTACTACCATATGTCTTTATAGCCTCTAAAGTAAAGATGGATGTTGGGACAGAACCCCCAATTGTCCTAACAACAGAATACTAAAACAATTAACTAAAAGCTAAAGATGTCCTCCAGAATGAAGAGAGGCTCATCAAATGACTCTAAGCTACATATAGGATCAATAGTTCACCGAATGCTGATCCTAGTTACCTGCTCTTCATCATAATACGATGCAGACCAACTGGAATCAGTACATCAAATGTACAAGTATGCAAGTTGGAATGCTAACAACACTTAAGTTTGAAAAGGAGTAAAAAGGAACACTTAACTTGGATATTTTCAACTCATGAATAACTTAACTCATTTCAATATAATGCATTTTAAAAGAAAGTGAAATATAAAGAAAAACTATCTAAAACATGATGTAAACACTAAAGTATGCAAGATAAAATATAATTTACTATATATGTAAAAATAAAAGTAAACTAATAAATACAAGAATACAATAACTTATCTGGGAGTTTTTGTAACCGGCAACCATTACTTAAGAGCTACAATGATGATACATCAATCTACCTCAGGCTGCCAGTGCATCCTATACCCATCCAAAGGTATAAGACCTGAATTGCCTAATGGATCCACTAGTCTACTGTAAAAAGGGTTCATTCAAAAAGTATGAACCTTTTCTACCTATGGTAGCTACATAGTTTATGGGGATTGTGAGTTGACTGAAGTCTCCCCCATATCAGTGCTCAATATTACTCCCAAAAATATGTTGGTGTTTTAAAAATATGTTGATCTTGTGGTTTGCTTTTAGTGATCAACATACTTAGCTCAAAGTTATCTTGGGTATCATAGTTCCCTGTTTTCTCCTTTTAGAAAGCTACAGTTCGTTTCTGAAAACTTGCCCTAAGGCTCCTTGGAAATGAAAGTTTCCTTACAAATTAAATGTTAAAACAATTTAAATCTCTTTGGGAATACTTAGTCCTCTTATACCTTTGAAGAATAGAACTTCAACTTACTCTTTACTTAGATTCAAACATTAGTATTAAAATAAAGTTAAAATGTTTAAATAGGAACCATGAAAACCATTAAGAACTTTACTTTAACTTACTTCTTAGCTTTAGACTTGACTTCTTTACTTCCTTAAATTTGATCTTAACTTTTCTTGAATTAAATTATGGATTAAAGATTTATGATCTCATGTTTATGGATGACTTTATGAGTTTTAGACGTACCTTAGAATGTTGGAAACAACTACGAAATGTGGTTATATCACTTGAGAACTAGTACGAAACGATGGAGGAAAAACGGAGTCTCCAGGAGTCCTCGGTGCTCTGAGAGATGTGGAGCACTAGATCCTGATAGACAGAGTTGTCCTGAGGTGCTCTGGCTGGCGTGGTGTGCCAGAGCCTAATGAAAAGAGATTGTACTGAGAGGATCTTGTTTGTGCGGCGCCCGAGGACTAGTCAAATGGGAGTTTCAACTTTTCTTCTCTATTTTTCATCTCTAAACCCTCTAGAATTCCATATATCTCACCCCAAAAACTTAGGATCACTATTAACCTCAATACCTAATACATTAGACTCAAAAAAACTCAAAAACATGAATTAGTCAACTAGAAGCGTACTAAACTCAACCAACATGAATTCAACCATTGTTCTTCAAGAACTTCAATTTTCCTCAATAAATATACTCAAAATCACTGAGTAAACAAGTTGGTGTGTTGTTGAACTAACATAACACGAAAATATCCCATTTAACCTTAATAGGGATCACCCTGAATAATTCCACTAGAAGATCTTAGCGTTCTTTATGAAATCTTGTTCTTTCTTTCAAGCCCTAAGCGTGAATAACTTTTCTAAACTTACTTAAGGATTAGATTTACCCCTAATAAACCTTTAAAATTAATTAGGAAATATTTCGGTGAAAAGACCAATTTACCCTTACTAAAATCCGGATTGCGGCCTTCCTCAATCCAATAGCCCAACTTCTGATAGGCATATCTCCCCATATGATATCGAAAATGCACAAACTCGACGGCGTTGGAAAGATATCTCCAAGGGATTTCAAACAATATAAATAACTGGCTCTAACTCATCCTAAGGTAGAATTTATGGCCGTTTCAAATGTCAAAAAAACTCAGTTTTTACACTTGGGAAATTTTCTAGATTTCTTCTATTTTTTCAAAAAATGATAAATTTAGTTTCTTAGCTTATTCTTGGCTATTACGAGTTATGAGATGTTACAATACCTCCCCCTCGGTAACATTCATCCTCGAATAAGAATTCTTTCACTATACTAAGGATAGTAATATCAAGTTCAACACTTAACAACCTAAAAGCAATTAACAATCATGCTTAGTCATAGTTCATAAAATACTAAGAAGAGAATTATTAGCATGATCTTCATCCTCTACGGATTCAAATAGATGTGGATATTTCTTCTTCATATCCTCTTCAACTTTACAAGTCGCTTCTTCAACAAATTGGTTTTTGCAAAGGACCTTAACTAACGCAACTTCCTTTATTCTCAACTAGTGAACTTGTCGATCTAAAATATGAACCGAAATCTCTTCATTGGATAAGCTATCCTCAATCCCAACATTCTCAGTCGGTACAATTAATGAAGGATCACTCAAGCATTTCTTCAACATGGAGATATGAAATACCGGATGAACCACTACTAACTCTTGTGGTAGCTCGAACTCATAAAAAACATTGTCAATCCTATTGGATACACTACAAGGTCCAATATACCAGGACTAACTTTCCCCTTATTACCATATCTCATAAAACCCTTCATTGGTGAAACTTTGAGATATACCAAGTCATCAACTTCAAACTCCTATGGTCTTCTCACATTTGTGTAGGACTTCTAATGACTGTTCCGTCTTCAGGCTTTCTTGAATAACCTTCAGCTTCTCCATGTCTTGGTGAACTAGATTTGGTCCTATCAACCATGCTTCACCGACTTTAAACCACCCAATAGGATATTTACATCTTCTTCCAAAAAGAGCTTCTTATGGATTCATTTGGGATGCTCGAATGGTAGTTGTTACTGTAAGCAAATTCAATGAGAGGTAGGTGATCATCCCAATTCCCTTTGAAATCGATCACAAAAGATTTCAACATGTCTTCTAAATTCTGGATGGTACGCTCTTCTTGTCCATTCACCTGAAGATGAAAATCATTGCTTAAGTTCACATTTAAACCTAAACCTTTTTGGAAAGACTTCCAGAACTGAGTAGTAAATTGTGCACCTCTATCTTAAATAATGGAGACAAGAACTCCATGAAGTCCTAAAACTTCTTGAATGTACAACATAGCATAATCATCCGCTGAATGAGTGGTTTTTACCGGCAAAAAGTGGGCGGATTTTGTCATTTTATCGACAATCACCAAATTGAATCATATTGTCTCTGAGACTTTAGAAAGCCTTTGATGAGGTCCATATTAATCATCTCCACTTCCATTCAGAAAGTTCTATATTCTAAACCAAACCTTCAGGACTTTGGTGTTCTACTTTCACTCGTTGGCAATTTTAGCATTTGGCAACAAACTCAACAATGCCCTTCTTCATGCGTTCCCACCAATATACCTCTATAAAGTTGTGGTACATCTTTGTGGAACCCGAATGAATGGAATATCTGGTGTTGTGAGCCTACTTCATGATCCTTTCTTTGAGTCAATCCACCCTAGGTACACACAATCTACCTTTATACTTCAACACGCCATCTCCTTCTTGTTCAAAATCTGACACTCCTTGCTAATGAACTTTTTCCTTTAAATCAAGAAAAATGGGGTCTTAGTCTTGCTTTTGATTCACTTCTGACACTAATGATGACTCAACCCCATTGATCACCACAATTCTTCTTTTTGTGGAATCCATAAGTCTGATTCCTAGGAGAGCAAGTTTGTGCACATCCTTGGCTAAATCCCTCTTTTCTTTCTTAACATGGGTGGTACTCCCCACAGATTAGTTGTTTTAAGAATCAACAACCACATTATCTTACCTAGGTAGTAAATAATACTTATGTCATAATCCTTGAATAGTTCTATACGCCTCATTTATTTGAGATTGAGCTCTTTTTGGGTGAACACATATTATAAGCTCCTATGATTAGTGAATATGTCAACATGAACGCCATATAAGTAGTGACGCCATATCTTCAAGGAAAAAACTATAGCAACAAACTCTAAGTCATGGGTTGGATAATTCTTCTCATGAATTTTAAACTGTCTGGAGGCACAAGCTATAACTTTGTCATTCTACATTAACACATAGCCTAAATCAACTCTTGACGCATCATTCTAGACCATAAAACCTTGAGTACCCTCTAGTAAGGTCAAAATCGAAGCAGTAGTAAACCTTCTTTTCAACTCCTGAAAGATTTTCTCACAAGCTTAAGACCATTAAAACTAAAATTTTTCCTGATTCATCTTTGTCAGAGTACACGAAATAAAATGAAAACCTTCAAAAAATCTTCTATAATAGCTAGCCAAACCAAAGAAGATCCTACTATTAGTTGGATATGTGATTCTAGGAAAATTCTGCACTGCCTTAATTTTCTGGGTATCAGCTATGATACCATCAACGGAAACTATGTGACCCAAGAATGCCATAGACTCAAGACAAAACTCTCACTTGAGAACTTGGAATACAACTCTTTATCCTTCAAAGTATGAAGAACTATCCTAAGGTGATTAGCATGATCTTTCTCATTCCTTGAATATATTATTATGTCACCAATGAAGACGATAACAAACAGATCTAAATAGGGTTAGAAGACTGTTCATGAGATCAATGAATTCGGCAGGTGCATTGGTCAAACCAAATGATATGACCAAAAACTCATAATGCCCATATCTGGTTCTAAAATTTGTCCTTGAAATATCACATTCCTAACTTTCCACTTATGATAGTCTAATCTGAGATCAGTTTTTGAGAAGCAGGAAGCGCCCTGAAGCCGGTCGAAAATATCATGTATCCTTGGAAGATGATACCTATTCTTGATGGACACCTTATTCAACTAGTGGTAGTCTATACAAGTCCTAACGGAACCATCCTTCTTTCTCACAAACAAGATCGGAGCGCCCCAATGTAAAATACTTTGTTGTATAAAACCCTTATCTAACGATCTTTCAATTGTTCTTTCAACAACTTTAACTCTTTTTATGCCATTCTATATGGCGGAATAGATATGGGATGTGTATCTTGCATAAGATATATGCCAAAGTCTATCTCTCTTTCAGGAAGGACTACGGGGAGTTCATCTGGGAAGACTTCTGGAAAAATTTTCACTACTGGAACTGACTAAATAGGAGTAATCTCATCACCAGATTCATTTACTCGGACTAAGTGATAGACACACCCCTGAGAAAGTAACTTCCTCACCTTAAGATATTAAATGAATCGACTCTTAGGCACTGTTGAACTGATTTCCCACTCTAAGACTTGATCATTTAGGGACTGAAACTTGACTATTCAAGTTCTACAATCAACTGAGGCATAACAAGGATGAAGCCAGTCAATACCAAGAATGACATTGAAGTCTACCATGTCTAATTCAATTAAATCAACCATGGTACTCTTGTGACTGACAGAAATAGGACAATCATGGTAGACTCTTTCTTCTAGAATGGATTCACCAACAGGTGTGGAAACACCAAATGGTTCACTAAATTGGTCAGGAATAATTTTCAAGTTCATGGCAACATAGGGAGTTACAAAGGATAAACTCGTTCATTTGTCTAACAATTCATAAAGAATTGAATTATACCAGTGATGACCACTGTGAATTCTCATGCTCTTGGCGATTGTTGAGAGCATACAAGCGGTTTGTTCCTCTGTCAGCACTAGAAGTGGTTCCCCTAGGTGCTGCCCTGTCTGGTGGAGCAAATGATGAAGATTGAGCTCTGTTTCCCCTACAACTATTGCATTGCTTTTTCTTTGGGAACTCCTTCATGAAACGCCCGGTCAGATCACACTTGAAGCAACCCGTGGAGACTCACGACAAACACCGATGTGAAGAAGGCTTACCAGCTCCATCCGCTACACTACCCTATGAACATATAGGCTTATCGCGAGACTTCTGACTATGATGCTCAACACTGTCTCAAGGCGCATGTGCACTAGCAAATGATGATGCATGCCCCTTTTATTTATGAAATTGTGGTCGATTCAAACCACATTTCTTCTACTATTACTCATTCCCAGTCTTGGGATTCTTGTTTTTGTACTCCTCTTTGCCCCTTAATTTTTCCTCCTCTACATGTTGTACATAGATCATCAAACTTGAAATGTCCATGACTCCAATAAACATTTTAACCCAGCCCTCTTTTCTTGAAGAGCGACCCAATCCAACAACAAACTCATGTCCTTAAACATATCTGGAGCAGAACGATATAGTTGGGTGAATTTCAACCCATACTCGTGCACGTTGTTCAAGTCCTGCTTAAAGGTGAGGAACTCACGTACCTTTTCCTCTTCCAGTTTTCAGGGAAAAAGTTCATCAAGAAGGCCTCCTCAAAACAAGCCCAACTCGCAGGTGGTGCATGTTCATATATACCCTCCTTCCACTAATCAAACCAAGCCTATCAAGGCCCTTGAGTTGATAAGAAGCTAGCTCAGCAATCTCAATTCCAGCAATATGCATCACCTCGTACACCTTTCTCATTTTCTCAGTGATATTATATGGGTCCTCAATAGTGCTCGAACCAGTGAAACTTTGCGGATTCATCCTCAAGAATTCCTGAATCCTCAAAGTGTCAACCCATTTTTGTCGAGATCCCCTTTGTTGACCAACCTAGTTAGTCACACCTTGACTCAGCATCCTAATGTCCTCTCTGAACTCAGCATTAGTAACTACTCTTTTTGGTTGCATTCCAGGAGCGTTGGATAATTCCTATTCTTGAGGTTCAATGTTACTACTAGTTGGGTGACCTCTTGATGCTCTTCATTGAGGTATGGTAATCTGAAGCATGCGCAAGCATGAATTAGAGAGGGACTTTTAGAAATAAACTCTAAGGCACAAAACGGAATATGAAAGAAGTGAGAAATTCCTAAATGTTATAGGCGCGCTACACACCTATAGCTAAGACTCTAAAGACACGGCTTCATAGACTCTTTAGGACTCTTTAACTCAGCATTTGGATATCAAGTTTGTCACATCCTGAGCCTAAATCCTTGACGTGGTCAGAACCCTCTGACAATTTCTTGCCTTAAGAGAGCCATTTGCCTGACTTACTTAAAACAGCAGAAGACTTAAACATAAGATATAACTCAAGGAAATAACGTAAAAGAAGTAATTAGACAAAATGGCAACACAATTTCTTAGTCAATTACAAGTGAAAGAAATATTCTACCATCTGTTTTTAAAGCCTCTAAAGTAAAGATGGATGTTAGGATATGACATCTAATCATCCTAACAACGTAGTACTAAGGCAAATAACTAAAAGCTAAATATGTCCTCCGGAATGAAGAAATGGTCACCAACTAACTCTGAGTTACTCACTGTATCAACGGTGCGCCGAATGTTGATCCTAGTACATATGTCTTCAACATAATATGATGCAGGCCAACAGGCATGCATTAATTGAATGTAAGAGTATACAAGTTGAAATTCTAACAACACTTAATCTTGAAAAAGAGTAAGAAGGAACACTTACGTTGGATCTGCTCAACTCATGAATAAATTAACTCATTTTAATATAATGCAATGTAAAAGAAAGTGCAATATAAAGGAAGTTGTCTAAAACATGTTGTAAACACTGAATTTATGCAAGATACAATTAACTCTAGTATGTGTGTAAAAATACAAGTAAACTGATGTATACAAGAATACAATAACTTCTGTGGGAGTTCTCTAACCGACAACCATCACTTAAGAGCTACAGTGATAATACATTGATCTACCTTACGCTGCCAGCGCATCCTATACCCGTCCAAATGTATAAGAAGTTAACTGCCTAATGGATCCACTAGTCTACTATGAAAGTGTTCATCTAAAAAGTATGAACCTTTTCTACCCATAGTGGCTACAGGGTTTATGGGGGCTGTGAGTTAGCTGAACTATCCCCCATATCGGTGTTCAATACTACTCCCAAAAATATGTTGGCTCGTATGTTTTAGAAACATGTTGTTCTTTGGTTTTGAGATTAGTGCACAAATTATTTAGGTCAAAGCTATCTTGAAAATCATAGTTCCCTGCTTTCTCCTTTTTAGAAAGCTATAGTTCTTTTGTGAAAAGAAGCCCTAAGGTTCTTTCGATATCAAAGTTTCCTTGCTATTTAAATGTTAAAACATTTAAAGCCTCTTTGGGAATACTTAGTCCCCTTATACCTTTGAAGAATACAACATCAACTTAATGTTTACTTAGATTGAAACTTGAGTCTTAAAACAAAGTTAAAATGTTTAAATAGGATTCTCAAAAACCTTTAAGAACTTTACTTTAACTTACTTCTTAGCTTTAGACTTGACTTCTTAACTTCCTTGACTTTGATATTACTTTACTTGATTTGCATTTTGGGTTCAAGGTTCATGAACTCATGTTTATGGTTGATTTTATGATATTTAAATGTACCTTAGAGTCTTGGAATCAACTAAGAAAGGTGGTTACATCACTTGGGAACTATTATGAAAAGATGGGGGAAGAATGGGGTCTCCAGGCGTTTTTGGCGTCGTGAGAGGCGTGGAGCGCTAGAGCCTGACGGAAAAAGCCTGTCCTGAGGGTCTCTAGCTGGTGCGGCGTGCCAAAGCCTAATAAACATAGACTAACCTGAGGTGCTCTTGTAGGCGAGGCGCCCCAGGGCCTGTTAGACGGGCATTTTGACTTTTCTTCTCCATTTTTCATCTCTAAACCCTCTAAACTTAAATGGATCTCACCCAAATAACTTAAAATCACTAATAATCTCAACACCCAATAGATTAGGCTGAAAAAAAAAAAACAACCCGGAAAAACGAATCCAATCAACTAAAAGCATACTACAACTCAGCCAACAAGAATTCAACCATTATTTCATCATTCAATCTAATCAAAATTGCTAATTAAATAATTTGGTGTATGGGTGAACTAATCCAACATTGAAATATCTCATATATCTTAATAAGAATCACCCCCAACGAATTCCACTCGAAGATCTTAGCATTCTTGATATTTCTCCCTTCTCCTACTTCTCTTCTCTTTTCCCACAACCCCTAAGCATGCATAACTTTTCTAAACTAACTTAAGGATTAGTTTTACCGCTAATAAGCCTTTAAAATGAATTAGGAAATAGTTGGGTAAAAAGACCACTTTACCCTTACTAAAATTCGAATTGGGGCATTCTTCAATCCAACAGCCCAACTTCCGATATTCATATCCCCCTCATACGATATCAAAAACTATGCAAACTCGACGAGGTTGGAAATATATCTCCAAGGGTTTTCCAATCATATAAAGAGCTGACTCGAACTCATCCTGAGCTAGAAGTTATGGTCGTTTCAAAATGACTGAAAACTCACTTTTTCACTTAGGAAATTTTCCAGATTTCTCCTATTCTTTCCAAAACATGATATATTTTAGTTTCTTATCTTACTCTTGGTTATTATGAGTTACGAGATGTTACATATTTAGATACCTGAGTTTAGTCCTTTATGTTCATAATTCAACATGAACCCTATAATTTGAGATATGAAGTTTAAAAATCTTTTAAAGCCAACACTCAAGTTCTAAAATTGAGCTTTGAGAAAGTAAATATGAGTTTTCATAATAAAGTTTTATAAAACATGATTAGTATTACAATCGAGTATGCCACCATGTATGAGCAATAAGGTATATAGATATACCATCAATGTTTATTCAGTATGACTTTTCTAGGCATCAATGATCATATTATCATATTATTTTTTAAATGTTTTTGAAAAGAGAGGAGTTTAGTGCATTTTCTGTAAAATGATAGATGCAAACGAAGTATTCCCAAGAGTAAATGTTTTTACATTTAAGACGAGAGGAAACTAAGATTTCTAAAAGATTTTTGAGTAGTTTGAGTATCATCTTTATCAAGAGATTGATTTTTTAGTAATTATCTCAAACCAAGAAAAGAGTTATGTTTTTAAGCATATGAGCTGTGTATATTTTCTAGAGTAGTAATGAGCATCAATATGGGGACGAGTTCATATAACTCAAGTCTCCATAAACAATGTAGCAAACGTCGATAAAAAGGGTCATTCATTTTAGATGATTCCTTAATTCTTTTTAGCATAGACTAGTGGATCCACTTAGTGAGTAGGCATTATACCCTGGAAAAATATAGGACAGTTCAGGCAATGTGGGTGAGAAGTTATATCATCTCATAGCTCATAGTGATGGTTGTCGGTTATCAATACTCCCACAAAATAATTTTTTATACTTATATACACAGAGTTTAGTTCGTATTTTCATATAAAAGCAGATTTTATCTTGTATCTTGGTATATAGAAAAAAATTGAGTTACTATTATATTTTTTAATCATTAAGTTGTTTTGTACTATTTTAATAGATTTCCATATATCGATGTGTGCCACATATTTTAAAGTGATAGAAAATAAATTACAATTACAAATAAAATCTAAAGAAACATAAATTTATTCATCAATATTACAGGTACAATTTTGTTCCTCCCTTGATTCTACTCTCTTAAGATTTATCCATGATTCGAGGGTCGTACTGGCTTATTTCTCTATCTGGGATTGTTTAATTTGACCTCTATATGAATATTTCATCCATTTGTGGAATATTTGAGATCTGGATCTTCAAAAATACCCAATAGTTTATGTGATATTTTGAGATTCCATATAAAGGAATTTAGTACCCTTTATATAGGCGTGAACTAGGGTTTAGGATTGAGTAGCCTTCAAGAATCCTAGTTTGAGTTGAACACAATTTTTAGAGTCCCAACTCAAATTGAACGCATCTTGTAGAGTCCCGAAAAATTTCAATGACTACAATCGCACTTTTTTATTGTTTTATCATGGGTTGAATATCATATCTTTGAGTTTGAGTATATAAGCTTTGAGTTGAGTTTCTCATTCTTGAGTTGAGTTGAGTTGAGTGAGTTGAGAAGAGGTAAGTATGTTTCCTCTTTATCAAGTGCAAGCTTATGTTATGCTTTAGAACTCCCTTTTATGCTGGTAAATTCCATGTATTAAGTCATTTGGCCTGCATCATTTCATGATATATATACAGGTATTAAGGAGCATCAACATGCGCTTCGTTGATACCACATGCAGTTTTAGTTAGCTATGGTGAGCCTCCTTGCTTCTAAAAGGTTCCACTTGTACTTTCTTTTATATCGGTTGTTTGGATGTAGTGAGTGTTGACACCCAAAGTCACAACCCAAACGTACCCCCTAGAAGATAGGGAAACCGTTGGGTCGGAACAGTTGCATACTTCACCTTTTAGAGGCTTTGTACTAGCATTTTTTCTATCATTCGTTACATAAGACACGAAAAGTAGTGCGGAATTAAAACTTTTCATGGTATTAATAATAACAAAGAAATATGTTTTATAAATACTAAAGAGTATTCTCTTTGTCACAAGCCAACTTAAAGACACAACCTTTACATTGAATGAAAATACATAATAAGTCTTAATAGTAGAAACTAAAGAAATAAGGATTATACCCTAGAATATATGTGGACATACCTAGTCTTGAGAGGGTCGATTCTCAAGCTTTCCTTCTAACCTTCAACTTTCCTCAAACCTATACTTATAGAGTATAGAAAAGTATGTACTAAGTATGACATATGCAAAAACATGCAAAAATGGACATTTTAGTAGAAGTAAGCTTTCATGCTAAATAATTAAATCCTTAATAAATAGAGAAGTAAAATAACATATAAGTCATCATTTAGCTCATAGATTTAGACTTCCAAAATTTTAACACAAAGGAATACTTTACAGTGAACTCATTTCAAGGCACTCACTGTGATCTCATCCGTTTGAAGTTTCCCTAAACCAAGGTTACCCTAAGATTCACTAAGGTAAGACATGAAGGAAACGCCCATACAATTCTTTCAATGCACACCTAAGTGATCCTCAAGAATACCCATTATAGGCTAACTATGTTTGGGTAACAAGTCCACAACTTATAAATAGACATTAGAGAAACATATTTGCGTTTAGAACTTCACATAGGTTCCTCTCTTCAAGTGTACTTGCAAGTTACAGAAAATGCAATGTGAGAAAAACATCCCATACTACTACTCCCACAATGTGATCTTTGAGGATTCCATGAGATTAGGTACACCACATTCATCATTCATAAACTTCATTATACATGATATAATCTTAACATGCTTTCTTAACATTAGAAATCAAATCACATAACTTCACTTTCGTCACATAATGACAATTCATACATTACATATAAAGACACACTAAGACTCCCCTTTCAAGTGTCTACTTGTGCAATGGATAAATAGCGTCCCATACCACCACCTACCCTAAGTAGTACGCCCTTTAGGAGACTTAGTTCAATACATTATTTTGAGGGGGAAAGCTTTAACTGACATAGACCATGAGAGTTAGGCATAGAAACCCGACATTAACCCTTATCGGATGAGGGATCTCACTTGCCTAAGGTAGGGTCATTCTCTTAGCCTTTACATAGATTCTCCAATAACTACCCCTATGTGGGTGCATAATTAAGGGATAAGGAGATTGATTTTAAGTAACTCGTTATATACTAAGGGAGAGTACTCATCTCATGAGGTACATTGGATACAACATCTCAACTCACGAAGTGTAACCACCCCTTCTTCAAATCCTCTCGGTGCTAAGTAACTCCCCCATGCAGTCTTAAACATTCATTAATAAAGGTTAGGGGATAGCTATTGGACACCACATCTCAACTCACGAAGGGTATCCATCCTCCAACCTACATTAGAAAGCTCTTGGAAGAATTTTAACAGTTTTTCAAGGACCCCATTGACGGCCCCTACCTACTGGGTGTCGCCTGGTCGCCAGTTTACCTTGCTAGGGCGTCGATTGGGACGGAGGCTCCATCCTGGGGGTTAAGCTCCCACAACTAAGGTTGAAGCTACGCCCCCAAGCGACGGCCCATCAAAAGGAATACGGTCTGTTGATGATTGGTATCGATGGGACAGTGAAGTTGGTAGTTTCTACCTAGACGTTGGGGTCCTCTTCTAGGTCCCCTTGTGGGTCCTAGATAGAGTCGTTACCGGACGTTAAACCCCCATACATGGTCATCTAGGTCTTAGGAACTTCCACCATCATCTTCAACCAAAATGAACATGTAAAACTTGCCAAAACATATAAGGAAACACAAGCACATTCCAAGGCACATATTCCTCACGACATGTACGTTCTTGGACGTTTGACCTCCATACATCACCAAACTTCATGAACTTCCTCAAAACATCATTAATTACCATTTTGACACATAATTAACTCTTGAAACATTAGTTAATCTCTAGTTCAACCTAGTTCGTTTGGGGGTGTTACACCCAATTTTGGTTCTCCACATTTAATATTAATCACCGAGCTTCTTAAATCTCAAACGATTTAAAATAGTAAGTTTTATAAAATTTCAAAAAATATAGTTTTCATGTTATTTTAAATAGTTGTTTCATTTTTTCATAATTTTAAACAATATTTGTGTTTTATATAATTATGTATACAATTAGTATATTTTATAAATATTTTAAAATCCTCACAAAAGATTTTATATTTTTAAGTTAAATATTTTGTCAATTTACCTTAAGTCATAATTATAACTTTGAGTTAATAAGTGTGTAATTCAATTAATTGTTACATTTCTTTAGGATTAAGAAGCTTATTGAATAATTAATATTAATTCATTTTGTTTAAGTTTTTATTAAATTCTCTAAATTAAACTTAATTTGGTTATTTCTTAAATTCCAAGCCTTAACCATTTTCCACCTCCAATCTTTAACCAAACTTTTAGTCCGTTATTCTTGGCCCAAATTCATTGATCAGCAATCCTTCAGCAGCAATACAATAACCCAGCCCATCAGCATAAAAATTACAGCAGCATCATAGGCACAAGAATACAAAATCCCAACCACTTCGCTTTTTCGAGTTTTGGGATTAAAACATCCCTAAAATATGATTCAAATTGAATGTACATCCTTATATTATCTAAGTGGTCAAAAATATCCTTATTCTATCCAAATAATTACAATAATTATCCTTCACTTAATTTTTTACTAAGAAATTGATTGAACCAGTAAAAAAATTTTAAAAAAATTTACTCATGTATTAGCCACGACGAGAAGATCAAAGTTACCTAAAATTAATACGGGTATGAATAGAAAATGAATCTTTCATTCTCAAAATATAATTTTTGTGTGTTGTTGGTTTAAATATCTATCGCATTATCAAGTAAATTGACTTACAACAATACGTAAGCCTTGAAATATTTACATAATAGGTTCGATAGTTAGAAAGGTTATTCTAAAAAATTTCATTTTAAAAAATATTATGCTATATTTTTAAAATATCTAGTACGTACATATGTATGTTATATACAATACAATTCACATTTAATACAATGTAAATAAATGTTGATAATTTAGTGAAATTACTTAGCGTCTTTTATGAAAATAAAAAGAATCACACTATTTGATGATGTGTGTTTTGACCTGATATTTTCCTTTAGTATATTAGTTCTCTTTCATTCCAAACTGTAGTCCATAAATATATTTTTTGTGTGACCTTCTTGTCAGAGAGGCGAACCCAGGATTATGATGCTTGGGGTGCATCAATATAAACATAGCATAAATATAAGGTCTAAGCAAAACATAAAATAAAAATAAGCTTAATGTGGGACTTGAACCTTGTTTTAGAGGGTGATAACTCTAGCTTCTATCAATTGCACTAGCACACTTCTATGCTTTTTATGGGTGCACTGTTAACTATATTTTTAGTTCTACTAGTTCTCAAAATAGATATACATACATACATATCATTTTTTTTGAAGTTACCGGGTGCACGTTACGGTGGGGGTCCGCCCCTACTTCTTGATATACTCCCTCTGTTTCAAAAAGAAAATGACCCTTTTTTCTTTTTAGTATATGCAAAAAAGAATGACTCATTTCCTTTTTTGACAACACTTTAACTTTAATATTTCATGTGGCATGTTTAAAACCACGAGATTAAAAGACATTTTGGTACATTTGACTTAATTTTAATTTAAAACCATAAGATTAAAAAGTTTTTTTTCTTTTCTTTAACTCCGTCCAAGTCAAACTAGGTCATTCATTTTGAAACGGAGAGAGTATGTGTATCCTTCATGCTTATTTCAGTTTCTCGTGGTTTGCATAAGTTTATTTCCCTATGATCAATTATATGGAATTTTCTCCATTTAAGTTCAGCTTTAGATAACCATTTGGTTTTATGTTTTCTAAGTGAAGTTTAAAGCCATAATCTTGTTGCTCCGCCATCTTTTATTTGTTTGTCGTCTGGCCTTAGTCATCAATTAGATGGAGTCATTATTTTCGATGTTATCCGCCTATAACATGGATGCATATTTGGATCGATTAGGATTCTTATGCAGTATTCTGTCTCGTGCAAGCTATAATCCTTCATGGTTTTTTATTTTCTGCCCATTATCTCTTTTCTTTGTGTGTTGACATGCTCTTAGCTTTGTTGCTTATTAAAAATCAAGAATAGAATTTGCTTTTGGTCTTTTTTTTTTGGGGGGGGGGGGGGGGGGGCGGGGGGGTGATCTTGAAATAATCTAAAGGCTTTCATGTCAATTAAGTTATGTCTCTTTCGTTTTACTATTTCTAATGCTTATGATATCTCTTTTGTCATTTTTCCACATGTACCCCTTCCCATCCCAGGGTGAACTTTTCTACCTTGCATTTCTTAGTTGAGTCATAAAGGCTCGATATTTATTTTCCCTATTTCTTTGATCAGCCCTCTATACATACAAAAGTGTTACAGGTCCCGGAGACCCAACATACTGCTGGAAATTAGTTTTAAAAGCCCAAGAAATGTATTGTATACATATTGTAAACAACATTATACATTGATATACAATTTTGCTACAAAAACTAAGTTGTCAAACACAAAGATACAGGTTGGAGGTGTTAAAGCTAAAGGTATACAGTTGGTATACATCCCAAGATATAGGAAACGCGGCTAATATACAAGATGTACATATTGATATAAAACCTGTGTATACAAAAATGGGAATTGGTTCAGAGTCCAAAAAGTAGCATCTTCGGCCCAATATTTCTGGGCAGTAATTGGCCCAAAGGGCCCAAATTCTTCTCTCCCTCTCTTTATTATTTAATTGTCATAATTTATTAATTATTTATTTTTCTTATCATTAACGCTAACTTTAGAATTCTTAATTAACTATTCTTTATGTAACCCTAGAAGCCGAACCATATATATTATGTTAGTATATTTTAATAGAATTAATTTTTTTATGGACTCTCATGCTTTTCATTAAATATATTTAATCATAATTTTTATTCTTCAGTTCATTAAAAATGATTTTCATGCTTAAATTAACCAATTTTGTTTAAATTATTATTTTTTAAATGAGCAGAGTAAATTCTAATAAATCTAGTTTTGTGAAAATTCTAATCACTTGCATTTCAATTCAAATGTTTCGATTAAGGTCCAATTTTTTGAAAAATAATGAAATTGTTCTTTTAAGTATTTTATCAAGTTAATCTAATATTTTTAATTTATATTATTATGTTTATATCAAATAATTTTGTTAAAAATAGTAAAAGAATATGTAACCTAAGTGGTAAGATAACTGCATGTTAGCGGACGCTTCAAATACCTTTAAAACCTTCTTGAAACGTAAATAAGAAGCTCTTACCCATTTTCTCTAATTTATAAAGATTTGATCAGAAGAATATTTTAAATTAAGTTTTCTTAGTTTCTTTAAAAAATTAAGTGGCGATTTTTTTCTAAGTATTTTTCTCAAATTATTTTATACATTGAACATTCAAAAAAGGAATTTTTCTAGAGATGCAAAAAATACGGCATAACTGTCCTCAAACTTAAGAGGCCAAGTTGGGGGGGCTCTGGCTGGCGCGGCACCCCAAGGCCCTACGGACAGATATTCTCCCATGGGGCTATGAGAGGCGTGGCTCCCCAACCCCCATACCTAGGTGTGCTCGACTTTTCTCCTCCATTTTTCATCTCTAAACCCTCTAAACATCCATGGTTCTTTCACCAAACACTTAGGATCATTAGTACCCCCAATATCCAATAGATTTAACTCGATAAACAACCTGGAAATACGAATCAAATCAACACTAGGCATTCGACAAATTAACCAACAAGAATTCAATAATGTTCTTCAAGAACTTCACTTTTTGTGATGCACCCAGTCTAAAATAACTGAATTGAAACAAGTTTGGTGTATGGGTGAACTGTCCCAACACAAAAAGATCTCACATATCTTGATAGGGATCACCCCCGACGAATTCCACTCGCTAAGCTTGACGTTCTTGGCTAATTCTTGACTTCTCTCTCTTTCTTTCTTCTTTTCTCTTTTGCAAGTCCTAAGCGTAATTCTAACTTTTCAAAATTTATCTATGATTTGGTTTATCCCAATAAACCCCTAAAACAAAATAGAAAATTAATTGGTGAAAAGACTAGTTTGCCCTTCCCTTAATCCGAATTGGCACTTTCCTTAATCTAACAGCCCAACGTCAGAAAGGCATAACTCACTCAAAAAATATCAAAATTGTGCAAACTCAAGATTGGAAAAATCTTTCCAAAGGATTTCTAACCATATCATGAACTACCTCTAAATCATCCTTAGCTAGAAGTTATGACCGTTTGAAAATGACCACAACACACTTTCTTAACTTAGAAATTCTTTCCAGATTTTCCCTTTTTCTTTCTAAAAATGTTTATTTTTAACTTCTTAGCTATTTCAAGTTGCGAGATATTACAATATCTCCCCCTTGAGAAAATTCGTCCTCGAATGAGATTTCTTTCACCAAGCTAAAAATAGTAACCTTAAGTTCAACACTCAACAATCAAAAGCAAGTAATAACATGATTACTCATAGTTTATATAGTACTAATAAGAGAATTAGTACATTGATCTACATATCCTTCGTATTTAAAGAGATGTGGATATATTTTCTTCATATCCTTTTCAGCTTTCCAAATAGCTTCTTCAACAAATTGGTTTATCCATAGGATCTTGATTGATCTAACATTCTTTATTCTCAATTTGCAAACTTTTTTATCTAAAATCTGAACTGGAATCTCCTTATAGGATAAGTTATCCTCAATCCCAACATTTTCAGTTGGTACAATTAATGAAGGATCTCCCATGCACTTTTTCGACATAGAGATGTGAAACACTAGATTAAATTATGGTAACTCTTATGGTAACTCTAACTCATAAGATACATTGTCAATCCTTTTGGATATGCAATAAGGTACAATATACCGGGGAATAAGTTTACCCTTCTTACCAAACCCGATAACACCCTTCATGGGGAAACCTTCAAGTATACCCAATCATCCAATAAGAGACGTTTATCTTCTCCCACAAAGAGCTTCATATGGAGACATTTGGATCCTCAAATGATAATTGTTGTTGTAAGGAAACTCAATAAGAAGTCGATAATCATCCAATTTCCCCTTTAAATCAATCACGTAATCCCTCAACATATCTTCTAAGGTCTGGATAGTACACTCTGCTTGCCCATGAGGATGAAATACAATACTTTAAGTTCACATTTGAACCCAAACCTTTCTGAAAATATTTCCAAAACTGTGCAGTAAATTGTGCAACTCTATCTGAAATGATTAAAACTGCGACTTCATGAAGTCTCACCACCTTCTGAATGTATAACATTAAATAATCCTCTACCGAATGATTTATCTTTACCGAAAAAAAGTGGATTGATTTTGTCATCCTATTGACAATCACCCAAATGGAATCATGCTGCTTGCGAGACCTTGGCAAACCTGTGATGAAATCCATGTCAATCATCTCCACTTCCATTCCAGAAGGTTGATTTTCTGCGCCAAACCACCAGCCCTTTAGTGTTCCAATTTTACTTGCATGACAATTCAGACACTTGGCAACAAATTCAACAATGCCCTTCTTCATACCATTCCACCAATATACCTCTCTCAAATCGCGGTACATCTTTGTGGAACCCAAATGAATAGAATATCTGGAGCTATGAGCTTCCTCCACAATCCTCTGTTGGAGCCCATCCACCATTGGTACACACAAACCTACCCTGATACTTAAAAACACTATGTCCCCATTGTTCAAAATTTAATACTCTTTGACCTCTTACACTTATGACGATTTAGCCCTGTTTGTCACTACTATTCTTCCTTCTGTGGAATCCATAAGTCTGACTCTCAGGTGTGTAATTCTATGCACATCTTTTGCTAGTTTTTTCTTCTCTTCTTCAAGATGGTTGCTGCTCCCCATCTATAACATTCTTAAATCATCAACAACCATATTAGCCTTACCTAAGTGGTAAAGAATACTCATGTCATAATCTTTGAGCAATTCCAATGACCTCCTTTGTTTAAAATTAAGCCCTCTATGAGTGAACACATATAGCTGTATCTTATGATCAATGAATATATCAACATGAATGCCATACAAATATGACTCCATATTTTCAACGCAAAAACTATATCAGACAAATCTAAGTCATTGGTTTGATAATTCTTCTCAAGAACCTTTAACTGTCTGGAGGAATAATAACTTTGCCAGTCTGCATTCTAACCCACCCCAAACAAACTCTTCATTTATCACATTACACCAATAAACCTTGAGTACCCTCTGGTAAGGTCAAAGTGGGGGCAGTAGTCAACCTATCTTTTAATTCCTGAGAGCTTTATCACAAGCTTCAGACCAAGACCATTGAAACTAAATTGTCTTATAGGTCAAGCTTGGTCAAAGGAGATGAGATAGACAAAAAACCCCTCAATATACCTTCTATAGTAGCAAGTCAAATCCAAGAAACTCTTTATATCACTTGAAGACGTTGGTTTAGGACAAATTTGAATTGCTTCTATATTTTGGGTGTCAACTTTATTTCCATCGCTGGAAACTATGTGGCCCAAGAATGCCATACACTTAAGCAAAACTGGCATTTTGGGAACTTATCATATAACTCCCTATCTTTCAAAGTCTAAAGGACTATTCTGAGGTGACTATCATTATCTTCTTTATTCCTTGAATAGATTTGTATGTCAACAATGAAGTCAATAACAAACATATCTAGATAAGGGTTTGAAGATTCATTCATTAGATCCATGAATGTTGCAGGCGCATTGGTCAAACCAAAGGACATGACCAAAAACTTATAATACCCATATTTGGTTATAAAAACAGTCTTTAAAATGTCATATTCCCTTAATTTCAACTAATGGTAGCCTGATCTGAGATCAATTTTCGATAAGTAGGAAGCACCCTCAAGTTGTCAATTCTAGGAAAAGGATATTTATTCTTGATGGTAACATTGTTCAAATGGAACTACTCTATATTTTTCCTAAGGGGACCATATTTATTTCTCACACACAAGATAAGAGAGCCCAAGCTGATACATTTGGTCGATTCAAACCCTTATCTAACATATCTTTCAACTGTTCTTTAAACTCTTTGAACTATGCTGGTGCCCTTCTATATGGCGGAAAAGAGATAGGACGAGTATCTTGAATGAATTCTATGCCGAAGTATATTTCTCTCTCAGATAGGACTCCGGCTAGATCATGAGAAAAAACTTTTGGAAAGTTTTTTTCTATAGGAACTGATTGGAGGGGAGGTACCTCAACAATCAATTCATTAACTCGGACTAACAGATAGATACGACCCTTAAAAACTAACATTCTCTCCTTAAGGTACGAAGTGTAACGACTCTTAGGCATTGATGAACTTTTTTTCCACTTTATAACTGGTTCACTGGAAACTAAACTTGGCTATTCGAGTCTCAAATATATTAATGCATAATAGGCATGAAGTTCGTCCATACCTAGATTAACATCAAACTCTATCATGTCTAACTAAACTAAGTCATTCATGGTAATCTTGTTATTGACGGTAAATGGTACATTCATGATAGACTCTCTATACTAGAATAGAATTCTCAATCGGTGTAAAAACAGTGAAGGGATCAAGATGTTGCTATATAAAACATCAAAACTGCAGACTTAGATCATACTAGTGATAATATCCAGCTAATCCTCTTGCTCTCGATGGCTACTGATTGCATAAAGGTGGTTTTGTTCTCCATCTTCCCCTGAAGGCTGAAGTACCTTATCCAGATGTAACTCTATGTGGTGAAGAAACTAAAGAAAACTGGGCTCTATTGCCCTCTTTATCATTTCTCTGTCTGTTCTTAGGAAGTTCTCTTATAAAATGACCATTTTGGAAACACCTAAAGAAACCACTGGTGCCATCATGACACACCTCTGAGTGGTTCCAACCAAACTTAGCACATGCAGGAGTCTTAGTACCACTTTGTCCCTTACTACCTTGCAAATGCTCATGTCTAGATCTAAAGTTATGAGAATCTTCTGTATTGTACTCACATTAGTTCCTTGATGCAGGTGAACTAGAAGATGATGAAGCAGGTCCTTTCTGCTTCTATAAGAAAGAAGAGCAGTTCAGATTATTCCTTTGCTTCACAACTTCATTCCTTATTTCATAGCCCTCTTATTCTTGAACTCTTATCTATTCCTATGATGGTCCTCCTCAACTTTTTGCACATGTATCATCACCCTTTCTATGCCCATGTCATCGATTAGGATCACAACCTTACTTCCCTTAGACGACAGACCAAATACAAACAAGTTCGTTCTCCTCATGTTAAAAATAGTCACTTAGCTTCTCTTAGATCACGGCGGAAGAAACGCCCTAAAAAGACCTCCTCAAACAAAGCTCAGCTCATAATCAGTTATGTGTAAGCACAAGTTAGCAAGAAACTTTTTAGAGATAAAATCTAACGCATTTCCTAGATGTTGCAGCCTCGTAATTATAGGTGTGTCGTATTTCACACCGATGACTGGGAATCTACAGACACGACTTGATAAACTCCCTATGACTCTTGAACTCTATGCTCGAATACCAAGTTTGTCACGCCCCGAGCCTACACATTGGGCGGGACTATCACCCAAAGACCATTGTTGTCCTCGAGCGAACCCTTGGGCTAACTTACTTAACTAAGCGGAAGACTTAACTTAATAAACAATCTCATATAATAGTTTAAAGAGATATAATCTTGGCAAATTGGCAACTTAAGTCTCATAGAAAAAGATCTGCAATTGAAAGACATGAGACTCATAACTAATTGTTTGACTATCTATGAAGCCTCTATAATACTAAGATGGATGTTGGGACAGACACACAACATCGTATAATAGAAAGACTAAAAGAGAATAAAAGTGTCCTTCGGGATGCAAAGAGGATCACCACTGACTCTGAGTGTTCAACGAGGCACTGGATGATGCCAATCCAAGTAACCAATGTCTGCATCATAAGATGATGCAGGTCAATAGACACCAGTACATTGAATGTACGAGTATGCGAGCTGGAATGCTAACAGTAACTTGAGCTTGAAAAAGAGTGAGAAGGAACAGTTACCTTGGCTCTTCTCAGTTCATGAATAACTTGAATTAATATAAAACAATAAGACATATGCAATATATAAAAGCTTGTAAAACAATGAAAACACTTAGTTCATTAAAGAAAACACAATGACAAACTCAACTTTACTTATATATGAAGAAATATAGTTTCAGTGGGAGATTCTTTTATCGACAACCATCACTTTGAGCATAAGTGATGGTGAAACCTCTTACCTCACATTGCAAGAGGATTGTCCTATACCTTACCGTTAGTATAGAACCTTAACTCTATGTGGATCCACTAGTCTATGCTAAAAAGCAATGAGGAATCATCTAAAAAGTATGACCCTTCTTCTGACTATGTTGGCTAAATGGTGTATGGGGGCATTAGTTAATATGAAGTCATGTTCCATGTTGGTGCTCAATACTACTCCCAAAATACTTAGCTCATATGTTTTTAAAACAATTTCTTATCTGGTTTGAGGTAATTTCTCAAAGATAGCTTTAAAACCTCTCTTGGAAATCATAGTGTCCTCTTTACTAAACTAGTCAAAGGCTCTGTTGGAAGTCTAGCTTCCTTTCTAGCTCAAAATGTGAAAACATTTGTAACTCTTAGGAAATACTTAGTTCAGGGGCGGCTTAAACATGTTGGTAACCTAAGGCCAAAATAAAACTTGAGGCCTTAAAAAAATTATAAATGTTTTTAATTTAAATCTATTTTTCTAGATTTTTGAGATGCAAAAATGTTAATAATTTTTGTGTAGTCAATATCTTCTAATAATTCATTTTCAATCTATAATATAACCAAACCACTTAATCTTTCTTGAGACATTATTGACCTTAAATAGGATTTTATTATTTTTAATTTTGAAAAACATCTTTTTGCTAAGGGGATTGTTACAAGAATTGTTAACATTTATTCTACATGCAATATAAGTATTTGGAAAAGGATCAAGTCTTTTATTTGATTGAGTATCTCAATTAGTGTATTGTCTACTAGTTTTATGATTTTTCTTAACATTTTTAGCTCAGAAAATAATTATAAACCGTCAATATCAGAGTGAGTACTATGTTTTAAGGAACATTGAAGACTAAGACAATATATTTTTAAAATTCTCATCATTTGATGATCCTAATGTTTTCCCACTAAATAGAAAACCAAAAATATTTTCCTATACTTCAAATTGTTCAAATCTATTTTGATGTGAGAAGATGGTTTGGTCTACTATATATAAAAAGTAAGAAACTCTAAATGATTCTTCAAGATATCTTGTGATTTCATTATCAATAATCTCATGAAATTATTTTTTCCTATAAATTACACGTTTCTTACGAAATTCAGATTCTATTTCATATCGAATGCAATTTCCTAAGCTGAGATCATAGCACTTGTAAATCCTTCTTCTCTGTATGTTTTAAAAAAAGAAACTAATGAAACCTTTAAATTGATCTATAGCAACATCAACATGCATATTTTTTCATAGACAAACCATCAATATGCATATGAAATTAGAAAAACAAATAAGGTAAAAAAGAAGAAGATAACTTGCACATCAACAAGAATACACAACTTTTTATTGAAAAAGCAAAAAGTTATTGTCATATCTATTACTTCATTATCGTTTGCATTTATCGTGTTAGTTCTAAATTATTTTTTTTTAAAAATATTTCTACCTAATTAACTAAAAAATGGGCCCCCTAAGATTGGGGGCCTAAGGCAAAAAACTTTTTTTAATCCTTTACCAGCGACCCCTGACTTAGTTTCCTTATAATTTTTGAGAAATCAACTCAACCTTTTAATCTTTTATTAAGTTGCAACTAATCTCTTAGGAAATACTTAGTTTTATTATAACTTTTGATAAATGAACTCAAACTCTTTATTCTTTGCTTAACTTGCAATTGAGCGTTCAAATAAAGTTAAAACGAATGGTAAAAAACTCTTGAAAACTTTAAGAGCTTACTTTTACTTGCATTTTAACTTTTAGACTTGACTCTTAACTTCTTTAACTTTGATGTTAACTTTTCTTCAATCGGATTATGGATTCAAGGTTCATGATCTCATGTTTGAATGATTTCATGATGTTTAGACACCTTAGAGTGTTAGAACAAACTAGGAAATGTAGGTACATCACTTAGAAATTAGTTTTAAAAGACGGTGTAAGATAGAACTTCAGTGGCCAGGTTGGGGCACTCTGGTTGGTGCTGTTCCCAAGAGCATATTGACCTGAGGGGCTATGGGAGGCGCGACGCCCCAACACCCGTACCCAAGTGTTCTCGATTTTTCTCCTCGGTTTTTCATCTCTAATCACTCTAAACTTCCATGGTTCTTTCCTCAAATACTTAGGATCATTAGTACCGCCAATACTAAATAGATTTAACTCGAAAAATAACACAAAAACACGAATCAAATAAACAATAGGCATTCAACAACTCAATAAACAAGAATTCAATTGAAACAATTTTGGTGTGTGGGTGAATTGACCCAACATTAAAAGATCTCACATACCATGATAGGGATCACCCTTGACGAATTCCACTTGCAAAGCTTGACGTTCTTAGCGAATTATTGACTTCTTTTCCTTTCTTTCTTCTTTTCTCTCTTCTCCAAGCCCAAAGTGTAATTCTAACTTTTCCTAACTGATCTAAGACTAGCTTGCTCTTTCCTAAATCTAACGTTCTTAGCGAATTATTGACTAGTTTTTACCCCAATAAACTCCAAAAATGAAATAGTAAATTAATTGGTAAAAAGACTAGTTTGCCCTTTCCTAAATCCGGGATGGGACTTTCCTCAATCCAACAGTCTAACTTTCGAAAGGCATAACTTACTCATACGATATCAAAATCGTGAAAATTCGGCAGCGTTGAAAAAATATTTTCAAAGAATTTTCAACCATATTAAGAACTAGCTCTAACTCATCCTGAGCTAGAAAGTATGACCTTTTGAAAATGACCAAAATCTACTTGCTTAACTTACAAATATTTTCCATATTTTCCCTTTTCTTTCCAAAAATATTTATTTTTAGTTTCTTAGTTTATTCTTAGCAATTTCAAGTTGCGCGATGTTACAATAGAGGACCTTAAAATAATGTAAAAAATAAAAATCATCAGACTCGGACCTATATGCATATGCACGATGATTTGAATCTCTGCTTAGAAGTCTTGGGGATTTACAAATTCCTCAACTACCAATTACAAATAAATAACGCACTTGTGATATGATATGAATTTATTGTTGCCAAAACAAGGCAATGAGAAATTAAAAAATGTTCTTATATGTGTTAATTTTAAAATCTATGACTTAACTATATGTTCTAACCTACTATACAACTTTATATTACAATGTCCCTTCATAATACTAATATTTAATAGATGCTAATACATTAAAATGTAGTAATACTAATTTTGTAATGATACAAAATTTGTAATATTGTTTATATAATAGTGAATGATTCTCTTACTTTTCAATTGGTATCCACATAATAAAACATGATCACCGATATTAATTAATTAGACTCAAATGTATGAATTAAGATTACTCAAAACACATACTACTTGAAAATATAACTGAACTACACAAAAGAAAGTAAATTTGGTTCCATATCTAGAGAGAAGATGCAGCAAACGACCATATCCGGCTACAGATTTAACACAAAGTCACCGAAACGAAAGCTCCGCCGTTGAAAGAAGACACCTATGAAATTCATATTCATAATTCTCAGACATCTGATCGACATTCCTCCGAAATTTCATAGCTACACAATGAAAGAAGATACCAAAGTTATAAGCATATTTCCTGACAACTATTTATTTATACTATGCATTCAGAAATTATGACATAATTTTTTGTTTCATTATAAAATCATCGTATACAAAAATAATTTAAACATTCATAAAACAAAGATTCAGCATTCAAATTCTACATAAATTTAAGAAATAACTAAATTCCAAATTTACCAATCAAGTTATTTATGAACTCAATTATCTAAAAATGTGTAACCATTTCCACTAATTAACTACGGAATGTGTGTAAACTCAACAAAATATGTAAAGAGAACATGATAGAGTGCACAAGTTTTTAACTTTTCTTAACTCTACAAATAATATTTAAAAAACATTTTCTATATAACTAAACAAAGATACATGAGAAACAACCTCAAATTCTAAATTTTGGATGTCATTAGAACGATCTTTCCTATGTAATAACTCCTCTATAATTTTCTTGCTAAATAGTGAAGTAAGATATTAAAAGTTGAAAGCATATTTCTGAGAAATATTTTAATTTTTTATGAACAAGTTTTGATATAGTTTCGAATTTAGTTATTAAAATATCATATACAACATAAATTTAAAATTATATAACATACGTCAATTATTTTTCTACAAAAATATTAGTAATGCAATTAACTATATACCAATGAAATTATTTTTAAACTCTTTTACCTTCAAATATTCTACCATCTCCACTAGTTAACCAGTCGAAACAAAATTGGTGAAAAGATAAATAGAGAAAAGAAAAATAATAGTATGTACAATTTTTCTTATCCTGAACTTTGTAATTATAGATATTGAATATAGTATACTATGATTAGATATAAGAAGATGAAAATTACCTAAGGTTCCAAATCTGCGAAAGAATTACAGAGATTGAATGGACTTTTATCTTCGATAATATCACCATGATTATTTTGCTACATTATTAAATAAGACACCAGAAAATGTAAGTATATTTCATGAAAAATATGTTCACAATTTTTTCACCATTTAGGATATATAATTTTGAGATTTAAATTTGGATTATCTTATAGAATACAAATTTAACCAATCATATATTAAAAGTTTGGCATTTGTACTCTAAAAATGGTAAGTAAAAATTAATTGAAAAATAATTAATCAAAATTATTCTAAAATTTTGTCACCTAAAAATATAATCATCTCAACTAATGAACTAGAGTAATGAAAGTGGGTGGAAATAGCCAACAAAAGAGAGTTTTTCGAATGGCAAGTGTCACTCAAATATTACTAATGAAAGAAAAAAATGACACTGTGTGCAAGAATTCTAATTGATATAAGTGTATGTAAGAACATTTTTAGAACATAATTCTCAATTATAAAACATAGGTCTATAAGAAACCACCTCAAGTTTCGAATATGAAGAATTATAGTTGTGTTGGAAGTATTCTTCGTCTGTAGTAATACCTCTGTGATTGTCATGCTGCACATAAAAATAAACTCTAAAATTTGTAAGCATAATAATCGTCAATTATTTGCATTACATATTCAGAGTAATTATATAGTTTGTTGTTTCATTATCAAATTATTTTATCCGTCACAAAATTAATCCTTCATAAAATAATAATTGATCATTTATTTTCTACAATAATTAAATTAAAAATGAACCAATCAAATTACAATATTTTTGTTTCTCTCCACTTTTTAAGTATATTTTTAAATTATATTAATCTATGACCAAACATATGGATATGAAAATTTGTCCGAGGTTCTGAATTTGGGAGAAAATCACAAAGATTAAAGAATATTTCATCTAAAGTAATATCACCATAATTATTTTGCTACATAGTAAAATAAGGCAGTAGAATTGTAAGAGCGTTTAATAAAGAACAACTAGTGAACAAAAGAATAATAATGTGTAGAAACACTCATAATGAATATAAGTTTAATGTAATTAAATTATTTGAACATAATTCACTATTATCAAACATAGGTAAAACCTGCCTAATTTTCTTGCTACACATTGAAATAAGATATCAAAAGTTATAAGTATGTTTACAGATAATTATTTGCAGGTTATGTCATTATTGAATTATTTTACATATCATGAAATTAATGATTTTCATATAACAAGAGCCGATCATATATGTTTTTAGAAAATTAAGAAATGAAATTAAAAATTAACCAGTCAAATTGCTTGCGAACCCTTTATCTTGAACAAATATCTTAAATTTATGCTCCACAAAATTCTAAGAACAACTAAACTGAAGCTAATATGCTAAACTAACACGTTCATCTCAAAATATAAATTCATCTCTACTAGTCGATTTGGGAGGAAAACTGGTTAAAAGAATAAAGTGAAGAGAAAAATGATAGTTGTACAAATTTTATAAAAGAAGTGATTTAGTAAATTATATATTCAAAGTATAATGTTCGTTGACTAGACATAACTATATCAATAACTATCTCAAAATTGGGGGAGAGGTACTGTTACTGGGACGATATTTCCTATGTAATAACATCATATTTTTTTTTCCTATATAACAAAATAAGACATCAAAAGCAATAAGTAAATTTACAGACAAACTACTTTTATTAAGAATTCTCCAATTTTGATATAGTTTTGTGTTTTCTTGTTAAAATGTTTTTACAACATAAATTTTTAGTTGTTCATATTGCAAGGGTCAATTATTTGTGTTCTACAAAAATAATAGAAACGACTAAATTAAAAATTTGCTAGTTAATTTATTTGTGAAATTATATACTTCAAATGCAGTATTATCTTCACAAATTAACTGGTAGAGGAAAAGTGGGTGAAATGAACAATAGATAATTAAGAGAAAAATAATAGTGTGTACAATTTTTGTTTATTTTGTCAACACTAGGTATATTTTTAGAATATAAAATTTTATGACCCAATATATGTATATAAAAGTCTATATGAGGTTTTGAACTCGAGAGAAAATCACAAAATGGTTATAACCCAATAAAAACATAGTAAGGACAGGTTCGTACATCAGACTGAACTAATTCAAGTAGTACAGTATAATGACGCGATATTTCAACTACAGTAATATCATTCTAGTTATTTTGCTAGATAGTGAAATAAACATAAAAAATAGTAGGTACATTTTATAAAACTATTTTCACATTATTTATCACAAGTTAGGATTTGATTTCAATATTTCATTTTAAATTATCTTATTCAACACATATTTTATCACCCATATAACAAAAAGTTGATCATTTGTACTCTGCAAAAGGATAAGAAAAAAGTAACTAAAGTTGATCACTCATATTGTTTAGAAACTCAATCACCACAAAATATACATTTACCTCAACTAATTAACAAGACAAGTGAAGGTTGACAAAAGTAACTAGTAAAGAGAAAATTGATTGTATACAAAAATTATTAATTCATAGGATTTAATCGTAAATACATTTTTGAGGTTGTGAGTATTATTCTAAAATATTAGTATATGTGAAACTACCTCTACCACTGAATTTAAGGGACTACAGTGAAGTTGGAAGGATCTTTCATCTGTAGTAAAATCTATATAACTTTCTTGCTATATATTAAACTAAGACATCCAAACTTGCAATATTATTTACTGATAATAATTTGTTCAATATGTATTTGTATGTTATAGCATAATTTTGAGTTTCATTATCTTATTAACTTATACATCACAAAATTTACCCTTCATATAATAAAAGTTGATCATGTGTGTTCTACAATAATTTAAAAAATAATTAAATTAAAACTTTAAAAGTTAAATTGGTTAGTAATTCTTTTTGTTGCACTTCAAAATAAAAATTATCTCCATAATTAATTGGAGGAGCTAAAAAAAGAATAAAAATAACCGATAATGAAGATAAAGAGAAAGATAACAGTGAGTATGATTTCTATTATATCAATCAACATTAAAATTATATCTTTAGAATAAAATATTCTACTTCTAGACATTAATATGTCGGAAAAATACCTGAAATTCTGAATTTAGAGAAACATTATGCAAATGGAGTGGTCTATCCTCTGTCTCAATAGATATGAAATTTTCTTGCTGTATAATAAAATTAAACATTAGAAGTTGTGAGAATATTTACAAAATAACATTTTCAAGATATGTATTTACATTTTATGATATAGTTTAACTATAGTTTTGAATTGTCCTTATTTCATTCATATTTAATCATTTCATTTTCAAAAGTTGTTAATTTTATTTTATAAAAACATAAGAAATAATTTTATTGAAATTTAGCCAGAAAAGTTAAATCCTTTCACTTAAAAATATATAATAATCTTTACTCGTTAACTAGAGGGAGGAAAATAGTTTTTAAATAATATATAAAAACATGACGACAAAAATGATAATATATAGAAGCTTACTTAATTTGTTCAACTATAAAAATGCTTCTTCAAAACATAATGTCTATTAATCGAACAAACAAATATATATGAGAAAATACCTCCAGTTCTTTATGAAAAATACCTCCATGAAAAGTCTTCTGCAGTAAAACATTCATAATCTTCTTGCTGCATGGTTAAATAAGACATCAGAAGTTGTAAGAATTTATATCAAAAGTGATATAGTTTTGTATTTTATTATTTAATTGTTTTCTACAATAATAATTCAATATTTTACCCTTAAAACTATCTGAAACTTATGTTCTACAAAAATTAACATGCCAAACTATTTGAGAGATTTTTTCATCTCAAAGTATAAAATCATCACTACAAATTAACCGGGGAAAAAATTGGGTAAAAGAATCGTATAGTGCAGAGAAAATGATATTGTGCACAAAAATATTTAATTTCCTTTAACTCTGTAAATTATATATTTAAGATACAATGATCATTGATTAAACATAGATATTACAAAAAAAAAACTATCTCAAATTCTGAACTGGGGAAAACGTTTTGGTGTAGAAACAATGTAGCTTGAATTATTTGTGAATTCGTTTACCTCAAACTGTACTATTGTCTTCATAACTAACGAGTGGGGAAAAAATGGGTGGAACGAACAATAGATTATGAAGAGAAAAATAATTGTGTACAATTTTTTTGTCCTCTCAATTCTATAAGTATAATTTTAGATATAGCATGATTTGACCGAATATAAGTATACAAAAAAATTACTTGAGGTCTCGAACTCGAAAGAACATAATAGTTGGACGCTCTTTCATTTGAAGTAATATCATAGTAATTATTTTGCTACATAATAAAATAAACACCAAAGTTGTCAGTATATTTCATGAAAATTATTTTCGCACTATCTATTCACAAGTTAGGATTTAATTTTGATATTCAATTTTGAATTATTTAATTCAAACACATATATAACCACTCATCTAATAAAAGGAGTTCATTCTGAAACTATAAAAAGTTAATGAAGAAAGGAAATGAAATTAATCAATCATACAATTTAGAAACTTTATCACCTCAAAATACACAATCATCTTAACTAATTAACCAGAGGAGTGAAATTGATAAATAGAACAAAGAAAAATGACAGTATATATATATAGATTATTAATTCTAGAACTTCATCATAAATATATTTTCAAATATAAATATGCTATTATCAAACATTGGCATAAGTGAAACTAGCTCAACTTCTGAATTTGAGGAATTCTATTGAAGATAGAAGGACCCCTCCTCTATAGTAATACCTATATATTTTCTTGCTACACATTGATTGCATAAAAAAATGTAAGCATATTTACTACTTGTAATTTTTACTGTATGTGTTCATAAATTATGGTGTTGTTTTTAGTTTTATTATCGTATCATCTTATACATTACAATAATTATCTTTCATACAACAAAAGTCGATCATATGTGTTCTACTAAAATTTAACAAATAATTAAATTAAAAAATAACTAATTAATTTTTTTGAGACCTTTTCCCCTCAAAACATAATAGTGTGCAAGATCTTTGTCTATTCTCTCAACTCTATAAGTATATTTTTAGAGTAATTATTCTATGATCAAACATAGTCAGATCAAAAATTGTTTGAGGTTTATATTCCATACAAATATTGAATTTTTTCGTCTTCAGTAATATCACATTAAGTTTTTTTGGTACATTTAAAAATAAGTCACCAGAGATTACAAATAATATTATTGATTCAGTTTTATAATTATATTTTTAGAATTAAATCGTCTCTCTCTTTCTCTTTATTTATATATATATATATATATATATATATATATATATATATATAAAAAGAAATTATGTCATGTTTTGAGTTCGGAAAATCATAATGGAGTTAAAATGGTACTTTCGCTATAGAGGGTAAATTAGAAAGATAATGAAAGTGAAAAAATGGAAGTATGTATAAACTTTATTATTTTGGTTAACTCAAAATTATATTAAAAATAAAGGTATATGAAATATTACCTCAGGTTCCGAATTCGGAAGAACATTACATAGATTGAATGGACTTTTCTCTGTTGTAATACCTTCATAATTTTCTTGCTACATAAAAATATAAGAAACAAAAAATTGAAAGTAAATTTAATGATAATTATTTGAACACAATTTATTTACAATTGATATAATTTTAATCGCCAATTTCGAATTATCATATCAAATATATTTATTCTTTCATTAAACAAATTTCAACTATTTATGTTCTAAAATATATAAGAAACAAGTAATTAAAAGTTACCCTATCATATTTTTACAATTCTTTCACCTCAAACTATATTGTCAGCATCATTAATTAACTAGGCAAGGAAATGTAGGTAAATAGGAATTATAGTGAAGAGAAAAATGATATTGTGTACAAACTTCCTTTATATGCTTAACTCTTTAAATCACATTTTTAGAATATACTTCTATATGATCAATTATAGGTATAGAAAATATTGCTCAAGGTTTTGAATGTAGTAAAATCACAATGGAGCAGGAACTATATATCCTCTTTAGTAACACCTTTAAGTTTTTACTATTACATGGCACTATAATGACATCTCCAAGGTGCTTAATGAACATAGATCTAAAGAAGTCCTATGATATGGTTAGCTGGGATTTTCTATGTTAAACATTACAGAGGTATGACTTTCCTAAGCCTTTTACGCAGTTACTGATTAGGTGTATGACATCCACCAAGTTAACTTCTAAAGTAAATGGCGAGGGTCATGGTTACTTTCAAGGGAGAAGATGGCTAAAGCAAGGAGATCCTATGCCACCACTTTTATTTGTGCTACTAATGGAATATCTTACTAGACTTCCTCGGAAGATGGGTGACGTACCTGATTTCAAATTTCATCCTATGTGTAAACTCACCTTATCTTTGCAGATGATTTAACGATTTTCTGTAAAGGTAATATGAATTCTAAAAAGATATTCAGAAAGCCTTAAAACATTTCAGTGAAGTGACTGAACTTGTGGCCAACATGAACGTCTAGTATCTTTCAAGCTGGTATGGAGGACAACACCAAATAATTGATTTTGAGGGGAACATGATTTGTTCTACGTTTATAATCAAAGAAATGGAGTAAAGTGGAATGTCATTAGCTGGTGGAGAAAATAACTTGTAAGAAAAAAGTGGTTATCAATGCAGTTTTATTTTCCATATATATTTGGGGAGTTGTGTTTATTTTACCACAATGTGTATTGGATGATATTGATAAACAATGAAGAATGTTCTTATGGGGAAGCTCAGAGGTAGATAGGGAGATATCACTGTAATGTGGGATAATGTTTGTAAACCAAAGAAATATGGAGGATTGAATGCAAAATATCTATGTTGTGGAACTTAGCATCAGTGGGGGAAATTATTGTGGCAGATAGCTAATGAGAAGGATGTGATGTGAGTGAAATGGGTAAATGAAGTTTATATGAAAGCATATGAGGATATTTGGAGTCATAAACCATCATGAGAAAATAGTTGGTACTGGAGAAGACTGAATGGCCTAAAGATATGATGTCAACTTGGTATGATAGAGGTGTGTATAGGTTGACTAGTAATGGACAATATTGAATATCAAGCAATTATAATTCTCTACTGGAAAACATGAACGTAAATGAAGGAAGCAGACCTGATTTGAAATTGCATGATGTTGCCAAGAACAAATGCTTAGGTTGTTGACTAAAGAAAGGCTACAAAGGATTCATATTCAAGTAGAGAACATGAGGAAGTCAATGAAAATGATCAACATATATTTGCTTAATGCAAATGGATTAATGAAGCAAGGACCGCGTTAGAAATATTGATAGGAATTGACATTCAACAAAAGGTTTAAAACAAAGTCTACAATGGATCAAAGGAAGACACTGGAGGCAATTCAAAAAAGAAGTGGTGGCTACAATTTCTGGAGCATTAGTATATTATACTTGGCAGGCTAAACATTGGAAGGTATACCGGCAAACAATTGTAAATAGTGGAGGTATAATGATATAGATTCAAAGAGAACAAAAAGAAAGAGTGAGTATGTTTAGTTGTGCAAGAAAAGCAAGTAAATGTCCATGCTTGATTAGAATATGTGACTAGAATAGGCTGTTGATTTTATTCTTTTTCTGAGGTGTATGTTCTTCTTACGCTCTTGCTAGAAGTTAGCAGGAAGATCTGATGATCTTAGTTTGTATTACTTGTTGGTGTTATGGTAATATTGCACATTTTATTACCAAAAAAGATTGAAAACTTCTTGAACTTAAAGAATACCAGATAATTAATATGAAAACAATCTAAAAAATTTAAAAAAACGTACCATATTAGAAGATTGAACGTTCAGCTGGCTTCCAGAAATAATTGAAGTAAGTTCAGTTGAATAAACATTGTCCAACATAACAAAGTCATCTGTTGTAGTACCAGTTCCTCCATTTCCAGTAATTTCATAACTCTGTTGTAAAGTGGATAGCTCTATTGAAGCCTCTCCCAATCCAATATTATGAGACATTTTATTTATATGACGACACAAAATTCTTGCCAATTCTTTCTCCCTTTGACAAGAATGAAAGTCTTGATGATCAGTCTCTATAACATGATCAACAACATTCGAATTTTCTGGCATAAGTTGTTGAACTCTACTGTCCTTTTTCAAGTCCATGCGATATTTCTACAAAGTTTGTAAGTTACGAGAATGATTACTTTGTTCTAGCAATAAAAAAAATAATATGTAAATTTCTATACAATGTTTATCTTACTTTGAAAATTTATTCTATGATTGAATTTCTAACATGAGCATAAATTAATAGAACTACAACTTTCAAATTTTATAGCTTTTATTCAACAAAATACTTAATGTATCATATGTATCGATACTTGAATTCCATTTAAGAGAAGTTACAATATCTCAATGGACTGAAAGTAATACACACTTCAAACTTTGATTTAAATATCAAAAATCCCCTAAACATTGCATATAATAGACATTCTCTGACTATCACCCCACCCTTATTTCATATCATCTCTATTTTGTCCTTTACATTTCAACATTCATTATGTAATATTTTTCATATACAAAATCTAAGGATAAGCATTTATGATTGTTATTTTAATATAATATCGCATGCATTAAGTATGTGTTATCTATGTGTCTAATGACATGCTTTGTCGTTATGATAGTCCTAAAAATTTATCTAATTAGATTGAATTTTTCGGGATGATAGTACGTGCAAATTTCTGATTATAATAGTTCTTAGCAAAAAAAAAAGATGTTATAGGGTTTGAGAGTCATTTGTGATTTTTTAATTGAGGTTTGATTGTTTTGATCCTCTATTATCCTAATGGGAGGGATTAGTGAGCAATAAAAACTTTCGAAATAAAAGTTATATTAATAGAATTCACGTTATTGATAGCGTTCCTCTAAAATCTTATTCATAAGGGTTGCTCCAAAACCCCATATCTAGGATTTTTTCTATCATGGTAAGCTCATTACACCCTTCTAAAATGATTAAATATTTTTAGAACATACTTAATTTTATGTATATATACTTCTGAGTAAAATGCTTATTGATTGATCTTTACACATGCTTGCTAGTGATGATATGAATGTATGTATGTATCGAAGGTTGGGTACCATGACAATATGATATATGGACGAAGCTATTCCCTGGAAATTATGGTTGTTGAGATAAATAATTTTCTCAACATATATGTATACTTTGTTTATTGTTGTGTAGGTTAATGGTTTATTGAGCATGTAGTTGAAAGACTTATTATTGATAACCTTGTGATGATTATATTTAATAGTCGTGAATTATTTATGTGTTCGAGTCTAATCTACTTGTTGTTTGGTTTATGTCTATGATGCCTACGAGTACATAATAATATCAAAATCTACTCTTCTTTGTTGAGTGAATCTTATTGATAGGGTTCCTCCAAAACTACATATCTAACCTAACATACATTTTTTTTATCACAGGGTGGTACTTAGTATACCAAGGATCATCTTACAGTTCAAGTCCATGTTTCATACACGGGGATAGTCTATCTTAAATTTTAGTTGTAACACATTTTAGTGGAATTGACTTACTTAGTAGTTCTTTACGATGACTTTCAGTTTTTGGGGAGTTTCTAAATAAGATTTTAACTTATTTATGAAGTTTATTTTTTTTTATAAAACATTGTTGGACATAATATTGTTGATTTGATGGATTGATTATTATTTGTTAAGTTTAAGTCTTAAGGGTTTCTCCGGCGGTGGGTTAGTTAATGACACACTCACGTCCCCAATGTGCATGCATGCTACTATGTATATGTATGTTTGACATTTTTCCTTATTGTTTATTGTTTATATTGATCAACAACTTTTATCGGCATTACTGAAATATTTTTCTGAATTATAATTCATATTCATTTATAATATAATAGATAAATTTTTAGAAATTTATCATAATTAGATCACTATTTTAATTAATTCGTTTAGGTGTTCTCTACTTTAAAATATATTTATTAAGTTATGACTTAATTTTAGTTTCTTACTTTTGTGTAATAAACATTAGAGCGTTTATAATTATAAAAAAATCCTTGCTACGCTCATGTATTTTATTATAGAATATATAATTTCATTAACTTAAAGCTAAATTAGTAATTCTTATTGATGAGTTATTTGTAGTATACCTGCAAGTGACTTGCCACATGTATTCTTGTCAATTCAGGAGTGTCCATGCGGTCAAGAATTTTCCTTGGATGAGCTTCTGCAGAAAAAAAAAATCATTCATCGAATGTAAGGTAGTTTACATAAAGATAAATTTTAGATGATCTCATATTTTTCACTATATAATGTTTGAAAAGACGTACCCTTCATGCCAAGTTTTGAAACGACATCCACAAATTTGTTATGGAGGGGATCTGTCCAAACAATTCTAGTCTTTTTTGATGGTGGAGACGAACTATGTTCGCTTTTGTTCTCTTCAGATTTTCTCGCAGACTTGTCCCTCTCACTGTCCGGCGATGAAGATTCAATATGAATTACTTCATGGGGGATTCTTTCATTGGCATCGTCTTGATTCTGTTGATTAATAACTTGTTTTCCTTTATAAATTTTCTTTCGCATGGCAGCATATTTCCATAAAAAAATAATATCGTTTTGTGATATGGGCTTCCCCATAAATAAAATAACTCCACTCTCAAGTCCTTTGATAATTGTACTTTCTTTTTCATCGACTGAATAAACTGGTCACATTCAATAGTACAAATTTAAGTCATACACTTTGAGTAAAAACTAAATAAAAGGGATGATGTTATAAGAAAATAGAAAAAGCAAGCATTTATATTTGGGGTAGGGTTAATTTATTTCCATCAATCATCAACTATTCTCTTAGGGTGAGTTATTTTTTACATAAATATGTTATTGATAGAGAGTTGTCAATAAGAAAATATTTTTTTCTCTTATAAACATCTATTAATTTCAAATCGAAGAAGAATAAAAATAATCATGAACTCACAAGCAACAGGAATGTTAAATTTTTTGGCTATTTCTTGTTGTAGTTGAAAGCCATTTATTTCGGGCATGTGGACTTCTGTAACCACAAGTTCAAATGAGAGGCCACTACTCCGAAGAACACCTAAAGCATCTTTTGCGCTCTTCACTGTCACAACTGAGTTAAGCCAAAACAACAATATTATTGTAAAACATACAAAAAAATTAAAGTTTTTGATAATACATATAGAAAAATTTCTGAAATCAGTTGATGAGAAAAATAAGAAATTAAAAAAAAAACTAATTAGATGAACTGATGACTAGTTTTGACTTATATAAATCTTGATCGACATAAATCTCATAAAAATATGATAAAATGAAAAGTTTACAAAATATACTTTATTTTAAGATGATATAAGTTTTATCACAGTCTTAGATTTTAAACACTCTTAATTTGGTATAATGAAAAACTAAAGTTAAGTACCTTCAAATTTAGATTTCTTGAGAAAAGTTGCAGTAATGAGAAGACAACTGTCATCAACATCTACCAGCAGACATCTGATTATTTCAAAAAATTGATTGTTTTGTTCCTCCATTATTTCTTCCACAAAAAGTAATTGATAACACTAAATTGTTTTAGATGTTTTTTGTTGAAAGAAAACACAAAGTTAAATAGATAAGAACAAAAATGAAGACACCATGTTCTATTATTTATACAAATATTTAAGTCTATCTTGTTGCTCCAAAGTCTACATTAAGATTGCTTACCAAGTTTTACCACTTCCTTTTAGTAGCTTATTTATTTTATTTACATTTTTATCTATAATTTATTTTACCTTTTTTCCTGAATAACTAACATGACTATAAGAACCTACACCAACTTACCATAAATTTGTATATATCCACAATCCAATCAATGATTTAAATAATTAATATTCCATGTATGTACTTCAAATTTTTTTGAATCTCCACGGTCAAAGATATGTATTATCTTATCCATAAATATATTTCTTTTAGAAGGAAAAAATATCTTTCTACTTTTTTCTTGAAGCTGTACAATATCTACCTTAAAGAATTTAATTGTTTTTGAATTTGTAACTAATACCTTATCATTTTCAATTTATTTATAAGTTATTATTTTGAAATGGAAATAACAAAAGCTTAGAAATTATTTTTGAAAAAGTTCTGAGTTGATATAGGGAAAAGATGTTTTTGCATAAATTAAAAAATTGTTAAAGGAAGGAAATAGTTATTTTAGAAGAAACGAATTAATTGTCTTAAATTAAATAAATCAAATAGTTGAGTAGTAATGAGAAAAATCTCAAAAACTAATTAAATATACTATTAATTAAAATTTTATAATATTATAAATTATAACACTAGATTATAATAGCTCCAATATCATACTAAATCATAACAATTTCGACATGTTTCCCTCACTGATCACTTGTCAAAATTGTCTTTAAAATTTCCAACTCAAATAAATAAAATATGCAACAATCCTTGAATTTCAAATCTTTAAGCACAAACATAAATCTTTCCTCTCATGTGAGTGAAAAATATTCACAATATATAACTATCAATGTTTTTTTTATGGTATTTATATATAAAAAGAATAAGTTATTATATTTATTGTCATTGATGCACCAATTCAGAAAGTATCATACACTATTAATTGAAAAGAGAAACATGTCTATCAGTAACCATGTGAAAATAAATACAAATAAAAAGTGCTCCTAATACATCTTAATTCTATTTCTACTTCAAACAAAGAGAAATTTTCTATAAAGAGATGTCACCATAAAAAATACACCACAAACTGTCACGACCCAAAATCCGTCGTGATTGACACCGACGCTTACAAGCCGGTGGGAGAACCACTACAACTGCCTAACTAAAGCAATAATTCTCAAACTAAGGGATTTTAATTACGAAAGTAAGTAAATGATTAAAAGCAAAGTTCATTACTAAACAAAAAATCTAAAAATTAAAATTTGCGGAAGATAAACCTAAGATCTGAATGTCAATGTAAAAAAAACTACTAACGATAATAAAGTCTAAACAAGGAATTGCAAATCAACTATTCAACTAACTAAATATAAAGGTCCATGTCCGAAATGGTAGACATGGACAAAAGAAAACTCCATGAAGCCCGGAAGATACATGTCACCCTTGATGTCGATGTGATAATCTCTAATCTCCTAAGTGAAGTTTGTCAATAGCCGCTTGAAGATGCCCTGTACTGAACAAAAATAAGAGCATGTGCATAATGCGTAAACAACCACCGTGTTGGTAGGATCAATCGACTATCCCATAGTGCAATATAATCACAAGTATATATATCCACATAAAAAACATTATCAACATGAAAATTCGAAGACACATTTCATATGCTTAACACATCATTTGTCCTGTCATGGAACCCAAACACAAACTATTAGTGCACCGCCGTGTACTCGATCCCAGTTATCTTGCCATAATGTGGCAATCCGTTCCCATACTTGTGCCGAAACGTGGCAACCTAATCAAATATTTATGCCAGAACGTGGCAATCCCATCCCCATTCACACACCACAATCATAATCACAAGTATATCATCAAGATCACACATTTATATCAGATTTCATGGTTATATCATTCATTTATCTCAGTTACAACACTGCAATATATATTACGACATTCATACACATAAAGGTATCATAATGAAGCAAGAACATGCATACATAACACAATCATAAAATCACAACCATCACCTACCTCGAAACAAGTTTGAAACCCTAAGAAACTTGATCCTTGCCTTTCCTGATTCGTTCCGCTTGTTCTTGATCTTCAAAAATCACAATAATATAAGAACCAACAAAACCTAATTATCTGATTACTAACAATTCTATGGAATGTAGATCAAACCCATGATCCAACCTATTCAAGTTAGGGTTAATTAAACCATAGAATCTATCAAGATGCCCTTCCCCATCAATATTGACCCATTTTATTACGTTCTACAGATCGAAAAGTGAACTTGAGGAGTGAAAAGCTTACCTTTAGCTTCAGAAATGGTGAAAAATGAGTTTTCCTATCCCATGGGACGTTTTTGAGCTCTAAAAGTTGAAAAGTACAAAATAAGGTCGTTTAGGGGATTTATTTACAGCTTTATTCGAGACTGTTCCGCTACAGCGGCACCCATCCAGTTGTAGCGGTGTCGCTGCAGCGACACCTTTTTGGACCAGTGAGCCTCATTGAAAATTCTAAAAATCTATGATTTTAATTCCATCTCATCTGCTACATTGGCAAATTTTGGGAAAATGAGCTAAATTCCCCTCTTTTATAGCACAACCTTAACCCCATAAATTTGAAAAATGCCCTTATTGCCAAGATCGATTCTCAGAGATCTACTTATCCAAATTAAATGCCATAAAGTTATACAGATTCCTTAACGAGTTATCTAACTGATTATGTAATCAAATTCATATTTACTCCACCCAATCTACCCTATTTCCCTACACCTGGAGGACTCTAATTTACTCCAAATCTAGACAAGGTTGGAAAATCCTAACACTACAAAAAAATAATTTAGGCCTCGATTTTCCCTCGTTGGCATTTTCATAACGACGGAGCTCGATCGTTACAATAGATATCAATTTACCTATCACTTGTTCCCGAGTGACAAACTTAGGAAATGAGGGCTAAGGAAAGAGCGAAATAATACCTGAATTAGTGAACAATTGCGGATACTTATCTCGCATATTATTCACGGTCTCCCAAGTAGCTTTCTCGATTGGAAAATGTTCCACTGAACCTTCACGACTTTAATTTCTTCGGTTCTCTACTTACGAACATCATAATTAAGTATAGCAATCGGCTCCTCTTCATATTGAAGGTCTTTATCTACCATTATTGAATCCCACTTAATGGTGTTGTCACCATCAATGTGTTCTCTTCAGCATGGACACATGAAGTACGGGATGTACACCGGAAAAGTTAAGGGGTAGAGTCAATATATACGCCACCGGTCCTACATGTTCAAGAAACTCAAAGGGACTAATATATCATATACTCAACTTACCCTTCTTACCGAATCTCATCACCCCTTTCGTGGGTGAAACCTTTAGAAGGGAATTATCACTGGTGTGAAACTATATGTCTCTCACTTTATGATCTACATACTTCTTTCGTCTTCTCTGGGTGCTGGAAGTTTATCTTCAATGCTCCTCACCTTATTTTCACTATCCTTCATTAATCAACCCCCAAAGGTTTCACATATCCAACCTCAAACCAATCTATGACTGATCTACATTCCCTCCTATATAGCACCTCAAGTGGTGACATATCAATGCTTCAGTTTACTATTATTGAAAGAGAACTCACATAATGGTAAGAACTTATCCCGATGCCCTCCGAAGTCAATCACACAAGTTCTCAACGTATCTTCCAAAAATTGAATAGTATTTTTCGATTGTCCATCTTTGTAGAGATGGAAGGTTGTAGGAAAGGTGAATTACGTACCCAATTCCTCATGCAACTTCTTCTAAAACTTTGAAGTAAAAAAGGTACCACGATCTAAGATGACAGATTGGGGCACCTCATGCAGCCTCATTATCTCTTTCACATAGATTTTAGCTACTTATTTTGCATTGTAATCTATGCTTATCGAAATAAAATGGGAAGACATAGTCAATTTATGTAATCTATGCTTATCGAAATAAAATGGGAAGACATAGTCAATTTAACAACCAGAACCCAAATAGAGTCAAACCTCCCCAAGGTATTGGGGAGACCAACCACAAAATCCATAACTATTCTTTCCCACATCTATTCCAGAATTGACATTTTTTAGAGTAAACCCGAAGACCTTTGATTTTCATACTTCACTTGTTGACAATTTAGACACTTCTCCACAAACTCCGCGATGTCTTTCTTCATTTCTAACCACCAATAAATTTGGTTCAGATCCTATAAATTTTGGTCACACCCGAGTCAATGGAATACCGTGAACCATGCGATTCGGCCAATAATTTTTATATCAAGTCATCTACTCGAGAACACATTTCCAACCCTTATGATCGAGTAACCCATACACATAAAGAGTGGTCTCGTGGGACTTACCCATTGCAATCTTCGTCTAAGTTCTCCTAATTTCCCATGTTTCAATTGTTTGGCCTTGATGTCCTCTATGAAAATGGACTTAGCTTCAATATTAGCTAACACCCCACATCTTTTTAAGATGCCCAAATACATGAACTTAAATTATAAGGCCTAGATTTCCTTCACAAAGGGTCGCTTTTCTACACCTAAATAAGCTAAAGTACTTACCTCTTTTCTACTCAAAGCGTCTTCCACCTCATTAGTCTTGCCCAGATGGCATTGAATGGTCACATCATAATCCATAAGTAACTCCATCCATCTCCGTTATCTCAAATTCAAATCCTTTTGAGTGAAAATATGATGAAAACTATGATGATAAGTAAATACCTCACACTTATCACCATAAACATAACGTAGCCAGATCTTACGAGGAAACACTATCGCCACTAACTCGAAATTGTGAGTGAAATAATTCCTCCCATGCACTTTCAATTGAAGTGAGGCATAAGCTATGACATTCTTATCCCACATCACCACTGCATCCAAATTAGAATGTGAAACATCACAATAAAAAATAAAATCCTTACCCTTAACCTGTAATGCTAGGATGGGCGCGGTGGTCAAAAGAATCTTAAGCATTTGGATGCTCTTTTCACATTTCTCATTCCATTTAATGGTATCTCTTTTTTTGTTAGATTGGTCAAGTGAGTAGCACTTGAAGAAAAATTATTTAAAAAATAACGATAGTAACTAGCCAATCCCTCAAAACACCTCATTTCAGTAACCAAACCTGATCGTACCCAATTCTTAACCGCTTCAATATTTTGGGGATATATCCTTGCCCTTTCTTTTTACACTACACGCCCCAAAAAATGCAACCGATTTTAATCAAAGTTCACAGTTGGAAAATTTTGCATATATATTTTGCTTCCCAAGAACACCCACGACAGCACGCAGATGATCAACGTGCTCTTCTTCCCTTCTCGAATAAACAAACATTTCAACAATAAAGACTATTACAAAGGAATCAATAAATGACTTTAACACTGCATTCATCTAGCTCATAAATGTTGCAAGTGCATTAGTCAACCCAAACAACATCACCAAAAATCTAAACATCGTCTTGGGCATGTTTTTTGACCTAATTTTTAATTGATGATTCTCATATCTTAAATCAATCTTAGAGAAAATTGTTGCACCTTGAAATTGATCAAATATATCATATATTATGGGCAAGGGGTACCTATTATGAAGAGTTACCTTATTCAATTGCTTATAGTCTATACACATCCTCATGCTACCATGTTTCTTCTTGACAATTAAAACTAGAGCAGCCCGTGGGGAAGCACTAGGACGGATTAATAACTTATCAAGGATCTTTAGATTTTAGAGTAAAGCTCTCTCAACTCTTCCGTAGCCATGCGATACATAGGAGTTTAAATTTGACGAGTACCAGGCTCTTACTCAATAAAAAAAGCTATGTATCTATCTGGAGGCATGCTAGGAATGTCATTGCGATATACTTCACTAAATTCAGATCCATAGGAATAGAACCAATGGATGGAGCCTCAATCTTAACATCCCTAACATGATCCAAATAATATAAACTAACGTGGTCTACTAGTTTACTTACCCAGATGGAGGATATAACTTTAACTTTCTTATGCTTGTCATCCGTCCCACTCTACTCTTTCCATTCTCAAAATTTCTAGAGTCACAAAATTAGTATTAAAATTAAGCACAACATTATATGAGGACAACCATGTGATGCCTAAGATAATTTCAAAATTATCCATATCCACAATCACCCAATCAACCCAAGTCTGAAATCCCATAAACAAAATAGGCCAAGCAAGATAGACGTAGGTGACTATAAATGACTCTCCAACAGGGGCAGAAACATGAATAGGGGAATCAAGGACGTCACACAACATCTCAAATTCAGAGGCAAATCTCACAAACACGTAAAAATAAGTGGGACCCTAATTATATTACATAGTAGCCATCCAGTCACAAACAAGAATAGTACCTATGATCACTGCCTCAGATGACTCCACCTTATTTTTACCTAGGAAAGCAATACGCTGAGATTTATCATCAATACGAGCTACCTCCCTACCTGGCTTTACATTACCTCTACCTCCGTTACCTATTCCTCTACCTCCACGGCCTTGCTGGTTAACTCCTCGCCCACCTTATGGACGTCCTCTACAATTATTACTATTTCCCGTGGGCACCATTACTTGAGAAGACTGCTCTTTGGACTCTAACACATGCGGTTGTGGACATTCTCTCCTTATGTGTCCAAGTTCCCTTCAATTAAAACAAGTGTGATCAAGAGGAAGTCTAGGACCCTTTGCATGCACAATACTCTGAATATTCAAACAAATATTGTATAGAGTCCCCGAATAATTACCTGTAGTGGCAGGCATGGAAGACTGAATTGGTTTGGTTGTGAGCGTTGGTCGATTAGATCCTCTAGCATAGGAGCCCTGAAATTTTCCATAATTCTTGGCCCTCTTGGACAATGCCTTGGATTGACTATCGCACCTCACCCCTCCCCTTTTTAAACATAATCTGTTACCCAATTGAAACTCTTCCCTGCATAAGTCATGAGGATAGATAAAACTTTTAACTCTGAATTCAAACCTCTAAAAAATAGCTGGATCCTTTCCTCCTTAGCAGTTTACAACTATGTAGCATATGTGGATACAACATGAAACTTTGCCACATAAGAAGTCACAGACATACCAACTTTCCCCAAATCCATAAACACATCCTTTTTGTGGTCTTTTAATGTCCTAGGTACATACTTCTTTAGAAATAAGGCATGGAATTGGGTCCAAGTAAGTGGAGGTAATGTAGAAGATCTGCAGTCCATGTAGGCTCTCCACCATTGCTTGGTCTCACCTTGAACTTGAGAGGACACCAGCTCAACTCCATATTGGTGTACAATACCCAATTTATGCAAACTCCCCTGACAATCCAAGATGAATTCATAACAATCTTCAGTCTCAAAACTAATAAATATCAGAGGCTTAAGATTTTAAAACTTGTTCAACATGTCATTCTCATTACTAGACATCACAGATTAAAGAATAAAAGAAGGCATCGTTCCCTACCGCTTCACCCATCTAGGGAACATTCCTAGCTACCGAAGGGTTAGTGGGGGCTTGAGTGAGTGGAAGCATTCCCAGCCAGCCAAACCTTTCAAGAATGACATGATCTATTGAGCTAACATCAGATCGATGAGAGGTATCCTCTTCTTTTCTGCTTGCACTTATTCCTCTTGTTCAACCTTTTTAATCTCAAATTACTCCTCTATATCTTCATTATGTGCCGGAGGGTTCTCGTTCACCGGGACACAATCAATCGACACCTCACTCACAACAGGCACCACTCTCACAACCTTTATTCCTAGCTCATTTTCTACCTTTTCCTAGACCTCGACCGCGAAATCTCACTTTGAATTCCCCAACTGGAGCATTGACGGGAGCTACGAGCCTAATGCCATTATATCCAACATTAACCATATGCTAACAAAAGAGGGAGAGTAGTTAGAGACCAATTGGAATCAAGTCATAGCACGAAGGAGAAATATTAAAATGGAGTTGTTAAAGAAATGCCAATGAGGGAAAAAATCAGTGCGCAAAGAACTTTTTCGTAGTGTTGGGATTTTTCAAACCTTGTCTTAATTTGGAAGACATTGAAGTTATCAAGGTGTAGGGAAATATGAAGTAAATATGAAATTGATTACATAATTAGTTAGATAACTAGCTAAGGAATATGTTCGACTTTATTAAATTGGATTTAGCGTTAATGATATTTTTGAGTGTAGTATGATAAGAGTGTGTTGTAAAAACAGAATTGAATTTCTAAAAAAAGGTTCTGTCTCACTTTTGGCCGTTGTAGCGGGATTTGTGCCGCTACGTCGATGCACCTACAACGGGATGGGTTTCGTTGTAGCGGATGAGTTAGAGATTGGAAATTGTAGATTTTGGGATTTTTGCAATGAGTCTCACTGGTTTGGAAGCTGCAATAGGATTTTATGTCGCTGCAGCGACGCCTCTATTGCAGGATGGGTGTCGCTGTAGTGGGATAGTCGTGAATAAAATCATAAATAAAACCTCTAAATGGTCTTATTTGTCACTTTTTGACCTTTAGAGCTAAAGAACGATCCCTGGGCTATTCTAATTCATTTTTCACCATTCTTGAAGCTAAACATAATCTTTTTTCTCCCCGAATTTAATTTATAATCTGTATAACATAATGGAATGGGTTCAGTTTCTTGGGGCTTAGAGTTTATTTTGATATATGTGATGGTTGTGATTTCAAGAATTGTGTGATATGTGCATGTTCTTGCTTCATTATGATACTTGTATGTATATAAATGTCGCAATATCCATCTTGTCGTTGTATTTGATATCGATGAAGAATATATTTATTAAATTATGATGTAAATGTATTATCTTGATGATGTACATATGATTGTGACCGTGGTTTGTTATTGGGGATCAAATTTCCACGTTCTAGCAAACTAAATTTGATTGGATTTCCATATTCTGGCATAAATATTGGATCAGATTGCCAGGTTCTAGCAAGCTAACTGGGATCAGGTACCATGCTGGTGAACTAACAGTTTTAGTTTGGGTTCTGTGAGAGAATTCAATGATGTATAAAGTATGTGAATTGTATTTTTGAATTCTTATGTTGATAATGTTGTGATGTTTATGTATATATATGTAATTATCATGTTGTTCGACTTGTAATATATTGAAATAGTGGAATAAGCACGTGATTCTACCAGTACACGATAGTTGTGTGTTGATTCTACACTTGCTCTTATTTTTTTGAGTACAAGGCATCTCATGTGTTTATTGACATACCTCACTTAGGAGATTAAGAATTATCGTATCGACTTCGAGGCTGAGCTAAATCTTTTGGGCTTACATGAAGTTCTCTTTAGTCTATGTCCACCACTTTATTACGTAGACCATTGTTTTAGTTAGTTGAAAACTCTAGTAGTGTTTTCTTGGTTAGATTTGGTTATCAATAGTAGTTTTGGTACATTAACCTTCATATTCTAGGTTCAACTTCCGCAATATTATAGTTGTTAGATATTTTATTGGTAATGGAAATTTGTTTTTAGCCATTTAATTTGGTTACTTAACTTAAATCCCTTAGTTTTTGAATAATTGCTTTAGTTGGATAGTAGTAGTGGTTCTTGCACCAGCTTGTAAGTGCGGGTGCCAATCATGACGGGTTTGGGTCGTGACAAAATATGTATGAGAGCCTAGGTTCGTTCATGTGGAATGGTAAGGGAACACATTTACTTTTCTCTAGAGGCTATAGGACTTTAGGAAATCTCCATGTTTCTTTTGTCTCCTTCTTTCTATGATTTGATGTCAATTGTCATCTGTCGATTCAAATCGATATCTAATTTCTTTCACTCTTATGTCTGCAAATAGTTAATACTAGGTACAATGACGACATTAGACCCATAACCTCCGTCAATGCTCCAGCAGAGGAACCCATACTGAGAGGCAGCGGTCGAGGCAGAGGTAGATGAAGAGCTTGGTGTAGAGGCCGTGGGAGACTAGATACTACTGTGAATGAGGTGCCAATTGAAAATGTTTCGGTTAATGAGAACTCTCCAACAAATAATAAAGAGATAGAAGAGGAAGTTGAGATCAAGGATGTTGATGAGTTAACCAAGAAAAAGGAGTGTAGGATGAAGCGACCAGGATCCCTCCCATCGATCTGGCGTTAGCTTAACAGATTATGTCATTATGGAAAGGGTTGGATGGTCCAAGAATGCTTTGACCCACACAAGCCACTAATAACCCTCTAGTTGTTAGGAATGTGCCCTAGATGGGTGAAATGGGACGTAAATTCATTCTTTCTTCCTCTGTAGGGTTCAATGATATCCGCGAATGAGCATGATAGGTTGACCAAGTTTTTGAAGCTTAAACCCCTGTTATTTCTTTGTTCTTAGATTAGAGATGCTTAAGAGTTCATCTTGGATTATTATGAGAGGATGCATAAATTGGGTATTGTTCACCAACATGGGGTTGAGTTTGTGTCCTTTCAATAGCAAGAATAGGCAAAGCAGTAGTTGAGAGCTTACATGGAATTTAGATGAAGACATTACTCCACTAACTTGGGCCCAATTTCATGCCTTATTTTTAGAGAAGTATGTACATAGGCCTAGAGAGATCGTAAGAAAGATGATTTTATGACATTGGAGCAAGGATGTATGTCCGTGGATGCTTATGAGGTAAAGTTTCACACTTTATCAAGATCTGCTACACAGTTTGTTAATACCGAGGAGTAGAGGATCAAATTATTTGTTATAGGTTTAAATTCTGAGTTGCAAGTTTTCTCTACCCACGTGACTTCTACAGGGAAGATTTTCAATGAGGTAACAAATTATTTTAAGAATGTGGAGGGGGTGAAGTGAGATGGTAAATAACATGTATTGTCTAAGAGGGCCAAAAATTCTGGAAATTTTAAAGGCTCATAGGCAAGAAGATTCGGTCGACCAATGCTCGTGGCCAAGCCAATTCAATCCACCATGCCCGTCTCTACAAGTAATTATTCGGGAACTCTATATAACAATTTTTAGGATAGTCAGAGTATTGTGCATGTGGCGGGCAACAGGCCATCGAACGATCACACTTTTTTAATTGTGGGGAACATGTATACACGAGGAGAGATTGTCCACACCCACGCATGTTTGAGTTTGAATGTAGCCTTGTCAAGAAGTGGTATCTACAAGAAATGACAATAATGGTAGAGGAAACGCACAAAGTGGGAGATGAGGTAACCAACAAGGCCTTGGAGGTAGAGGAATGGGTAATGGAGGTAGAGGAAATGCACAACTATACAAGGAGGCAACTCATGTTGATGACAAAGCTCAGTGTTATGCATTTCCAAGCAAAAATGAGGCGGACGCATTTGATACGGTGATCACAGGTACTATTCTTGCCTTTGACCATATGGCTAATGAGTTATTTGATCCGAGTTCCAATGATTCTTATGTCTTTTTGAGATTTGCCTCTGAATTTGAGATGTTGTTTGATGTCTTTCATGCCCCTATTCGTGCTTCTACCCTCGTTGGAGAGTCAATCATATTCACCCATGTCTATCAAGATTGACCTATATTGTTTAAGGGATTTTGACTTGGGTTGATTTGGTGAGTTTTGATATGGCTAATTTTGATATTTTCTTATGCATGAATTGGTTCTAACCCTATTGTGTGATGCTGAATTGTAATACTAAGTTTGTGACTCTAGAAATTCCTGGAAGGGAAAGATTAGATTGGGAATGGGTGTACAAGCCTAAGCAAGATAGGGTTATATCCTCCATCTGGGCTAATAAACTACAAGAGTAGGATTGTTTAGACTATTTGGCTCATGTTAGGATTGTTGAGATTGAGGATCCATCCATTGGGTCTACTCCTGTGGTGTTTGAGTTTAGGAAGTATCCTCCAATGAGTTGCCTGGCATGCCTCCGGATAGAGACATAGATTTTTGTATTTACTTGGAGACTGGTACTCGTCCCATTTCAATTTCTCCGTATCGCATTGCTCTGGCAGAATTGAGATAGCTTAAGACTTAAATTCAAGAGCTCCTTGATAAGGGATTTTATCATCATAGTGCTTCTCCATGGGGTCCTCTAGTTTTGTTTGTTAAGAAGAAGGACCGTAGCATGAGGATGCGTATAGACTACCGACATATGAATAGAGTCACTATTGGGGATCGACACCCTTTGCCTAAATTAGATTTTCTGTTCAATCAATTCAAGAGAAAAGATCGACTTAAGATTCGGGTATCATCAATTAAAATTAGTCTTGAAGATGTTCTGAAAATGGTTTTCAGGACTTGTTATGGGTATTATGATTTCTTTGTTATCTTGTTTGAGTTGACTGATGCACCTGCAGCTTTCATGAGCTTGATGACTGGGGTGTTCAAGCCATTTCTTGATTTCTTTGTGATATTCTTCATTGATTATACTTTGTGTATTCGGGAAGTGAAGAAAATCATGCTAATTATCTCTGTACTATTTTGGTTGTCCTTGGGAAGCAGAAATTATACGCAAAATTTTCCAAGTATGAATTTTGTCTGAAATTGGTTACATTTTTAGGGCAGGCGTGTCAAAAGAATGAGTAAGGGTAGATTCCCAAAAGATTGAAGTAGTTAAGAATTGAATAAGACCAGGTTCAGTTATGAAAATTAGGAGTTTTGTGGGACTCGCAAATTATTATTATCGTTATATAAAAATTTTTATATCAATTTCTACTCACATGACAAATTTTACCGAAAAAGGTACCATTTGAATGGAATGAGAAATGTGAAGAGAGCTTCCAAAATCTTCAGACCCTTTTGACCACCACGCCCATCCTAGCATTACAAGTTGACGGTAAGATTTCATTGTGTATTATGATGCTTCACATTCTAGTTTGGGTGTTGTGCTGATGAAGGATAAGAATGGCATAGGTTATGGCTCGCGTCAATTGAAGGTGCATGAAAGGAACTATCCCACTCACGATTTGGAGTTAGCGGAAGTAGTGTTTTCTCTTAAGATCTTGTGAGACTATCTTTATGGATTTAAATGTGAGGTATTAACTGGTCATTGTAGTTTTAAACATGTATTCACTCAAAAATATTTGAATTTGACACAAGTGGACATGGATGGAGTTACTCAAGGATTATGATGTGACCATCTAATATCATCCAGGCAAGACTAATGTTGTGGTAGACGCTTTGAGTGGATAGACGTTAAGTATGGGTAGTTAACTTACTTGAGTTTAGCCAAAAGACCTTTGGGGCAGGAAATTCTGTACTTCTAGTCTAAGTTCATGCATTTGGGCATCTCCTAAAGAGGTGGGGTGTTAGCTAGTATTGAAGTTAAGTCCATGTTCATGGAGGAGATCAAGGCCAAAGAGTTCGAAGATGGGAATTCGAAGGATCTTAGAACAAAGATTCCAAATGGTATGTCCCAAGAGACCACTCTTGATGCGAATGGTGTACTCAATCATAAGGGTAAGGATATGTGTTCCTAGATTAGACAACTTGATTAAAAAATTATTGGCCAAATCTCATGGTTCAGGGTATTCCATTCATTCGGGTGTGACCAAGATGTATAGAGATTTGAAGCAAATTTATTGATGGTCGGGAATTAAGAAAGACATCACAGAGTTTGTGGTGAAGTGCCTGAATTGTCAACAAGTGATGTATGGACATCAATTGCATGCAGGTTTACTACAAAGAATGCAAATTCTGAAATGGAAGTGGGAAAGAATAGCCATGGACTTTTTGGTTGGTCTCTACATGACTTTGGGAACTTTAATTCTATTTGGGTTGTTGTTTATAGATTGACTTAGTCAGCCAAATTTATCCCAGTAAGTGTAGATTACAATGTGAAACAACTAGCTACAATCTATGTGAAGGAAATAGTGAGGGTGCGTGGGGTGCCCCATTCTATCATCTCAGATCGTGGTTCCTTTTTCACCTCCATGTTTTGGAGGAAGTTACATCATGAATTGGGTACGCAACTCACTTTTAGTACAACATTTCATCCTCAGACGGATGGCAAATTGGAAAGGACTATTCAAGTGTTGGAACTCATGTTTAGGGCTTGTATGATTGACTTTGGAGAATAAGTTATTACCACTATATGAGTTCTCCTACAATAATAGTAATTATTGAAGAATTTATATGGCACCATTTGAGGCGTTATATGGGAGAGGATGTAGATCACCGTAGGTTAGTTTGAGGCCGGAGATGTGAAACCATTAAGAGTCGACTTAGTGAAGAATGCTCAAGATAAGGTGAAGAGAACCAAAGCTGAACTTCTAACCGCCCAGAGTAGACAATAGAAGTATGCAGAGTATAAAGTAAGGGGTATGGAGTTCAATACTAGGAAAAATGTAATTCTTAAGGTATCACCCATGAAAAGGGTAATGAGATTTGGTAAGAAGGGTGAGTTGAGTTTGTAATTTATTGGTCTTATTAAGGTTCTTTAATGCGTAGGACTGATGGCGTATAGAATGTTCCCACCCCCTAATTTGTCCAGTGTACATCACATATTTCATTTGTCGAAGTTGAAGAGATATCACGGTGACTGTTACTAAATCATTAAGTATGATTAAATTGATCTAAATAAAGACCTCCAATATGAAGAGAAACTGATTTCTATTATTGAGCAAGATGTGCATAACTTGAGGACCAAAGAAATTATATTTGTGAACATACAATCGAAGAATCGTCCGGTGGAATAAGCTACTTGGAAGACTTAGAAGAACATGAGAGAACATTATCCGCATTTTTTATTGACTCAGGTACTTCCGTGCCCCTTCCTTAGCTTACTTTCATAAATTTTTTCACTCGGGGACGAGTGAGGGTAAATTGGTGTCAATTTTAGCAACCTGGTTCCGTAGCTAAAGAAATGCCAACAAGAGAAAAATCGGGGCCGAAAAACCTTTTTGTTGTGTTGGGATATTTCCAACCTTATCTAGATTTGAAGAAAATCAGAGTCATCAAGGTATAGGGAAATCTGATAGCAATCGGGTGGAGAAAGTATGAAATTGATTACACAATTGGTTAGATAAGTTGAAAAGGAATCTATATGACTTTACAAAATTGAATTTGGAAAAATATATCTCTGGGAATTTGTGTTAGCGTTAAGGGTTCTTCTAAGCATTGTACGATAAGAGTGACTTATAAAAAGGAAGGAATTGAATTTCTCCAAAAAAGGTTTTTTCTCAGTTTTGGCTGTTGTTGTGGGATTCGTTCCCTTATAGTGATGCCGCTATAGTGGGATGGGTACCACTGTAGAGGATGAGACGAGAATTCAAAATCATAGATTTTTTGGGATTTTTTCAAAGAGGCTCATTGGTTCAAAAAAACCGGTACAGTGACGCCGCTAAAACATCATGGGTGCTACAAAAGCAGGATAGTCGCGAAAAAAATTGAATATAAAATCCCTACATCACCCTTTTTGGTACTTTTTGAATTTTAGAGATAAAGAACGACCCCTAGGATATTCCAACTGTCTTTGACCATTTTAAAAAAAAAGGTAAGATTTTCCCTCCGTGAATTCACTTTTTGATCCGTAGAATGTAATGGAATGTGTCAATATTTATGGGGAAGAGTTTCTTGATAGATTCTATTGTGTAATTAACCCTAAATTGACTAGTTGGGATCATTTTTTTATCTAGGGTTCATAAAACTGTTAGTATTCAAGGTAATTAGCGATTATTTGTTCATTCCCGTGTTCTTGTGATTATTTGTAGACCAAGAACAAGAAGAACAAATTCTGAAAGGGAAGGTCCATGTTTTATAGGGTTTCAATCTTATTACAAGGTAGGTGATGGTTGTGATTTCATGAATTTGGTGAAGTGTTCATATTTTTGCTTCATTATGGTACTTGTATTTATATGAATGTCGCAATATTGATCATGCCATTGTATTCAAGATAGATGAAGAATATATCCATGAAATCATGATGTGTATAGTCTTGATGAGGTACTTGTGATTGTTATTGTGGTGTGAGATTGGGGATCAGATTGCCACATTTCGGCAAGCTAACTTGTATAAGATTGTCACGTTCCGGTAAGCTAATTGGAATTGGGCACCACGCTGGTGCACTAACAGTTTAAGTTTGGGTGCCATGAGAGAACCACTAATGTGTAAAGTATGTGAAATATATTGTCGAATTGTTATGTTGATATATATACATGTGATTATAATATTGTTTGACTTGTATTCTATTGCACTAGTGGGATAGCCGCATGATCCTACTAGTACATGGTTGTTGTGTACTATATCTGCACTTGCTCTTATTTTGTTGAGTACTAAATATCTTCAAGCGGCTATTGACAAATCTCGTTTACGTGATTTGAGATTATTGCATCAATTTTAAGGGTGAGTTGACTCTTCCGGGCTTCCATGAAGTTCTTTTTAGTTTATGTCCACTACTTCAGGACTTATACGATTGTTTTAGTTAGTTGAATAGTTTATTTATATATTTCTTGTTTAGAATTGGTTGTCAATAATTATTTTTGTACATTGACCTTCGGATTCTAGGTTTAACTTCTGCAATATTTAAGTTGTTAGATATTTTTTTGTTAATGGAACTTCCTTTTTAGCCATTAAACTTGCTTTCGTAACTTAAATGCATTAGTTTTAGAATAATTGCTTAAGTTGGATAGTAGCAGTGGTTGTCCCACCAGCTTGTAAGTGTGGTTGTCAATCTCGATGGGTTTGGGTCGTGACATTACCTAAAGTCCTAAAGCCTCTCAAAGAAAAGTAAAGGCGTCCCCGTACCGTTTCGCGAGACTCTATTAGACTCATTTCGATTCATCAAGATCAATAAACCTAGGCTATGATACAAACTTTTTCATGACCCGAAACCCATCGTGATTGGCACCCACACTTACAAGCCGGTGGGAGAACCACTACTAGTATCCAACTAAATCAATTATTCCAAAACTAATAGATTGAAGTTACGGAAGCAAGTTAAATGACTAAAATCAAAGTTCATTACTAAACAAAAGATCTAACAACAAAAAATTGCGGAAGATAAACCTAAGATTTGAAAGTAAATGTACCAAACTACTAAGAAGAACCAAGTCTAAACAAGGAATTTCTTATGAACCATTTAACTAACTAAACGTAAAGGTCCAAGTTTGGAAATGGTGGACGTGGACGAAAGAGAACTCCATGGAAGCCTGACAGATGCAGCTCACCGTTAAAGTCTATGTTATAATCTCTAATCTCCTAAGAGAAGTCTGTCAATAGCCGCTTGAAGATTCCCTATTCTCAACAAAAATAAATGGAAGTGCATAATCAATACACACCAACCGTGTACTCCTTGGATCACACAACTATCCCACTAGTTCAATATAAACAAGTCGAACAAACATTATAATCAAATGAAAATATATCAACACAGAAAACATTATCAACATGACAATTGGATGACACATTTCACTTGCTTAACATATCATTGGTATTCTCATGAAACCTGGCTTGGTTCTCGATCCTAGTTAACTTATCGGAATGTGTCAATTTGATCCAATAGTTATGACGGAACGTGGCAACTTGATCCAATATTTATGTCAGAACGCGACAATCTGATAAAGTTAGCTTGCCAGAACGTGGCGATGTGATCCTCATTCACACACCACAATAAGAATCACAAGTACATCATCAATATCACACATTTACATCATGATTTCATGGATATATAGTATTCATGTATCTCAATTACAACAACAGGATCAATATTGAGACATTAATATGCATACAAGTATCATAATGAAGCAAGAACATTCATACATTACACAATCATGAAATCACAACCATCACCTACCTCGAAAAAAACTTGAGACCCTAAGAAACTTTATCCTTCCCTTTTTTGATATGTTTCTCTTATTTTTTGGCCTACAAACAAACACAATAATACGAGAATCAACAAAAAAATTTTATTATATGGAAGACTAACAATTCTATGAATCTTAGATTAAATCCATGATTCCAACTATCAAAATTAGGGTTAATTACAACATAAAATCTATCAAGAAACCCTTTCTCATCAATATTGACACTTTTTATTACGTTCTACAGATCAAAAATTGAACTCCGAGATTAAAATACTTCAAAAATGGTGAAGAACGAGTTCGACTTGACAGGTGTCATTCTTCAACTCTAAAATTCGATAAGTGCAAAATAGGTCATTTATGGTTTTTATTTACGACATTGTTCGCGACTGTCCCGCTGTAGAGGCACCCATTTTACTATAGCGGCGTCGCTGTAGCGGCAACTTTTGGACTAGTGAGCCTTATTGAAAAACTCTACAATTTCAATTCCCATCTCATCCGCTACAGCAACATGTATCCTACTGCAGCGTTGTCGCTGCAATGAAGTCATGTCTCTTTAGCAGATAATTTGTGTAAAGTGAGATTTCTTGGGAAATTCCCTTATTTTTCAACACACCCTTAACCCCATACACTCATAAAAAGTCCTTAACGCTAAGATCGATTCTCGGAGATTTAATAATCCAAATTCAAATCTATATAGTTGTACGAATTTCTTAACGAGTTATCTAACCGATTATGTAATTGAATTCATATTTACTCCACCCGCTTGCTACCATATTTCCCTACACCTTGATAACTTCGATAACCTCCAAATCTAGTCAATGTTGGAAAAATCCTAACACTACTAAAAAAATTTCACGCCCCGAGTCTATATCCTGGACTGGACTAGCATGTGTTACTTAGTTCAACGGAAGACTTAACTTAATGACACAATGTCATTTAATAACTAGAAGAATAATAAGTTGGCCAAAATGGACTTAAGACTCATAACAAAATATCTGCAATACAAAGATGAGAGACTCAAAACTAAACTTTTTGACTGTCTCTGACGTCTCTATAATACTAAGATTGATGTTGGTACATATCCCACAACATCCTATAAAAGAAAGACTAAATGCGAAGAAAAATGTCTTCCCGGATGCAAGATCGATCAGTACCGACTCTTAATTCTCAAATGGATAAACGAAGCACTAGATGATGCTGATCCTATTTAATTGCGTGAATCATAATAAGATGTAGGCAAACTAGCATCAGTGTATTGAATGTACGAGGATGCGAGTTGAATCGCTAACAACAACTTAAGGTTGAAGAAAGTAAGAATGAACACTTACCTTGGCTCTGCTCAACTCATGAATAACTTGACTTAATATTAAGCAATAAAACACATGCAATATATAAATGCTTGTAAAATAATGAAAACACTTAGTTTATTAAGGAAAAATTAAATAACAAACTCAAGTTTACTTATATACGATGTAATATAGTTTCTGTGGGAGATTCTCTTACCAAAACCCATTACTATGAGCCTAAGTGATGGTATAACGTATTACCTCACGTTGCAAGAGAATCATCCTATACCTTGGTGTCAGTATAGAACTAAACTAATTTGTGGATCTACTAGTCTATGCTAAATGTTTCTAAGTAATCATCTAAAAAATATGACCCTTCTTCTGTCCATGTTTTCTACATGGTTTATAGGGGCTTGAGTTAATATAAACTTGCATCCCCATATCGGTGCTCAATACTAGTTCAAAGAACACTGAGCTCATATATTTTTAAAGGAACTTTCTCTCTGGTTAGACGTGATTGCTAAAACTTAGTTTTAAAATCTCTCTTAGAAATCATAGTTTCCTTTTTACTAAAACTAGCTTAAGGCTCTGTTTGAAGTCTCAACATCCTTTCTTTCTCATAATGTGAAAATATTTATAACTTGTAGGGAATGCCCCCTTTTAACTTTTGAGAAATGAACTCAACTCTTTACTCTTTTCTTAACTGGCAACTTAACTCTTAGGGAATACGTAGTTCCCTTATAACTTTAGAGAAATGAACTCAACTCCTTACTCTTCGCTTAAGTTGCAACTTCATCCTTAAAACAAGGTTAAAATGTTTCTTAAAGACTTTTGAAAAATAATAAGAACTTACTTTGACTTGCTTCTTAACTTTAAGACTCGACTCTTTACTTCTTTGACTTTGATATCACCTTTCCTTGAATTGGATTATGGATCAAAGGTTCATGATCTTATTTTTATGGATGATTTCATGATGTTTAGAAGTACCTTAGATTGGTAGAATCAACTAGGAGACGTATGTACATCAATTAGAACTAGTTTGGAAAAATGGGGGACGAATGAGGTGAACTGGCGTTCTTGGTGATCTAAGAGGTGGGGGGCACCAGGACCCAAACATCAGAGGACATGTTGGGGTTTTCTAGATGGCACGAGATTTTCTTGTGGGTCTATGGGAAGCCCGGCGCCCCAACCCATTTACCCATGTGTTCTCAATTTTTCTACTCCCGTTTTTTCATCTCTAAACTTCCATGGTTGTTTCCCCAAAAATTAGGATCATTAGTAACCTGAATACCCAATATATTTAACTCGATAAACAACTCGTAAACACAAATCAAATCAACACTAGGCATCCAAAAACTTAACCAACATGAATTCGACAATATTCTTCAAGAACATCACTTTTTATCATTCACCCAATTCAAGAATAAATGAATTCAAATAATTTTCCTCTGTGTATGAAGTGACCCAACACTAAAATATCTCACATAAATTTTTAAAGATCTGCCTGAAAAATTCCACTCGCAAAGTTTGATGTTCTTGGCGAATTTTTCACTTATCTTCCTTTCTTTCTTCTTTTCTTTCTTCTCGAAGCCTTAAGCGTAATTCTAATTTATCCAAATTGATCTAAGACTTGTTTATACCCAATAAACACCTAGAATGAAATTGAAAATTAATTGGTGAAATTACTAGTTTTCCCTTTCCTAAATCCGGATTGAGACTTTCCTCAATCCAATAGTCCAACTTTCGAAAGACATAACTCTCTCATACGATATCGAAAATGAGCAAACTCGGCGGCGTTGAAAGATCATTCCAATGGCTTTCATAAAATTTTAAGAACTACCTCTAACTCATCTCGATCTTGTTGTTATGGACATTTGAAAAAGATCAAAACTCACCGTCTTAACTTAGAATTGTTTTTCAGTTTCCCTTTTCTTTCCAAAAATGTTTATTTTTAGTTTCTTAGCTCTTTTTTAGCTATTTCAAGTTGTGAAATGTTAAAATATATCCCCCTTGGGAACATTCGTCCTCAAATGAGATTTCATTCACTATTCTAAGAATAGTACGCTCAAGTTCAACACATAACATTTAAAAGCAAGTAACATCATGAATACTTATACTCTATATAGAAATAAGAAGAGAATTAGTACCTTAATCTAATCTCCTTTGAATTCAAAGAGATGTGGATATCTTTTATTTATATCCTCTCCAGTTTCCGAACTAGCTTTTTCAAAAAATTGGTTCCGCCATAGGACCTTAACTATCTATCCTTAATCCTAAAATTTTTCAGTCGGTAAAATCAACGAAGGATCTCTCATGCATTTAATCAACATAGAGATGTGAAACACCGAATGAACTAATGCTAACTCTTGTTGTGGATCTTATTCATAATATGCATTGCCAATCATTTTGGCTAGGAGATAAAGTCCAATATACCGGGGACTAAGTTTCCCCTTCTTACCAAACCTGATAACACCCTTCGTGGGTGTAACCTTCAAGTATACTGAATCTTCCACTTCGAACACCAACAACCTTCTCCTAACATTTGTGTAGGATTTTTGACAAGTTTGTGCAATTTTCAATCTCTCCTGAATCACCTTCACCTTCTACATTTCTTGGTGAACTAGATCTGTTCCTATCAACCTTCCTTCACCAGCTTATTAGGACCCAATCGGAGATCTGCATCTTCTCTCACAAAGAGCTTCATATGGAGTCATTTGGATTCTTGAATAATGTTCTTATCGTAAGTAAACTCAATGAGAGGTAGGTGATCATCCCATTTCCCCTTGAAATCAATCATAAAAACCCTCCACATATTTTCTAAGGTCTGGATAGTACGCTCTGCTTGTCCGTCAATCTCAGGATGAAAGGCAGTACTTAAGTTCACCTTTGAACCCAAACCTTTTTGAAAATATTCCCAGAATTGTACAGTAAATTATGAACCTCTATCTGAAATAATAAAAACTTGGACTTCATGAAGTCTTATCACCTCGTGAATGTATAAATTTGCATAATAATCTGACGAATTAATATTTACCGGCAATAATTGGGTTGATTTTTCATCCTATCAAGATTAACCCAAATGGAATGATGCTGCTTTCGAGACCTTGGCAAGCTTGTTATAAAATCCATGTTAATCATCTCCCACTTCCAATGTGGAAGTTAGATGTATTGCGCCAACCACCAGTCCTTTGGTGTTCAACTTTCAGTTGCTGCCAATTCGGACACTTGGCAACAAATTCTGCAATACCCTTATCCATACCATTGTACTAATATATCTCTCTCAAATCATGGTACATCATTGTGGAACCCGGATGAATGGAATATATAGAGCTATGTGCTTCCGTAATGATCATGCCTTGTAGCCTACCCAGTAATTGTACACATAACCCATCCTGATACTTCAACACACAATCTCTCCCTTGCTCAAAATCTAATATTTTTATCTTATGAACATTTACCTTAAATCAAGCAAAACGGGGTCTTAGTCATGTTTTTCTTTCACCTCTTACACTAGTGATGATTCAGCCCCGTCCATCAGAACTATTCCTCATTTTGTGAAATCTATAAGTCTAACTCCTAAGCATGCAAGACTGTGCACAACTTTGGATAGCTCCCTCTTTTCTTCCTCAACATGGGCGGTACTCCCCATATATAACCTGCTTAAAGCATCAACAACCACATCAACCTTACCTGGGTGGTAAAGAATGCTAATGTCAAAATCCTTGAGTAATTCTCACCACCTCTTTGTCTAAGAGTGAGATGTTTCTTGGTGAAGATATATTTTAAGCTCTTGTGATCAATGAATATGTCGACTTGAACACCATAAAAGTAGTGCCGCCATATCTTTTAATAAAAAACTATATAATCCAACTCTACATCATGGGTTGGATAATTCTTCTCATGAACTTCAAAGTGTCTAGAGGCATAAGTTATAACCTTGCCCTTCTGCATTAGAACACAACCCATATTAACTCTAAACGTGTCACAGTACACCAAAAACCCTTGAGTACCTTCTAGTAAAGTCAAAACTGGGAGCAATCAGATTCTAATCAGATTCTATTTCAATTCCTGAATGCTTCTTTCACAAGCTACAAACCATTGAAACTTAACTTTTTTCTGAGTCAGCTTAGTCAAAGGAGATGAGATAGACGAAAAACTCTAAAAAAAACCTTCTATAGTATCCAACCAAACCCAACAAACTCCTTATATCAGTTGGAGACATGAGTCTAGGCAACCTCTAAACTGCTTCGATCTTTTGGGTATCAACTCTAATTCATCATCGGAAACTATGTGGCCCAAAAAATGCCACGAATTTAACACAAAACTCATATTTTGTTAACTTAGAATATGACTCTTTATCTTTCAAAGTCTAAATGACTATTCTGAAATGACTAGCATGATCCTCTTCATCGTTTGAATAGATTAGTTTTTCATCAATGAAGACAATAATAAACATATCTACATAAGGTTTGAAGACTCTATTCATATGATCCATAAATGTTGCAGGCGCATTCATCAAAGCAAAGGAAATGAAAAAAATACTCATAATTCCATATCTAGTTTAAAATGTTGTCTTTGGAATATCATATTCCCTCACTTTCAACTAATGGTAGCCTAACCTAATATCAATTTTCGAGAAGCAGGAAGCACTCTGAAGCTGGTTGAAAATATCATCAATTCTAGAACGAGGATACATATTCTTGATGGTTACCTTATTCAAATGATGGAAATTTATACATATCCTAAGGGAACCATTTTTCTTTCTCACAAATAAGACAGTAGCGCCCCAAGGTGAGACATTTGGTTGAATGAAACCCTTATCTAACAAACCTTTCAATGGTTCTTTCAACTCTTTCAGCTCTGCTGGTGTAATTCTATATGGAGGAAACGATATAGACCGAGTATCTGGAATGATTTCTATGCCAAAGTCTATTTCTCTCTCAGGGGGAACTCCGGGCAGTTCATTAGGAAAGACTTGTAGAAACTCTTTTACTATATGATATAACTTGAGGGGAGGGTGCCTCAGTACTTGTCATTAACTCGGACTAAGTGATAGATAACACCCTTCAAAACCAACTTTCTCTTCTTAATTTACAAAATGAAATGACCCTTCGGCATTGCTGAACTATCACTCCACTCAATAACTGTCTCATTAGAAATCTGAAACTTGAAAACTCAAATTCTACATTCTATTGATGCATAAAAGGTATGGAGCCAGTCAATATCTAGAAGTATATCCAAATCTACTATGTCTAACTCAATTAGGTCAGCCATGGTGTTCTTATCATCGATGGAAACATGTCAATTACGATAGAATCCCCACGATTTAGAAACATAAAAGGGTTCACAAAGTTTCTCAGGAAGAATTTCAAACTTATTTGCAACATAAGGAGTCATAAAAGACAAACTTGCCCATGGGTCTAGCAAAGCATAAACATCAAAAGTAAAGACTTTTATCATACCCGTGAAAATATCTAGAGAGTTCTATTGCTCTTAGCGGCTATTAATTGCATACAAAAGGTTTGGCCCTCAACCAATGACGGAAGTAGATCCTCTAGGTGCAGCCTGTCTGGTGGAGAAACAAATGAAGACTGGGCTCTGTTGTCTGGATTTCCACTACTTGCTTATTCTTAGGAAATTATTTCATGAAGAATCCCTCTTTCCCACACTCGAAACAACTTGAATGGCTATCACGACACTTATCAGTGTGGTTTTTACTACACATACCACATACAAGTGACCAACTACCTCCTTGTGCCATATTACCTTGGGATTTTACTGGTCTATCCTTGTAGTTCTGTAAATTCTGGACATTATACTCACCCCTATTTCTGGGCACATATGTATTAGAAGATGATAGTGCATGTCCTTTTTTATTTCTGAAAATATGGATGGTTCATGCAGCCTTTCTGCTGCCCCAGATTCATTCCCAATCTTAGCTTTCTTTCTTCTATACTCTTCTCAGTCCCTCAACTTCTCCTCTCCAACCTACTGCACAAATAACATTTACCTGGATATTTCTATTTCACCTATTAGCATCGCAACCCTGCCCTCTTTGCTTGATGAACGACCCAAGCGAATGGAAAACAAGCTCGTGCACACTCACAGAGTCTAATTTTAGTGTAAGAAGCTCTCGTACCTTAGTCTCTTTCAATTTGCAGGGAAAGAAACTCCCCAAGAAAGCTTCTTCAAAACAGGCCTAACTCATATGTGGCACATTCTCATATCTACCCTAATTCCAATGATAGAAATAAGTCCTAGCCACATTTTAAAGTTGATATGCAACTAAATCAACTCCTTCAGCAGCAACAACATACATCATATCAAAAACCATCTTCACTTCCTCAACAAAATTCTCAAGATCCTCAGTAGTGATCGAACACGTGAAACTTAGAGGGTTTATCCTCAACAGTTCACGAATCCTCGATGTGTCTGTCTGTTTTTGCCTAGGTCCTCTTTTCAATCCAAATTGATTAGCTACCACTTATCTTAGAATTCGGATACCATCATGAGCATTAGTAACCTCACCTTGGGGTTGCACGTTTTGCGCATTAAGTACCCCTTGCTCTTGCGGCTCAACGTTTCTCCAAGTGTGATGACCTCAAACTTCTCTTTGTGGAGACATGGTAATTTGCAATAAGCCCAAGCAAAAATTATAGAGAAACTTATAGAGATAAACTCTAACGCGTGAAAAGAGTATGGAGGAATTCACTAGATATTGCAACCTCCTAATTATAGATGTGGAACGCTTCACACAAATAAATAGGACTCTATAGGACTTCGGGCATAGGACTCTTGCATAGGACTCTTGAACTCGGGCTCTGAGAGCATGTTTGTCAAGCTTTGTGCCTACACCTTGGGCAAGACTGGCACTCGAAGACCATTGCTGGCCTCGAGAGGACTCTTGTCCTGGCACACTTAACTTAGTGGAAGACATAAATCAACGAAACATTGTCATTTAATAACTGCAAGAATAATAAGTTGGCCAAAATGGTACTTAAGACTCATAACAAAATATATGCGCTACAAAGATGATTGACTCAAAACTAAACAGTTTGACTGTCAATGAAGCCTCTATAATACTAACATGGATGTTGAGACAGACCCCATAATATCCTATAAAAGAAAGTGTGAAACTGAATAAAAGTTTTCTCTGGAATGCAAGAAGGTTCACCACTGACTTTGAGTGCTTAACTGGATCAACGAGACACTAGATGATACTAATCCTACTTACCAACGTCTTCATCATAAGAAAATAAACTCCTAATGACATCAATACATTGAATGTACAAGTATACAATTTGGAATGCTAACAACAACTTAAGCTTGAAAAGATTAAGAAGGAATACTTACCTTGGCCAAGCTCAACTCATTAATAACTTGACTTAATATAAAGCTAAAATAACATGTAATATTTAAAAGTTTATTAAACAATGAATACACTTAACTTGTTAATGAAAAATGCCATAACAACCTTAACTTTACTTATATATGAAGTAATATAGTTTCTATGGGAGATTCTCTAATCGATAACCATCATTATGATCCTAAGTGATGGTAAAACGTCTTACCTCACATTGAAAGAGGATATTCCTATACCTTGTCGTCTATTTAAAACCTGAACTACTAAGTGAATCCACTAGTCTATGCTAAAAAACACTAAAGAATCATCCAAAAAGTATGAACCTTTTTCATTTCATGTTGGATACATGGTTTAGGGGGCTTGAGTTAATGTGAACTCGCATCCCCATATCGGTGCTCAATACTACTCCCAAAAATACTTGACTCAAATGTTTTGAAAACAACTTCTTCTCTGGTTTGAGGTAATTTCTCAAACTTAACTTTAAAAGCTCACTTGAAAATCATAGTTTCCTCGTTACTATAACTACACAATGTCTCTATGGAAGTCTCAGCCTCCTTTCTTTCTCAAAAAGTAAAAGCATTTGTAACTCTTATGAAATACTTAGTTCCCTTTTAAATTTTAAGAAATGAACTAAACTCTTTACTCTTGCTTAACTTTCAAGTTACTTCTTAGGAAATGCTTAGCTCCCTTATAACTTTTAGGAAATGAACTGAACTCTTTACTATTTTGTTAACATGTAAGTTGATCCTTAAAACAAATTTAAAAGGTTTGTTAAAGACAATTGAAAACTTTAAGAACTTACTTAGACTTGCTTCTTAGCTATTAGACTTGACTCTTAACTTCTTTGATTTTGATCATCACTTTCCTTGAAATAGATTATGGATTCAAGGTTCATGATTTCATGTTTAAAGATGATTTCATGATATATATACATACATTGAAGTGTTAGAATCAACTAGGAAATGTAGGTACATCACTTAGAAACTAGCTCAAAAAGGTGGGGGAAGAATGCAGTGAACTGGCGTCCTTGGCGCTCTGAGAGGCGTAAGGAACCTGGCCCAAAATTTCAGATGCCATGTTGGGGCGCTCTGGCTTGTGAGACACCCCTACACCCAATGGACAGAGATTTTACTATGGCGATGTCGGAGGTGTGGCGCCCCAACCCCTGTACCAATGTTTTCTCGACTTTTCTCCTTTGTTTTTCATCTTTAATCCATCTAAACTTCCATGATTCTTTCCCCAATTACTAAATATCACTACTACCCTAAATACCCAATAAATTTAACTCTAAAAAAAACCCAGAAACAAGAATCAAATCAACATTATGCATTCAACAACTCAACCAACAAGAATTCACCAATGTTCTCATGAACTTCACCTTTTATCATTCACCCAATTAAAAAAATACTGAATTGAAACAACTTTGGTGTGTGGATGAACTGACACAATACTAAAACATCTAATATACCTTTATAGGTATCACCCTGAACGAATTCCTCTCGCAAATCTTGAAGTTCTTGACGAATTCTTGACTTCTCTCCCTTTTTTTCTTCTTTTATCTTTTCTCCAAGCCCTCAGTGTAATTCGAAATTTTCTTAACTGATCTAAGACTTGTTTTTACACAGTTAAACCCCTATGATGATATACGAAATTAATTAGTGAAATTACTAGTTTGCCCTTACTTAATTCCGGATTGAGAATTTCCTCCATCCAACAACCCCACTTCCGAAAGGCATAACTCACTAATACGAAATTAAAATCTCATAAATTCGCGGTGTTGGAAATATATTTCCAAGGGCTTTCTAAAAATATCCAGAATTACCTCTAAATCGTCATGACCTAGACTGACCGTTTTGAAATGACGAAAACTTACTTTTTTGAATTAGATTTTTTTTTTGTAGATTTACCTTTTCTTTTAAAAAATGTTTATTTTTAGTTTCTTAGCTTATGCTTAGCTATTTCAAGTTGCAAGATCTGATAAATAAATTCTGGATCCTTTATTTCCTCATGGGCATTTCTATAACAATGTAGCCTGGTTGTTACACAAACGATACAAAATACTTCTTATATCACAAAATAAAATACTTATACAAGTTTTTTATTCAAACATCATAGAATAATGAAAATGTTGACGTTCAAAATTTAGTCACACGTGGAGCCTATACCCTATACATGGAGGCACTTGAGAACTATTGTTGGTCCCTAAGCGAACTCTTGGTCTGGCTAACTAGTAAGCGGAAGACAGACCCAAGAAGATATAAGCTTTAAACACAGAAGTAAATATATTCTAAAAAATACTTAACTGAGATACTTTAAAATAAATAATAGTTTAAAGGAAATATTAAAGAACACTAAACACTCTCTATCGATGAAGCCTTTATATTCCAATATGGATGTCGAGACAAGATCCAAGACACCTTAAATCTATTAGCCAGAAAGAGGAAAAAGTGGGGTCCCCCAAAATGCCAGGAGGGGCTTACCGAAAGTGATCAAGGAATGCAAAGTGATCTAGACGAAGTGTCTGTTGATGATATTGAGTAACTGTAATTTTAAGATGCATGTCGAATGACTTTAGTGCATTATATGTACAAGTATATATTATTACCGAAGTGAAATAATTGAATATAATGAGGGTGAAACAATATAGTAACATCTTGGAAATTCGAATGTTGGATTAAAAGGGAAAAAATCAGTTTTGGGCATTCATGGTGTGATCTAAGTGTCTCATCTATAGACCATAGGAGGTTCTATGGGACGTAGAAGTTGAGTCATAGAACTTAAGTGGAGATTTGGATATTGTAAGTTTCTGATGTTTTGCCTACGAGCGAACTAGACAAGTCATAGGAATTTTGACAGGTCATAGGACTGCCATTTAATGATTAAGAGTTATTTGTTGAAGACCTCATTCTACGAGAACGGTTTAATGGGTTGTAGATGGTTGTATGGGACGTAGGAGGGCTTCGTAGAAGTTATTTATAACACATGAGAAATTGAAAAGTCTAAAAGTAAAGAAAAATGTAGAAATTTTACTAAAAGCAAGTTTCCACAAGTCCAACCTATGGACTTTAGAAAGGAGGTCGTAGAGAGAGACTTAAGTTTTGGAAAAGTATGTTTTTAAAAATTGGACCTACGATTTAAAAGGACGAACTGTGGAAAATTTGACAGGTAGTGGGACTGACTTGTAAGATTGATTCAAAAATTTGAGTTAGGACTTCGGGTCTATGGATAATTTTGACGAGTCGTAGTTAGTTCAATGAACCGTAAGAAGATGCCATACAAATGTTCTAGACCTAATGAATTTTTTGTGTGAAATTTAAGTTTTACGGATAGGTTCTACAAGTCGTAGGAATTTTGACAGACCGTAGAATGTGGGAAATTATTGAACATTTGAGTTTATAAAGTTGGTTCTACGGTTGATCAGGATAGGACATTGAAATTCCTAGGTCATAACCGTAGGTTTATCTGACAGTTATTTTTAAAAGGTATTTGTATATTTTCCTATGAACTTGATGCTTATACTACGTCGTTTTGACCCTAATTCTAAGTCTTATAACTACCTTCACCCTTACAAATTTTCCCAACTCCTCATTCGATAAAATTCCAAAACTTTCTGTAAGGGTCTCTCCAAAATTTTCTCTATAGATCAAGGAACAAGTAGATAGGGTTCTTCAAGGTCAAGTATCATTTTTTACCATTGATTCTAGGGATTCAAGATCAATTTATGTAACTATTTCATCAATGGGTTCCATTTAGCTACAGAGTCCTAAAGATTCTTCAATTCTCTAATTCAATGCCAATAAATTGATTAAGGTTTTATTTAATTGTTATGGGTTCTATTTATGTTGATTCAATTTATTGAATTTTATTTTATCACAATTGCTTTGATTCAGTTTCATGCTTTCAAATTGAAATCACACGAAGTCATGCATTGATCATGATTTTGACTATGCACCCTAGTTTGCATGAATTTGAAGAAAAACTATGAATCAATAATGATTTTTCCATATGTTTATCCATGATTTATGAAAAGGAATAAATTATGATCTAGGTTGATATAAGCTGAATATTGATGAAATTGTGAAAGGTTTTCTCGCACATAATTTAAAGAGCTACTCTATGATATTTTTAGCTTGGATTAGTAACTTAATTGCGTTTTTCCATTGATGATTATATGCTTATATTTAGGACTGTTCTGTTAGTTTTTTACTTAGCAGCAACAGTAAATTAAGATGAGGCTCTCCTATTAGTAGATGTTGGGTCTTGATGTGAGGCCAAAATACATATTTTACTAATTAGTTACCTTACATTTATTATTTATATTATTCCTTTCTGAGCATGAATTTTATGAAATGTGCTAAATAGTATATTATATTTCTTGAATTAAATTAATGGAAAAATAAAGATGTTTGGAGCTAAAACTAATTATAGATAGAGGATTGAAGAAGGAAATCAAACACATACCTGAATTGATTAAAGTGATTATACATATATATATATATATATATATATATATATATATATATGTTTATATATATATATATATGTTATATATATATATATATATATATGTTTATATATATATATATATGTTATATATATATATATATATATGTTATATATATATATATATATATATGTTATATATATATATATATATATATATATATATATATATATATATATATGTAGAAGTTGGTGAGAAAGTGAAGAAGTGTACATAAGGAGTTGTCCACGTGGAAGCATCTTAAAGAATCTTCCACGAACGAAGCACAGTTTCAAACAAAATCCAATTCCGTTTGGTTATGGGTTCCTAATTTTATTTGGACTAAATTATCTTATTTAGGGTTTACTACATCTATAAATAGTCCATAAGAATAATTATTGAGAGGAGGAGGATACAATGTAGAAAATAACTTGATTAAGCGTTTTATAGTTTCTTTCTATTTTATTTTATTTTACATCTTTCTTTGAATGATTCAGTGTAATTGCTCAATGTCTATGTGGAGTTAAACTTCTCATTCTTGGATTATATTTTCTTACAATATGATTGTTTAGTCATTTTGAGTCGACATGATTTGTTTATCATATTAGTTGTTATTATATTCTTGTGATTACTATTTTGATTCTTGATCACTATTCAAATAAAAATATCATCCGAATTAAACTCGGGAGAGGAATAAGAGGGTAAAACATGCAACATAAGGAGCTTGTTTAACTCTAAATATATAGGGTTTATTTGTTTCTAGGATACAAATATACCTATAAGCCTTGCTTGGGTCACCATATAGGAAGAAATCCTAATACTCGATATTTAGTCCATCATATCTCCGCTTAATGATATATTTAGAGTGTTATATATAGTAACAATTAGAGGTTGGGAGACCATGATCATACATTTGATCCTGTGATTCATTTATTAGATGATCAAATAAGCTGATGAAATTGATGCAAAATATAATTGTTAGTTAATTTATAATCCTAGATAGATTTATTCATTAATTGTGTGAACATTTATCTTTTCTTAGTTAATTTCTTCTTAGTTATTTTATCTTTATCTTTATTTTAGTTAATATATATTCATATTTGAAATCCTCCTCTTAAATAAATAGTTAGAATTAGTATAACTTAGTAAGAATAATTAACTGACAAGTCCTTTGGGTTCGACAATTCAATTATTTTAAAAGCCACTATATTTCTTGTGCGACTGTGTACACTTGCGTGTGCAATTGGAAGCAACAAGTTTTTGGCACTGCTTCCACGGAGTTAGAAATTAATTGTTTATCTAGGTTAAACTTTTTCTTTTTTGTTATTTAAGTTTTAATAAAATTAATTTAAATCGAAGGAGCACGTCTAAGCTTAGGTCTGGGGTGCGTACAACCCTTGTTGTAAATTAAGAGAACATGCTACTAGCAAGGCGTATAGGAATCAGGGAGTTTTCCTAACCCTTGTTTTAAATTTTATTTGATGCTTTGGGGAGATAATATTCTTTTTAAGTGAGGGATTGAGGAATATATTCATAGTTTTAATTGTTTTATTGAGTCTTTATTTTTTCAGGATGGCTTATGTTTTGGGTTATTTTCTTAAGGATAGTCCCTTTGAACCAAATGTCTTTTTTTAAGGAATAATTTTTTTATTATTTTGTTTCTTTTTTTAAGAGAAAATAAAAAAAAACCTTTTTTTAATTACCTGATGCTTATTATTTGGGCCTAATTTGAGTAGTAGTTTCTTGTAAATGCTTAATTGCTAGTGAAATTGCAAACTCCCTGACATCTAGGATCATGGTTGTTAATTTGTATATAGCTTGTTCTATTTTGTAGTTTGTGATGATCTTGTCTGTCATGGAAGAAGAATTGATCTATCTTAATTTATTCTTGTTCCATGTTTGGTGAGACTTTTTTTATTCCATGATTTGTATCATAGTCTACAACTTGTCGTACTTGTTAGTGAAGCGAAAGTATTTTTTGTCTAGGAGATGATAATAGGATTTTTTTTGATTTGGCCTTGTAAATTTTTGCATTTTTAGATATTATGTCAATATTTACCCCTTTTGAGCATGTCGTCTTTTGTTGGTAGCCATATTTTGTCATAGATTATTTTCTACAATCCTTAGTTTTTGCACCTTGTGTGCTTGTCCATTATAGCATAGACTATTCTAATTTCTAATCCCGACGAAAAAGGGATGGTTGAGTGATAACATTATCAATGATAGTTACGATGTTTTTAAAGATCCTTCATTGAAGAAGTGTGATGTGTAAAAAAAGAAAAAAAATGAACAAAAGAAGTTACCTTAATGATGGACCTGGTCTTTCAAGGACATCATGCACCTTAAAACATGTAAAATACGTAAGTTGAGGGTGACTATTATGAAGGAAAACTTTTTTTAAAAAAAGAAAAAAAATGATTGGAACGTTCTTGATATGGTGAGAATTACTTGTGAAATAATTGTTAATCTGAGGGCGGAAAATAAAGAGAAAAAAATAACGGGCGATTAATCTAAAATTGTAAAGTTCTTAAGAAAGCGTAAGTCACTGTTATATAGTTTTCCTACCCATCCCTTAACCTAAATTACAACCTGTTAAAGTCTGATTTGATTCTATTCAAGAATGCTTAATTAGTGGAGATATACATAATGGGCAAGACTATGGTTCTTTGAGCATATATGTGAATTTTCTTTGTGAGTGTGAGTGTGTTCTTTGATGCTAAGTCCTTAATTTATATCAATCTTTTACTTTGAGTGTGTGGACTATTTCTTCTTCTGAGTGAACCTGTTTCATGATAGATAGGTGATGTTATTTTCTTTGATGAGAATAGTTGTGCAAGCGTAAATTCAATGAGTTCAAAGTCCTTATTTGAGGTTAGGAGGTTTGAGGTTTGTTGTTATATGAATATCTTGTATAATGATGGAGAACTGTGCTTCATGTTTTAAAATTTGTATATGACCTGATTATTTGTATCAAAGAGTTTTCGAGATGAGCTTTAATGTTTTCTAGAGGATGAACATTCTCTAATAACAATCCTATTGTCCCTAACATTCAGGTTGTTGTCTTGGCATGCAATGTCATCTCTTTTTGGTGTGGGAGAATGACACCGATTTCATATTGTAGCATAGATGGTCTATGTTGGTGAATAGTAAATATCCCATAAAATGAACTAAGTTACTTTCAAGGTTTATGATGTTTTCCTCATAATTTTTAGATGTATTGAACATGTAAATGATTATGATTCTTCTTTAAATATTTACTATATTTATCTTGGTCATACGTATCATGTTTTCGTTTATGTCCTATTATGAATATGTCACATGTTTTTATTACATTCTCCTCATACTTAATACAGTCCATCTTCTAATGCAGAGTTGTGACTATATTATTTCACTAATGCAGGGCTTGATGATTTCTCTCCCTTCGTTCGGAGCTAGTTGATCTCATTGGTGATCAAGATCTGGCTTTTGAGTCCTCATGTTCCGAAGACCATTATACATTTAGTTTCCTTATGTTTCAGTTTCAAGACTTTGTAAATGGTGTACGCGTCCAGTTCTTGCCACTCGTTTGATGTAATAGATGACTTTTCAAGACTTTGATGTACTTTTGCTTTTCTGTCAAAGTCGTCACATTCTTATGACATTTCTTGGTTTTTTCTATTATGTTGTGTATATGTATGTAAAATTGCTAGTGTTGGGCATTTCTAGGTCTTATATGTCATATCACGTCTAGGATGTACTTTGGGTCGTAATAAACTTTGTATTCAAAGCACAAGGGTTTTGGAAAATGTCCTAGGAAGTCTGACAAGATGTTTCATGAATGTGAAGCACGTCGCATTTAGAAATAGGAGGCTACAAAGTATTTAGAAAACTCCGTTTCTTTCATTACTCTTAATTCCTACCATAGAGTATATTTCTATAAAGAACTAATCCTAAATCAGGTTTAATCCTTTTTAGGATATGGCCCCTTGAAGAGCTTATATTATGTAACGACCGAAAACGTCATGATTGACACCCAAACTAACCAATCGATGGGAGAACCACTAATAAAACTCAACAGAAGCAACTAAACCAAAACTAAGGTCTTTAAACTACTAAAACATATGAATTACTCATAAATGAAGTTCTCATTAAAACGTCAATAACAAATCTAAAGAACTAACTAAACAACTGCGGAAGGAATAACCTAGAACCTGAAAGTCAATGTACCAAAACATCTAAGCAAAGATCCAAGTCTAAACAAGAGGGGTCACAACCCCAAATAATGAACTAATCAAGTAACTAAATCAAACATCTATGTCCAGAAATAGTGGACATAGACGAAACAGAATCTCATGGAAGCCCGGAAGATTTGGCTGACCCTTGAATTCGATGCTAAAATCTTTAATATACTAAGAGAGGTGTGTCAATAGCCTCTTGAAGATGTCATGTACTCAAAAAAAATAAGAACAAGCTCAAAATCAATACACAATCACATTGTACTTGTAGGATCACGCTGCTATCCTATTAGTGTAACATATATAAGTAAAACAACAATATAATATATCAACATCTACAATATCATCAACATGCTTATCAATATATAATTATCACACATCATTGGTCCTCTAACACAACTCAATCCTTTAAAGTTAGCTTGCCGAAACGTGGCAATCTGATCCCAATGCTATGTCGGAATGTGGCAATTGATCCCAAAGTTGTGCCGGAACGTGATAACCCGATCCAAGTTAGTTATACCAGAAAGCGGCAACCAATCCAATCATACACTAAAATCACAATCAAAAGTACAACATCAAGATCATTCATTTACATCATGATTTCTTGGAAACCATTATTCCACTATTTCATTTACTACAAGTGTGATTGATGTTGCAACATTCAAATATATACTAGTGTATTAATGAAGTAAGAACAAACAAACAAGTTGTTCGTTCAATGATTCTGTGATGTTTGTTTGTTCTTACTTCATTATTACACTAGTATATATTTGAATGTTGCAACATCAATCACACTTACTTGTGGAAACAACGAAGGTAGAGTAGCCGGTATGATTTTTAGGCTTAAAAATATTATGCTTAGAGTGGGTAGAAACACGAGTAGGTGGTTGAGGGGGATTATAACTTACTTGTTACAAAGGAGAGGAAGGAACATCTTCACTCAAGGCAATAACTGTCGCAGGGGATAAGGGATTGGTGTCTTCATTGTGGGTACCAGAATGATATGCGGAATGCGAATGTGTTTGTAATGGGTAGAATGAGATGATGATTGCATGTTCTCCGTTCGTAAAAAATGTGCTGACAGAGGCACTAATGGAACACTTGTTAGAGACACGAGAGGAGATATGAATACAGGACAATATGGTTGGTGGTGGTTGAGTTATGAATCCATGAATGTATTCCTTGTGGTGTAACCTGAGGTAGAACATGAGGAATAAATACAAAAGGAAAACATTTTTCCTGGAATATTACATCACGAGAGAGAAATATTTTTTATGTGGATGGATCAAGGCATTCATAAAAATGGTAGGTGACAAAGTACAAAGAAAGACACAAAGGCGAGATTTTGGTTTTAATTTATAATTATTATAGGATATTAACTAGAGATAACATAAGAAACCAAAGGTACGAAGAAAGGAATAATTGCGGTTGACATGAAAAAGGGATTCAAATGGAGAACTTCCTTCAAGAATCAGTGTTGGTATACGGTTGATGAGTTACACGCTAATTTGACTAGCACAAGACCAGTATTGAAGAGGCATAAAGTCTTGATGTAGTAAAGTTAAAATTGTCTCCATTATAAGTTGAAGGCGATGTTCAACAATACCAACTCGTTGTTGTGTATAAAGGGGTGAAAACAGATGTTGGTTGCCCATGTTTGCCAACATCGTATTTAAGCCTTCGTACTCACCACCACAATCAGCATATATAGTGAGAATTGTCGAGTTAAAATAACTTTCGAACATGAGTTTGAAATTAAGGAATAAGGAAGTTACATCAGATTTGTGCTTGAGTGGGAAAAGACATATATTTTGTAAAGTGGTCAACAAATATGACATAAAATTAGGAACTATTTTGAGAAGGAATGGGAGACGGTCCCCATATAAAAGTTATAATAGACGAGAACTGGTTAAGGTGGATATAGAAAAAGGTAAACGTTGACTTTTATTGCAAAGACAAGAATTACATCTCTCTTGAGAGGAGAAAGAAACAACAAACTTATATCTACAAACAATAGAGTTAAGACATTCATGATGTGGATAACCAAGAAGATGATGACAAAGTATACAAGATAAGAGATTTGTAGCAATGGTGAAGTAGGTAGCTGGAGTTGGAGAAGAGTCAGTCCACTCATAAGTACGCATCCTATTCGGGCCTTAAGCCAGAGGTCCTTGTGTTCTCTAATCCTTCACAACAAAAAATTAGGGAAAAATTCAATAGAAGTTTTATTTTGCTCACAAAATAGTGGAACAAAAATAAGATTGTGATGAATAGCTGGAGCGCATAAAAACATCTTTTAGAACAAAAGTTTGAGTGGAAGTGGGGAGAGTAGTATGGCATGTGTGGGTTATTTTAATACCATTACTGTCAAAAACTATAACATCATCCGTCTATGTGTACTCAAAGTAAGCTTGCACATTTTCAGTATGTGAGGTTATGTGATGTGATGCACCATTATCCATGACCCAATCTGAATTGGTTAATCCACCGGTCGATGAAAAATTAGCTTGTGGCTCGTATATATTGTGGCTCTGAGAGAAGTAAACATGAGAAATCATTCCATATTTATGAAACAGTTGGTACTGAACTCGAGCTCTACTTTAGGAGTTTCGAGACCGCCAATTATTATTATTGGAATTTCGTTGATCGTTGTTTCTCAATGAATTGGGTTTGTTTTGATGACCTGACCTATTATCACAATATTGGTTGGTTCGATTGTTGTTCTGGTGCTTTTGATCATCTTATGTCAAATGCTGATTAAACTAGGTAGTAAGAGGACCAATAAGAGGTGGCATCTCAGGCTTGGGTGTGTGGAGAAGGAGCAATTCGCGGCTGAAGAGTTTCTCAATAAGCTCTTTATAAATGATGGGGTTTTCATGAAAACAAATTGCAAAGCTCATGGCATTATATTTTCGTCCAAGGCCATAGTGCACTTTTATGACAAGTTCATCGGTGTTAATGGGAGAGCCATCAATGGACATTTCTTTTGAGATGGTTTGAATCTCATTGAGTTATTGAGAAATAGACTTGATTCCCTTCATAAGGCGGCTGAGAGAATCACGAAGACTTTAAAAATACGATTTTGACTTTGTTGGCATTTTGCAATGCTAATTTTATCCAATCAATGTGTGTTAAAGATGCAAGACTATCAGTGGGGATATAAGACGTCATAAGAGCATGACGAAGAAGGTCGTCTTTTCGCCTCCATGGTTGATAGTTTGGATCAGTTTGATATGGACAAAGAAAGCTATCATCAATGTAGGAAGTCAGATCATAGACAAGGCAAGACTATTGATTTGAGCCTTCTAGGTGACATAGTTGGTGCTGCCAGCAAGACTTATAGGCTGTTGGGTGGGCTGATTGATGGAAACAAGTTGAGTTCCTTGATTTAATAAATTCATGAATCTTTGAGAGGGGGAGATAACTGAGTTTTTGTTACTGGTGGTAGAATTGTCTAGAGTTTACAAAACCGAAGTATTTTTTTCAAATTGTTAAGCATGTCAGAAAAAAAAGGGAACAAGATCGAAATCTTGGTAGAGCGTGAGCTGCTCTGATACCATAAAGAGAGAAGTATTTGCAAAAAGATGTATTTTTGTAAATTACATTAACCGTCTTTAAATACATAAAGAGGGGCAGAAATTACTACAATACAAAGGAAAATTAATAAAAAAAATCAAAAGATTACATGAAATAATGGATACAAACAACATGTGTAAGATCTAAAAGATTGCAAGATCAGAACGAGTAAAGAGAACATATCATGAGATTATCTTTCCTTATTAGATTGATTTTAGTTTAAAGGGGTGTGTATTTAAAGGGTTATTTGGTTGCTAGTTAGATTTTATTTAGGTATTATTTATGTCAAGTTTGATTATTACATCTTCTGCCTTGCATAAATAATACGTATGTTATTTTCATAACTTACACATATTTTTGTTTAAACTGGCACTCAAATACCATACTTGGAGAGCTGAATATTATTTAGAAAGAATTATTGAAAAAACTCTTTAACTTGATGTGGATTATTAGTTTCATCCGAACTTTTCAAAACCTTAAAAACATCCCTTTACTTGACTAATTAAATTCAAATACGCTATATACTCCTAAAGTTTCACAATTTGTAGGGGTTGTCAACCCTTCTCTTGGTACTTTATTACGAGTTCATGCTCCTACAAGACTTGGAGACCACTTTCGGTTGACGGTGTATCTATGTTTAGTTAGTTAAGTAGAGGGTGTTTTTAAGGTTGTCAATAGTTCGTCAACGAAACTAATAATTTGTACCAAGTTCAAGGGTGATTTTAATACTTCTCTCTTTTATTTATAACAAGTGAAATGCTACCAAAACTGGAACTAATTAAACTTACTTTAGTAGATGAATAATTCACCTACTAACCGAACAACCATTTACTGCTTAATGGTCCATAAATTACATGCGTAATTGTTGTATATACTAAGATGAATGTAGAGGAAAGCAAAAAGGAAATCATTGATTAGCTACTGAAAAGTCTATACAAGCAAATGAACCGTTCTTTACTTGTCTTGTATGAATTTCCATCTGTTCGCTTTTCTAGGGAAATTGACAATAATAGAAGGACTGAAATCCCCAAAACCGGCCTCTGCGCCTTCTGAGATTGATTCGAGTATTCTGAGATGAACTAGTACATGTCATTTACCCTTATGTCTATGACTGCAAAATTGTTCCATCTGTTAATTTATTGAGGTGTAGAACAAAAGGAAAACAATTGATGAGCTAATAAAAAACTAGAAAACCAAATAACTAGTTCTTTACTATGAATTACCATATTTTTAATATCTTTTGGAAATCAACATAAATAGATGCCCATCAAAAAAACAAAAATAGTAGGCAAATGTATACAATACATGCATTTGTGTATTGATCAGAATTATCCCACATTGGACCGGGATGACATCCTGCTTGGGAAACCTTACTACATATGAGCTATGTTTTGGGTTTGGCCCCTAATATTATAGGATTGGAAAAGCTCGATCGCATGGTAAGATTGCTGCTCGATTTCTTGTTGCACTTTTGTTTAATAAAAGCATGTGTTTCTAGATATGTTCTCTTTTAATATTAATGTAAGTTCTCATTTTGTTTATTCAAAACGAGAGATATTTTTATATTTCCAGTAAAATATTAAGGAGCAACGACCACCAGTATGGATTGTTATTCTCCTTTACCAAAAGATGATGTGGTTGATATTCTATTGAAGTTGTCAGTGGAACCACTCTTGCATTTCAAATGCGTGTGCAACTGGTATGATATGATCAAAAGTGAGAGTTTTATAGCAAAGCATTTTCATCACAAGAAAAATTGTTCCCGTCTACTCATTCGCAACTTGAAATCTGAAGAGGATGAAGACACCCTCTTTTAGTATGTTGTAGTTTCCTTGCTCCTTGAAAAAATAATTCCACTGTGACCCCTGAACAAAAAATTCTCCTTCATCTTCCAAGGGTCATTTATTTCAACAGTCACGGTGGTCCTGTTAATGATTATTCTTGGTTTTCACGATCCTAAATCACGAGTCATGATGGAACCTATGTTTCAAACCGATAGGCAAGTCAACCCAATAGATTTCACCAATTCAACTTAATGTGAAAAGGTAAGTATCAAACTAATATCTAACAGACTAAGTATTCCAAATAAATGCAGAAAATAGAAATACCAACCCAAGATTTAGTGTCATAAGTACAAGAGCTTCTACAGTAGGATACAAGTCTAAACTAATATGAAAATCTAAACATAAGATATATCCTATAAGAATGCCAAAATAACCTGATAAATAGAGGTAGATTGAAGGTGTGGGCCGCAGAATATCTTATGCAGCATACCACAGCTCCAAGATAATTCAAATACATATTCAAATCTACAAGAACGTGCCTGAATTTGAAATCCAATCTGCCCCACAAAAGAATGCAGCAAGTGTAGTATTAGTACGAAACTACATGTACCAGTATATCTCATGGACCAACAATGAAGATGTAGTATGGGAGTTTATCTAATAAAAATCAATTCTTTAATTTTACAAGTTTATATTACACTTATTAGTCAAGTTTCATCAAATAAAGGTAATCAACCATCCAGTAACTTCCAACCACCAAATAAAACACATAATGATCAAGAGTGAAGGATGTCATGAGATGCAATGCAATATGACACTATGAAATGATATATCTAAGAATACCCAGTACTATCTCAACCGTATATACATACATGATACTCCTCGGAATAACATTGAGAGTTTATGACCCATGGGGGACTCGCGAGGTTCATATACCGACATGGACGATCTCCACGTGTCTGTGCGGACAATCTCAATGCACTATCATAATATCAAACAATTTCCCCACAGAAGATCTCCACATGCCCAAATTATAATCTTAACATCTCACCATACCTAGCACGGACAATCTCCATGTGCCCAACTTATACTCAATCTCATGTCGATGCATGTGCTCATATGCTTTGGCATTCTCGGGTTTTAACCCTCAATTTATAATAATAAACTTTCCCTTTATATCACCGGTACTCGTACCAATACCCATCACACCATTGGTACATACCCCCATCCTTCACCCTTACCCATTATCTAATTAATCTTTTATCTTTAATTAGGAAAACATCCTTCTACAAGTATGAAAAGTCTTAACATACCTAAAATGCCAAACATGTGTTACAATCCTCAAGATTTGGTTTTTCCCTTTCGTAAATCTTCAAAATGTTCTCACCAATAATGCAATATTTATAAGCACACGAGTTCGTAGACGCAAATAATATTATATGTCTATCCTAGATCCAGAAACTCACTCATATCTCTAACCAAGGTCCTAATGTTGGTATAATTTTTATGTCAAGGATTATATTTTGTTGAATTTCAAGCCTAGGATTATAGCTCAACCCCTCCAAGTATCTTAAATTCGGTGCTGATCAATAGAGACCTGTTATTCAATCACACATACTAATATTATCAAAACTTTAATTTCGATCTGGTAATTATAGGAACAAACTGGAAAAGAAAAACAATGGTACACCCTCACGAAAACACACACCATATACTCCTGACCCGTTATTCCTAAGAAATTTTTATCTACCATTTGCCTAAATCATTAGGCAATTATTATAATAAAGAGTGACATTACTCCTGAAGCATTTTTTTTGAAAGCTCTGCCAACCCTCTCAATAATGTGGCAAGACTGATGGTTTCAACATTGTAAAAATAAACTTAGGTTCCTAGCAAATCCTATTTATATAATCATAAAAGATGACATTGAAGTTTGATGTTTCCTTTGATGTTCGTCCGCTCACGTTAATTCTCGCTGTTCTATCTCTTCTTTTCTTTACCTAATAATTATAAACCTAAATTCTAAATCCCACTAATTTATTATTAATATATATATATATATATATATATATATATAGGTCAACTCATATACACTATTAAATAATTTGACCCATAACTTTTGACTAAAATTAATTATGTATAAAAATTATATATCCGTCCAATAAATAGCCACAGTTAAATAACTAGTTAAAATTTTCTATTTAATACTTACAACAAGAGTCTTTTTTATAGAAAACTGACTAGTTTTCAAAACAACCTAGCGGGTTATTATATTAGTGCAGGAATGTTTTTGTTTCCCGGTCAGGGGCAGATCTATGGGTACCTGTGGGGATGCCACGGCACCCACTGATCTCGGATTTTTTTTATATATATATGTATATATGTATAAGAAAGTTAATATATAATGTCTTTTCCACCTTCTAAGCAATATCGTTAATAGTCCAATTGGCAAAGCAGGCCATTTGCCACATGCGCAACCCAGGATTGAACCCCCATTTGAACGTTAACTTTTTCTTCCTTTCTTTTTTTTTTTCATTTTTTTTCAGCTTTTTCTTTCTTTTTTTTTTGTCGTTTTTATGAATGTGAAGGTTTTCCCCTTCCATTCATTCTTATTTATTTATTAGTATCTTTTATTAATTCGAATCGACTCTTATTCACATAATTAATTCTTAAGTTTCTTTACTTTCTAGTTCATTAATTATTATTAATCTTTTGGTATGAGTATCGCGTGTTTATTCTTTTATTAGTTAATGAGTATTGAATTATGAATGTGACATAAATATTATTAAGAATATATTTAAATAGTTGTTTTAAAAGAATATTTAAGCTTTAAAAAATGGTAATATTATGATTAGTGTTGTTTTAGTTTGAAGGTTTTTTCGATTTTCTCCAACGTTCTTGGTAAGTACGATGACTAGATTGAATTATATTTTGTATTCTCTTTGTTATATTTTGTAACAATACATATAGTCAATATATTAAGTTAACAAAATTATATAGTCTATAAAAGCTCAAATTTTAGTATGAAATTCTTTTTTTCCTCAAGGTTTAAGTGAATAAAGCCACTAATTTTTAAAAAGAAATAAACATTGGATTTTAGTTAGTATCTAAAACAAAATATTACTAACTTTCATATTAATTATTTTTTTTTTATAAAAATCGAAAAAGGATAAATAACTCGACTGTAACATAAAATTAAAGAACAACCGACCCTCTTTACTTGAACAATGTGGCACCCAGGACCTCCAAATCCTAGATCCGCCTCTGGATACGGTTACTGCTTGAGTTTGTGGAATCCTACCACCAGAGTGTTCCGGTGTCTGCCTCCTTGGCCTTTTCTGACTGAGCACTTAGTATGTAACTATGATCATGTATTCGAATTGGGGTTTGACCCGTTGACTCATGATTATAAGGTAGTTTGGATTCTATTATTGTTTGATAATTGGGGAAAGGGACTGGGACAGGGTTATTACCTTCGCATATTTGTTTGTGTTTATTCCTCATGTGTTAACTCATGGAAGAACCTACAATTTCCTTCCAGTTTTACCTCAGGTTCGCCCTATTCAATCACATATCTAAACGGGGTTTATTATTGCAGTTGTAGGAGCCTAGATAATAATATATGCAAGATTAAGTCATTTGCCATGGGCATCGAACATTTTGGTGAGATGCAAGGCCCATATATTCTAGGTAAACACTGGGGAGGCTTATAATGCATGACGACTAGCTTGCAATGTTAGTCAGTGATGTGTGTATGACATCCATATTTGAACTGAAATAAGACGGAAGTTGGTCCAAAGTGTTAATAGCTAAACCTCATATAGATGATGTGCATTTGCCTAAAGGTATAAGGGAGAATGAAAAGATTGCTTTGGAATAGGCAGAAACTTCTCAACTAGTGCTATATGAGAGTCTGGACTATGATAATGCTGAACTTAAAATTTCGTGTAAGAGCTATTACAAGTTTCCATTTTAGAGTCTTCTGTGACAATTGATTCATTAGAAGAAAATAGACTGAGAACGCCTTTAAGGCGAGAAGAATTGAGTGTCCTTGAAGATTTATTGCTCGTATACTCTTCTTGGGGAAATATGTAGCTTTATATTCTCATGACATCTTGGATATTATGTTGTTTTGAAAGATTTCATAGATTACCTCGCTGGAGATGATCGTTCATCCTTACTTAATTGAAGCCTATGTGTGTGTTTGTTACCAAGGAAAATATTTTCATGGGAGATATGTTATATTATCTGTTCAGACTCCTTCATTTCATCTCTTTGTGCGTTGAATTTCTTTCCTTTCAATTTAAAAATTGTACAATTTACAATATTATAATCATCAAGTAATGTACATCCACGCGGGACATGAAGTATTTGATTATTTTCTTTATTAAGTACTATGAAAAAAAATAAAAAAATTTTTTCTAAAAAAATTATTTGTTCCTACATTTTTAAAATAGAAATGTATGCATCATAAAAGAGAAATTCATATTGCATTAAAATATATGTTGAAATAGTTTTCCGAGAATAAATTTGGGATTGGGTGAAAGTAATAGTGAAGTAGTAAAATTGATAGGTGGACGAACTAAGTCAATAATTGTCAAACTTTTATAAACTCGAAGTAGAAAACAAATGTAAACCCCCCCCCCCCTCCCTCTTTGAATTTCTCCTCGCACCTGTTTATGTTTCCTTCAAACTCTTAATAGAACCATTGTTGCATCCAAACTACCCACGTAAGTGTACATGGTACAAGTAATATAGTGATTGTAAATAATTGTATATCGAACCCATATTTTTTCGTTTGACGGATAAACATTAAATGTACTGCTAGCGAGAAACAATCTGTGTTAATCAAAAAATACTTTTAGTGAGAAACAATTTGTGTTTGACCAATACCATTGAAAACAAATTTTCAAGTGCAATCATATCACACATGCGCGGGCACGCGCACACACACAAAGAGCCTTACGCCCGTTTACGTGGTGCCATACAAAACCAATATTCCCTTTAAATTTATTTATTTCGAATAATAGCCTCCCCCTTTCATGAAAACTTGTGAAATTCTGTAAAATGACTGTTATGAAAAGTTGTGACTTTAATAAAGAGTTGCGACTTTTATGAAAATTTGTGATTTTTATGAAAAGTTGCGACGTTTATGAAAATATATGACTTTAATGAATAGTTGCAATTTTTATGATAAATTATGATTTTTATGAAAGATTGTGACCTCTCTGAAGGGTTGCGACTTCTCCATATAGTTGTAACTTTTTTGATAGGACACAACAAATATTTTTTTACACTACAATCTATTCTCGATAAATAAAGGGATTTCATCTCATTTTAATACAATGAAAACTTTTGAACCTCTTCTTCTTCTCTTTCACAATTAAATATTTTTGTATTTAACTCATCTGGAGTGGCTCAATGATACCATTGGTTATTACAGATTCTGGTATGTATTTTTACAATAATTAATTTTAAAGATAAATGATAAGATATAATAATTTTATTGTCCTTTACATTACTAACCTTTTATATAAAATAATATAGTGTTTTAGTTGTAGTGGCTGATAGGTTTTAAATACTAATTTTTATATTACCTGATATTAAATTTCCACTTGAAACGTTGGTAATTTTACTTGTATATTTATATAAAAGAGAACCCTAAACCCGCCTACATGGCGCCACAACAAGTCAAGATTCCGTTTAAATTTATTTATTTTCAATACTATCCTTTTCCTTTCGAGTATTCCCTTTAAATTTATTTATTTTTAAAACTAGCCTTTTTCTATCGTGAAAAGTGCTGACTTTTATAGAATATTGTTAATTTTATGAAAAGTTGCAATTTCAATGAAGAATTGCAATTTTTTAATGAAAATTTTGTGACTTTTATGAAAGGTTGTGACCTTTCCGAAGGGTTGCAACTTTTCCAAGTAGTTGTGACCTTTCAAATAAAGAAACAACAAACATTTGTTTACAATACCTTTTGTTGTTTATAAATAAAGGGATTTTCTCGCATTTTAAAATAACAAAAATTCTTAACTTTTTACTTTTCTTGTTCTTTTGCACAATTAAATAGTCATGTACTTTGTTCCTGTAGAATTTCTCACTGACACCATTGCTTATGTTACATAACCTGAAAATTTTTGTAAAACCATAAATTTATGCTTATGTTTTTTAGGGTAAAGGATAAGATGTTATCATTTTAATATTTTGTTCACATTATTAATGTTTATTATAACGTAATCTTGTATGTAAAATAAAATAGTGTTTTAGTTTTAATAATTCATAGGTTTTAAGTATAATAATTCCTAGGTTTTAAGTATTATTTTATAAAATTTTTGACAATAAATTCGCGTGCGAAGAGCAGATAAATTAACTAGTTAGTATTTAATCAAACAATTTAAATTGTTGTAAGTATATTTTTCTAAAAAGTGTTCTTCAAAATGTATTATAGAAACAATTGATATTTGACTAGACTCTAAAATCTGTTTATTTTGAAAAGTGCCTTTACTAAACTTTTTTTTTATTAAAAAACTAAGGTTGTGAAAAGTTATTTGTGTTTAGGAAAAATAAAAAATAAATAAGTGACTAATTATTAGCTTTGCAAAACTTTTAAAAATAATTAGAAGTGCATTTTTTTTCTCAAAAATAGCTTTCTACTTTTTTAGGTTCTATAGAATATTTTGTTACTTTACAAAAATAATTATTTTCTCCCAAAATAGAATCAAATATCTTACTTTTTGAAAGTACACTTTTGACCGCTCCAAAACATTTTCAAATAGATTATATACAGAAAATTGTAATTACCTGAATTATTGTACTAGTTTGTGAAAGTTATTAATATTTTTCCGTTAAACCCAAAGTTGAAATAATAATTTGAGTACATTATTGCTTCTTATTTAATTTTTCTTGTGTGGGTTTCTCTGGTTAGATTTCAATTTCTTTTAGTTTTCTATTATAGTGTTTTTGTTGGTCTGTTCAAATTTTATGGTTTTTTGCATTGAACTAAGGGTTTTCTATGATTTGAACTAGAAGATATTTTATTTGATGTTGTCAGTGGAACGACTCTTGTGTTTCAGATGTGTGTGCAAGCACTGATATGCTGTATCAAAAGTGAGGGTTTCATAGAGAAGCATTTTCATCACAATAGCAAGTGTTCCCGCCTCCTGATTTGCAACTTGAAATTTGAAGAGGAAGAACACACCTTTTTTCAGTTTGTTGTATTTTCGTTGCTCCCTGGAATAATTGTTTAGGGTGTGACCCCTGAACAAAGATTTATCCTGCATCTTCCATGGGTCGACAATTTTAACATATTTGTTGGCTCAGTTAGTTGGCTTATTCTTAGTGCAGCAAATATTCTGTGGATACGGTTACGCCTGAGTTTATGGAATCCTGCCACTAGAGTTCTGGCGTCTGCCTCCTGCGCCTATTGTGACTGAGCACTTCTTATGTTACTATGATCATAAATTTTGATTGAGGTTTGACTCATGATTATATGGTTGTTTAGATTCAAGTATTTTTTAATAATCAGGGAAAGGGACAGGGATAACGCTCTTACCTTCATAATTTTGTCTGTTTCTATTCCTCGTGTGATTATCATTAAAGAACCTACAATTCTCTTCCCGCTTTACCTTACATTTGCCCTATTCTATCACATATCTCAATTGGGTTTATTATTGAATTTGTAGGAGCCACAATAATAATATATGCAAGATCCAGTCTTTTCCATGAGCAGCGAACAATTTGGGGACATGAAAGGCTTAAATAGTTTAGGTAATTAAAAAAGGTAGAGGTTTACCTCGCGTGGTGACTGGCTTGCAATGTTAGTCATTGATCAGTGTATGACATCCATCTATGAAATGAAACAAAAGGGAAGTTGGTCCAAAGTGTTTACTAGTTCAACCCCATACTGATGCTGCTCATTTGCCTACAGGTATTTCGGATAATGATAACATTGTTTCTTAACTCACAAAAACTTCACAGTTTGTGCTATATGACCCTACAACAAGTCAAGTTACGGATCTTGGAATTCAGCTAAGGCTTATTGGCTGTTGTGTTTTCAATTATCAGGAGAGCCTAGCTCTAATTGTGAAAGAAAATAAATCTCAAGATGAGGATAATACTAATCAAGCAAATGAAGTAGTACAACTATTAGGTTGGAGGAATGATGTCCATAATTGAAAACCCATTACCGCTCTCTGATCTTTCATTTTCTGAGTAATAGAGCTAATATATTAGCTGTAAGATATAATATTTATACATATTATATACTATAACACTTCCCCTCAAGATGCAGCATAGATATTGATCATGCCCATCTTGTCACAAAGATCATTAACCCAAGCTCCATTGAACGCCTTTTGAAAAAATCAACTAATTGCTCTCCTGTTTTTGCATAACCGGTGAAATTAAGTTATACTGGATCTTCTCATGAATAAAGTGACAATCTACCTCCATGTTTTGTTCTTTCATGATACACAAGATATGAGGCAATATGAAGGCAACTTAAATATCACACCAGAGTTTTGCTCGTGTAGGATTCTTCATTCCAATTCCTCTCAATATGTGATACATCCACATGATCAGACATGTGGATTGTGCCATAACTCTATAATCAGATTCTGCACTTGATTAGGATACAACACCTTGCTTCTTACTCCTTCATAACACAACATTACCACCAACAATTACACAATAACCTATAATAGATCATCTATTGGTTTTACGTCCAGTCCAATCAGCATCAGCAAAACAGTAAATGAGAGAATGTCCGATCTAACCATAAAAATGCCAAGTCCCAGGGATCCTTTCAAGTAGCAAAAGATTTGTTCCGGGGCTTCCCAATGTTTCATAATAGGTGCTGACATGAATTCGCTAATAATATTTGAAATATTGGAATTGAATAACTTGTATTTCACTATGTTAAAATGTACATGTATATATACAATCACTAAAGGTTCAATTGTTATACTTCTATTTTAGATGGTTATGAGATTGACACATCCGGTTTTAAGACTATGTTATATCTTATATATCTATATGCAATAAAAGTAGAAGACTATTTAATCTTCCAATATGAAGGGTCTATGTACCCTTAATACAAATATTATGTCTATGTAAACCTCAATGTAGAAGTAACGAAAAGTTTTAAATTTTCTGCATTTTTCACCTATGAATGTAATGATGTGAGCAAAGAGGCTAGTCTTGGTCCTCAAAGAGGGCGACTACACCAATTACGTCTAGAGGATGCTCCATGGATGTGACAAAACTTGGTATTAGAGCATGGCATAAAATATCTTTAAAGTCGATGTCTCACGTAACCACGTCTATGTAGATTCATATTCATAATTTTGAAGTGCGCCACACTTATGAATAGGAAACTATAAGATTCTTAGGAAACTCTCACTTTCTTTGAAATCGAATATCGTGTCTTTAGAGTCTTGTACTCTATGTGATCTTAGCATATAATCCTTTTATTGTGATTATAGGCAATGAATACTCGATTAGTTGACCTAGCAAAACTTTATATGTTTGATTTTGATGTCATATTGGGTACGGATTAGTTGCATGCTTGCTTTGCCTCCATAGATTGTAGAATAAGGGTGGTTAAGTTTAATTTTCCAAATGATCCCGGTTTAGAGTGGTATGGGGGAAATTTTTTACCTAGAGGTCGTAATTTTTTTACCTAGAGGTCGTATCATTTCTTGTTTGAAAGCTTGTAGGACTATATCTATAGAGTGTTTATACCATATAGTAAAAGTCCAAGATTTAGACTCTGAAATTCCTCCCATTGAGTCGGTCCCCGTAGTGAGGGAATTTCTGGATTTCTTTCCTAATGATCTTCCTGGTATTCCTCCCAAATGAGAAATTGATTTTGGTATCGACTTGTTGCCAGATACAAATCCCGTTCCAATTCCTCCTTATCGAATGACTCCGTTCGAAATGAAAGAGGTTAAGGCTGAATACAAAGATTTACTATACAAAGGCTTCATTAGACCTAGTATTTCTCCATGGGGTGCCCCGGTTTTATTTGTGAAGAAGAAAGATGGGTCCCTTAATGTGCATTGATTATCCCCAACTCAATCAAGTCACTATTAAGAACAAATATCCTCTCCTTCGACTTGATGAGTAGTTTGATCAACTCCAACGGTCAAGCTACTTTTCTAAGATTGAATTGAAATTGGGGTATAGCCAATTCATGTTTAGCGGTAATGATATACCAAAAATGGCATTTCAAACTAGATATGGTCAGTGTGAGTTCTTAGTAATGTCCTTTGGTCTCACTAATGCCCCGCGACATTTATGGATCTCATTAAAAGGGTTTTTCGAAGTTACGTTGATTATCTGTCATTTCTTCATTGATGACATCTTGGTATATTCAAAAAATGAGGGTGAGCACATGGAACATTTAAGGGTGGTGTTACAAGTACTTAAAGAGAACCAATTATTTGCCAAGTATGGCAAATGTGAGTTTTGGTGGAGGTCGGTGGCGTTTCTTGGTCATATCATCTCTAGTGATGGAGTTAAGGTTGATTCAAGGAAAATTGAGGCGGTGAAAATTGGCCTAGACAATTGACTCCAACTAACATTAGGAGTTTCTTTGGTCTAGCAGGTTATTATCGGAGGTTTGTGGATTGTTTTTCGTCCATTGCATATCCCTAGACTACTTTGACCCAAAAGTGTAAGAAATTTGATTAGTCGGAGGCATGTGAGAGAAGCTTCCAAATCTTAAAAGATGGCTTACTTCCACTTCGGTGTTGACTTAACCAGATGGTAACAAGGGCTTCATTGTGTATTGTGATTCATCCTGAGTGGGTTTAGGGTGTGTGCTTACGCGACATCAGAAATTAGTAGCCTATGCCTCTAGGCAAGTTAAGGTGCATGAGAGGAGCTATCCAACTCATAATCTTGAGTTAGCGGCCTGGTATTTTCCTTGAAAATATTTAGGCATTACTTGTACGGTGTTCGTGTTGATGTGTATACCAACCACAAGAGTCTACAATATGTGTTTACTCAAAAGGAGCTGAATCTCCAACAAAGAAGATGGTTGGAAATGTTGAAAGATCACGACATGAGTGGTGTCGATCACCCCGACAAGGCCAATGTGGTTGGGGATGCTTTATGGCGTATGACCATGGGTATTATGTCTCATATAGAGGAAGCCAAAAAAGACCTAGTGACAGATGTTCTTAGGTTGTCTACATTGGGTGTTAGATTTGAAGATTCTCCGAATGGTGGTTTTATGGTCCATCATAAATCCGAGTCATCTTTGGAGGTTGATGTGAAGTCCAAACAACACCTTTATCAACGATTGATGGAGTTGAAGGAATCAGTTCTTGGTAATCTTAATGAGTCTTTCTCCTAAGGGGGTGGTGTCTTGACGTATCAAGGAAGGTAAAGTGTTCCAAATGTAGATGGTTTGAGGAACCAGATTCTTGAGGAAGCTCATAGGTCCCATTAATCCATTCATTTGGGTTTAACAAAAATTTACCATGACCTTAGGGAGTTGTTTTGGTGGGAAGATTTGGAAAAGGACATAACGGAATTTGGTGCTAAGTGTCCAAATTGTCAACAAGTGAAAGCTGAACACAAAAAGCCGTCAAGAAATCTTAATTCCTACTTGGAAGTAAGAAGACATCAATATGGATTTTGTGGTTGGTTTTCCTCAGACATAAAAGAAATATGACTCCATATGGGTGGTTTTGGATAGGTTGACAAAATCTACTCATATTATTCCCATCACGTCTACCTATTCGGCAGAAGAGTAGGCAAAGATCTTCATAGATGAGATTGTATATCGCCATGGTATTCCGTTATCCATCACAATTTAAATCTAGGTTTTGGAGGTCATTCCAAGAAGGGTTGGTTAAAAAGGTGAAGTTAAGAACCAGTTTCATCCCCAAACGGATGGTCGAGCGGAGCGTACTATTCAAATCCTTGAGGATATGCTTAATTCTTGTATCATTGATTTCAAGGGAAAATGGGATAAGCATTTGACATTGGTGGAGTTTTATTACAACAATAACTGTCATTCATATGTATCTATGGCTCCTTATGAAGCCTTGTATTGTAGGAGATGTAGATCTCCAATTAGATAGTTTAAAGCGGGGGAGTCTTCAATTTTGGGTCTCAATTTGATTTATAAGACTTTGGAGAAGTCTCATATCATAAAGAATCGCTTGAAAACGTCCTATAGCCGGCAAAAGTCTTATGTCGATCATAGGAGAAGAGAATTAGAGTTTGAAGAAGGTGGTAAGGTGTACTTAAAAATTTTGCTACGAAAGGGATGGTTAGATTTGGAAAGAAAGGGAAGTTGAGTCTTCGTTATATGGGTCTCTATGAAATCTTGCAAAGGGTTGGTAAGGTTGCCTATGAGTTGAAACTCCCTAGTGAACTATCTTCGGTTCATCTAGTTTTCCATGTTTCTATGCTCAAGAAGTTTATCGGTGATCCCGAGTCCATTCTTCCTATTTAGGGTCTTGTTGTGCAAAAGAACCTCTTGTGAGGAGGTTCCAGTTCAAATCCATGATCGTCAAGTAAAGAAGTTGCGGAACAAAGAGGTGGTTTCCGTAAAGGTGTTATGAAAGAACCACCTAGATGAGGGTGAAATATCGGAGGGCGAGGCCGACACGAAGTTCCGTTACTCTCATATTTTTGATAACTATGGTTTCTCATTCCTATTAATAATGAAAAATAATAACTAAAAAATTAATTTGGTTTTACTTTTTGTGAAGTTTTGCAAAAATGTGCATTTTATGGTGTCATTACAATGGTGAAGTGTGCTTTTGACTTGAAAAATTTGCAATTCTTCTTGTTTTGATTTATGTTGTGCATTTTGATATGATGAGTTTTAAGAAATCATATTGAGCATGTTGGTAAGCTGAATTTTTGCATAATTGACTCATCTATGGTATGTTGAGCTCTTGTTGTTGTGAGAAGGAAATTCCCCATAATGTGATTTTAAGCCTTACATGTGGAAATTGAAGTCTTGAATTGATATGTGTAAAAGCCATAAGTGAAGTTATATTGATTTTATGTTGTAACTCATGTTGTTACATATTGTTGATTGGTTGGGCTGATAGTCTTGAGTCTATTCCTTCATTTCAAAAGATTTTAGTGTCATTCGGCACAAATGTTCCTTGGGGGGGGGGGGATAATGTAATACTCCAAAACTGAAAGATGTTTTCGAGATCCTAACATAGTTTTCAAAAAAGGTTTATACATTATTTTAAGATCAATTTTAATTTATATAAGTCATCTAGGAAGTTTAGGAATCAAAACGTCAAAAAATGCCCATGACGTCCGGAACTAGTTCAATTAGGTATTAGTGTGCCTTAGCCTAATTGACAACGTTTTAGGAGTAAGAAATTGACGAATTTTGGTGGAAGGGTATCTAACACATATTAGAGTTGATTAATAATCTAAACATCCGTGCACGACTCCGTAAGGAACAACCAAGGGCCCTTGAGGAAGACCCTTGCATTTTGGCGTCAAAAGCTGCCCAAGGCAGTGTCCACCAATGGATTCAGCCAACGATCCGTTGTCCCATGTACAGGTCATAGACTGATTCCATCGATGGACACTTCAACAAATCCTTGGAATCCGGTTTTGACAAGTCTCAGACAAATTCGACGAGTGTGCACCACGGATGTGAACAGTGCCCGTCGTTTGACAAATGAATCGTTTGTTGTGGTCTCGTCTGTAAAGGGACTGTTTCTCTACACGTTTTTAAATTGGTTAAATTAACTAACTAGGTGGTTAATTAATTAGTTAGGGTTTATGGAGGTCTAATTATGTTTTTTAATGACCTATATAAAGACCCTAAGCTAATTAAACTAACCTAAGCCCTCATGATTCCCAAATCCAAACTCTCTTCTTTCTCGCTCCCAAGTTGAAAAACACCATAGAGGAAAAGGTCAAGGTGTGTTATAGGGCTTCAAAAATCAACGTTTATCCATCAATATTCATCAAACAATAAGTTATGGGATTCCTTTAACCTTTGGGACAAATTTCCTCAAAGGGTTCCACCAAATTGATTTCAAAAGTATGAAATTCAAGTGCGTCTTTTACAATCTCAAAATTGATCTTTAAAATTGATTTTTTATGGTTTGTTTGTATTGTATTGATTATATTATGGTGATTATGACTAATTACACTACATTTGATGGATTGGTCTGGTTTGTAGAAGATGAACTTTTCCGTTTAACCCTAGGTTGTGATCTTAATGTGAATTGTGTTTGTTGGTTCAATTGACTAGGGTATTGGTTGAATTACTATACATAATTTTATTGTATCAATTATGAACATATCAAGATAAATTATAGTCCTATCATGCTAGTTTTTGTTTAATTGATCAAGCTTATGAAGTATATTATGAATACGACCTAAGTCTTTTATCTTAAGCTATGAACTAGTGATGGATTGTGATATAGTGATTCAATTGGCTTTGTTGTCATATTGGTTATTGTTGTGTGATGATATAAAACCCTTTTGGGTTTATTTGAGGGTGTATGGTAAGACCTTAATTATAGATTATCAAGAAGACTTGGTAAGTCTTTGTGATCTCAACTTTTTACTTCAATTATGGTTAATTGTGATTATGTGATGATATTTTATGGACGTATACCTTATATTAAGATTGATAGGGTTTGTATGATGTATATTTGAGATGTCTTGACTTTGGAATTGTGAGGTATTATCTAAGATGTAGATTTTATAAGGATGGTGATAACTACCAAGGTGCCTTATTATGATGTGATTATGTAAATGTGCTAACCTCATTTATATGAATTGTAATGAAAAAACTATACTCATGCAATTCTTATTGAGCAATGATGATGACTATTGTTCAAGGTATAGACTCCATGACCTAGATTAAGCTATGATAATTAATAAATACATTAAAGGCATTTCAAAAGGTACTCTAGCTTAGCACCGAGTGAACTAAAGTGAAGAGTGTCTCTTCCCACATAGGGAAAGTAGGATTTTTTAATGTACTCTTGAGATTGGAGACTATAATGCATGTAGCATAAAGAGGGTCCCAACTATATCTCCTATTTCTAGAACTATTTTGCCCTCATAGGAATACTAGCTAGTGGATCCACGTAGTGCTATGTTCTTGTTTTGGAACTACCTTAGCAAGTAGTCCGCCTTCCTTCGGTGTAGGGTTCCATGATGCTGGATTACACTTTATCTCATGTAGTCTATGTAGGTTAAGTCAAGATGTTCCCAAAAGGTAAAATGAACTATAGGGATGAACTCTAACTATGATAACCTAATGGGTTTAGCTTAGTATAGGTAGGAGTATGGGACTCTACCTAAACATTGCACTAGTTAGCCTTGAGGGATATCTTAAGAGGATGTTCTTATATTGGTATATGCTTGTAATTGTACATGATATGTATATGATGATATTGCACATTGATGATACTATATTATGATTGGTTTCATTTATGAATATGTGTTGGTATTCATTGCTAAAGTTTGATAATATGTAGTCTTAATGATGCACTATGTGAAGTTGGACATTGGTTATGGGTCTTGTTGAGTTAACTTGATTGAATAAGTTTTTGAGGCTTTACATAGTCATTGCACTTGTTGAGTTAATGAGGTTTCATGGTTAATTGTCTTGCTTTGGTTATGTTGTAATGAACTCTTATTCATACTTGTGCCTATTAAAACTTGATGATAGAGTTGCTTTGACTATGTGTTCAATTATGTGATATGTATGTTGACTTGACTAGACTTAGAATTATTGGTACTGTGATTTTCATAATTTTGAATTAATGAATATTTCTTAATAATTTGTATGGGCTTCTTGAATGTGCACAAGGCCTTTCGAAGTAAATTGCATACTTTAATAAATTGTCCCTTTTTAGAAACATTTTATGATATGTGTGCATATGTTCTTATACTTAGTACAAGTGGTGTACTAATCCCATTTTCTCCCCGTTTACCCAACATTTTAGGTTCCAGTCGTTGAAGGTATTTTGAGCGGACCTTGATGGAAGACTTGGAATTTTCATTCATCCAAGTTGGGTAGGTCCTCACTTTCCAAGAGCAACGTCAATATCAAGCTTATGAAGTTGTTCTAGTTATAAGACTTATATGTTTTATCCTTTTCATTTAAGTACTAAACAATGTATATCCTATATATGGATTTATTACATTGATGTATAGGATATTCCCAATTGTTATACTCTTATTTTAGATGGTTATGAGACTTAGACATCCTGTTTTAATACTATGTTATATCTTATATATCTATGTGCAATATAAGTAGAAGACTATGTAATATTTCTATACAAAGGGTCTATGTATACTCGATATGAGTATAATGTGTATGTAGAGGTCTATGTAAACCTCAATGTAGAAGCAATGAAAAATTTTAAATTTTCTGCATTTTGACCTATGAATGTAATAATGTAAGCTAAGAGTTAGTCCTAATCCTCAAAGAGGACAAAGATGCTGGTTAGGTCTATGTTGTGCTCCGCGGATGTGAAAGAATTAGAGTGAAACTTTTAAGAGGTAAACTTTAACACACGAAAAGAAATATGAAAAAAGTGAGAAATTCCTAAATGTTGTAGCTTCCTAATCATAGATGTGGCGCGCTTCACACCGATGACTAAGACTCTACAAACACGACTTCACAGACTCCCAAGGATTCTTGAACTCTTGGCTCTGACACCAAGTTTGTCACATCCAGAGCCTACACCCTGGACATTGTCGGCACCCAATGACCATTCCTGACCTTGAGTGAGTCCTTCACCTGGCTTACTTAACTCAGCGGAAGACTTACCTTAACTCAACTATAAATAAGAGACATTCACAAGATGAAATACATAATTATATTAGTCTGGACAATATTGCTGTTAACTCTCAAATAAAACATCTAAAAATAAAGAGCGATCCACAACTAAATTATCTGATTGTCTATGAAGCCTCTATTATACTAAATTGATGTTGGGAAAGACCCCACGACATCCTACAAATAAAATTCTAAAAAGAAAATAAAAGTGTCCTTTGGAATGCAAGAAGGCTCACCACTGACTCCGAATGCTAAACTAGATTAACGAGGCATTGGATGCTGATCATGGTTACCTGCGTCTGCATCTTAAGACGATGTAGGCATCAGTACATTGAATGTACGAGTATACGAGTTGGAATGCTAATCAACAACTTAAGATTAATGAGAATAATATGAACTTACCTTGGCTCTGCTCAACTCAAGAAAATCTCAAAACAATATATGTATATAAAGCAAATTAAAACACATGCATTACATATATATAAAACTTTTAAAACAGTAGAGCAACTTATTTCATCAAATAAAATACAATAGCAACTCAACTTTACTTATATATGAAAGTAATATAGTACAGTTGGAGTTTCTCTAACATACAATCACCATTATGAGCCTAAGTGATAATACAACGTCTTCCAACGCTGCTAGAACTTTTATATACTTTGTCATCGCATAGAAACATCCTTAACCTAGTGGATCCACTAACTTAACTTATGTGATCATCTAAAAAGTATGACCCGTTAATACGCATGATGATTACATGGTTTACATGGAGACTTGAGTTAATATGAACTCTCATCCCCACATCGGTGCTCAACTCTACTCCCAAAATATACTTTAGCTCATGATTTTATAATAACTTCCTTTCTTTGGGTTGAGATAATATGCTCAACACTTTAGTATTAAAAAGCTTTCTTTGAACTAATGTTCCCTTTTCTTTTTTAAAGCTCTTTTGGGAAATATTACTCTCCTCTTAACTCAAATATGAAAATATTTATAAATGTCTAGTGAATGCTTAGTTCCCTTATATCTTTTTGAGAAAAGAACTCAACTCTTAATCTTTGCTTAACTTGAAACATAACTCTTAGGGATTACTTGGTTCCCTTATAACTTTTGAAAATTTAACTCAAGTCATTACTTTTTCTTTAACTTGAAACTTGAGCCATATAATGAAATTAAAACGTTTAAATAAGACTATTGGAAGCTTTAAAAAAACCCTACTTTAACTTACTTCATAGCTTTAGACTTCACTCCTCAACTTCCTTGACTTTTTGATCTTAAATTTCATTGAATCGATTTATGGATTCAAGGTTCATGATTAATTTTTATGGATGATTTCATGACGTTTACATGTACCTTAGAGTGTTGGAATTGACTAGGAATTTTAGGTACATTGCTTATTAACTAGTACGAAAAGATAGGGGAAGAATAGGGTCTCTAGGTGGCCTTGGCGCTCTAAGAGGCATGAGGGAACCAGATCCTGACGGACAGACACTATTCTCAGATGCTCATGCTGGCACAACGTGCCAGAGCTTGATGAAAAGAGTCTTTCTTGAGGGGCTCTGGTTGGCGCGACGCCCTAGGGCCTGTTAGAGGAGATATCCCACTTCTTTATCTGATTTCAACTCTAAACCTTCAAAACTTCCATTGATCTTTACCCAAACACTTAGGATCACTAATATTCTCAATACCAAATAGTTTGTACTAGTAAAACAGCCCTGAAACATGAATCAAACAACTAAAAACGTATACTACAACTCAATCAACAAGAATTCAACAATTATTCATCAAGAACTTCAATGTTAAATATTCAATCTACTCTAATTTCGCTAAATTAAACATGTTGTTGTTTGGGTGAATTAACCCAGCATAGAAATATGTCACATACCTTATAGGTATCACCCCTGACGAATTCCACTCAACGATTTTGGCGTTCTCGAAGAATTCGTGGTCTTTTATGCTTTTTCCTTTTTCTGTTCTCTTTTCTCCCAAGCCTTAAGCATATTCAACTTTTCGAAACTGAATTAAGGCTTGGTTGTGACCCTAATAAAGCCTTTAAATGAATTAGGAAATAGTAGGGTGAAAATACTACTTTACACTTACTAAAATCCGGATTGGATTTCTTCAATCAAACAGCACGACTTCCGAAAGGCATATCTTCCTCATACGACATTGGAAATGAGCAAACTCGATGCAGTTGGAAAGATCTTCCCAAAGTCTTTGCATCCATATAATGAAATTTTTCTAACTCTGCTTGATCTAGAATTTATGGCCAATTGAAAATGACCAAAACTCATTTTTAAACAGAGGAAATTTTCCAGATTTTCCCCTTTATTTACAAAAGTGATTATTTATGGCTTCTAGGCTTATTCCTAGATATTTTTAGTTGTGAAATTTTACAAATACTTTCATCATCTCAGAACCGCCATTCACATACTATTCCTCCCCACTAAAAAGAGTGATGGAGGATCTCGAGAACATAAATAGAAATGCAAAAGTGAGTGTACCCAAAAGCTCTCCTCTCTTCCCCTTTTTTATCCACCCCGTCAACCCTATTTTTTACTAGGTCAAAGTTAAAAATATGATTAATAGAAGGAAAGGAGATCAGAAATATAGGCGAACGAGTTGACTATAGAATAGGTTGGAGGATTCATTGAGCAAAAATCAACAGATTTCCCCTTATTTTATGATAGTTGGGAGACGTGTGTAAATTTTTTAATGTATAAAAAAGGCCTATCTTACCAGTGAAAAATAATGGGTGTCCACAAACGACCATTCTTGGTTCGACTTTGATAACGCAATTCTGGGAGGATTTGGTAGTTGGGCAATGGATTTCTTCGGAACTGGAGAATCTGTAATTCTAGGTCAGGGTTCGGTGAACCAATGGGTCGCTCATTTAGTTGAAGTATCGGGCCCCATTTCAAGTTCCTAGGTTACACCTTTGGAATACCTCACAAGGGAATTTTTTCTACTCCCACAATCTTCACTTTACGCCACACCCACATTTTTGTCATAATTTAGAATAAGGAGAATCTCTATTGTAATTAGTATTATATATTTAATCCCCGGGATTATGGGGGAAAATGTGGATCGTACACCCTTAATAGAAACTACATAGAGGCCCTCTACCAGTTAATACAACTGATGAGGTCTGCAAGTTTCACATCTGAGCATTACCACACTCGATAGTTTACTATATAGATAGATAAATATATGTTTCTCAAGAACATTCAAAGAAAAGATATTAATAGATACAAATAGTTGTCAAATCGTACCCAAACAATAATGTTTAGAGAGAAACTCACCTAAAGCCAAATATGTGGACCTGGCTTCGATAGAAAATTTAGACTTTCTTTTTTATGATGCAATCATATTAGAACATAAAATTTAAGACTCAATATGTAAATACATGACAATTTATTCATAAGCCGAGATCATAAATAGAATACCGGGAGAAGGAAGTGAAATTTATACAATTGATGAAAAGCATAAAACTTCTCATGTTCGAAAGAACTAAAACACATTGAGATGGTATCGGTCGTACTTAATATTAGAAAATTTTGGCATAAATATGTAAAATTCTCCCTCCTAAAAGGATTATTCTAGAATAAACGGGTAATAGTTAGGAAAGGTGTGTCATCTATGAGCAAAAGCAGGGTTATTACATACCTCAAGAAATCTCAGCAAGAACCACACATGCAAGTTTTCCTTCATGTGGATCATCCGTGATAACTTTTTTGGATTCGTGTAAACTAGCAATCTGATCACTAAGTGGGGATGCTCCGTTCAACATGAGAGAACCCTTTTAGAATTTGTTAGGAATAGGTGCCACTATCCAAGCCTGGATCCAGCCAAGCTCTATTGACTATGTCCCTTCCCAACAATTGTACCTTGTGTTGGGGCATCTTTTCCATTACAATAGAAAACTCACCAAAGAAATCCATGTGTCGTAGGTAAGGTCTAGTTGGGTCAGGCATTTATTTCCCTTAACGAATAGGCTAGCACTATCTTTGAATTACCTATCTTATGCTCAGGAAGGTCCCTCTTGGCAGCCCCTCAGGTGAATTTAGTTATCTTACATGAGATTAGGGATATTCCCCACTCCATGGCATGACACATTTCGCTCATCCATTTCGCCTATCAACAAGCTCTACCCTTTCTCCATATTATTGTAGGTGATCTAATTGGTCGAATTACATTATGGAAGGATCAGCCACCCATGCAAACAACCCTCCCCAAGAAGAATTTTCTTACACCCCTGATCCCTATTGATGAAAGAGTTACCTAGTAATCCCTAGATTGTAGTAAGTCTGGTCGTTAACTCCTCGAATCATTGCCTCTGTTTCTAGGACCGACATACATCTCACCTAAGCATGTACATATGTAGTGCGTCTTGGTTGCACATTCAATACAACGTTCGGACTCATGTTCCTTTAAAAACTAGGGGTATTCAATTTTGCTGCGTAAGATTAGCCAGCCTTGTGACAGCGAAAGATTAGACGTTCCCCTCATGCTATGGCTCACTACGGTCTTAACTCAGTGACACTTTAGGTTAAGAAGTTTGATGATAATATTCCCTCGGAATCCTAAAGCTACTTTCATTAAAGTAGGAAGGGACTACTTCCCCACCACTCCCACCTATTATTGATTTTGATTTTACTAATTTTGAGGATAGCTTGCTTACCAAGCCGCCCATTTGAGAAGCTAGTTGTCAAGAAAGAATCCACAACAAAGAAAAGATGTCGTAATACATAGTTTGTCGCCACTTTGATTCAAAAGGTAACCAAAGATTCATGTCTTTCTCCGCTATCCTTATACGTAACCACTTGTCGTTTTGATTACTTCATCGATAAACTATTTTATTTCAAAATAGTGATACACTCTAAAAATTAAGGGGGAATCTTTCATTCTAGAAGTATTAACTTGCTTCTTCCCTCTGGGTGAGAAGTTTCCTTCCTTATTCTAAAATGCCTAAGGGGTTTTCTCAGTAAGCGTACAAAGTGCAATGCTTTGGCAGACCCTTTTCTTCTCATTCTAGTTGGGTTGACCCAGAAGTACAGTAAGAATAAATGGAACTGCAAGAAATTATTCTTTTCCCAAGTCTAAACTATGGATGAATGACTTTGGAAGTAGACCAAGAACGTATTTCCGTTATTCCAGGTTCTTATTGAGCTTAGTGAAATAACGGTTGATGATAAAGTCAGCAAAGTTTCCACAATGTTCTATCTTTGCGTAGTCTCTCTCCATAGTGGATGGCTCCATACCGGAGTATCATTAGAATCAAATGAAGTGTAAGGTTGTAAGTGAAGAAAATTGAAGTAAAGCCTTACCTAAGCCTTAGCCTAATATATATCCACAGCTCGTGCAACTTTGTATTGATGCCTCACCACTACTTTCATTTATCAATTATTTAACGGCAAAGCAATTTCATAACCGGTGCTTCCCTAAACCAGCTAACCTTACTTTTTAAAATCACCCTCCATTTTTTTATCGTTTTCTAGTTCGACGAAGTGACTTTGTAACATCAACCTACGTGTTTTGCTTAATATAGCATAGTTCTTCACAACTTCAAATGGGTGCTTTGTTCCTCTGTTTTTGAATTTGTAAAAGTGGTCTTATGATTGGAGAAATATAAAGGGTGTGGTTTGTATGTCATAAGATCGGTGGGGAAACCCATAGGAAAAGGGGATGACCAACCGAATTCACCTCAGAATTGCCAACATGAACACAAACGTAATCATGGATTGTATATGGAAAGAAAACAAATAATTCTCGAAGTTGAGGTATATGAAGAATAGATTTTTGGTCCTTTTTATCTAGTGGTTAGGACATTTTCTTTTCATGTCGAAGACATGGGTTTAATTCTCGTAAGGGATAAGTATTCATTCCCGACCTCTTTCTATTAGCTAAGTGACCGCTCCCTACCGATTGGAAAAGATGATCTGGAAGCTTTCCATCTCCCAGCAAGAAAAGCGAGATCACCATTAATGGACTTCCTTTAATTCGTAACCTTAGCCTTAGAGGTCCTTTCGTAGATTCTCTAACCTCTGACAAACAAAATATCCATGCATACGTTCTTTATCTCTTCCCCTCAGCCATACATCTTTTTTTTGCTTTTGCTGAGGGGAGGAGAGAAAATATGCATGTATGGATATTGTATCTACTAAAGGTTCGAGAATATATGAAAGGACATCTAAGGATAAGGTTACAAAGTAAACGAAGTCCATTACCGAGAAAACTGGTGATCTCTTCTTGCCTGCAGGGAAAGAGGAAACTTGTGAACCATCTTTTCTAGACAAATAGCGATAGATCACTCAGCAATGAACACTAACCGAAAGATTTTAAGAATGCGTACATATCCCTTATGAGTATTGAATATTTGTCTTCAACATTAAAAGATATTGTCCTGACCACTGGACGAGATAGAACAAAAAGTTTTTCTTCATATACCTCACCTCCGAGAATAGAAATGGTTTGTTTTCTTTCAGTTGCCAATTCATGATTTAGTTTGTCTTCACGTTGGAAATTTATAATGTAAATTCAGTGGGTTATCCCCCCTTCCTATAGGTTCCTCCACCGACCTAGTTACATATAAATCACGTGCACCTTTTTTTTAATCTTATCATAAAGTCATTGATACTTTTATTTGTCTTTCATCCCACTAATAAGTAAGAACCCTCCCTTTTGAATTCAAAAACAGAGGGGTGAAGGACCTGTTTGAAATGTCAAAGGCCGATGCTACTTTCAGCAAAAAAGTAGGTTGAGGTTGCGAAGTTACTTATTCCAACTAGAAAACTATAAAATGAGAGGCTAAGGTTATGAGTTAGGTCAGCAAGTTAAGGAAAGCTCGGGTTATGAAATATCTTAGATGTTTATTAATTGAAAAACAAATATAGAAGTGAGTAATCGGCACAAAGTTGCAATCATCTTTTGATATAGACTAGGCTAAGGCTTAGGTAATGCTTGAATTTTATATTCTTCACTTACACCTTACACTTTAGCTTAGTCTAATAAGGCTCAAGTGTGGAGCCTTCCATTGTGGACTGATACTAAGCAAAGGTAGAAACATGGAAACATCAATGACTTCATTATCAACCGTTACTTTTCTACGGTCAATAAGAACCCAAAATAGCAAAATTACGTACGTGTTCTGCTTCAAAAGTTACTCGTGTATAGTTCACACTTAGGAAAAGACGAATCTCCAATGGTTCTATTCCTTCTTAATGTTCTTCTGGGTCAACCCGACCCGAATGGGAAGAAAAGGTTCATCCCAACTACAGTCTACTTGGTGCGTTTTTAGCACATCCTTTAGGCATTTTATAAAATGGAAGGGAACTTCACACTTCAAGAGAGGCAAGAAGCTACCACTTCTATAATGGAAGCTTCTCCTTTACATTTTTTAATAGTATCACTATTTTGAAATTAAAAAAAGGCTTATTGATAAAGTAATTGGAATGAAAATTGGCTACGTTGCATAAAGCGGGGAAAGTCAGGAACCATCAATTACCATTTTAATAAAATTCGTGTCAAGCTGAATATTATGACTATAGGGGAGAATCAAAGATTCATAGACAACTTTCCTTCCTCCTCGCTTCTTTCCTGGCGACTAGCTTCTTAAGTGGGCGGCTTCGCAAGAAAGTTATCTTCAGCATCGGTAAGATATCTATCAATAATAGGTTTGAATGGTGGGGAAGGAGGCCCTCCCTACTTCAATGGAAAGGGGGAATCATCATTTCACAGTCTCTCATGTCCTTACAGTCAAGTGTCTTTCACTTCCAAGAAGTGGGAATAGGATTCAATCGATGAATGAAAGGGTTGCCTAATACCTTATCTCATTTGGAAAGACTTTATTTCCCTGAGTTTGAATTCCTTTTGGAGCTAACCAACCATCTCCCCTTTAGAAATGGTGTTAGGGAGGTAAAACTGAAGTGGGAAATCTTATACAAGGGAATTTTGCTCCAAGGGCTATGGATCGGGGAGACCAATTTGGTTTGTGAGGGTATACCTGTGAGAGAATGCTATTTGTAAAATTCTTACCTTTAGAGTATAAAGGGTTGAATTAGTACTGCTTTAAGGGAGACATTTCTCTTAGCCATTGGTCGACTTACTCACAATCTTGCACGAAACAATAGTCTTATGCCATGTCTAAAGACAGGAACTCGTAGGATATTTCACTTCATTAGAAGATATAAGGCCTTCTGGCAGGTAAGCTCACGAATTCTCCTATTTCAATAAGAGACGTTTTTGGGCCAGCTTTGAAGACAACGAGGAACTACTAGAAGAATATTCAGTATTTGAAATGGTTCCACACCCATATGGGTTTCGATCTTCAACCCACTGATCAATCAACTTGCTTATTTATTGTCTTTTCATAAATAGTGGTTTTAAATGAAATAATTAATTATGAAAGCAGTTCCGGAAAGGCAGATTAGACTTTCCCAACCTAGGCATAAGCAGGAAGAAGACTCTATCAGATTTCAATACGGATAGAGAGTATCTCTTCAAAAGCTTCTAAAAAAGACATCGGAATAAAATGGGAGTTCCTTAACAAAGAAAGAAGGAATTCAGTTAAAATAGGGGCTTCACTCTTCCAATTCCCAATCTACGTTCAAGCCCACCAATTCCAGTGGAATCAATTCTAAACTTATCGTAGGCGAAACATAAGATGTTGGCCGATTCAATCAAGTAGGGATAACTCAATTGAATTCATCACCTTTTCAATATTCTCCTTATTTCCTTGGACAGGCAGAAATTCTCACTTCGGGGAAGAGCCACATTATGGAAGACGTCTACTGAAAGAAAAATTCAATAAAAGTATGATAGGAAAATGGGTTAGAGCTATGTTCAACTAGGTAAACCCAAGCAAACCAAAACACTTTCTTATTGGGGATTATAATGTCAATGGAGATGGACATAGTTTGTTATCTACCATAAGTATGGAATAACAGAAGACTATAAATTACTTTTCAAGGAAAGAAAAAAGAAAGTAATAACCTAAGACAAGATTCCACTTCAGATTCATAACATCTTCCACCTTCTGCATCAAAGATTTACTTGTTGTCAATAAAAACATACTATATTTACTAGTTTAAATCAATTAACTAAGCTAGTTAAAAGCCTCGTGATGCAATTCAACCAATGTGTAATAAATCCAAAATTCTATATATTAAATGTTTTTTGAAATCCAGAGCGAGATTTCTCTGTGGACCCATAAAAGAAACTTGTTTAGTCACATAGGCTTCTAATAAAAAAATTGTTCATTCATTACTTATGCAATGACTCCCTTTTAGTAGTCAACATTACCTTTATATCTTCCTCGTCTAGTAGAGATTCCCTAATAGAAAGGGATAAAATTATTAGAGCTTCTATATGTTAGTCCAATCTTTGCTTCCATTCATCATCCATTCTAAGGAAAAAAATTAAAGAATACCATTCTAAGAATATACTTATAAATCATTGTCCATTATGTATGCTCCAATAAGAAAGTCCCTTACTTCGGTTGGTAATGATTTTCATTTTAGGCAAGCATGCAGCAACACGAGTACCCGCTTTTTTTACTTTTGCTGCAATAGAGAAGATTTCCATTGGACTAATTAAAAGATATAGATAACACACCGATTTACATAAGAAAAATGTTCATGTAGAGAAAAGATATCAGATTAGTCATTGCACTAATAGCTTCTACGAGCCTCTAACTTCAGTACCATCTCTTTTTTTACCATCCAAGTTGCCCTATGAACCGTTTCTGTGCTTGCTTCCTAGCTAAAATGCACACAAGGCAAACATCATTAATGAGAACAAAAAAATAGTATCAGTCCCTAGAACACATATCAAGAGTAAGTTTTTTCACTTGGGAAGAAAAACTTTATTGAGTTAGCTAAAAAAAATATTTTAGTCCTACCGGACATGACAAAACTTCCCTTGGAGAAACTCAGCCTGAGGGAACTAGATTGGTCATTACACCATAACTCTATTATAGAGGGTTCGAACCCTCTCTCTGAAGGTCCTCTTGATGAGATTAGAAAATGGCTAGTATTCAAGGATAGTCCTAAGAAAGCAAGCTAAAGGGCTATCCTAATAAGAAGATTAAGCCCGATCGGACTAAACTGAAAGCAATTGATGGAAGGGTGAGATCATGTTCTATTAAATTAAATCTTTTAAGATTACAATAGAGGGAGTGGCTTAACTTTTGGGTTGCATACAATTTTGCTTAATTAAGGAGTAGGATATTCCAGATAGGCTTCTTTTGCTATTACTGAGGCTTTGAAGAAAACGGTCTTTCCTTTATGATATTAAGATTTATGATATTAAAGATTTTTCCAATTATGAGAGTAGTGTCATCCCCTTTCATTTATGTATTATGCATAAAAGCCCTTCGGACTTTGTTCATTTTGTTTAAGAAAGGTTACAAAATATACAACATCTTTTCATAGACCTTTTCTTGCCTGGATGAATATTCAATAAATAAATAGTCATTCCCTCACAAATTCTTTATTTGAATATCTCTATTTTTTTCTCTCTGCAAAAATAGATTAAACTTACTTTCTTTGCACCATCCATATTTTGATGGCTCAGTACAAGACTGACGGTAGAGAAGAGGTGAAAAGTCTAGAGAGGATTTCATTTTTGCTTTTATAGAGCTGCACAATGGAGACTTTGTAGTGCTAAAACTAATTTACCGACGGACAATGGAAAAATGATACGACCCAATACCAATTCTTGTTCCTCTTTCTATCAAAATAAATCGAATTCGAAAGCGCAACACCCTTCTTTACATATATAATTTTTATTTTTAGAATTATGTTAGAGTTAACCACTTTCTTCCCATTTTATTTATTGGCTATCATTATGATTTAGTTTATATATATATACACACACACACACACACACACACACACACACACACACACATATATATATATGTGTATATATATATATATATACATATATATATATATATACATATATATATGTATATATATATATATATGTGTGTGTGTATATATATGTATATATATATATATATATACATATATGTGTGTGTATATATATATATATATATATACACACACATATATGTATATATATATATATACATATATTGAACATCTATAATTGATACACTTTTAAGTATCGTGTTTTAAGTTTAACTTGTTATTATATTAGAAAGTGTATTTATGAAATTCAATATTATTATTTATATTTATATACATATATTTGTTGTGTGAAGAGTGTGTTATGCCCCGTGGTCGCGTGCCTTGTGTGGTGGCTCCTCCGTTGAGGGTAAATGGGAATTTTTTTTTTCTAATTAGAGAGAGGGGCTTCAGATTCTTCGGAAGAGTCGTACGAGACAGCTCACAATATGTGTGTGTATGCACACACATTTCTATGTTTTTTTAATAACCTTTCCAATAATCGACTTATATAATAAAAAAGTAAATTTTTATTAGTTTTTTATATTATTTCAACATAAATAAATGATTTGACAGTATCACCAATATCTCTGAAATTGTTAATATATAATTAATGATAAAAATATCTTGATATTTAATAATTTTTATCATTTAAATAATTTATCTTAATAAATGTTTGATAATATAATTTTCTTGTTAAAATTTACAGATGTTCTAATGTAGCAGTTAAACATCACTTTTTCTATTTTTTAGATGAAAAATATAGAATCTTATAATTTTATGTCATAATAATGTCACGACCCAAAAATGGGCGTGATGGCACTCGTCTTATCCCACCAAGACAAGTCAGCCTAAAACTCAACCATTACAATAAAGTGCGGAAGTAAAATATAAGTAACTTAATAAAAAACCCCAAAACCTGGTAGTCACGTGTACAAGCCTCTAAAGTATTAGAATTGATTCAAAAGAAAACTCAAGTCTCAAATGAACTTGTTTCTAGAATAGAACAAGATCATAATTAAGGAGGAGAAAGTCTGCTGCGATGGAAACAGCTACCTGACAAATCTCCAAGAAGCCTCGGAAAAGAAGAGAATGACAAGTACAACAAAAATCCAGGCTTATAACCTACAAAAAAATTTGTAGAAACAAGGGGTGAGTACCAAACCACACAGTACTCAGCAAGTAAACGTCTAAACACAAGCTAAGGGGATGAAATACGGGTACTCCTACCACCCCCAACCAAACCTCCACAACTACAACCTGCATTAAAATCAACCCAACCTAACAGCTCACAGTTTACATAGCACGTAGCTTAACAACAACACTTAGACAAATTACATATCCTTAACAACAACACTTCAACAAATTACATATCCTCAACAAGAATACTTCAACAAATTACATATCCGCAATAACAAGCTCAATATTAATCAATCACAAGTTTCGCAGAAAGGCAATCAGAAGATCAGAAAAATACGATATCAAATATACTAATGATAAGTATGTGCAATGCAATGGAATGCAATGTCAAGTATAATGATGCATGTCTGACCTAGTGATACACACCCGCTGTCTCTCAGTCCGGGACCCATGGGGGACATATCTGTCCATGCATCTGTCGCGGCGCACGACACGACCCTCGATATTAGTAACCATCGCGGCGCACGATACTTCCCTCGAAATATAGTGTCCATTGCGGCGCGCGATACGTCCCTCGAAATATAGTATCCATCGCGGCGCGCGATACGTCCCTCGAAGTGGTACATCCTCTTAAGTACCCATTCTTTCTCAATGCACATAACACTTGTCACAACCAATGCCTCAGAATAATGCAGATGACAAGTTCACACAAATAATGAGGAGATGACCATTTTCATAACATCGCACAATTCACAACCACCAAAACATGAAGTTACATCAACAATGATTCAACAAGCCTTCAACCCTTTCTCAACACAACACACATAAACAATTAATCACATTGCCTTTTGTTATCCCCATTTTTTTCATCATTAGAATTAATCAATGTGGATAAGTCAACCCATCACCAATTTCGTTACTCCCAAACATATACCACAAGGAAATACACACATTTCATACACTTAACCAGAGTTTAGAAATCTATTTGCCTTAGCCAATCGAATAATTACTCAAGAACTTGAGCCTTCCTCTTTCGGTTGAATCCCATATCAATACAATCTATTCAAATAAATAATCACAATAAGATTTTTAAACTAACAACACCCATATCACTACAAGTCTAGCCTAGACCCAAACACTCATTCAACTCTATAATCAAGTTCCTAGCCATGATGTCAATTAATATATCAATTCTCATTTTTTTTAAATTTCATACCCAGGGTTAAGTTTCAGTCTCTCCAAATTACATAAATCTAAGGATATCCATATAATATGATATTCCTAGATTTGATTTACCTTGCCAAACTTAAAACGTAACTTAATAGTCAGAAGAGAAAAATTGAAACTACAGATAAACACAATTTACAAAGACACAAAAGCAAAAACAAATACAAAGGCAGAAACTTCTAACCAATTACATGGAAAATTATAACCTTATACATTTGTCATAAAAAACTACCCAATGATTAGTTGCAACACGTTAGTTGGTCAATTGGCAGCATGTGATTGTCCACTAATCCTTGTCCATATAATTTTAATAAAAATAAATTTAAGAGTTAAATTCCTTTCGCCTCCAGTTAATATGTTTAGTGTACACCTATTTTAGAATCACTACATAGTTAGAGGATTTGGTGAGAAACTTACCTGAAGCAGTTGGCCGCTTTGTTTTTCATTGACGCTGAACCGCAACTCCTCTCGTCTAACACTTCTCTTTATTCTTTTATTAGTTATGTACTAGAAGTTCAAAAAATTTTACTAACCTATTTTAATATTTTAGACTTGGCCCACTATTATTAATGTTAAATAAATTACCCACAAATAAAATAACTATAGTTAAATGACTATTCAAAATTATCGAAAATGACATTTTGGGTCATTACAAATAACTACCCGTGAAAACAAAAATGTTAAAGTTTTTGATCATCAATATCAATTACAAATAACTTACGACTGTTAAAAAATGTAGACTTCAACAATATAAATTTTTTTTAGAGACAATCTACTTGTCTGAGGTCAAACGTTCGCCACTTTTTGTTATTGTTACTTTGTTACTCAAATATAATTTATACAATGAGAAAATAAATATGAAACAACAACAAAATAATATTGTTGACAATTTTAGAAATTCATTCTTCAATAAATTGATCCTCTGAAAGCCCTTCTAGATTCTTCATCAGTGCAACTTTACTACTTAATTAGAAATATGTATGTATAATTGTTGCATTATGAAAGTACAACTAGAGAAAAATATTGGACTCTAAACTCATGTAAATGAAATATTCTCGAACACTAAAATATTAAAAATGAGTCTAACCTAGATAAGTTAAACTCTCAACAATAACTTGGGACATGAAGGATAACAAATCTATATTAATAGACATATATTTTGTTGTTAAAGATATTACTTTTATGTAGAGTCTGTTTTGATTAAGTTTGCCAAAAAGGTTCATATCTCAAACGAAAAAAGAGTCGGACGAGAAGGAAAAAAGAAAAATATCAAAAGGACGAAAGTTTTGTCCAAGTGACACAATATACATACCAAACGAAAATATTCAATACAATTTTATGAAAACAACAAAACAATGAGAAAAAAATATACACCAAAATGAGTAAACTATGAAATATCCAGTGATGATACCAATTCATTCTAACAAAAAAAATTCCTATGTTTTGGAATAACATGCCACAAAAAAATGACAATCACTTAAATTAACTTTTAATCCTTAATGTCGTCGTAATATCTACTCATAAAAATTATTAATAATACACAACGACAACAGAAAAACCAAAACATATGTACATTAAAAATTATTACCTTACACGGGTTTTTTGTTAAATAACACAAAATTGCATCCTTGTGTGTGAAGAAATGACATTGTTGATGTAGAAATTAGAGGTTTGTAAGGGCTTTTTTTTATTGTACCTACAACGATTTCAGTAGAGAAAACTTGCTTGAATACCTAATGAATGTTTGTTATGTAATATGTATTAACAAATAATTATAACGATAACTTTGAATAAACATAAACAACAAAGTTTAAAGCAAGTACTCAAAACAACAATTGATAATGTAGGATAAATTAATGTCTGTAAAAAAAGAGATAAGTATGTTCAAAAAATAGAATGAAACAGAATGGGAAAAGGCCAAGCCCATTGAATTCACAGTGTCCCCTTAAGGAAATTATCCTCCTTTAATACCCGATGTTTAAAGGAATAGATCATCTCAAGATAGGACTATTCTATTCACCATGAATTGATACAAAAACTATGGTGTTAGTGAGTCATTCAATAGGAGCAAAGTACACAACTATTTGATTATCCAGAAGAAGAAGAACTTAGAAATTTTCGTTGTTTTAAAATGAGAGAAAAGTCCTCACAGTGAAGGGTAGTATGAACAAATGGTTATTGTGTCTTATCGGAAAGGTTACAACTCTTTAGAAAAGTTATAACCCTTCAGAAAGGTAACAACCTTTCATAAAAGCCATAACTTTTCATAAGCCATAACTTTTCATTGAGTGGCAACTCTACATAAAGTCACCACTTTTTCAGAATGCTTACAACTCTTTGAAAAAGTTAAAACCCTTCGGAAAGGTTACAACCTTACAAAAAAAAGGCACAACTCTTCATAAAATTCACTATTTTTTTTAATAAAAGTTACAGTGTTTCATGAAAGGAAAAGGCTAGTTCTGAAAATAAAATGAATAAAAAAGGGATCATAATTTGTGGCAGCACCACGTAGACTGGCTTAAGGTTCTATATATATACACACACACACACACACATCATTAGATCGTACATCTTTCTAGGTATATCCAGATAATAGGTAGGAGCATAAACTGAAACATTCTGGCTACAAAGATAGTTATTAAATCATTAGCAACGCATAAAACCATTCCTCCTAGAGTAGTTGTTATACGAATAAGAGAAATTCTATTATAGCCATTTATGTACATTCAATGTATTTACGGATAGAGAAAACATTGAGTTGAACATAGTAAAATAAGAAATTTAAAATTTTTGTTGAAATTTTTGTGATTATTTTTTCGTGAAATTTCAAAACGAACAGTTTCAACGAAATCTTTTAAGTTCTTATATTACTATGTTCAACTATATGTATTCCTCTATCTGTAGAGTACATTGAATGTACAGAAATAAATATAATAGAGTTTCTCTTATTTGTATTAACAGCTACTCTAATGGGCATATTTTTACGTGTTTCTAATTATTTAATAACTATATTTGTACCCCCCCCCCCCCGAGTATTTAAGTTTATGTTCCTACCTATTATCTTTATATACCAACAAAAATGTACGGTCTAATGAGTCTATATATATATGTATGTATGTATATCATCATCATATATTATTATATGTGAGAAGCTCTAACCTTTAAAATTGGATTATCATTTTGCCCCTCCACTAAATTAAATAAAATTTAATAAAAATCTTACATATTAATATTCAATTACATAATGGTAGAATAAGAAGTCCAACAACTTTCATTTTCTAGTTATGACATTATAATCATAATTAATTAGGTTAAATCAAATTAGAGAAGAAAACAACTCTTCGAATTTTGTGATTCTTTGAATTTTGAAATTAACATAAATTTATCTATCATTAAACAATAATGTATGAAACACTTCAAATTTTGTGATTCTTTGAATTTTGAAATTAAAATAAATTTATCTATCATGAGTCAAAGTGTCACATTAAAAAAAATTGGTAGGTGAAAAGACATCAAGTATCACTATAAATATAAGTTAATTGCTTCCTAGGTCATAACATTTTTCTCTTTTATATTATCTACTATTCTCTTTTCATCTTTCTAGACTATGATGTGAATACATAATGTCAAGAAGTTAACTGGGGAGAAGCACAAAGAGCTTCATTTTGAAATTAAAAGAGAAGTTTTCTTACAATATAGTTCAATTTTTAAACTTAACAATATAAAATATGACTTATATTCCTGTAGATATTTTTTATGTTAGATTATGATTTTAGGTTTTTCTTTTTCGTTTTGGAGTTAAGGTATGGTTGTCGAAAATGAATTTAGAATGCAACTCATATTTTTATGTAATTTGTATTATTTTGCATTGTTATGAATTTTTTTCTCTTTGTTTTTGTGTTGCTATACTTTTAAGCGTAATTTAATTGACAAAACTTCTATTAATACATGATGAGTTTGATAATACTTGAATAGTTTATTCAAAATATGATTTTGTTTAAATAGAAGTAATTTAAATAAATACATCATAGTGGTGTTAGAGGAAAATAACAACGATTTTAATATATATATATATATATATATATATATATGTCACGACCCAAAAGCGGGCCGCGACTGGCACCCACACTTACCCTCCTATGTGAGCGAACCAACCAATCTAAACCTTAACATTTCAATATAATATCAATAGAAAGTAATGCGGAAGAGTTAAACTCATTAATAAAATCAATAACTATTATTATCCCCAAAATCTGGAACTCATCACCACAGGAACATCTATGATCAAATTACTAAACTAAGAGTAAGAGTATTCTAAAAAGCTAAAACAAGTAAAAGCTAGTCCACGCCGGAACTTCAAGGCATCAAGACATGAAGAGGAAGATACAGTCCAAGCTAGAAGCATTAGCTCACCCTGATATCCGGAGTAATGAAGACTGACTAGAGTTACTATTGAGTCGAAGATGACGGCACGTTTACTGCACTCCACAAATAAACAAGAAGAAAACATAAAAAGTAGGGGTTAGTACAAAACACGGGTACTGAGTAGATATCATCGGCCAACTCAAAATAGAAATCAATATATACCAAGTAATATCATAAAATCAACTATGATACTCAACATGTAGCAACAACAAGTACTATATCATTAACAATTACCGTCAAGTTCACACATGAGCACTCAAGCCTCAATACCATACTCGTTTGGGAATTATGTTCATTCGATTGAGTATATTAACATCTTTCATGATTCATTATCTTTATTTCTCTTATGTCGGTACGTGACACTCCGCTCCCTCATATTCATTAATCCTCTTGTGTCGGTACGTGACACTCCGATCCCCTAAATCTACGTGTCGGTTTGTGACACCTGATCCCCTAAATATACGTGTCGGTTCGTGACACCCGATCTCCTAAATCTACGTGTCGGTTCGTGACACCCGATACCCTAAATCTACGTGTCGGTTCGTGACACCGATCCCCTAAATCTACGTGTCGGTTCGTGACACCCGATCCCCTAAATCTACGTGTCAGTTCGTGACACCCGATCCCCTAATCTCATTCTATCAACTCATCAAGCCTTCTCCCTTACCAAGGCATCATCAATCTCATTACTTTAGTTCATCAAGCCTTCTCCCTTATCAAGGCATCATTATTAAAAAGAGATTAGGTTTTTATCAAAATTTTTGGGATTCAATAACTTCATCATGCTTAATATAATCACAATTATATAATCACGTTCATGCATGCATACAATTAAGCACATAGCAGGGTTTACAATACATATCATTCTCTATTAAGAGTTTACTATGAAATCATGAAAACCATAACCTACCTCCGCCGAAGACTAGTGATCAAGCAAGCCAATTCCCAAAGCTTTGTTCTTCTCCTCTTTGTTCGTCTCTCTCTATCGATTCTCCTTCTCTCTCTTTCTGTTCTTTTCTTTTTCTTATTCAAACCCTCTTTGTTTTACCCTAATTAGCATATATTAAGAATAAAAGATGGCAATAATAACCCACTAATTAACTTAATGTTACCTCTTTTAACCCCCAAGTAATTAGACTTATTAACATTAATCCACTAACTTTATAATTAAAGCAGGAATAGTCAAAAACGTCCCTTAAAACGTATCAAGAAATCCGACCAAGACTTGGATTACGCAGTCTGTGACGGGCCGTCGCACCTACGACGGTCCATCCTGCTGCCCCGTCACAGGGTTCAGAGACTCAATTTCTCTGAAGAGTCTGTGATGGTCTGTCACACCTCTGAAGGTCCGTCCTTCCATTCCGTTACGAAGTTCAGAGAGTCAATTTTCAGTACCCAATTTTAGATTTTCTAAGTGTTTTGAAACGAGACCCTGCGATGGTCCGTCGTGCCCATGACGGTCCATCGTGGGGTCCGTCACCTCAGCCTGTTTTTCCAGAAATAAAATCTGCTGCTCAAAACGACTAAACAGGTTGTTATAATAGATACCAATTTACCCATCGTTCGTCCCCGAACGATCACAAGAAGGAAAACAAGGGCGAAAAGGGGTACCTGAATCTGTAAGCAGATGTGGGTATCTTTCTCGCATATCAGCCTCTTTCTCCCATGTGGCTTCCTCGACTGGTCGATTCTTCCATTGAACTTTGATGGATGCAATCTCCCTTGATCTCAACTTGCGAATTTCTCTATCTAGAATGGCAACAAGTTCCTCCTCATAAGACAAATTCTCATCAAGCAAAACTGAATCCCAACGGATAATGTAGTTTCCATCCCCATGGTATCTTTTCAACATCGACACATGGAATACCGGATGAACTCCGGACAGCCCTGGAGGCAAGGCTAACTCATAAACACCTCCCCTACTCGCTTAAGTACTTCAAATGGACCAATATACCTTGGGCTAAGTTTACCTCGCTTACCAAACCGCATGACCCCTTTCATTGGTGAAACCTTCAACAAGACTTGTTCACCCTCCATAAACTCCAAGTATCTAACCTTCCGGTCTGCATACTCCTTCTGTCTACTTTGCGCCGCTAGAAGCTTTTCTTGAATAGATTTCACTTTGTCTAACGATTACCTCAAAAGGTCAGTACCCCAATGTCTAACTTCAAATGCATCAAACCACCCAATGGGAGACCTACATCTTCTCCCATATAGTGCCTCAAATGGGGCCATATCAATGCTTGAGTGATAGCTATTGTTGTAGGATAACTCTGCTAAGGGTAAGAAGCTATCCCACTGACCACCAAATTCTATCACACATGCACGAAGCATATCCTCCAACACTTGAATCGTTCGCTCAGACTGACCATCGGTCTGAGGATGGAACGCAGTACTAAGGTCCAACCTAGTACCTAATTCCGCATGCAATGTTTTCCAAAACTTAGAAGTAAACTGCGTACCTCTATCTGATATAATGGAGAGTGGAACCCCATGCAATCTCACCACTTCGGAGATGTAAAGTTTGGCTAACTTCTCTGCATTGTAAGTCACCTTGACCAGAATGAAGTGAGCAGACTTAGTTAACCTATCAACAATTACCCAAATAGAATCAAACTTTCCCAATGTCTTTGGAAGACCAACCACGAAATCCATTGCAATCCTTTCCCACTTCTATTCAGGAATGGGTATTCTCTGAAGTGTTCCTCCGGGCCTTTGGTGTTCAGACTTTACTTGTTGACAGTTTGGACATTTGGCAATAAAATCTACAATATCACGCTTCATTCTACTCCACCAAAAGTGTTGCTTTAGGTCACGGTACATCTTGGTTGCACCCGGATGTATCGAATACCTTGAACTATGAGCCTCTGTCAGAATAGTGTTGATCAACTCATCGACGCGGGGTACACATACCCTTCCCTTAATCCTCAAAACACCTTCCTCATCGATTGTCGCTTCTTTAGCCTCTCCTTGCAACACTTTATATCGGATCCGGATCAATTTTTCATCATTATACTGCTTTCCCTTAATCTTGTCAAGGAAGGAAGATCTTGCCTCCACACAAGCTGAAAATCCTCCCTTCTCATTTACTTATAACCTCATAAGGTCGTTATCCAGAATCTGAACTTCTCTAGCCAATGGGCGTCTAGAAGCTTGTAGTGAGCTAGACTTCCCATGCTTCCCGCCTTTCTACTTAAAGCATCCGCTACAACATTCGCCTTCCCCGGATGATACAAAATAGTGATGTCGTAGTCCTTCAGTAGTTCCATCCATCTCCTCTGTCTCAATTTCAAATCTTTCTGAGTGAAGACATACTGTAGGCTACGATGATCCGTATAGACATCACACTTAACCCCATATAAATAGTGTCTCCATTGCTTTAATGCAAACACTACCGCAGCCAATTCCAAATCATAAGTTGGATAGTTACGTTGATGCACTTTTAATTGTCATGAAGCATAAGCGATCACATTCTTCTCTTGCATTAGCACTGCACCCAAACCCGAATAGGATGCATCACAATAGATAATGAAATTCTTACCCTCCACTGGCAAGGTGAGAATTGGTGCAGTAGTTAACAGAGTCTTGAGCTTCTGAAAGCTTTCCTCACACTCATCCGACCATACAAATGGAACATTTTGCTTAGTCAAGTTCGTCAGTTGGGAAGCAATAGAAGAGAATCCTTTGACAAATCGGCGGTAGTAGCTAGCTAACCCAACAAAGCTCCTTATTTCTGACACATTAGCAGGTCTTACCCAATTCTTCACTGTCTCAATCTTAGAAGGATCCACCATCACTCCATCCTTAGAGACCACGTGCCCCAAGAAGGACACTGCATCTAGCCAAAACTCACACTTAGAGAACTTAGCATAAAGCTTTTTCTCCCTCAACATTTCCAATACCATTCTCAAATGCTCCTCATGTTTCCCCTTACTTTTAGAGTATATCAGTATGTCATCAATAAATACGATCACAAAGAGATCAAAATATGGCTTAAAAATCCCGTTCATCAAACTCATGAACGCAGCAGGGGCATTCGTAAGACCAAAAGACATCACTACAAATTCGTAATGCCCATACCTGGTTCTAAAAGCGGTCTTTGGCACATCCGTTGCCCGTATTTTCAATTGATGATAACCGGATCTCAAGTCAATCTTAGAGAAGACACAAGCACCTTGTAACTGATCGAACAAGTCATCAATGCGAGGAAGAGGATACTTGTTCTTTATGGTTACCTTGTTCAACTGCCGGTAGTCTATGCAGATCCGAAAACTCCCATCCTTCTTCTTTACAAACAAAACCGGAGCACCCCAAGGAGATGCACTTGGTCTAATGAAGCCCTTGCTCAACAACTCTTGAAGTTGGGCTTTTAACTCTCTTAACTCCGCAGGAGCCATCCTATAAGGGGGTATAGAAATGGGGCGTGTACCCGGTTCAAGATCAATACAGAAGCCAATATCCCTATCTGGTGGCATACCAGGAAGATCTGCAGGGAACACATCCAGAAACTCACGGACCACTGAAACCAACTCAATCGAAGGTACTTGGGTAGTGTCATCCTTGAGATATGCCAAGAAAGCTAAACACCCTTTACTAACCATTTTCTTAGCACGAAGAAAGGAGATGATACGCACCGGATTGGAAGTGTAGTCACCCTCCCACACTAACGGATCTGTCCCAGGCTTGGCTAATGTCACCGTTTTAGCATTACAATCCTAGATTGCAAATTGCGGAGAAAGCCAAATCATACCCAGGATTACATCAAAATCATCCATTTCTAAGATAACCAAATCTACATAAGTGTTGCTCCCCACAAAGTTCACCAAACAAGACCTATATACCTTTTCAACTACCACCGACTCACCCACCGGAGTAGAAACACGAATAGGCATATCAAGTCATTCACAATGTAAATTTAGACCATTAGCAAATGAGGAAGATACATAAGAAAATGTGGATCCAGGATCAAACAATACAGAAGCCATGCAATCACAAACTTGAAGATTACCTGTGATGACAGCATTAGATGTCTCCGCCTCCGATCTCCTAGGGAAAGTGTAACAATGGGCCCTATCGTTTGTCTGTCCATTGCCCCTACCATGTTTTGATGTAGTGGCTCCCGTTTTCCCATCACCTCGGCCATTTTAGTGACCACCATTACCTCGACCACCACGTCCTCCAGAATAACGCCCTCTACCATGGCCACCTCTACCTCTAGCCATTGGGGGTCTATAACTCTGTTTTGGACAATTCCTCCTAATATGTCCAGTCTCCCCACATCCATAACACTCTCTAGAGTCAAGCATAGGTCTCTCAGAGAAGTGTTGACCGGTTTGAGGTGGACCCCAAACTACAGTATGTAGTGAAGACTGAATGGGTCGAACTGAGTAACCTCCGGAACCCTGTCCTCTAGAGTAAGAACCATTAAACTCACCTCCCTTTTGAAACCTCTTTGATGTCGATGCCATGGTGAATTCATCTGGCTTCACTGCTTCCATCTCTACCACGAAATCTACCACTTCTTGGAAGGATTTTGCCGTAGCTGCTACCTGTAAGGCTGAAATCCGCAACTCTGACCTCAACCCCTTCACAAAACGACGAATCCGCTTTTGTGGATTGAAACAAAGTTGAGTGGCATATCTGGATAGTGCACGAAACTTAGCCTCATATGCATTGACCGATATCCTACCTTGCTCTAGGCTCAAGAACTCATCCCTTTTCCTATCCCTCAAAGTCCGGGGGATATACTTATCCATAAACAAGCTAGAGAATGAGGCCCAAGTCATAGGTGGTGCGTCCGTTGGTTGACACTCAACATGTGACCGCCACCACATTTTGGCGTTCCCTTGAAACTGATAACTCACGAACTCAACACCAAACCGTTCTACTATACCCATCTTGTGTAGTAGCTCATGACAGTCAACACGAAAATCGTAAGCATCCTCAGATTCAGCACCCTTGAAGACTGGAGGTTTCAATTTTAAGAACTTACTGAAAAGTTCATGCTGATCATTTGTCATTATAGGCCCAGTAGTCAGACATGGAAACGTGCCTATGTCCAATGAGTCATCCATACGAAGAGCCATAGTGGCTGCATGTTGTACCTCTGAAACCGGAGGTGTTGGTGCAGAAAACACTGGAGGAGACTGACCCTGATCAGACAACCCACTAAGATAAGCGAGAACCTGATTGATCATCTCTGGGGTAGGTTGGGGTGGCAATTCCTTATTTTGCACTTGTTCATTCTCCCCTTCCTCACCCTCTCTTACCACTTCCTCACTCGGTGGAGGAGTCACCGCCCTAGTATCAGACGGGCTAGGTGCTTGTCCTCTTCCTCTAGAGGACGTCCTCCCACGACCTCTACCACGGCCTCTTGCCGCTACTCTTCCTCGAGCTACATCCCCAATGGCTGGCTCGGACGCTTCTTGTCTTGCCGATGTTGGTGTTGGCGCAGTTGTTGCTCTAGTTCTAACCATCTGCGAAACAGAGTGAAGATGGTCAGATACCAATTTGTATCACCTAGATACCAATTGGACCCAAGTAATAGCACGAAAGAAAGAATGAAAGAATGGAATTTTCCTAAAGTCTTATAGCCTCTTAAAGAAAAGTAAAAGGCGTCCCCCTACCGTTCCTTAAGACTCTACTAGACTCGTTCTTGTGTGATGAGACCAATGAACCTAATGCTCCGATACCAAGTTTGTCACGACCCAAAACCGGGCCGCGACTGGCACCCACACTTACCCTCCTATGTGAGCGAACCAACCAATCTAAACCTTAACATTTCAATATAATATCAACAGAAAGTAATGCGGAAGACTTAAAATCATTAATAAAATCAATAACTATTATTATCCCCAAAATCTGGAAGTCGTCACCACAAGAACATCTATGATCAAATTACTAAACTAAGAGTATTCTAAAAAGCTAAAACAAGTAAAAGCTAGTCCATGCCGGAACTTTAAGGCATCAAGACATGAAGAGGAAGATCCAGTCCAAGCTAGAAGCATTAGCTCACCCTAATATCCGGAGTAATGAAGACTGGCTAGAGTTACTGTTGAGTCGAAGATGACGGCACGTTTACTGCACTCCACAAATAAACAAGAAGAAAACATAAAAGTAGGGGTCAGTACAAAACACGGGTACTGAGTAGATATCATCGGCCAACTCAAAATAGAAATCAATATATACAAAGTAATATCATAAAATCAACTATGATACTCAACATGTAGCAACAACAAGTACTATATCATTAACAATTACCGTCAAGTTCACACATGAGAACTCAAGCCTCAATACCATACTCATTTGGGAATTATGTTCATTCGATTGAGTATATTAACATCTTTCAAGATTCATTATCTTTATTTCTCTTGTGTCGGTACGTGAAACTCCACTCCCTCATATTCATTAATTCTCTTGTGTCGGTACGTGACACTCCGATCCCCTAAATCTACGTGTCGGTTCGTGACACCCGATCCCCTAAATCTACGTGTCAGTTTGTGACACCCGATCCCCTAAATCTACGTGTCGGTTCGTGACACCTGATCCCCTAAATCTATGTGTCGGTTCGTGACACCCGATCCCCTAAATCTACGTGTCGGTTCGTGACACCCGATCCCCTAAATCTATGTGTTGGTTCGTGACACCCGATCCCCTAAATCTACATGTCGGTTCGTGACACCCGATCCCCTAATCTCATTCTATCAACTCATCAAGCTTTCTCCCTTACCAAGACATAATCAATCTCATTACTTTAGTTCATCAAGCCTTCTCCCTTACCAAGGCATCATTATTAAAAAGAGATTAGGTTTTTATCAAGATTTTTGCGATTCAATAACTTCATCATGCTTAATATAATCACAATTATATAATCACGTTCATGCATGCATACAATTAAGCACATAGCAGGGTTTACAATACTATCAATACATATCATTCTCTATTAAGAGTTTACTATGAAAGCATGAAAACCATAACCTACCTCCACCAAATACTAGTGATCAAGCAAGCAAATTCCCAAAGCTTTGTTCTTCTCTTCTTCGTTCGTCTCTCTCTATCGATTCTCCTTCTCTCTCTTTATGTTCTTTTCTTTTTCTTATTCAAACCCTCTTTCTTTTACCCTAATTAGCATATAATTAAGAATAAAAGATGGCAATAATAACCCACTAATTAACTTAAGGTTACGTCTTTTAACCCCCAAGTAATTAGACTTATTAACATTAACTCACTAACTTTATAATTAAAGCAGGAATAGTCAAAAACGTCCCTTAAAACGTATCAAGAAATCCGACCCAGACTGGGATTACGCAGTCTTTGACGGCCCGTCGCGCCTGCGACGGTCCGTCCTGCTGCCCCGTCACAGGGTTCAGAGACTCAATTTCTCTTAAGAGTCTGTGACGGTCCGTCACACCTGTGACGGTCCATCCTGCCATTTTACGAAGTTCAGAGAGTCGATTTTCAGTACCCAATTTCAGATTTTCTAAGTGTTTTGAAACGAGACCCTACGACGGTCTGTCGTGCCCATGACGGTCCATTGTGGGGTCCGTCGCCTCAGCCTGGTTTTCCAAAAATAAAATTTGCTGCTCAAAACGACTAAACAGGTCGTTACAATATATATATATATATATATATATATATATATATATATATATATGTATATATATATATTTGTGGGACGCACCTGCAGAGCACGTGTTGTGAACTAGTATATATAAAAGCCAAACTAATTGTATTTTTGGTTTGAATTGGATTATACTATTTTTGAAACCAAAAGTCAAATAATAAACAATTCAAACTGAAAATTAAATATGTACCCTATCTAACGCAAACAAAGAAAACTTGTTGTGAAGGTGGGGACCTACATGAAAATTGTCACACCCCATTTTTCAATGAGACAAATATTTTCAGGTTTTAAAAAGAGAAAAAAAATATCACCTAAAGGATCAAAAGTGTCTTATGGCATTATTCTATTGAAAACTAACGAATTAATTCTATTTAAAGGGTCGGGTAAGGATTCAAAATACCTCAAAAGGAAGGTTTTTGGCACCTTTCAAGGTCCACACATTTGGGTCCATATCAAATCATATAAATTATGTGGGTGGGGGCGGGGGTGGTTGTGTGGCGAAACAAATAGCATTAATAAAAAAGTGATGTGATAAATTATGCAAAACAACAATGCCAAACATGCTCTAGGTGATTAATGAGTTGCTTTATTTTTGTACAACAATATGTTCACTTCCTATAAGCAGTTAACTATAGCTTGTCTTTTTTCTACATAAACCAAATGTACCTAGCATCCAATGGGGTGATGACTCCACTTGAATTTTCACTCACGCGTTGAATTCTCCATCAATCATGGGTAAATTTCAATCGTGAGAAGATTCAAGTTGAAGGATGACAAAAAAAGATGCTAAGTCTTGAGTTAAGGAGCCAATCTATGGTCTGTCGTTTCATCGACTGTCTGTCTGTGGGGGTCTTCGATTAAAGCCACGTTTTTGGAAAACTTTCCTTTTTTGAATTCCTTTTAATTTAAGACAAAATTTGTAATAAGTAGTGTGTAAAACCTCATTTTGGGGGTTGGATTCTATTATTACTATTCTTAGTTTGTTTTTGGAGAATTATTTTTTGCAACTTTGGCATTAATTCAAATTTCCGAATATGGTTTTAAGGGATTTATTGTTGTTTTAAGTTGTATCTCTTGATTTTCTACAAATTTATCAAAGAAAGTTCATGATTTATTATTTATCCACTATTAATTGTGTTCTTCAATGCATGTGTAACTAATCCACAACTAGGGCTGTGGGAACTATGGGTGATTAACAAAGTAAGCCTAGATTAATAATAATTCTCAAATAGGTTATTGCATGCATTGATAAATCTTTCACTTAGAAGTATTTTTAACGAGTTCACGCATTAGAACACGTCTTTTTGCTACTTGCCGGACCAAGGAGATAGTTAATAGGAAAATAATTTTCAACATAGATTTAGTGGGAAACTATCTAATAGGCTTGTTTCCATTAGTCTGAAGTAATAACAAAGGTTTACATCGAATATGTTGCTTAATATTAATTAAAAGTAAGGGTTAGTAGCTTAGACACACATAGCCGGACCAAGGTACAGGGTGAAATTCTCCAAATGCCAGATCAAGGATTTAGAGATACCTATTTTATCACTTTTCATGCAAAACAGTAGGGAAGAATTGTTATATGTAGGAATATGGCATTATGAACCTATAGGGAACACTTACACCCTAGTTTCTCTCACAACTTGATAAACACTAAAGATTTACTCATGTTATTTGTTTAACTTAGAGATATTAAAAGACTTTTTTTTACGAAAATCCCCCCTTTAATTTCATGTTCTCGGAAAGGACTTGACTAAATAGAAGTACCTGTACATTGACGTTAAGTTTGAACAATTTTCCTCGTGGGATCGATCCTAACCTAATAGTTGTGTTCTTTACTTGATATGACCGGTTATACTTCTTTAGGGAGGTATAATTTGATTGTATCAAATTTTTGCGTTGCTTCTAGGGAAAATGGATTTTAGATTAACCTTAATAACATTACTGATATTTAGTACACAAATTCCTGATTTTACTTTTTCTTTTGTTTTTTTCCTCTTAGGTCTAGCTCTTGTGTATGATAAGTAGACGTAGTCAAGGAGAACCAATACTTACATTCGATCCCTAACTAAAATGTAGACTTCGAAGAATGAGTAATCAGCAGAACCCAGATAATCTAGGTTATGGGATGAATTGTCAGCTCCCACCACCGGTTGATGCTCACAATCAAGTGGTTGCGGAAAATTTGGCTGATGATGGCTTAAGGATGCAGCCTCCCGTCCCACACCCTCAAGAGTTCTATAAAGGAAATGTCAATATCACTGATTCTAAAGGTCCACTTGTCCTACCTCCTCTACCCCAAGGGCACACGTTCATGGTAACTAGTAGCTTGATGTAGATGCTCACTCCAAGGGGTTTGTTTTTAGGGCTACCATCTGAGTATCCCCACGCTCCATATCCAAACTGATGTTGGTGTGCAAGAGTTCTCTGAAGAGGCCAGACAGAGACATGAACGTCATCGGGTTGATAGTGTTCCCTCTATCACTGACGGGAGAGACTGCAACATGGTTTACTGAGTTGTCCTATAATTCTATCTTTACTTGGGATTAGTTGAGGGATGTGTTCTCAACATGGTAATACCCAGTGTCCAAAAAGTTCAACCACAAAGATATAGTGAACAACTTTGTGGCACTACCTAGGGAGTCGGTGAGTAGCTCTTGGGACAGATATACTACATACTGGAGTGGTGTCCCAAACCACCACATTGATGATGGGTCGATGAAAGAGTACTTCTATTAGGTACGACATGATACTAAGAAAGTAGCGATCAACCCTATTATGGTGGTTCTTATTGTGAGTGAACATATGCAGAGATTGCAGAGAAGTTTGAGAAAATCTCTCACAACAATAAGACTTGGAGTACTAGAAAGTCGACACAGGGAGAAACACCTTTGCAATACAATCTACACAAAATCTGGCCGTAGATAAGATTTGTGAAGAGATGTCTCAAATGAGAACTGAGCTTGGGTTGGTTTTAAAACATGTCATTGTTGGTGCAGAGAAGGTAAATGCGGTGAATTACTTGACAAAACCACCACAACTAGTGGATGACTACTATTATGAAGAGGATACTTATGCAGTGAATGATCAAATGGTTGGTTTCCTACCAAAAGGCCAAGGTTCCAATCAGGAGAATTGGCATCAACGTCAAGGAAATAAAGGTTGAAAATATGGGATACAATAGATAGGGCCAATATGTTTGAGATGGAAACTACAACCACAATAACAACTTTAATAGGGGTAACTACGGTAACAAAAATGATCGAAGTGGGCGCTATGTTCCACCTCAAAATGAGAACTTTCTCCTAGGGATGGTGAAGGTATTATGGCGCGAGTTGAAGATATGTTGCAGAAGATGATGAGATGGCTTGATGCTAGTAATGAGCACGCCAAGGAATTGAGAGGTGATTTGTCTAATATTGGGCAAAAGGTGGATGCACATGCAGTCTCTATTAAGCATTTTGACTTACAGATGGCCCAACTGTCCACTATTGTGAACCAACGACAATCGATCACTCTTTATATCAATACCATTCAAAATCCTAAAAATGATGGACATTGCATGGCAGTCAGTACACGAGGAGGTAACAAAACCATTGATCCACCTATGGCGTCTGTGGTAGAAGATGAGATGAGAAAATATGAAGAGGTAGTGGAAACTACGGGTGAATATGTGAACAAAGTAGCGAAAAAAAGCAAAGGTACCCCAAAAAGTGGTCCCCATTCTTAGACCACCTCCACCATTCCCTTAGAGATTTGTAAAGAAGACTGAGAATGGTAATCACCAGTGTTTTATCACTACCCTTTGATAGAATCTTTGGATCAAATACACGGTTATGCCAACTTCATGAAGGATATGGTTACAAAGAAGACATCAGTAAGTTTTGAGGATAATGACCGAATGCAGCATTGTAGTGCCATTGCTACAAGGCCTCTTCTGCAAGGCGCTTTCACTATTCCCTATACCATTAGATTATTACACTTTTCCAAAGTACTATGTGATCTACGTGCAAGCATAAAAACTCGTGCCTCTTTCCATTTATAAGAAACTAGGTTTGGATGACCCAAATCCCACTTTGATGCATTTACTGATGGCCGATTGAACAGTGAAGAGACCCATTAGGATACTCCATGATTTGCCCGTGAAAGCGGAGTCATTTATATTTCCAACCAATTTTGTGATTCTTGACTGTGAGGTCCCTATTATTCTTGTGAGTTCGTTCCTTGCTACTTGTCGCGTCTTGGTTGATATGGAAAAAGGATAGATGAAGTTTAGGCTGAATAATGAAGAAGAAACATTCAACATTTGTAGGCCCATGAAGAATAGTGGTGAGTTCCAATCGGTATCTGCTATATCCTACAGGGTTGAGGGTATGTTTGAGGTACCAATCCAAGAGTGCCTAGGTGTTGAGGCACAAGTGGAAATAATCATGAATTTTGAGCGAGATGATATTGAATATTATGGGTCTTTGGTTGCAGCACTTGAACGAAACGAATATAGGTCCAAACCCAATAAATTAGAGTTAGATATGAAGCATCGCGAGTCTCCACCCACGAGACTATCTATTGAGGAGGAGATTCAGGATCTACCACCTAATCTGAGGTATGTATTCTTGGGTAGAGATGACACTTTTCCAATAATCATTGCATCTGAATTGAATGTGCAACAAGTAAAGTGTTTAGTGGAAGTTTTCAAAAGGTTCAAACGAGACATTGGTTGAACTATTTCAAACCTTATTGAAATCCCTCTTGGTATTTGCTGACACAAAATCTAACTCATGGCCTATCACAAGACTAATATTGAGAAATAGAGGTGGTTGAATCCATCTATGCAAGAGGTACTGAAGAAAGAGATCATTAAGTGGTTAGATGATGGAGTCATATATCCTGTTGCTGATAGTAATTAGGTATACCCTGTTCAGTGTGTGCCCAAAAGGGGGGAATGACACTATTACCCAATGAGAGGAACGAGCTTGTTCCAATGTGGCCGGTGACTGGATAGAGAGTTTGTATGGATTAACGTAAACTGAATGCATGGACTAAGAAGGACCATTTCCGTATGCCTTTCATGGACCACATATTAGATAGACCTGCAGAAAAAGGATGGTATAGTTTTCTTGATGACTATTCGGGTTAAAGGATAAAGAAAAGACCAACTTTACATTCCTTTATAGGACATCCACATTCAAGAGGATGTTGTTTGGGTTGTGTAATGCACAATCCACTTTCAAAGATGTATGATGTCGATATTCTCCTATATGGTGGAGGACACTATTGAGGTGTTTATAGATAACTTTTCAGTTGTTGGTGACTTCTTTGATCGGTGTTTGAGTCACTTGGCTGAGGTTTCTCAAAAGATGTGAAGATTGCAATCTTTTGCTAAATTGGAAAAAATGTAACTTTATGGTCAAAGAAGGTATAGTATTGGGCCATCATATCTCGGATAAGGGGATAAAGGTTGTTTTACCTAAAGTTGAAGTTATAGAGAGACTTCCTCCACCCAACTTTGTAAAAGGTGTAAGAAGTTTTCTGGGACATGCGGGCTTCTACCAGAGGTTTATTCAGGATTTCTCAAAAATAGCACATTCTCTGTGAAATTTACTTGAGAAGGAATGTAAATTCTATTCTGATGAACACTGCCTGAAGGCGTTTGGAGAGTTAAAGGAGAAGTTGGTGTCTGCGCCCATCATCATTTCTCTAGATTGGAGTAAACCGTTTGATGTGATGTGTAATGCTAATGAGATTGTGCTTGGTGTTCTGTTGGGACAAACAAGGTATAAAATACTTCACCCATCTATTATGTAAGTAAGCCCCTAAATAAAGCACAAAATAACTACAATGTGACTTAACAAGAGCTCCTTGCGCTGGTATTTTCTTTCAAAAAATTTTGCTCATATTTGCTTGGCATGAGATTCACAGTGCATACTGACCACTCCGCTTTGAGGTACTTGATGGCAAAAAAGTATTCTAAACCAAGGTTTATTAGATGGGTGATACTATTGCTTAAGTTTGATTTTGAGGTAAAATATTGAAAAGAGACTACGATTTTCTGATCACTTTTCCAGATTGGATGGTGAAGTTGTGTGAGAGTTGGGTGAAAAGGCTAAAATTGATGATACCTTTCGTGTTGAGAATGTATTGGACGCTTCTCATGACTTGGTTCCATGGTTCGCCGAATTTGCGAATTGTCTGGCCTGTGATATAGTCCTATCACACTTGTCCTTCCATCAGAGGAAGAAGTTCATAAATGATGTGAAAAAGTTATTTTGGGATGAGCCTTACTGATACTGGAGTTGTGCTGATGGGCTTATTTGTCGTAGCGTGCCAAAAGCTGAGATGCTAAGTGTTTTGGAGGCATGCCACTCCTCGTCTATAGATGGGCACTATAGTTGTATCCGGAGTGCCCACAAGATTTTGCAGTGTGGATACTATTGGCCAACTATTCATCAAGATGCTCATGAGTTCGCCAAGTGATGTGATAGGTATCAATGAGATGGAGGAATTTCGAAGAGGGAAAGCTCCCTTTAAATCCAATTCTAGTTATTGAGTTATTTTATGTATGAGGTATTGACTTTATGTGTCAGTTTGTGAGTTCTCTTGGGATAAAATATATACTTGTGGCGGTGGACTACGCTTCTAAATGAGTGGAATCCATAGTGCTTTCTAACAATGGAGGGAAGAGTGTCAGCGTGTTCTTGAAAAAGAACATCTTCTCCAGATTCGGGTTTGCCAAAATGTGGCCACTTTTGCAATAATGTGTTTAAAGGGCTAATGGAGAAATTGGGGTTTGCCAAAATGTGGCCACTCCGTACCATCCACATACTAGTGGGCAACTTGAGGGGTAATATCATGAGATCAAGTAAATCCTGTGGAAAACACTAAATGCTAATAGAACAGGTTGGTCAAGGAGGCCTTATGATTCTCTTTGGGCCTATGGGACTGCAGACAAGACCCATATAGGTATGTCTCCCTACCAACATTTATATGGGAAGGCTTATCACTTGACAATTGAGTTAGAGCACAAGGCCATGTGGGCGATGAAGAAACTTAATATAGATCTGAATGAAGCAGTGGAACAGAGACTCAATGGGTGGAATGAGCTTAATGAGTTTCGCCTAAAAGAGAATGAAAGTCTATGCTTCTAGAAGGAGAATATGAAGAAGTACCACGATCGGAAGATTGAAAATTGAGAATTTGTGGTTGGGAACTTGGTGCTTCTATTAAAATATAGGCTACGCTTGTTTCTGGGAGAACTCAAGTCCAAGTGGACGATACCATTCCTTATTACTAGACTGTTTACATGGACTGGTTGAGTTGGAGAACAAGGAAGGTGCAAAGTTCAATGTAAACAGGCAACGAATTAAGATCTACCTAGGGAATCTGAAGATCTCCCATGAAGTGGTTGAGGCATATCACCTTGATGAAATCTGAGTAACCAAGAATCATGCTTCGTGTCGCGATGTTAAATCAAGCACTTCTTGGGAGGCAACCCAAGGTGTATCCTCTAGCCAACAATAGGCTTTTTATTTTCTTTGTAGGAATAGTTCTTTTTTCTTGTTTTTCTTTGTTTTACTCATCTTCTAGGGTTATTGTTTTTAGTGATGGCTAGAGAATAGTCTAGGGTTCATGTCTCAAAAGTGTCAAGAAAAACACAAAAAGAATATTTTAATGGGTGTTCAATCTGTAAGGACCACAACCAAGAATTCTGTAGAAAATGGTCTGGTGCACAGATCTGCAGACACCATCGATAGGTCGTAAAGGTTTCTGTAGATCCCAGGTATGTCATGTAATTTTTCTATGTTTTTGTGCAATCAACGGTCCAATTGACGGTCCATCGACTAACTTACGGACCGTCGACTGAGTGTTGTCAGTCCAAAGAACCAGTGAACCGACCCGACCCAACCTGTTATATCATAAGAAAACTTTTCAAATAACCACCACAAACTTTTGAAATTCTTTCCTAACCGTTTCCCTCCCCTTATTTCCTTCCTTTTTAAACATATCACCATAACTCCCCCTTCGATTTTCATCAAACTCTATAACTCTCAAAATATCCAAACTCCCGAAACCCTCTCGTTCCCAAATTCTACTACTTTCTCTTGATTTATCCGGTCGGTGTTCAAAGGCGGGAACGGAGATTGTTGAAAATATCACTCACCCAGTCACTCCACTATGCTTTTCAGGAATTTTGATCCCCTTTGCTTATTGAATTCTCGTTCATTTGCTATTGGAAACCAAAATTGGTTTGTGGGTCTTGACTTAGGGAAAAAATTATATGTTTGTGCTTGTTAAATAATGGGTAATACATCTCCTAGAATTATAAAAATTGCATAGGTAGGGGTTTAATCTTTTTCAAATATGATTGCTGGCTTTTCGACTTAGGATTTGATAGCATCGTAGAATATGAGATTGAAACTTGCTAAATTGAAGCCCTAAGGATGAATAATTGGTCTTGTAGTTGTTGTGATATGTTGGGTAAACTTATAGGGTCTAAAACATGTCAAAATGCTCTATTATAAACAAAGTCTGAAATCTTTCTCTAACCAATAGCACGAACCTCATCGACGGACAGTCGATTGATCAATAGGCTGTTGATGGGGTCCATCGGTTGATCCACCTTAAAAATGTTCAACTCTAAGAAGACAGAAGTTTACTACAATTCGTTAATTGATCGACGGGCCATTCTGTATGTCCGGAATTTCTAACTAAAACCTTGATTTGTGAGAGCTTAAAATTTACTTTAAGTGTCAGACTATAGAAGTGGACTACGGCTCGTCGATTGATTGATGGGCCATTCTGCATTTCCATCGTTTCAAACTGAGAGGTCTGCTGAATGAATAATTTAAAACATTCCTAAGTGTCCAATGACGGACACTATCGATGGACAATCGATAAAGCCCGTCAGCCAGTACTGCACGTCTACACTGGACTGTGATTTGTGTTTCATTTTTCTGGCTTGATTATTTTGTGTGTTTAGTAATATCACTATGAGACTAACAAACTGTTTTTCCAGGTACTCATGGCCCGCAAACCGGACATCGTCTATTCCAGGGGCAGGTCCATGTTCGTGGCATTATCTCGTCGAATGATTGGCACTTCCAACTATGAGAGGGATCCTAAATACGTACTCCTAGGCACCACGACCCCTACACCAGCTGCAAGAGCCACTCCAGGCACTCCCAAAAGGTGGCTTCTGACGTAGTCACTACTTTCCAGTCTCATGAGGAGCGCACACTAAATGGCACACCATATGGATCTTCTTCGGGTTCTGGAGTGTCTGGCTCTGAAACGGTATCAAGTTCAGAGTTAGGCCACTGCCTCCAGTTCCAGATCACGTGGAGCCACTCACCCAGAGGTGCATTCCCACCAAGCCTCATCTAATAAGGTCCATAGTTTTGACTCTGATCTAGCACCCCACGATGATGTCCTTGCATCGGTTCCTGATTATCGAAACTTGTGATGCATCGGTGGTCGGTATCAAGTCTACAGGGATGCAAAGCTTCTAAACGAAAAGGGGGTGATAGCTCGGTTGGTTACTGTCAAGCGAAGAGTTATTACAGGGAGTCTTCATACAGTCCCTGATGTGCATAAGTTTTTTACTGATATACCGTGGTTTCACGATATAATTAATAATTTTTCCTTAAGTTTAGTGTGTCCGAAAGTCTTTTTGTACTAATTTTTATATACGTTTCTCTTTGTTTTGCAGGAAATTTGTCCAAAGCTGAATGCGGAGATTTTGAGTGAAGAAATGCAGAAGAGACCACCTACGGAACTTATGACGGTCCGTCGTGCTTGCGATGGTCCGTAGGTGGCAGCATAGTGCAGCTGCTGAAGGAAGATGGGGAATTCTGACCAAGTGTGGGGTTACGAAGCTTGTGACGGTCCGTCGTGGCTATGACGGTCCATCCTGCAGGTTTGTCATGAAGTTCAGAGAAGTGATCCTAGTACCCAGATTCCAAGAGTTGAAGTGTTTTGTAATGAAGACCCTCGACGGACCGTTGTGCCTATGACTGTCCGTCATACTTGCCGTCGAGGGTGGTGAAGAGAGCAGAAGAAGAAATTTCACAAGTTTGGGATGACGGAGTCCATGACGATCCTTCGTGACCACGACGATCTATCGCGTGGTCCGTCGACCCAGCCGCGTTTTAGCAGATTTCCAGCAAACAGAGTCCTTGTTTAATTAGGTTTTTATTTTTTATAAATAGTTCTAAAAACCTCGTTTTTGAGGTTAGACTCTTAGATTGTAAAATTCCTTATTGGTAAACATTGTATTGTGAGATTCTTGATAATCATTAGACTTTTTGGGAGATTATTTATTCCTTTGAGATTCTTGCAAGTGAATATTGGTGATTAATCAAGCAAACTTTTGGATTTTACTCTTTATCATTGAAGTAAGTACATGAACTCTTATTTAATATATTTGAATATTTTGTTTATGGCCATGAGTAACTAAACTCCATAACTAGGATTGTGGGAACCATAGGCAAATAATGAGATAAACCCTAACTAAAATAACAATTCTAGAATAGTATCTTGCATGTATTAAGAATTCTTTCACTTAGATTTATTTTTAACAGATGGCCAACGTTAGAACTTGCCTTAATGCTACTTGCCGGACCAAGGAGGTAGATAATAGGAAAATAATTATTAGCATAGATTTAGTGTATACTATCTAATAGGCTAGTATTGATTGGTACGAGGTAATAACTTAGTCAAATATCGAATACGATGCTTAATATGAGATAAGGATAAGGGTTAGGATAGCAACACACGTAGCCGGACCAAGGTGCGGAGTGAGATTTTCTAGATGCCGGACCAAGGATTTAGAAATACATAACTTATCACTTTTCATGCAAGATACTAGGAAATAATTGTTATAGTTAGAGTTATCAAGTTATGAACCTGTGGAGAACACGTAAACCCTAGTTACTTTGATTAATTGATTGAAATTCAACATTCAAAGTTGTTAAGTGTCTCTGTCAAGTTTGTTAATTAATTTTACTCATTTAGAAATAGAAACCCCCTTTATTATTTTTACTTTCCAAGGAAGTCATTGACCAAACAATAGTAATAACAGGTTGAAGTTAAGTCTAGACTATTTTCCTCGTGGGAACGATCCAAACCTCACTAGTTGGGTTATTTACTTGACACGACCGCTTTACTTCTTATTTGAGAAGTAAGTTTGAGAGTATCAAATTTTGGCGCCGTTGCCGGGGATTATAGCTTTTAGATTAACTTGAACCTATTACTATAGTTTAGTTGATATTTTCTTGATTTTACTTTGTTTTATCGCTTTTGATTTTTTTAGAACTATCCTCCTGGTATAACAAATACACGGAGAGGAAAAAACCCTTATTTTGCCTACGATTACGACTTAGAGCGTACACTGTGCAATATGAATTGAAACTTGGGAATAAATGATGATGATCCGAACCATAACATCCCAGCTCCGATTGATGTTCATGTTCAGATGTTACCCGATGATCCGGGTGAACACCAACAGAGGGGACAAAATCCTGTTCCACGGCCCCAAGCATACTACAAAGGCTATGATAACATAGCAGACTCGGATGGGCCACTGGTTTTGCCTCCTCTACCCACAGGCCACCCTTTTGTGGTAACTAGTAGCCTTATGCAAATGCTCACTGCCAGAGCTTTGTTTTCAGGGCTACCTTCTGAGGATCCAAATGCCCATATAGCTAAGGTAAGGGCACTGTGTAAAAGTTGTGTAAGGAGGCCTGATTTGGATTTAGATGTAATAGGTCTCAGATTGTTTCCTTCTCACTGACGGGAGAGGCTGCTATATGGTTCACTGAGCTCCCATACAACTCAATATTCACTTGGAACCAACTAAGGGATGTCTTCTTAGCACGCTACTATCCGGTCTCTAAGAAATTAAACCACAAGGACATAGTGAACAACTTTGTGGCATTACCAGGAGAGTCAGTTAGTAGTTCTTGGGATAGATTCACCTCATTCTTGAGAATTGTTCCAAATCACCGTATAGATGATGAGTCACTGAAGGAATACTTCTATCGGGGACTGGATGATAACAATAAAGTGGTGTTGTACACTATAGTAGGTGGATCTTATGGGGAGTGTCCTTATGCTGAGATTGTTGAAAAATTAGAGAAAATCTACCAGAATAACAAAGCTTGGAGTACTAGGAAGTCTGATACAGGGAGAAACACCTTCGCAGTACAGTCCACTCACAACCCAGCCACACATGAGATTCGTGAAGAAATGGCCCAAATTAGAACTGAGCTTAGGTTGGTACTAAAACATGTCACAGGGGGTGCAGAAAAGATAAATGCAGTCAACTACTTGGCTAAACCACCACCTCCTAATGATGAGTGCTATTATGCGGAGGACACTTATGCAGTAAATGAGCAGACGGGGGGTTTTCGACCAAGCGCCCAAGACTCAAATCAGGATAATTAGCGCCAAGGTCAAGGGAACCAAGGTCGGAACTATGGTAACTACAACCGTGAGGGTCATTATGTCCGAGATGGAAACTACAACCGCGACAACAACTTTCACAGGGGTAACTATGCTAATAGAAACAACAGGAATGGGCCCTATGTCCCTCCTCAAAATCGTGAAGTTACTCCTAGGGATGGTTGAGATAGTATGGCGCGAGTTGAGGATATGTTGCACAAAATGATGAGGATGTTCGATGCTAGTCATGAGCACATTAAAGAGTTAAGGGGTGATTTAGCTAGTATTAGGCAAAAAGTTGATACACATGAAATTTCAATTAAACAGATCGAATTGCAAGTAGCCCAATTATCTGCGACAGTGAACAGACGGCAACCGTGCACTCTTCCTAGCTACACTGTCCAAAATCTAAAGAATGATGCGCACTGTATGACAATAACTACTCAGGGTTGTAAGCAAACCATTGACCCACCTATGCCATCTACTGAGGAAAATGTGAGAAAGGATAATGATAATATGGTAAATGGGTAGTGGTGAAGCAGAGGAAAGTAATGGAAAAGATGTAGAAGTACCTATCAAGGTAATTCCCGTGCCTAGGCCGCCACCACCCTTCCCTCAGAGATTAGTGAAAAAGACCGAGGATGGTAAATACCGGCGTTTCATAACAATGTTGAAGAAGCTTTCTATCAATGTCCCTTTGGTAGAAGCTCTAGAACAAATTCCCGGTTATGCTAAATTTATGAAAGATCTGGTCACCAAGAAAAGATCGGTAACTTTCAAGGATGATGATAGACTGCAGCATTGTAGTGTTATTGCTACAAGATCCCTCGTACAAAAGAAAGAAGATCCTGGTGCGTTCACTATTCCTTGTACAGTTGGGTCATTACATTTTGCGAAAGCATTATGTGATCTGGGTGCAAGCATAAATATCATTCCCCTCTCGATTTACAAGAAATTGGGTTTGGGGGATCCAAAACCCACTGCGATGCGGCTACTGATGGCTGATCGGACAGTGAAACGGCCTATAGGGATACTCCATGATGTGCTAGTAAAAGTGGAGTCATTCATCTTTCCGGTTGATTTTGTTATTCTTGATTGTGAGGTCGATTTTGAAGTGCCTATTATTCTTGGGAGGCCATTCCTTGCAACAAGTAGAGCATTAGTTGATATGGAGAAGGTACAGATGACATTTCGGTTGAATAATGAAGAAGCGACCTTCGACATTTGTAGGACCATGAGGCAAGCTCCAATCGGTATCTGCCATATACCACAAAGAAAAGATGAAGAAGGAGACTGAACAGAAAAATGCAAAACACGAGTTAATGGTTGGGGATTTCGTGCTTGTAGACAGTTCTGGGGTGCCTTGTCTTCCGGGCAAGCTCAAGTCCAAATGGACTGGCCCTTACTTGATTACCCAAGTATTCCCTCATGGAGCATTTGAGTTAAAATCCAAGGAGGGAGTGCGGATTAAGAGGAATAGAGATAGAATAAAACTCTATTTTGGGCATAAAGCATCGGGGAATGAAGTGATAGAGGCATACCATCTTGATAAAGTCTGAGTAATCAAGGGTCCCCAGTCGTGCCGCGACATTAAATCAGGCGCTTGTTGAGAGGCAACCCAATACTTATAGTCTTTTTAGTAATGGTAGCATTTTTCTACTAATGGGTTTTTAAATTTGTAGGCACATCACCAAGAAATTCTGCAGAACACTACTCTACAGCAGTCACTGACGAATACATCGACGGACCGTTGCGCCTGCGACGGATCGTCGTATGCCTCCGTCGTACCAGGTACGTCTTTCTGTAAGTTTCAAACTAGGGCACACACGACGAAACCAACGATGGGTCGTCACAACTGCGACGGACCATCGTTGGGGAACCGTAGCGTGATTAATGAGTCGTACCCGACCCAACCCGGCTGGAGTTTTTTTAAAAAAATTAGACCATTTAAACCTCCCCCCAACCTATCATTTCACCCCATTCATTCATTATTCCTCCCACTTACCTCTCTTTTCAACTTCCATATTCTCCCCCTCGATCATTGTTCCCCCAAAATTCTCCAAAGACCTAAAAGTGTTAATCTACTAGTCGGAGTTGCTGCTCTGGGTGTTTGCTTAGCCACCAAGTACTTGTCCAGTTTTTTTCTCCATTTCTAAGGTATGTGTCTCGAATTTCTTCTCATTTATCTTGCATTTTTTTATTAGTTAGTATTACCTTAGTTCTTCGTCATATGTTGTTTCTTTTATGCGATTCTATCTAACCTAGGTTAAAAATGTTCGAAAATTGCCATGTTTACAACCCTAGACATAGGTGCTTTTGCATTGCTAGTATCCTAGGTAGTTAGGTTAGACAAATGTAGGTCAAAATTACTATATGTTTGATGTGGTTTCTTCAGGGATGCATAGGGTACCCTCAGTTCTGTCACTGTTATTCAGAACGAGACCTCGATGACGGACCATCGTACCCACGACGGGCTATCGTAGGGTCCGTTGCAAAAGCCCTAGCACCCTGTCCCAACGGACACATGTGACGGAACGTCGTACTCACGACGGTCCATCCTGCACAACCGTTCCGGTTGTCAGAGACCCTGTTTCTAAGGGTCTCTCATTTTTTCCCAAGTTTTCCTCAACGGACACATGTCACGGACCGTCGTCTTCACGACGGTCCATCCTGCACAACCGTTCTGGTTGTCAGAGACCCTGTTTCTAAGAGTCTCTCATTTTTTTCAAGTGTCCTTCAACGGACACATGTGATGGACCGTCATACCCACGACGGTCCATCCTGCACGACCGTCATGACGGTCAGAGACCCCTCCCCTAAGGGTTTCCATTTTTTTTTCAAATGTTCTACGACAGACCGTCGTACCTGTGATGGTCCGTCCTGCACAGACCGTCATGCTAGTCAGAGACTCTCCTTCAGGGTTCTCTATATATACACAGTCCAAGTAATACAGGACGGACCTCATGACGGCTTGTCATAGTCACGACGGGCCGTCACCAGGCCCGTCGTGTGCCACTGTTTCTATAGCAATTACCTACTATTTTCAATGTTTTGTTAAGTATGGTTTTGCTTGTCTTGTTTGCCACTACTCGTACTAATATTGATCCTTTACAGGTACTATCTACTATGGCACCAAAGCAAGACCGCATCTACGGACGTGGGCGATCGAAGTTTGTCGCCCCGTCTGCCCGCATGGTAATCGGCTATGATGATGAGCGTGACCCTGAGTACGTGACCCCAGAAACTTCCACCTCTTCCCGTGCTGCGCGTGCTCCTAGAGCCACACCCAAAAAGGTGGCGTCCGGCGTAGTCACTGCCTCCCAGTCTGATGAGGAGCGCACACTGACCGGCACACCCTCTTGGTCAGCCACAAATGAGGAAGGAGTGTCTGGCTCCTTAAGAGCATCATGGTCCGAAGAAGCCTCCGGCTCTGCTGAGGTTCCCACACCCGCCACAGCTGCAACGTCGGCCTCGTCTGATGAGGCTGACAATTCTTACTCTACATCAGGCTCACCAATTCAGGTCCCCACCCCAGCCACTGACTAGCCCAAATGGTGGTGTGTCGACAGGCAATTCCAAGTCTACTCCAACGCCAAGTTCCTGACTGATAAAGGAGTGGTGACTCGAACAGTCACCTTTGAGTGGCGGGTCCTTACAGGGAGTCTCCCGACGATGCTTGAGATCCATAATCTCTTCATCAGGCATCACATGGAGTGGACAGCACGTCCGTTCGGACGATACAGTGAAGAATTGGTCCGAGAGTTCTACGAATCTTACGTAGCGACTCTCCGTTCACAGATAGATAGACGGATTTCTCTAGCTAAACAGGACCCACTGGAGAAGGTCCGAGTATGGGGCGTACAGATTGACATTTCCCTGCCAGCCATCAGCCGGTTTCTATATAGCAAGAGTGTTGATGCTACTCGGACCCCCCTCACTGCCGAGTTTGACTAACGCTTGCAGATAGTTAAGGATGGACAGTTCTTGCACGAGCCATCACTGAGAGAGACCACCAAGAGGTGGATTGCCCTGCACCTGTCAATAGATGGAGAGGGTGTCGATTGGGTAACTGGGCCAAAGGGGGCCATCAAGAAGGCAAACCTCACGTTCGCAGCAAAGTTTTTGTGGCTGCTTGTCTGTCACTGCCTTTCCTCCACAGCCGCTGATAATATCGTTACCTGGGATCGAGCAGTGTTGATGGCGATGATGATAGCCGGATTCGAGGTGGACTTTGCATGGCTTCTCCAGGCAATCATGCACGAGAGGGCATTCAAGGTCACTACTACCTACCCTTTCCCATGCATGATCTTTGCCCTCTGCAGGTCCGCAAGTGTGCCCATATGGCACGTAGATCAGCTTAACACCCCGCAGGGCACTGTTGACGTCGGCCTCATCAGAGACGAGGCCAATGAGTTTGCTCCACGCAGAGGGCCCCGTCAGAAGATGCCCCCACTTGCTGATGATCTTGTTGATATGGTAGCCCACGCCCGCACTACTACACAGGCGGCGTCCACTGACACTACCCCGGTCGAGTCTATCCCGGGTAGTAGCACTGCCCTGAGCTTCTCTCGCACAGCCTCTCTACCGGCACTGGTCCCGCTTTCTAGGGTCCAAAAACTAGAGGCACAAATGGCCACTCTTCTGCATCATATCCAGCCGTGGATGCAGAAGTCAATTACTGAGTCCGAAGAGCACCTAGAGAGGAAAACGGTGTAGTTTATAGAGCGGAAGATTGCTGAGGTTAACCAGCGCTTGGACGCCTTTGAGTTGAGGGTGCTAGCCCGACCAGCCCCTCCGGTGGATGTGTCGACCCTTCAGGCTGCAGTCGACAGTCTTCGTGCAGATATCAACACGATCTTAGAGGCTAGGGTGCCGAATTCTGAGGCCCCTTCTGTCGAGCCTGCCGAAGACACAATGTTGGCGGCCCTATTTGCTACTTTTGAAATTCCACCACCTCCTCCTCGAGAGAGTGCCAAGAGTGGTAGGGGTCGAGCAGAGGACGAAACGCGAGCACGGAAAAAGAAGCGCCAAGATATAGAGGCTGCGAGGAGAGCCTTACTTGCTGAGAAAGAGGCGCACCAGATGAGAACATCAGAGTTAGCGGCTGGGGCGTCTAGCTCCCGCACTGTAGAGATAGCGGGAGGCACTACTGATGGTGTGGTTGTTGGTGAGGACACCAATGAGGGTGTCCAGATTGCAGAGGACGTGGGTTCCGGGGAACCGGACCCAGCAGCTTACTGATCGACGGCGCTTTGCGCCACAGGTTTTCTTCACCTACCACTCTAGTATTTTAATTTTTATGCATTGGGGAAAATTGCATGTTTTTTTGTTGGGGGTGGGGTAAATGGAAAGTGAGTGTTAGGGTGAAGTCTGAGTAGCCCAATTCACTATCCTCTTTTGGGGTTTTCTTGCCTGTGTTCTTTTTCCCCAAAAGACTGATTACTTTTTCTGTTGAACCGGCATGTTTATATCTTTTGTACATAGTTTAATTCTGGAGCATGATGGCTAAAATGATATCCTGATAAGTTGGAAAATAATGCATGACTAGGCATAGTAACTGATAATTGTGTGGCTCTAAGCATGAAATAGAGTTACACCATTGCATTACCCTAAGTCTTAAATTCGAACTAGGTATCTGATAATCTGGTATAATGATGAGATGTCAAGTGAGTATGAGGAAATTTGAATAGTCCACTATTGGTACTGAGCTAGAACTTGCCTAGTTAGTCCTGCTAAAAGTAAGTTGTAATAGACAATTAGGAAAGGATCATAGGCCCTTAATCAATGTAGCCCATTTCTAGCCTAAATAAAAGAAACCAAATGAAATTTATCCTTCTTTGATCCAAATAATCTGATCTTAAAATTAGACCTTTCTCTTTTCACCCCAACTGATCTTTTCTGGGAACAATGTGTTGGCCATGGTCCCTCCTTGGACATGTGCACCTCAGCTTATGCCAAAAACATAAGTTGAGGGTGGCTAATGCATAACCAACCTTGGTTATGGCCTTGACCCAACTTTGGGTATTGTGTACCTTGACTCATGGAAAAGCCATGAGTTGAGATTGGCTACTATGAGGAATGCTCTGGAAAGTGGGGTTGAAAGAACAAAGAGAGAGAAAGAACAAAAGTAAAGTTACTCAAGAATTAGTTGAAAAGAAAAGTAAAGAAAAACAAAAATACACAAGAAATACAAGCAAGAAAAGAAGAGAGTCACTTACACAAATGAAGAAACAAGAGAAAATAGCAAGGTCAAAGAATATGAGAAACTGGGCGAGATAAAATGATAGAAAGTGGAAGGTTTAGCCGATATGTCAAGGAGGGCAAAAAGTCACTAAAGTATACCTAAATATACCCTACCTGACCCTGAGCCTATGTTACTAGCTAAGAAAGTCCTATCGTGATCCTAAGGGTTGTATAGCGAACTTAAGACAGTGAAAATAAGGGCAAGCTTATGGCAATAGGTATGAATGAGTGTGACTTTGTTCTGAGAGTGAGTGTTGAAAAAATAATCCTTATACTCAAACTAAAATCATTGTGTGAAAATGAGGATTTTTTTAAGGTGAGGACACTAGTGGCAATACAGGAATTGTTATCACCTCGGTGAGACATTGAAGAGGATAGGTGTTAATGCATGGTGAGTCTGTGTCATGTTCTGATCACACAAAATTCAAGCCTAATAGTGATAGAATGCATAGATTTGATGAGATCAATCGGGATTGATAGCCAAATGATTGCAAAGGATAAAACATGGATACTATTGTACAAAGATTGTGTAGTGAGTCATAGTGTGTCGCTTGAGGACAAATAACGAATTTAAGTTAAGGGTGTTGATATACTGTGGTTTAACGGTATAATTAATACTTTTTCCTTATGTTTAGTGTGTCTGAAAGTCTTTTTGTGCTAATTTTCATATAAGTTTCTCTTTGTTTTGCAGGAAATCTGTCCAAAGCTGAATGCAGAGATTTTGAGCGAAGAAATGCAGAAGAGACCACCTACGGAAATTATGATGGTCTGTCATGCTTGTGACGGTCCGTAAGTGTCAGCGTAGTGCAGCTGCTGAAGGAAGATGGGGAAGTATGACCAAGTGTGGGGTTACGAAGCTTGTGACGGTCCGTCGTGGCTATGACGGTCCGTCCAGCTGGTTCGTCATGAAGTTCAGAGAAGTGATCCCAGTACCCAGATTCCAAAAGTTGAAGTTTTTTGGAACGAAGACCCTCGACAGACCATTGTGCCTATGACGGTCCGTCATACTTGCCGTCGAGGGTAGTGAAGAGAGCAGCAGAAGAAATTGCACAAGTTTGGGACGACGAAGGCTATGACGGTCCGTCGTTACCACTACGATCTGTCACGTGGTCCGTCAACCCAGCCGCATTTTTGCAGATTTCTTGCAAACAAAGTCCTTGTTTAATTAGATTTTTATTTTTTATAAATAGTTCGAAAAACCTCATTTTTGAGGTTAGACTCTTAGATTGTAAAATTCCTTATTGGTAAACATTGTATTGTGAGATTCTTGATAATCATTAGACTTTTTATGAGATTATTGATTACTTTGAGATTCTTGCAAGTGAATATTGGTGATTAATCAACCAAACTTTTGGATTTTACTCTTTCTCATTGAAGTAAGTACATGAACTCTTATTTAATATATTTGAATATTGTGTTTATGTCCATGAGTAACTAAACTCCATAACTAGGGTTGTGGGAACCATAGGCAAATAATGAGATAAACCCTAACTAAAATAACAATTCTAGAATAGTGTCTTGCATGTATTAATAATTCTTTCACTTAGAAGTCTTTTTAACGGATGGCCAACGATAGAACTCGTCTTAATGCTACTTGCCGGACCAAGGAGGTATATAATAGGAAAAGAATTATTAACATAGATTTAGTGTATACTATCTAATAGGCTAGTATTGATTGGTACGAGGTAATAACTTAGTCAAATATCGAATACGATGCTTAATATGAGGTAAGGATAAGGGTTAGAATAGCACCACACGTAGCTGGACCAAGGTGCGGAGTGAGATTTTCTAGATGTTGGACCAAGGATTTAGAAATACATAACTTATCACTTTGCATGCAAGATACTAGGAAAGAATTGTTATAGTTAGACTTATCAAGTTATGAACCCGTGGGGAACACGTAAACCCTAGTTACTTTGATTAACTGATTAAAATCAAACATTCAAAGTTGTTAAGTGTCTCTGTGAAGTTTGTTAATTAATTTTACTCATTTAGAAATAGAAACCCCCCATTATTGTTTTTACTTTCCAAGGAAGTCATTTACCAAACAATAGTAATAACAGGTTCAAGTTAAGTCTAGACTATTTTACTCGTGGGAACGATCCTAACCTCACTAGTTGGGTTAGTTACAAGACACGACCGCTTTACTTCTTATTTGAGAAGTAAGTTTGAGCGTATCATGTACCCGCTAAAGGTTTGAGTGGATGGCTAGGAGTCAGGCTCATATAGCCAGGAGTTTGTTAGAGAGTTCTACGCCTCACATGTAGCTAATCTCAAAGGTTCAATGGACACGCGGGCGAGAATCGGCAAATAGGATCCACTCACAGAGGTTTTAGTTCGAGGCTGCCAGGTGAAAATTTCTCCTACATCCATCAACCGCTTCATGTACTGTGTGCCTACTGTGCTGCGAGGGATCCCCTTACTCCAAAGTTCAATTATAGGATTTGATCAAAAGTGGCAAGTTTCAGAGGAAAAGAGATCATAGAGAGTCCACTAACAGGTGACTTTCACATTAGTTGTCCATTGACAGCGAAGGAGCAGACTGAGTGTTAGACCCAGAGGACTCATCAGAAAGGACAACCTCACTTTCACAACGATGTTCTTCTGGATGTTACTCCGCCACCGCCTATCTCACACGGCAGCAGATAACATTCTTACATTGGATAAAGCGGCATTGGTAGCAATATTGGTGGCCGGGTTGGACATCGACTTCACGAGGTTATTGATTTCGGTGAAAAATAAGAGGGATTTTAAGACCTCTACTACTTACCCATTCACTTGTTTGATATTGCAGTTATATAGGGACGCTGGAGTGCTCATTTGGCACTGTGATGCCCTCTGTACTCTGACCGGGGCTGTGGATATAGGTCTCATCAGGCATGAGGCCAATGTGGCGCACCTCAGAAAGAGCCTAGACTTGAGTTGCAGCCACTGAGTGATAGTTTAGCGGATACGGTAGAGTTAGCCTAAGGGACTAATCCTTCCACTTAAGAGCCTACTGAGACCACCCCGGCCGAGTCGGACCATGGCACTAGTAGAGCACCCACTTCCTCCCGGTCTACTCCATCGTTGTAGCATTTGTCCAGATAGCTAGGGTCCAAAAGTTAGAGGCCCAGATAGTCACCTTGTTTCATCATATCAAGCCTTGAATGCAGAAATCCATTGCCGAGGCTGAGGACCGGATTAAGAAAAGGGTGGCATAGCACACAAAGAGGAAGATTCAGGCGGGTCACCAGTGCCTTGATGCATTTGAGTTGGGGGTTCTTGCACGCCCAGCCCCCACCATTGGCTTGACTATTCATCAGGAGTCTATAGAAAAGTTTGCGGGCAGATGTTGACATTATCCTGGAGATGAGGGGACATAAGCCCAAGAAAGCACCCACTAAGCTAGAGGAGGACAAAGTTTTTGCTGCACTATTCACTGCTCACAGCGCACCTCTGCCTAAGACATGTGAGTATCACAAGAGGCACCGTTCCAGCCGCACCACTGAGGGAGAGAATGCTCGTGTAAGAAAGAAGGGCGTGAACCTGAAGGCTGTGAGGAGAGCCTTTTTGATTGATAGGAAGACCCATTAGATGAGGGCTCAAGAGTTGGCTGCTAAGGAATCTAGTTTCAGACCTTAGGCTTTTGAGAGGAGTACCACTGAGGTTGCGGATATTGTTTGGGAACCAGTGATGGTGTCCCTACTATAGAGGTTGCGGGTTCTGGGAAATAGGACCCGCCTGCTTGTTGATCAGCGACACTATACACCTAAGGTTTGCTTCACCTATTACCCTGTCTTTATACTTTTTATTCATTAGGGACAATTGTATGCTTTTCTTTGTTGGGGTGGGGTAAATGGAATATGAGTGTTAGGGTGAAGTCTGAGTAGGACAACTCACGATCCTCTCTTAGGGGTTTTCTTGCCTGTGTTATTTTGCCTCAAGAGACTGACTATTTTCATTTTGAACTAGCATGTCGTAAGTTGTACAAAGTATGAAAGTAACATATGAAGCATGATTTCTAAGCATAAATGATATCTCGTTCTAAGAAAATGCTTGCATGAAAAGGTATAAAGTAGTTGAATGTGTTGTCTCTATTCATTACATAGATTTGCACCCACTGCATGACCCTCAATCTAATATTCAAACTAGGTGTTTGACAATCTGATAGGATAACGAAGTGTCAAGACAGTGTGAGGAAGTTTTATTGTTCCACTGTTGGTACCTAGATAGAACTTTCTCGGTTAGTCTTGCAAAAGGAATCTGCGTTAGACAACTAGGAAAGGAACATAGGCCCTTTTTTCAAATTAGCAAACATCTATCCTAAAGTAAAACGAACCAGATGAAATTGTTATCCCTTTTTGATCAAAATATGTTGAGCCTATAAGAAACCTTTCTTTTATTTCACCAACTCACCTTCCCTGGGTATAAATGTGTTGGCCGTGGTTCTTCGTTGGACATGTGCACCTCAACTTAGGCCAAAAGCATAAGTTAAGGGTGGCTAATGCAAAAACTGACTTCGTCTTGGACCTGACCCAACCTTGGGTAATGTGTACCTTGACTCAAGACAAAACCATAAGTTGAGGGTGGCTATTATGAGTGATGACCCAAAATGTGAGTATGAAAACAATATTGTGGAAAAGAAAAGAAAAAGTGATCAAGAGAAGTCACTCACTAACAATTATCAATTGAATGAAGAAATAAAAAGATGAAAGAGATTTTAAATAAATAAGTAAATATTGTGTTGAGCAAAAAAGAAGTAAGGGTCACTTCCGCAAAGAACAAAGGATAAAGCAACGCAAAGATGACAAGAAAAGAAAAAGTAGGGCATAATAGATAATGAAAGAGGTAGGACACTTAGACATAATGTCAAGAAGGGCAAAAACTCACTAAAACGTACCCATGTGTATTGTACCTGACCTTGAGACTACGTTACAAGCGATGAAAGTCCTATCGTGATCCTAAGAGTCTAATATGGTGAAAATAAGTAGCGAAAATAAGGGCAAGCCTATGGTGACAAGTACTAACTAGGTATGAATTTGTTTTGAGCGTGAGTGTTGAATAATGATCCTTATACTCAAAGTTAAAATCACTGTGTGAAAAAGGAGGATATCTTTTTAAAGTGAGGGCACTAGTTGCAATATTAAAAAGTTGGTACCTTGGCGAGAGGCAAAAGAATAGAGGCGTTGGTGCATGGTTAGTTTATGTCATGGTCTTACCCACATGAGTGAGCTTATCAAACCTAAGATTAAAAGTATGCATTAAAGCAATGAACAAGTTAGGATTGATACCCATGTGATTCAAAAGTTCAAACGAGAATACTTTTGTACAAATTGTTGTGCTGTGTCATAGTGTATCGCTTGAGGACAAACAACGAATTTATGTTAAGGATGTTGATGCACCGTGGTTTTACGACACTTTCAATTTTTTTTGCTTAAGATTGGTGTGTGTCTACAACCTTTTTGTAGTAGTTTTAACAAATTTTTATCTTTGTTTTTAAAGAAAGGTGTCCATAACCAAAACCCAAAAGGCAGCTGAGATTTAGTGCAGAGGTGACCCACGAAGGCCATCGACAGTCCCTCATGCCATCGACGGACCGTAGATGGTGACCGTCGACTGAAAGTTCTAGGATCTCGAGAAACTCGAGGAAATATGACCAAGTATGGGGCTACAGAAGGATTTACGGTCCGTCGATCAATCGACAGACCGTCCTATTGAATCTTCAATAAGATCACAAAAAGTCCCAGTACCCGAAGTTGAAGAAAGTTTAAGTATGGAACGACGGAAAGTATCGACCGATCGTAGACGCATCGAAGGACCGTGTTGTGGGCCTATCGATTGAATCAAAGAATATGCTAGTTGTAGGATGAAAAAAATGTTAAGTCAGGACTTACGGTGGCAATCGACGGTTCATTATTTTATCGACGGACCCTCTGTGAGGGTCGTCGATTGAAGTCGCGCTTTTGGACAACTTTCCTTATTTGATTCCTTTAAATTTAGGACAATATTTGTTATAAATAGGGTGTACAACATCATTTTTGGGGTTGGATTCTATTACTGCAATTCTTAGGTTGTTTGTCAAAGTAAGTTCATGATTTATGTTTATCCACTATATATTGTGTTCTTGTATGCATGGGTAACAAAATCCACAACTATGGTTGTGGTAACCATGGGCTATTAACAAAGTAAACCTATATGAATAAAAATTCTCAAATAGGTTATTGCATGCATTTATAATTCTTTCACTTAGAAGTCTTTTTAATGATTTCACGTGTTAGAACTCGTCTTATTGTTACTTGCCAGACCAATGAGGTAGTTAATAGGAAAAGAATTATCATCATAGATTAAGTGAGATACTATCTAATAGGCTAGTCTCCATTGGTGAGAAGTAATAACTAAGACATACAACAAATACGATGCTTAATATGAAGTAAAAGTAAGGGTTAGTAGTTTAGACACACATAGCCGGACCAAGGTACGGGGTGAAATTCTCTAAGTGTTAGACCAAGGATTTTGAGATACCTAACTTATCACTTTGCATGCAAAATAGTAGGGAAGAATTGTTATATGTAGGAATATGGCGTTATGAACCTATAAAGAACACTTACACCTAGTTTCTCTCACAACCTTATAAACACTAAAGATTTACTCATGTTATTTGTTTCACTTAGAGATATTAAAAGACTTTTGTTTCAGAAAATCCCCCTTTTAATTTCCTATTCTCAGAAAGAACTTGACTAAATAGAAGTACTTGTACATTGAAGTTAAGTCTGAACCATTTTCCTCGTTGAATTGACCCCAACCTAATACTTGGGTACTTCATTTGATACGGCTACTTATATACTTCTTTAGGGAGGTATAATTGAGTGTTTCAAACTACTAGACAAGTAGGATATAAGTCCCCTCTGTGGACATTAGTTTAGTGGTCACGCCAACATGCCTTTACACCTTTGACAGGGTATATTGGGTCCTCTCAATGGGAAATATACATCTGACTCTACATTTAGCTCGTGTTGTTTTAGTATCAGTTATTAATATCTCCCACCGTTCAGTCCAACTCTCTTGCATTGACCATACTTACAGATTAGTTAGTATTCAGTCTCAACTTGTTATAAATTTGTTCATCCAGTTTGCTCACAATTTAGTATATATCATGTTCCGATTATTATACTCGCTTTTTGCTTGTTTAGTTATGTTTTATTTCAGCTTTAATCTATCCTACATGCTGAGTACCTTCAAGTATTGACGCATATGTGCGCTATATCTTCTCGTAATGTAGGTTCAGGTTCTCAGCATGCAGATTGCGCTTAGATTGATTTCCGATCTCTAGTTTAGCAGATTCAGTGGTGAGCGCTCATTCTCCGAGTAAAAAAGTCATAAGTTTCCTTTTAGTATTTTAGTTTTTTAGTTTCAGTTTTAATAGACTTAGTTGGGGCCTGTCCTGTAGTTCTAGCATTTCTAGTTAGTTAGATGCTATTTTAAGACATAGTTTCAACCTAGCATTGAGATAATATTTTCCTTGTATTAAACTCATCTATTTTCATATATTTCAGCAATAAATATGGGTATTCCCCATCTTTTCATTTAAAGTATGATTTAGCTTCCGCATCAGTTTATATTTTTTAGTATGATCATGCCAGCAGGGTTAGCTTGGGATCACTTGTGGTCCTAGGTCCCGTGTCCGCGTATCGGGGGTAAATCGGGGGATGACAACCTGGGTTCCGCTTTTTCCTTATCAAGTCTTGCTTCTGATCTCTCCTTGAGTCTCTAGTTTGTTACCTTTTACTATCCATCTTTTACTCGTGCTCGTATTGGAGCTAGAGCCGTCAATATGGGCTAGGCCCGTTGGGCCGACCTGGCCCGACCCGGGATTTAATAGTGCTGAGCTAAGGTTTTTGGAGCCCATTCTAAAAAGGGTTTCTTATCCAGGACTGAATAAGCCTGATGATTTGAGGGTCTTGAGAAATATCGATAGGGCCAGTCATGGGCCAGTAAAATTTAAGTAAAAAATAATATAATAATAAAATTTAAAATTAAAGAGAGTCCAAACTCAAAACAATTAGATTAATAATTTTACCTTAAAAAAATTTTAATAATTTTTTTGTTTTTTGAAAATGGTAACTTAATAAATATTTTAGGCAAAACGGTCTGATGGACCCCTGTATTTATACCAATTTATATTATGGACCCTTCTACTTATGTCTTTTTCATCTAGACTCTTGCACTAAATAAAACACAATATATCAAACCCATCTGACCATTGACCATACTTATGTGGCGTTAAGATGGTTGAGTTGGAAAAAGAGTAATGCTAAACGCCTATTAAGGCAAGTGAGCAAGTGAACATTATAATTTAATTTAAGAAAATATTTAAATTATTAGACAATAAAATAATAAACATAAAAAGAAAAAAATCATTCTTATTCAACCAACCCATATGTTTTTTCACCCATCCATCTTTGCCCAAACCTTTTTTTTCCTTCCATCAGTTATCTGCTACACCAGACTCCAGAGGTGGCGGGGAGCCTCTGTACGCCAGAGGCAATAAGTTTCTTGGCCTTCTAGTACACTGGAGCGGATAAGCATAGGGGGTCTCTAATGGTTCGCATCGGTTGGCAATGGCGAGGAGCTGGTGCGGTCATTTTTCTCGAGGTTGAAGATGGAGGAAAGAAAAATGGTGAGTATGTGTGATGAATATGTAGACTGGTGAGAGAGGTCGTATTTGTAGTTTCGCCGACAAGAGGAGCGGCAACAACAATGACTTTCTTTGGCAGTTGGTCCAGTCCACTGTGAAAATGGATAATGATGCTAGAAAACTCAAACATTAAATTTAAAATAATAAATTAAAATTCAATTTGTCAAAATTGCATCAATTTTTATGTTTTTTGTTTTGTCAAAAAAGATATTATTATAAAAAGGATAAAAAGATGAAGTGACAAATTTTATATGATATGGAGTGTGATATCAGCGCGATTTAGAGTCACGATGTGTTGAAAGGGTTCAAGTGGTTGAGTTTAGACGGGTTCAGGGGTCCAGATGACAAAGAGGGAAGTAGAATGGTTCACAATACAAATGCATATAAGTACAAGGATCCACCAGACCATTATGCCAATATTTTATAAAGACAATTTTATTTGTGAATTTAATTAACAAGTGGTAACATTAACATCATGTAACATTTTTTTGTCGATATTTATGATAATATTATTAAATTTTAATTTATAATTTAAATTAATAATTATATAAAAAATATAATTTTTTTAAAAAGTGGGCTGGCCCGACAAGCCTGTAGCCCACGTACTTGTGGGTTGGGCTGACCATTTTCTAGCCCACACAAAAAGTGAGCTAGCCCGGCCTCAACCGTAAAATGTCAAAGCTTGTATGGGTTAGCCCGGATGGAGTGGACTAACCCATATTGACAGCTCTAATTGAAGCTACTAGATATCAATTTAAGAGATGGTATGTTGGGTGTGAGAGAAAGAGATGTTTCTATTGATGGACCGGTGCTACCAATGGATCTATGTATCATGGAAGACGTAATTGATATATACACCTAGAATTAAATGGCATTATCATGAAGATATGGAAAGGGAAAAAAAGCAAGGGACTAAGCGACGAAGCAAGGTTTGGAATCCTTCAATTACAAAGTGCAAGCGGCCTCTTCATTTATTATATATATCTGACTCTTCTATTTTATAATATAGGGAGTTGGGGTAGGTTGAAGGTGCGGGGTAATCATTAAAACATAGTCCCACCATATCCGTAAGAAAAAGAGATTGGGTTTGTGTGTGTAGACTATCCTTGGAGGTTTCTATTCTACTAAACCATGGGATGCAACCATAGATCGAGCCTGGAAGTCCTCTCCTTACATTCTAGTAAGATTTCAGCTCCTCCTTTTTTTTAATTCACATGCACAAGAAGTCATATTATGTTTTTTGTGAAATTTATTAAATGAATCTATTTAGTTCTAATTTCATCTAAGAAGAAATATATCACACTCTGTCGGATTTGAACCTAAGACATTAGGTTTTGGAAACCCACGTTCTACTGAACTGAACTATGAGCGCTTTCCTATCACAGTAGATACGACTGTATGAAAAAGGATTTTTTTGTGTACCCCTAACGCATCTTGTATGCATATACAGCCTCATAAAATGAAAATCTATATGTCCAATTTGAATCGACCACAATGAATCCCTTGTTACTGCCTAGAGGAGAATAATAGGTATAAATGACAGGAATTGAACTTTCCCCTTACATTTTTAACCCAAAACAAAGTGCTACTAAACCGTGCTACATCCTTTTCAATTTGTACAAAAGTAAGCCTGACAACGGAACCGGGACTACTGGACCGTCACCGGATGAAAACGGGCACCACGGGCTGGAACCGGGACGGACCAGTAATGGTAGTTCTAGAAAAAATTAGGAGTACCCGTCTCGAACAGGTATCAAACGGGACTAGATGCAAGGTCCCCAAACTAGTATTTTTTTTAATTATTTTACTAAAAACAATTAACTAATAAAGCTATGAAACATGCATATATATTTTTTTTAAAATATATTATTACTTAAATAATATTGAAACTTCTACAATTTTTAAGTTAAAATTTTGTACATTTAAACTTTTAAATACAAACTTTCAAACTTTAAAGTTTAAAAGTATAAAAGTTTAAATTTTTAACTTTAAAAGTTTTAAATTTAAATTCAAACTCTCAAACTATAAAACTATGAAAGTTTAAATTTCACACTTTTAAAGTTTGAAAATTTAAATTTCATACTTTGAGGTTATAAAAGTTTAAATTTCACACTTCAAAATTTTAAATTTAAATTTCAAACTTTAAAACTATAAAATTTTAAATTTAATACTCTAAAAGTTGTATTAATATTAATTGATAATTTAAATTTAAGACAATAATTAAAAAAAAATTAAAGGTGAACAACGTATATTTTTATTAATATTAATTTAATACTATAGTTTGAGTTACAAGATATTAGAAGAATATTAAAAGATCTAACTTACACAGCCAACTTCTAGGAAGGTTCTTTTTTAATTTAACCTTGAATTATGATACCCATACTAAGATACATTTAAATTTAATAGTTCATTCTACCAAGGAAATCTTTTTTTATATCATGTAATATTTCCCTAATAACATGCTCGGGAATTGGCTGATTAGATATTTCCTCCAAGCTTCAATGTCGTCATCACTAAATCTTGCATTATTTCGTCACCTTTAGTTTCAAATTTGGTGGTTAAATGTGGATGACCGTAATTGCTTCTCCCACTATTAAACCAATCTCTAAATAATATCGACATATCCAAGTTATCAGCTACTAACGAATATATATATATGCTCTCCGATTTGAACCTTGTTGCACTAAAATCAACTTTTGAAGCAAATGAAGATGCTTGAAAATCTAACTCATCTCGAGCCACCGGTTGAAGTTTTGGAAATCCCTTGCCGCTATTGCTCCACTATTATAGACAATTAGCACTAGGTTTTGTGTTTTGATTAATATATGCATCAAAATCATTTCTATTATTATGAGAAAGTTCAAGATAAGAATCTAACATATCATCAATGTGTGTGTATGTGTCAACTTGACATTAGAAAAATTGCATCATTAAATACAATAATTAAAAAAACAAATTTAAAACTATTTTTTTAATTCTATTTGATGAAGGATTTTTTTAGCTACTTTCATAATGGTAGGAGTATCTTTGAGTCATCTCTTATACATTATCATTGCCCTATGCAGCTTACATGGATTGAACATGCATCATTTATGGTTCTGGTAAAGAATATATGGTATAAGGTGTTAGAGAAAACTTACAAGATAACAAAAGTAGAAGATTACAAGTGAAACTGAAATTAAGAAATAAAACCTCTTCAGATTGAGGCGCAAATATCTTGCTCCCTTTAAGGAGATTCAAGCCTACTGCAACAAATATGTTCACGGGTCCAACAGTAGTCCTCTTTGACTTGTTCCATCCAGGATACAACAGTCTTCACAAACTATAACTCAACAACTCTGGACAAGAGTTGAGTCTAAAGCTCCACAAATAAGAACACATTCCTTCAACTATTAAGAACTCTCCTTTTTGGCTAACTATTTCACTCTATATTTTTCTTGTGTGTTGTCTATGTCACAAACCAAATAAAGATCACCACTATTTCTATTAGAAGAAGTCTTCATAGCAATGAAGAAGAAGATAAATGGTGCAATAAATAGTGAAGATAATGACTTTAGAAGTTACATATACAAGGTATAATGGAGGAAGAATAATTGAGAAGTAACGACAAAGGACACCAACAGCTAAGAGATATTCTAAATGTTAAGATTATAAACAGTAATTCCAATTGAACTAAATAAGAACTATGTTCCACCAAAAGCCAACAACCACTACTCCCCACAAATCAAAGTCAACAAAATATCCTAATGCAACCATGAATAGAGGAAGTAATGACAAAGGTCAATGTGGCAATGCAACATTTTTTATAATACTAAAATTTTCCACACTAACAATCCCCCACTCATTTTAATATTAGATAAGAGAGTCCACCAGTTGAAGGAAGACAATATGAATCATAAAGGTGTCTTCTGCATTGAACCTTCACTTTAGTGAAACAGTAATTTTTACTCTAGAGTCGTAGTGGTCTCAGACTTAAACTGTGACTGTTTAAGGGGAATTACATATCACCATCCACACATAATAGTCAAGGTATTGACATGATCTATAAATCCAACACGTTATGGCCATGTGTTATCCCTGTTTCATGAGTGCATTTGAGAATAAGCCTAATTCTTATAGGAAGTGACCTACTTACATACATCGCATAGGTGAAATCTGTCGAGAGTAATCCTATAAGCTTTTCACTCCACCTACGAGATAGATATATTTATTAAAAGTTTTATCCACTCAACCTTCACAAACTACACAAAACAATGCACTCACATCACAAGGAGGGAATAAAAAGATAGTGCATTTTCCACAAAAAGTATCATATGATTAGTTTTTCCCTTTCAACCTTGTTATATGATCTCGACTCCCCAGGTTGGGTTTTATGATATATGGCTCATTGATTTGTAGGCTTCAACCCATACCCCTTGATGTGATTCATGTATTTTCTCTCATTAAGGTATTAGTAAGAGGATCTGCACGGTTATCACAAGATTTGACAAAATCAACAATAATGATATATCACTTTTCAAATACAATCTTACATTAATGTGTTTTCTCCTTATAGGTTTATATTTACCATTGTAATAACATTTTTAAACTCTACCAATCGAAGTGCTGCTATCACAAGATTGTACAAAATAACGAATTTGAAATAATAATTCTCTTAACGAATTCGCTTCCTCACTAGCTGAAGTTAAAGAAATTAGTTCAGCCTCATGGTAGAGTTAGCATTATAATTTGCTTTTCTGATTTCCACCAAACGTCACCACCAATTAAGTAAAGACATAACTAGTGGTAGAACAGGAACCACTTAATAAACTGTTCCAATCTGCATCACAAAAGCCTTCAAGTACAACATGATACTTTTAATAGAACAAACAATAAGTTTTCGTTCCAATATATATCTCATAACTCTGGTTATGGCATGTCAATGTTCATTACCCAGCTTGCTTGTAAACCTATCTAGTACTCCTACTGCATATGCAATATGAGGCCTAGTGCAGTTAGTCACATATCTCAAACATCCAATTATGCTACATTTTCCTTTTGATTTACTACATCATTTTCACTTTCAACCAGAAATAAGTGAACACTTGAATCAAAAGGATTAGCAACATGCTTGCAATCAATTAAGTTATATTTTTTAAAAAAAAATTGCAAATGATTTGTTGAAAGGGCTCTAAGAACTTCTTAAACTTGGCTCTTAATTTTCCTTGAATTTGATTTTATGGATTCAATGATTCATGTTTCTGGATTATTTTAGGTGTTTAGAAGTCATTTAGAGTGTTCATAATCAATAGGAAGTGTTAGTACACTTCAGGATGACTTAAATGCGATGAACGAAGAAAAACAAGTGAAAAATGATGATATGGGTGAGTCCCTGGAGCGCCGCGCCAGCCTCAATTTTCTGGGGATCATTTTGTGCGCAGTGCAGGCGCGGTGTTCCATCCCCTCTGGTGCAGATTCAGGTACGTTAATTTGATTAATTACAATTCTTTTCCCAATATCTCTTTAGATTCAGTTACCCAAAACATATGCACCAAAAATCTAGCCCAAAGCAACTCTAATAATAAACATTAGATTCTCAAGAACTCTTCAATGTCATCTAAACTTCAAAAACAAAATTTACTCAAGAATATACCTCAAGAATGTCCAATTATAAATGCTTTTAGGATGAAAATACGCTTAATTAAGCATGTTGGTTGTGTGGCTGAACTAACCCACCAATACATGATCTCACATATCTCATAGGTCCTTGACGAAATCCACAGGTAATTCTTGAACATATTGATGATTCTTGCTCTTTCCCCTTTTCTCCTCTTCTTTCTATACCCTAACTTAGTTTTCTAAAGCGTAAAATGAATCCTATATGCTTAGACCCCAATAAATTACAACAAAGCGAAATTAAGTCAAGGGTATGGAAAAAACCAAACTACCCTTCAAAAATCTAGATTGGACTTTCCTTATTCGAACAACCCAACTACTAATGGGCATAACTCACTCATATGAACTCGAAATCGTACAAACTCGGCTGTAGTGAAAATATTAATCCTAGATATTTCCTATGATATCTGGAAACACACTTAACTCATCCTGAGCTAGGTACTATTGTTGTTTGAAGTTGATCAAACCCAAACATAACATGAATTAACAAATATAAAGATTTTTCATACTATCGTAAAATGACTATTTCCACCTTTTTAACTTCTTCTGGTTCTTTCTAGTTATGAGGTATTACAGATACAATAATATGCCCATGAAAGATGAATGGACTAGGGGGTCCCTCATGTTTCCCAGACTGAGAGACAATATGTGTGTGTGTGTATTGTTAGGACAACCATACATCAATATATATGTCATTGCACCTCATTTCATCACACATCATTGATTATAACTATTGACTATATGTTTATATGTTGTAGATTATCTTGATTGTCGAATAGTTTTATGATAAACAATTCTTGTTGAATCCAAATAGAGTTATTTTGTATGTTCTTTTTATATGAAGTGAGAATTTTTTAGATTGTGCAATTTCTTGCTACGGGTTGTATTTATGGAGGTTCAGATTGAGTGGTTGGCGTACTAGTGTTCATTAATGCTTAAGTTTGAGTTATTTGTGTACTATATTTTTTGGTACTCACTCATTTCTTCTATATTTGTGTTGGTTACAAGCTTGAATCTCCATGATTATACTTCCTCTATATCTTGTCTGAGGCTTTAGTATGGAGATTTGAGAGGTATATTCTTACCATCCTACAATTACCTCTTGCTCCTTTATTATGTTCTTGTTTTATTCTAAAAATTGTGATATTTTAGACTTGTAATTTTTTTCAAATCAATTATTATATATTAGTGGCCTGTACACATGACGATTAGGTTTTGGAGATATTTAGGAGTTTTACTAAGTTATTTGCATTTATGTTATTGATATTTTAAATTCCCACATTTCTATCATTATGTTTTGAGTTATAGAAAATCATATCTTTGTCGGATAAGATAAGTTCCATCACACCCATTTTGGGTCATGATAACTTTGTATTCATAATATACAAAAAAAAAATTATTGTTATTATTATTATTATTGTTTTTGTTGTTGTTGTTGTTATTGTTGTTGATAATGATGATGATGATGATATTATTCGTTTTATACTATTAGCTTTTACCGGTTCTTACGAGGACATTAAGGATTAAAATTTAATTGAAGTGATTGTCAAATTCCAAAACATAGGAATCTTTCTGGTTAGAATGATTTGGGATCATCATTGGATATCTCATAGTTTACTCCTTTTAATGTATATTTTTTCTCATTGTTTTGTTATTTTCATAAAATTTCATTGAATATTTTCCTTTGGTAATGTATATTAGTCACTTGGACAAAACTTTTTTGCCTTTAAATGTTTTTCTTTTTTTCTTCTCATCCGACTCTTTAAAATATTTTTCATGTGAGTTATGAACATTTTTGGCAAACTTAATTTTAAGAATATGAAACAAAACAGACTTTAAATAAATGTAATATCACAAACTACAAAAGATATGTCTATTAACATAGATTTGTTACCTTCATGTCACAAGTTATTGTTGAGCGTTTGAGTTATCTAGGTTTGACTCATTTTTAATATTTTATTGTTCGAGAATATTTCTTTAACATGAATTTAGTGTCCAACATTTTTATCTACTTGTACTTTCATAATGCAACAATTATACATATATATTACTAAACAAGTCGTAAAGTTGCATTGATGAAGAATCTAGAAGGGCTTAGATTTATTGAAGAATGAATTTCTAAAATGGTCAACAATACTATTTTGTTGTTGTTTCAAATCTATTTTTCTTATTCTATAAATTATATTTGAGTAACAAAGTAACAATAACAAAAAGTGGTGAACGTTTGACTTCAGACAAGTGGATTGTCTCTAAATTTTTTTATTCATGTTGTTGTAATGTACATCTTTTAACAGTCCTAAGTTATTTATAATTAATATTGATAATAAAAAAAATTCACATTTTTTTTCACGAGGAGTTATTCTAACATAAAATTATAAGATTCTATATTTTCATCTAAAAAAAATAGAAAAAGTGATGTTTAATTGCTACATTAGAACATATCTGAATTTTAACAAGAAAATTATATCATTAAACATATATTAAGTTAAATTATGTAAAATATAAAATGATTAGATATCAAGATATTTTTATCATTAATTATATATTTACAATTTTGGAGATATTGGTGATAATGTCAAATCATTTATTTCTGTTGAAATATTATAAAAACCTACTGAAATTGTGAGCTATCTTGTACGACTCTTCCAAAGAATCTGAAGCCCCCTCTCTCTAAATTAATAAAAAAATATATTTACAAGAAAAAAAGACAGACATGGGTAACACACGATTGGGGTGTTAGTTATAAACGTTCAACCAATGTTTATTCAATCAAGCACCATTCTTTTTTTCTCAACTTAATAGAGGGAAATTGGTTTTCCCATTTACCCATAACAGAGGAGCCGCCACACCAGGTAGGCGACAACGGGCATAACACACTCTTCACACAATAAATATATCTAGAAAGATAAGTAATAATATTGAATTTCATAAAAACACATATAATGCACAAGTTAAACTTAAAACACAATACTTAAATGTATATCAATTATAGATTTTCAAAAACTATATATATAAACTAAATCATAACGAAAGCCTATAATTAAATGGGAAGAAAGTTGTTAACTCTAACATAATTCTAAACATAAAACTATATATGTAAAGAAGGGTGTTGCGCTTTCGAATTGTATTTATTTTGATAGAAAGAAGAACCATAATTGGTCTTGGTTCGTACCATTTTTACATTGTCCGCTGGTAAAGAAGTTTTAGCACTACAATGTCTCCATTGTGTGGCACTATGAAAGCAAAAACGAATTCAGCCTCTCTAGCCTTTTCACCTCTTCTCTTTCGTCGGTCTTATGCTTAGCCATCAATATATGGATGGTTAAAAGAAAGACAATGTAATCTTTTTCTTTACAATGAATAAAGTAGAGATATTCAAATTAATGATTTGTGAGGGAATGACTATTCATATATTGAATATTCATCCAGTCAAGAAAAGGTCTATGGAAAGATGTTGTATATTTCTCAACCTTCTTAAACAAAATGAATGAAGTCCCAATGGCTTTTATCCATAAGACAAAAATGAAAATGGTTGTCAGCACTCTAATAATTGGGAAAATATTTAATACTATAAAGCTTAATATTATAAAGTAACGATCTTTTTCTTAAAAGCCTCGATAATAGCAAAAACGGCCTATCTGGAATGGCCTGCTCCTTAATCAAGCCAAGTTGTGTGCGACCCATACAGGAAGTTAAGCCTATCCATCTATTCTAATCTTAAAAGATTTAATATAATAGAACATGATCTACCCCTTCCATCAAATTCTTTCATTTTAGCCCGATCGGTCTTAAACTTCTTATTGGGATATCCCTTTAACTTGCTTTCTCAGGACTATCCTCGAATACTAGCCATTTTCTCATAACATCAAGAGGTCTTTCGGAAAGAGGGTTCAAACCCACTATAATTAAGTTATGGTGGAATGACAAATCTAGTTCCCTCAAGCTGAGTTTCTCTAAGGGAAGTTTTGTCTTGTCCGCTAAGGATAAGTTATTTTTTTAACAAACTTAACAAAGTTCTTTTTCCCGATTGAAAAAGATTGCTCGTGATATGTGTGCTAGGGAGGGAGACTATTCTTAGTTCTTATTAATAATGTTTGCGTTGTGTGCATTTTAACTAGGAAGAAAGCGCCAGAAAGGGTTGACAGAGCAACTGCACTAGTAAAACAGGAGATGGTAATGAAGCTGGAGGATTGTAGAAGCTATTAGTGCAATGACTAGTGTAATATCTTCTCTACATGAACGTTTTTCTTATGTAAACCAGTCTGTTATATAAATCTTTTAACTAGTCCAACGGAAATATTCTCTATTGCAGCAAAATTTTAAAAAAAGGGCACTCGCGTTGCAGCCTACTTGGCTAAAATGAAAATCATTACCAACCGAATTAAGGGAATTTCTTACTGGAGCATACATAAAAGGAGTTATATTTATATTCTTAGCATGTTATTCAAGAATCTTTCTTTAGAATGGATGATGAATGGAAGCGAGATTAGATTGACGTATAGAAACTCTACAGATTATATCCCTTTCTCTTAGGGAATCTCTACTAGACGAGGGAGATATAAAGGTAACATTGACTTTATAAAAATGAAAGTCATTTCATAAGTAATGAATGAGTAACTTTCTTATTAGAAGCCTATTTGACTAAACAAGTTTCTTTTACAGGTCCACATAGAAGTCTTGCTCTGGATTTCCAAAAGAATTTAATATTAAGAATGTTGGATTTATCACATTGGTGGAATTGAATTATAAGGGTTTTAACTAGCTTAGTTAATTTATTTAAACTAGTAAATATAGTATGTTTTTTGGCAGCGAGTAAATCTTTGATACAGAGGGTGGAAGATGTTATGAATCTGAAGTGGACTCTTGTCTTAGGTTCATACTTTCTTTTGTCTTTCCTCAAAAAGTCATTTACGGTCTTCTGTGAGTCCCTACTTAGGGTAGGTAACAAACCATCACCATCGCCATTGCCATTATCATCCCTAATCACAAAGTGTTTTAGTTTACGTGAGTTTACCCGGTTGAACATAGCTCTAACCCATTCTGCTATCATGCTTTTGTTGAAGTCCGCTTTCAGTAGCCATCTTCCCCAATGTGTCTCTTCCCTAAAGTGAGAACACTGTTGCCCATCAAAGGACATAAGGAGAAGATTGAAAAGGTGATGAATTCAATTAAGTAATCCGTACATTTGTCACGCCCTGAGATACCCTCGAGACGCGGACACAGAACCTAGGACCACTAGTGATCCCAAGCTAAACCTGCTGGCATGATCATGATCATAATAAAGATAATAAACTGTTGCGCAGGCTAAATCATACTTATAATAAAAAGATGGGGAATACCCATATTCTATAACTTAGATATTTGAAACAATGAGTTTAATACAAAAGAAATATTAAATCAATACTAAGTTAAATCTAACTATATCTGAAAATAGCCTCTAAACTAGACTACAAATACTGGGACAAGCCCCAGCTAAATCTAGTAAAAACTGAAACTAAATGACTAAAGACTGAAATGAAACTCATGACTGTTGTCCTCGGAGAATGAGGACTCGCCACTGAATTTGTTGAACTGGAGATCGGGAAATCGATATATGTATGATCTGGATGCTGAGAACCTGAACCTACATCACGAGAAGATGTAGCGCACGTATGCGTCAATACTTGAAAGGTACTGAGCATGTAGGTTAGAGTAAAGCTAAAATAAAATATAACAGAACAAGCACAAAAACAAGTATAATAATCTGAACATGATGTGCTGATTTTTGGGCTAACTGGATGCAATGACCAATTTATAACCTGCTGAAACTGAATACTGAATATACTGATAAATGGTCAATGCAGAGAGTCTGACTGAATTGTGGGAGCTACTAGTAACCGATAATAGAAATACATGAGCTAAATGTGGAGTCCGATGTATACGCCCCATCTAGAGGACCCAATATACCCTGCCAAAGGTATAAAGGCATGCTGTCGTGATCACTAAACCGATAGGCCACAGAGAGGACTTACAACTTACTTGGGTAGTAGTTCTGGGGCTATTGGGTACGCGAAACCCTATTCCAACTCGGTATTATGCTGCTCCCAATGAATTATCTAAGTTAACTGATTATATCTAAATTTTTTTGAATACTGGATAGCTTCAAACTGAAAATGCAAAATGAGAATGTAACAATTAATCAGGTAATTATGCATTTATAATTGAGGCATGTATGAAATATATGAACTAGCATGTGTAATTCAAGAACTAAAGAAATACAAAGCTAGGGTTCTGTAATTCATCTGATAATCTGAGTAATAACATGATAATCTGATTTGGAACATATATTTAATAAATTGATGAAGTTATATCAATGTTCTACAAACACTAGGTTTAATCATGATAAGAGAATTAAGAGCTGACTGAAACTAAGGACCCAATAGGTGAAAGGAACCCACTAGTGAAATCCCACATACTTGGTGATGAAATCCATAAAAAAATACATAAGTTTCGGGGCTGGAAGTGTTGCAGATTGTAGCGTTCTTGAACTAGGGGTCTTGAGCTTTTTTCTCCTCTCTTGCTTCTAACTTTCTAAGTTTTGATTTAATGATTTGAATTGGATATGTTTTAATTATGTTTCTCGGCTTAAATAACTAAATTCTGATGATTTAGGGTCAAAACTATGTAACTTAGGGTTTAAACAGAGTGGAAAAGGTCAAAAAGACCCCTGGGAAGGTTGTTGTGAGGTCTCATGACGGGCAGGACTGACGGTTTGTCGTACGCCCAACGCCCCGTCGTTGGGTTTGTCTTGAGGGCCTATTCGACAGGCCTTTACTAAAATAGGCATAACGGTTTACTCGAAGATCTGATTTTAGCAAAGTCGGTGTCTATGGAAAGATAATTCAATTATCTATCTGTGGGTAGGTTATGGGTGCCCTAATTCATTTTTTGATAAGAGTTATGATCCTTTTAAGTTGACCCAATTGGATTTCCCCTTAACTGATTTTCCACATACGGTCAGACCTACTGACCGTAGGTCCACCTACGCACCATGTTGGTCATCCATAGCTCTTGTCAGAGAGAGGTTGAAGGGAGTCTTGATCGACGGTCACGGATTACGGACCTTCGTTTGATCTACGGACCGTAAGTCCGTCCGTCGTCCAAGACTTAACTAATTTTTCTAGGCTAATATTTTTGGGATTTTCTGATCCCATCGAAGGTTGTGCAGGACGACTCGTGGTTCAGGATACGGTCCGTTGATGCCATCATTTGTAGCACGTGCAGATTTTTCTGAAAAACTCATTTTTTGTCTGTTTTGGCTACGGGGTGTTACATTATCTCCTCCTTGGGAACATTCGTCCTCGAATAAAGACTAAACTAGCTAAAATAGAGGGAGATAGATGCAAACCCCACTACTAAACACTGTGAACTGAGTTCTAACTAAATTGAGTTCTGATTATATGTAATTATGCTAAAAATGAAAGTACAAACTGAGGGAACATGATTCTAAAACTGAATTTACGCATGAATGACTGTAAAACTGAATAGGAACTATTACCTCAAGTTGGAGTGCAATCGGAAGGAAAAAGGTAAGGATACTTTACTTTCATGGCTGCTTCTGCTTCCCAAGTAGCTCCCTCTATGGACTGACTCCTCCACAAAACCTTGACTAAAGCGACTTCTTTGCTTCTCAACCTTCTAACCTGACGGTCAAGAATCTCAACTGGTACATCCTCATAAGAAAGACTATCTTTCACCGTCACACTCTCTAATGGCACTATAGAGGTTTGGTCACCCACGCACTTCTTCAAGAGTGAGATGTGGAAGACCGGATGCACTGTTGCTAATTTTGGTGGAAACTCTAACTCATATTCTACCTTACCAATCCTTTTCATGATCTTGTAAGGGACTACATATCGAGCACTGAGCTTCCCTTTCTTTCCAAATCTCATCACCCCTTTCATATGTGAGACTTTCAGAAAAACCCAATCATCAACTTGGAACTCTAGTTCCCTTCTTCTTACATCTGCATGACATTTGTGACGACTTTGGGCTGTCTTAAGTCTATCTCTAATGAGTTGCACTTTCTCCATAGCATAAAGGACTGAATCTGGCCCTATCATAGTTGTTTCACCTACTTCAAACCAACCAACAGAAGATCTACATCTATGCCCATATAAAGCCTCATAAGAGGCCATCTGAGTGCTGGAATGGTAGCTACTATTGTAGGCAACTCAATAAGAGGAAGGTGATTATCCCAACTACCTTTGAAATTGATCACACAAGCTCTCAACATATCCTCTAAGGTCTGAATGGTACGCTCTGCCTGCCCATCCGTCTGTGGATCAAATGTTGTACTAAGGTTAACTTGAGTACCAAGACATTTTTTAAATGACTTCCGGAAATGAGAGGTAAACTGAGGACCTCTATATGAGATTGTAGATAAAGGAACCCCATGAAACGTCACAATTTAGTAAGGTAAATCTTGGCATAGTCCTCTGCCAAATATGTAGTCTTGACCGCAAAAAAGCGAGATGACTTAGTCATCCTATCAACTATCACCCAAATTGAGTCATGCTGTCTGCGAGTACGAAGTAATCTGTGTTGAAATCCATATTGATCACATCCCACTTCCAAGTAGGAATATCGATCTCTTCAGTCATACCTCCTGGTTTGTGATGTTCTACCTTGACTTACTGGCAATTGGGGCACTTACTCATAAAGTCTGCTATATCCCTCTTCATGTCATTCTACCAAAAGACTTCCCACAGATCGCGGTAAATCTTAGTAGCACCTGGATGAATAGAATACTTGGAGTTATGAGCTTCTGCAAAAATATGCTGCCTCAACTCCCCCACATCAGGACACACAATCTACCATGGTAGCGTAGTACACCATCTTCTTTTTGGGAGAAAACCTCCACTCTCTGATTGTTGACTGCACCCTTTAGTTCAAGCAAGATCGGATCACTCTCTTGCTTTTCCTTAACGTCGACTACCAATGACGATTCTGCCCCATTCTGAACTGTGACACCGCTGTCTGATATGCTCATAAGGCAAACTCCCAAGCGAGCAAGCCTGTGAACATCCTTCAGTAGCTTCTTTCTTTTTTCCTCAACATGGGCTACATTACCCATAGATAATATACTAAGAGAATCAGCCACTACATTCGCCTTTCCACAATGTAACGCACACTCATATCATAATCCTTAAGTAACTCAAGCCATCTCCTCTAGCAAAGATTCAACTCTTTTTGGGTGAACACATACTGAAGGATGTTATGATCGGTGAACACATATAAATTAACACCATACAAGTAGTGTCTCCATTTCTGGAGTGCAAACACCACTACTGCAAGATCGATTTCATGAGTTGGATAATTCTTCTCATGCACCTTAAGCTTTCTAGAGGCACAAGATATAATCTTATCTCTTTGCATCAACACACAACCAAGGCCAACTCTGAATGCATCACAATAGATCATATAACCGTTTGAACGAGTCAAGATAGGAGTTGTAGTCAATCTAGTTTTCAATTTTGTGAAGCTTTGCTCACAATCATCTGTCCATTGGAACTTGACCATCTTCTAAGTCAACCTAGTCAATGGTGAGGCTATGGATGAAAATCCTTCCACGAACCTTTTGTAATAACCTGCTATACCTAAGAAACTTCTGATATTTGTAGTAGAGGTAGGTGTGGGCCATTGTTTCACTTCTTCTATCTTTTGTGAATCTACGCGGATCCCTTCGCTAGATACAGTGTGACCAAGGAAAGCAAACTGATTGCAAACAAAACCCACATTTACTAAACTTAGCGAATAATTGGCGATCTTTGAGAGTCTGCAGAACAACTCTCAAATGACTTGCATGTTCTTCTTCACTCCTAAAGTAAATGAGGATATCATCAATCAAGATGATAACAAACAAGTCTAAGTACTGTTTGAACACTATGTTCATCAAATCCATGAAAGCTGCATGAGCATTAGTCAGTCCAAACGACATAACTACAAATTCATAATGATTCTACCGAGTTCTGAAGGATGTTCACTATCTCGGACTCTGAGCTGATGATAACCCGATCTAAGGTCTATCTTTGAGAAATGACAAGCACCCTAAAGTTGGTCAAACAAGTCATCAATCTTGGGGATGGGATACATATTCTTTATTGTGACCTTGTTCAACTTTCTATTGTCAATGCACATTTTTAGAGAACCATCTTTCTTTATTTACGAACAATACTGGTGCACCCCAAGGTGAAATACTAGGTCTGATGAAACCCTTATTTAGATGGTCTTTCAACTGCTCTTTCAATTCCTTAAGCTATGTGGGGTTCATTCTATAAGAAGGAATGGGAATAGGCCGGGTATCTTGAAGGAGATCAATTCCAAAGTCAATTTCTCTTCCGGGAGGAACGCCGGGAAGATCTTTTGGAAATACTTCTGGAAATTCACAGACTAATGAACTGACTCAAGAGATGGGGTTTCAAATCTAGAATCCTTAGCCTGAAATAGATGATAGTGATAACCCTTAGATATCATCTTTCGTGCCTTAAGGTAAGAAATAAATCGACCCATAGGCGCTAGGCTACTACCCTTCCATTTAAGATTGGTTTATCTGGAAATTGAAAACGAAAAATCCTAGTTCTAAAATTGACTGAGGCATAACATGAGTGTAACCAATCCATGCCTAGAATGACATCAAATTCTACCATTTCTAACTCTACTAGATCTGCTGAGCTGACATTCTGAGAGACTGTGACAGGGCAATTTCTGTATGCCCGTCTAGCTATAACAGGGTCACCGATTGGAGTAGAGACTAAGAAGGGTTCTGAGAGAGTTTATGGAATGACATTGAATTGGACTGTTATACTGAGTTACAAAAGGGAAAGTCATCTCTGTTGTCTTTCCACTGAGTGAACCATATGTGTGTCACATCCTTGAGTTTGTAGGATGCGAATCTCACCTATCACTACCATTTACTGACATCACACAAAATATTTTCTTGACTTCATCAATGAACTTTTGTGGGTCCTTACCAACATGCGACCCTAAAACATAGACAGATTCATCTTAACAAAATGACAAACTTTGGCTGCTATTGATCTATTATTTCTATTAGTAGGAACTACAAACTAGTGATTTTTCTGATTGGTCATACTCTTACCCAAAAGCTGAATTGGCTTTATGAATTCTGCATTTGAACTTCCTTATATGGTACTAGAGGAACTACATTAGCATTGTGTGTATTAGCATTCCATGCCTAAGCTCTATAAGAAGGCATGATCTTAAGCGCTCAACGTCGAGTTAGAATGGAATTAGATCATACCTTACGCACGATAAGAGTAACAACAAGGTGAATTTTTTCCTAAAACACTTCATAGCCTCCCTCTCATTAGATGTGGTGCACTTCACACCCATGAAAAGGACTCTGCTTAGTGCGGCTTTTTTAGACATCCTAGGACTCTTGAACCTAGTGCTCTGATACCAAGTTTTGTCACTCTCTGAGCTACCCCCAAGATGCGGATATGGAACCTAGGATGACAAGTGATCCCAAGCTAACCCTACTGGCATGATCATGAGCATACTATAGATACTAAACAGTTGCGGAAGCTAAATTATACTTAAAATGAAAAGATGGGGAATACCCATATTCTATAACTGACATATTTCAAAATAATAAGTTTAATATAAAAGAAATATTAACTCAATACTAAGCTGAATCTAACTATATCTGAAAATATTCTATAATTTTGGCTAAAAATACAGGGACAAACCCGAGCTAAATCTAGCAAAAACTGAAACTAAATGACTAAAGACTGAAATGAAAATCATGACTGTTGTCCTCGGAGAATGAGGACTCACCACTGAATTTGCTGAACTGGAGATCGGGAAATCGATCTATGTGTGGTCTGGATGCTGAGAACTTGAACCTACATCATGAGAAGATGTAGCGCACATATGCATCAATACTTGAAAGGTACTGAGCATGTAGGATAGAGTAAAGCTTAAATAAAATATAACTGAACAAGCACAAAAACAAGTACAATAATCTGAACGTGATGTGCTGATTTTTGAGCTAACTGATGCAATGATCAATTTATAACATGCTGAAACAAAATACTGAATATACTAATAAATGGTCAATGCACAGAGTCTGGCTGAGCTATGAGAGAAACTAATAACCGATAATAAAACCACATGAGCTAAATGTGAAGTCCGATGTATACGCCCCATTTAGAGGACGCAATATACCCTGCCAAAGGTATAAAGGCATGCTGGCATGATCGCTAAACTGATTGCCCATAGAGGGACTTACAACCTACTTGGCTAGTAGTTCTGGGACTATTGGGTACGCTAAACCATAGTCCAACTCGGTATTATGCTACTCCTATTTAATTCTATAAATTAACTGATTATATCTGAATTTCTATAAATACTGAATATCTCGAAACTGAACATGCAAACTAAGAATGCAACAATTAATCTAGTAATTATGCATTTATAAGTGAGGCATGTATATCTGAAGTGTCTGAAATATATGACCTAGCATGTGTAATTCAAGAACTAAAGAAATACAAAGCTAGGGTTCTGAAATTCATGCGATAATTTCAGTAATAACATGATAATATGATATGAAACATATATCAATAAATTCATGAAGTTACATCAAAGTTCCAGAAACCCTAGGTTTATTCATGATAATAGAATCAAGAACTGACTGAAACTAATGACCACATGGGTGAAAGGAATCCACAAGTGAAATCCCACATACTTGGTTATGAAATCCACGAAAAAATACTTAAGTTTCGGGGCTTGAACTGCATGAGCTTGTGGCGTTCTTGAACTAGGGTTCTTGAGCTTTTTTCTCCTCTCTTGCTTCTAATTTTCTAACTTGTATATGTTTTAATTATGTTTCTCAGCTTAAATTAATGAAAATCTGATGATTTAGGGTTAAAACGGTGTAACTTAGGGTTGAAACGGAGTGGGAAAGGTCAAAAAGACCCCTGGGGAGGTTGTTGTGAGGCATTATGATGGCCAGGAAATATAATTCAATTATGTACCTGTGGGTAGTTCATGGGAGACCTAATTCATTTTGTCTAAAGATTTATGATCATTTTAAGTTGAACCATTTGCATTTCCCCTTAACTGGCTTGAAATTTTCCACCTACGGACCGTAGATCCACCTACGAATCATGTTGATCATCCATAGCTCTTGACAAAGAGTTGTTGAAGGGAGTCTTGATCGACGGTAACGGACTACGGACCGTAAGTCCGTCTGTCGTCCCTGACTTAACCAATTTTTCTAGGGTGAAATTTTTGGGAGTTTGATCCCTTCGATGGTTGTGCCGGACGGACCACGGTTCAGGCTATGGTCCGTTGATGCCACCATTGGTAGCACTTGCAGATTTTTCTGAAAAACTAATTTTTGGTCTGTTTTGGCTACGGGGTGTTACATGATTGAATCAGCCAGCCTCTTCTGTTCTGCCTATGACTCGTTAAGAATTCAAATTCCACTGGAATTAGTGTGTTTGAACGTAGATTGGGAATTGCAATATAGAATCCCCCATCCTAACTTAAATCCTTCTTTATTTGTTAAGAAAATCCCATTTTATTCAGTTGTCTTTTTTAGAAGCTTTTCAATACATGCTCTCTTTCTGTATTGAAATAATTCAACAGAGTCTTCTTCCTGCTTATGACTGGGTGGGGAAAGTCTAATCATTCTTTCCGGAACCACTTTCATAATGAATTATTTCGTTTCTAAAGAACCCCTTTTTTAAGAAAATTAATAAATAAGCTAGTTGCTCGAGTAGTGGATCGAAGAATAAAACCCTTATGGGTGTGGAACCAGTTCAAATACTGAATCTTCTGCTAGTTTACCAGTGTCTTGAAAGTTGGCCTAGAAATGTCTCTTATTGAAATATAAGAATTCGTGAGCTAACATGCCAAAAGACCTTATATCTTCTATTGACGTAAAATATCATAGGAGTTTCTGTCTTTAGACGTGGCATAGGACTTTTCTTTTGTGCAAGATTGTGAGTAAGTCAACCGATGGCTAAGAGGAATATATCCCTTAAAGCAATCCCAGTCAAACACTACTTACTCTAAAGGTAAGAATTTTATGAATAGCATTCTCGCACAGGCATACCCTCACAAACAAACTTGGTCGCCCCAATCCATAGCCCTTGGAGCAAAACTCCCTTGTAGAAGGATTTCCACTTCAGTTTTACCTCCCTAACCCCTATCGTAAAGGGAAGATGGTTGGTTACCTATAGAAGGAGTTCAAACCTATGAAGATAAAAGTCTTTCCAAAAGAGATAAGGTATTAGAAAATCCTTTCAGTCATCAATTGACTTTTATTCCCACTTCTGGAAGTGAAAGACACTTGACTATAAGGAGAAGAGAGACTATGAAACAACGATTCCCCTTTTCCATTGAAGTAGGGAGGGAATCTTTCCCCACCATTCCAACCTATTATTGATAGAGATCTTACCAGTGCTGAAAATAGCTTTGTTACCAAGCTGCCCACATGAGAAGCTAGGCAGGAAAGAAGCGAGGAGGAAGGAAATTTTTCTATGAATCTTTGTTTCTCCCCTTATAGTCATAATACTCGGATTGACATTAATTTTATTAAAAAGTTAATCGATGGTTCTTGACTTTCCCTTCTTTCTGCAACGTAGCCAATTTTCATTCCAATTACTTCATCCATAAAAAAAATTAACTTCAAAATAGTGATACACTCTAAAAAAGTAAAGGAGAAGCTTCCATTATAGAAGCGATAGCTTCTGGATTCCTTTGAGGTGTGAAGTTCCCTTCATTTTTATAAAATTCCTAAAGGTTGTGCTAAAAAATATACCAAGTAGACAATAGTTTGGATGACCCTTGTCTTCCCATTCGGGTTGGGTTGACTTAGAAGTATAGTAAGAAGGAATAGAACCACCGGAGAGTTGTCTTTTCCCAAGTGTGAACTATAGATGAGTGAATTTGGAAGCAGAAAATACAAAGTAAAGCATTACCTAAGCCTTAGCCTAGTCTATATCCAAAGTTGACGCAACTCTGTGCCGATGACTCACTACTACATTTATTTTTCAATTGATGAACAACTAAGAGATTTCATAACATGAACTTTCCTTAACCAGCTGACCTTATATCATAAACTTAGCCTCTGATTTTATAGTTTTCTAGTTGGACTAAGTAACTTCGCAACCTCAACCTACTTTTTTGCTCAAAGTAGCATTGGCCTTCGCCACTTCAAACTGGTTCTTCACCCCTCTGTTTTTTTGTTTGAAGTCAAAAGATTAAAGTCTTAAATATTAGGGGAATGAAAGATAAATAATAGGATAAAGGGCTTTATGAAAAGATAAAGAGAAGGTGCGCGTGATAGGTATGTAACTAGGTCAATGGGGGAACCCATAAAAAGGAAAGACAACCGATTGAATTCATATTATAAATTGTTAAAAAAAACAATTTAAAATTTGAATTGCGAATTGAAAGAAAACAAACCATTTCTATTCTCGGAGGTAAGGTATATGAAGAATAGATTTTTGTTCTATCTCGTCCAGTGGTCAGGACATTATCTTTTCATGTCAAAGAAACATGTTTGATACTCATAAGGGATAGGTACTCATTCTCGAACACTTTCGGTTAGTGTTCATTACTGAGTGATCTATCGCTATTTGTCTAGGAAAGATGGTTCAGAAGTTTCCTCTCTCCCTGCAGACAAGAAGATATCATCACTTTTCTAGGTAATGGAGTTCCTTTACTTTGTAACCTTAGCCTTATATGTCCTTTAATATATTCTTGAACCTCTAGTAAACAGAATATCCATACATGTGTTTTTCCTCTCCTCCCCTTAGCCAAAAGCAAAAAAAAAGATGTATGCCTGAGGGGAAGAGATAAAGAACGTATTCATAGATATTTTGTTCGTCGGAGGTTAGAGAATCTATGAAAGGACCTCTAAGGATAAGGTTACTAATTAAAGGAAGTCCATTACTGATGATCTCGTTTTTTCTTGCTAGGAGATAGAAAGTATCTAGATCATCTTTTCCAATCGATAGGGAACAGAAAGAGGTTGGGAATGAGTGTTTATCCTTTACGTGAATCGAACCTATGTCCTCGACATGAAAATACAATGTCCTAACCACTAGATGAAAGGGACCAAAAATATATTCTTCATATACCTCAACTTCTAGAATTGTTTATTTTTTTCAATATACAATTCACGATTACATTTGTGTTCATGTTGGCAATTTCTTATGTGAATTCGGCAGGTCATCCCCACTTCCTATGGGTTTCCTCACCGACCTTGTGACATACCAACCACACCCTTTACATTTCTCCAGTCATAAGACCGCTTGGTCCC